>NC_057862.1:573398181-574053181 GCF_019393635.1 Dromiciops gliroides
GTAAGTGGTGTTTCTGGGAGGGGTCTGTCTAAAAATAGTATGTATAAATACTTTTGAGCCCTGATTTGAGTATAAATACCATCTCCTGGTACTGCTCGGGGTCTTCGGATCCTACATCTGAGACCGGCTTTATTGTGAGAGAGCTACCCTCTCTCAATAAACCTATTTTCTATGGCTTGGAGACTTTGTTGTTTCTTGTTCTTCATTGGACTTAGAAAATTTTTGTGACTGAGAGGGATAAGTAACTTCTCCAGGCTCACACAGGCAATATGTCAAAGGTAAGATTTAAGCATGGGTCTTTATACTTTATGGGCCTATATACACACATATATATGCATATGTGTGTGTGTGTGTGTGTGTGTGTGTGTGTGTGTGTGTAACCTGGGACTCAAGACCATGTCCTCATTAGTAGAGACTGGTGACTGTGATTTGATGTTCCATACCTGCACAAGGGGGAAAAAAAGTTGGTGAGAGCTTGGGAGAAGAGAGAGATTGTTGTGGCTTTTAGCTTTGAGAGTAGAGGCACCCAATTCCCAATTCACTTCAGGGAAATACCCCTGAAGGGAGAGACTCTAGAAAAAAACAACATGAAGAGGAGCCAATACTTTGATCACGTCCCTATCCCCAGTTTAATACACTTGCTGCTTGTCTTAAGGCCTGTCAGTTACCCTCAACCTAGTTTAGCCTGTCTGCCAGGAGAGTTTACCAGGATGTGGCCACTACATGTACTATAGCTTCTTGAAGTCACAGGAGAGTTGAGTGCCTGGTAGGTAACAAAAGGTAGATGAGCAGCCTGGAGAGGGGCTCAGCAAGCTCTCATAGTAGAGGAGCTAGTTCTCCTTGAACACTCCATACCCTCCAGACAACAGGTAATTTCCCTTTAGGTGAAATCTGGAACTCACTCTTTCCTAGTTGACCTGAGGTATCTCCCTCCCATGAAAAAGCTTGTTCACTCTGTGGGTTATCTGGCATCTTCTCATCTGTACTCCTTCTTTGATTCCTGTTTGCTCTGGATTTAGATAAATGCGTCTATCTGCTTTTGCATTTTACAGAGAGAACACTCTAGGATAACTGAATCCCTCTATCACTACTATCTCCTGCTTCTATGGTGGGTTTTTGATCTCTTAACTGAACTCCTCATCCATTTCTTCTTTCTGTCCTGATAGTCTGAAATATACTTCAATGACAATGCCACTTCTGTTTGATTATTACCCAGGTGCCTGTCATCCAGTGTATTCAGTCTGATTCCTGAATTCAGTCTGATTCCTGATTCCTCCCATGCCTATGTTTTCTCTATGGTGTTCCTTCATGCTCCTATTAATATCCCTTTTTTTTTTCTTTTGAATAAGGTATACCCTTTAAGTGTTATATTCTAGTGAAGGACCACATGCCCCCAAGTCTCAGTGAGAGCTATGATCACAAATTTGTTATGGTCTCTATTTCACCTTGTTTATTATATATTATTTATGCATATAAGTATAGTAATCTGAGACAGTGTGTTTTATTACTGGTTCTTTTATTTTTCTCCTGTAACCCTTTACACATTCCTATAGTTATAGTTTTTCCTGCATTGTAACTTCTCTGGTGATCTCAATCAGTTCCCATGGATTTAATTACCATCTCTATGTTGATGATTCTCAAATCTATAATTCTCTAATATCTGCTGACCTCCAATATTGAATCTCCAAATGCCTTTTAGACATGTCAAACTGGATGTCCAGTTGACATCTTAAACTCAATATATCTAAGTCAGAACTCATTATCTTTCCCACTAAACCTTCCCCCTTCCCCACCTCCACTCATCCGCCTCCTCTATTACCATAGAAGACACCATCCTCCCAGTCCTTTAGGCTCACAACCTAGGAATCACACTGGATTCCTCACTATCTCTCAACCATCCCCCCCCCCATATCAAATCTGTTGCGAAGGCCTATCAATTTCACCTGTGCAACATCTCCTAAATATGCCTCCTTTTCTCCTCTGACACTTCCACTACCCCCTAACCCTCCCATGCCCCATGCAGGCCCTCATTAGCTCATGCCTGGACTATTGCAATAGCCTGCTAGTGGGTCTGCCTGTCTCGAGTCTCTCCCCACTCCATACATCCTCCAGTCAGCCACTAAAGTAATTTCCCCAAGTACAGGTTTGATTAAGCGCCCCCCCACACACACACACACATACACATTCAATAAAAACTCTACTGACTCTTATTGCCTCCAGGAACAAATACAAAATGCTGTGTTTGGCATTCAAAGACCTTCATAACCTGCCTGCCTTCTCTTTTCCAGTCTTCTAATACTTCACTCTCTAACATAATCTTCAATTCAGTGACACTGGCCTCATGGCTGTTCAACCAACAAAAACTCCATCTCTTAGCAGCTCTCTGGCTTGGCCCCATTCCACCACCACCCTCCGCCTATGACTGGAATACTCTCCCACCTCTGCTTGAACTACTGACTTCCCTAGCTTTCTTTAGCATCCAACTAAAATTCCATCCTCTATAGGAAGACTTCTTCAACCTCTTTTTTCCACTGCCTTTCCTCTGTCTATGGCCATGCCACTCTGACCATGTTCAGTTTCATCTGATCACAGGAGCTAAGCAAGGTCAGTACTTGGCTAGTACTTGGATGGGAGACTGCCTGGGAATACCTGGTGCTGTTGGGCAGCTGGTGGCACAGTAGATAGACTCATCTTCCTGAGTTCAAACATGGTTTCAGACACTTACTAGCTATATGATCCTGGGCCTATCATTTAACCCTATTTGCCTCAGATTCCTCATCAATAAAATGAGATGGAAAAGGAAATAGCAAATCATTCCAGTGTCTTTGCCAAGAAAACTCAAAATAGTGTCACAAACAATTGGACGCTACTGAAAGTGGCTAAACAATTCTCTCTGTTAATTATTTCCTATTTATCTTGTATATAGCTTGCTTTGTATATATTTGTTTGCATATTGTCTTTCACATTAGACCGTAAGCTCATTGAGGGCAGCACAGATTATCTTTTTTTTTTTGTATTCCTAGTGCTTAGCACAGGCTTGGCATATTGTAGATGCTTAATAAATTTTATTATATTAATAAATTTATTTATTATATTTGTTTATTATATTAATAAATGTCAATATAGACAAAATTTTTAACAATTACCTTCTAACTATCTCTCTTTAGATGCACTCCATTCCTAGCCAAAAAATCCAATTGCCATCGTGAGATACTATTTAAAAGGGCAGTATCTGCCCCCACCCAATTCCTTGCCTTCTGCAGTAGCAGTGATAAAAACAATCTTCATTACAAACATTATATATTGTGTGTGGCTCATTGAAAACTTCTCTCTTCCAGAAGTGAAAACTCTTATCTCTCATCATTATTGTTAGTGGCTCCCCAGAAACTGAGTTGATGTAGTACCTTTGGATAGCCTATTGGTATTTTTTTTTTTGCAGGGCAATGGGGGTTAAGTGACTTGCCCAGGGTCACACAGCTAGTAGTGTCTGAGGTCAGATTTGAACTCAGGTCCTCCTGAATCCCAGGCCTGGTGCTTTCTCCACTCCGCCACCTAGCTACCCCAGCCTATTGGTCTTTAAGATATTCTCACTTTGCCCTTAGTAGCCAGAAAAAATGAAGGCCTTATCTACATAACTTTTTGTTTTCCCCCAGAGTTATGTACTGGCCCCTGAAGCAATTATCCTGAGCCTCAATCATATAGCTTCATGAGAATTTATCTCAGAAACTTCTATCAGACCTATCTTGGAAGACTGGAACCTCATGACAAATGTTATCCTTTTCTCATATATGCCAGAAACATATCTAATTTGAGGTATACTCATCAGTTTTAAAATAGAAACATCACAAATCATATCTGGGTACTACCAACACACCGAGGATGTTTTATTTCTTACTATATCAGGGGCCTGGCACATTAGCAAAGAGGCTTAGTTTGCTCCATTTATGCAAATTCTCTATGGAGAGAAGCTGCTTCTGGGATAATCCTGAGGACTTGGAAAGGAAGTGCCTTGAAAAGACATTGGAATATGCATAATGCGATGAATGAAAAGTTGGAGAGACATAATTTCTGGGTTAGCAAATAATTACTAGATTGAGGTCAGTGACTTTATCTTATAAAACCTTGAAGACCTCTGAATGCTTCAATACCCTTGAAAGAGTGGGTATTCCTGATAGGTGGAAATCAACTCTGATTGGTTAACAATTAAGGAGAATGGGGGGGCGGCTAGGTGGCGCAGTGGATAAAGCACCGGCCTTGGATTCAGGAGTTCCTGAGTTCAAATCCGGCCTCAGACACTTGACACTTACTAGCTGTGTGACCCTGGGCAAGTCACTTAACCCCATTGCCCCATTAAAAAAAATTTTAAAAATAAAAAAACAATTAATGAGAATGAATATTATGAGAGGTGGACTTATTCTAATGAGGGGTGGGGGAATGTGACTCTGATCATGTCACTCAGACAAAGAGATGCATCTTCACACCCAGATCATTCCTGCCTCTAGAAATCTATACAAAAGAATCTATCCTCCTCCACCCAAGCCACTTTTGTAGTTGAACTATGAGCTAGAACTTACCCAGATTCTCTTTACCCTTTAATTAGAACTAAGCTTTCCCAGTTGGATGGGGGTCAACCCAAGATTGAGGAGAATGTTAACCTAATACCAGCATCAGCCATGTCCTTCATAGGCTACTTTAATTTGTCCCCAAATGAGAAAAGAGAAAGGGAAAAAGCCCTGGGACAAAAGCTAGCACCTGGAATGAGCCTACAATCATGACATATTTGGGCCTGAACTTAGTATGACTGATGTTATGTAGGAATTAAGATGAGTGTGTCCCTTTAAATATTTCAGGGTGTTAAGGGCTAAAATTCTAGCTAGTCTGTCTAAAATATTTAATGAGTGGTTGCCAATAAATTATAAGCTTTAGCAAGAGTTAGACTTTTAAGCATTTATTAAGGAGAATAAGAATTTGGTAAAGAGAGAGAGAAAGGTCTAGATTCCTATCTATTAAAGGGAGAGCGCATTTCTAGCTCCCTTCTCCGCCAGAGTCCAGAGGAAAGAGCCTCCGTCTCCTCCTTCCTCCTCCCACTAGTCCGCGTCACTTCCTGATACCAAAGACTCCTGGTCTTGCCCTCAAAGACCTTCGCTTCATGGGCAGAACTCTTCTACAGTTAGTATCCAGCAGGTGGCGTTATTCCAATCGTTACAGTCCCCCCTGTTGTTCCTCAAGAAACAAAATGTTTCCTTGACGGAACAGTAAAAAGAATATAATAACTATTGCTAACTAATAATATGTGAACAACAATATAGAAAAGGAAGAGAGGAAAGTTTTGTCCAGAGGGGCGATTTTTTTTTTTGTCCTCATGAACCGACGCTTTGACATTGGTCTTGCAAAGGGAGGGCCTCTGCAGAGAGTACATATTACAGATGGTGTATATTATAACCGAAAAAGAAAAGAGAAAAAAACAAAACAAAACTGTTCATTTAAAGTCTCTGAAAGTCTTTTCTCAGATGTCCTCTAGGGGTAGTCGTGGAATGGAAGTCTTTTCAGGGGTTGATGTGTGGATACTGGTAATCAGCCAGGAAATTTCCTACAAAATTGAGCTTAACAGAACTTTAAAATAGCTTTGTCAATAATCAAATCAAACAATGAAAGTTCTCAAAAACATGTCTAAGGGAATTCAGAATCTTAGTTGTTACACATGAAACATATAATAAAACAAAAATTGAAACATTCTTTAAAATTATAATATTACTATTATATATTATATAATATTACTATAGTCCCCCCCTTATGGAGGGTAATTGAGAAGACAATTGCTGTGATATTAATTTTTCAAAATAATTTTTATCTTTGTTTCATCACTTTTTGCATCATCTGCCTAATCATCCTCATGCCATTATGAGAAATTTAAAAAATCTAATATAATTGGTAACAGGTGTCAAGGCCAAATTCAACACTGTATTTATCATGACACCTGAGATAATTATGGGGGTTACCATAAAAGAACAGAGAAATGATGGGATATGAGCATTCCCACACTTGAAAAATATGTACTGCCCATACAGTATGCCAGGCTTAAAATAGGTGGATGGAATATATGTCCATGCCACCGAACATATTGGAGGAAACTGAGTCAGACTTAATCAGATGCATGGGATTGAGATGTCCATGGCATCAGGCATATAGGAGGGAGCATAGAAGCCAGGCGTAGAATAAGATGGGTGGGATGAATACTTCCAGCCATCTGTACAATATTGTGGGGAAAAATAAAATAAAATATTAAACCAAGAGAATCCAACCTCAACATTTGTCAAAAGCCGTTCCCTCGGCCATACCTTGACTTCATGCATGTCTCCCCTCATGTGTATTCCTCTTGTGATTGGATGGCATCTTGGCCAACTGGCATCTGATAACTCAGAATAAAGGCAATTAATGTCTTAAATGATAAGTTCCCATAATCCAAGTCTCATATGTATTTAAAAATTGAGGATAATAAATGATTGCAAAAAATGTGAATACATCTTGACTCAGAACACAATATATAATTATGCAACAATTTCAAATAATACCCTTTTTTGTACTTAGTATACAATTACCTTTGTGAAAAATCAGAACATATTTAAATACAAGTTAAAGCACAACAGAATCTCAAAGAAAACTTTTTTTTTGAAAAAAAGAAAACTTTTACAAATGTTCCCCTCTTTTTTTTTTTTTTTTGGGAATATGCTTATCAAAAATAATACTTCTAGAATCAATTTACACTTGCCATGGCAACCAATTTGCCAGGGAAATGCTTTAAAGAGTTTGATCAAATAATCAGTTGAGAAAAAATAACAAAAACAAACAACTCAGAACATGGGAGCACAATACTCCTAGAATTAACATTGTATTATGAAATCAAAACCATGTTTCAAAATTAGATAGATGAATGAATAGAAGAAAATACACGTGGAATAATAAAAGACAATGAAAGTCAAACTAGGGAAATCTAAATGAATATGAACTTAATATTAATAAGAGTATTACAAAATATAAACTTGATCGCATGACTATAAAAAGCTTTTACAAATATTCTCCTTGTTTTAAAAACTAAGTATAAGACACAATCTCAAAAGCATTAAAATCTCTATGAAAATAAACCTATACCATTAATTCCAAAATGTATATGTAATAGCATAGAAATCCTATGTAACCTCTGAACTGACATTAATAATCTGAGTGAATTCAGAACACTCTTGATTCCGATATCTAAAATCCCCAATACTCATATCAATACCTTGCTGCTTACTTCTACATTTCTGTAAAATATATACCCTTCCATGGCAAAAGCAGAGTCTTGAACTATGTTGATGATTGTCATTCTTATTCAGCTTAAGTTTTTCTTCTTTAACCCCTCTATATTGTCTGTCGGGCTTTTCACCATACAAATGCTTTATAAGATTACTAATTAAAGACAAAAGCAGGTTAGCAAAATTATGAACAAAAGGAGTATATCTGGAATTTAAAGGGCTTTCTAAGGTTGTCTCAGAAGCACAGCCAGGCCGGGGAAGGGCTGAGCCTGAAGCTGCAAATGCAGGTAGAAAAAGTTGAGCATGCGCATCAGATCTTTGGACTTCCCAGGCCGGGGAAGCTATGGGCTTGGCCATGGGAGGAGTAGAGGGTGGGGTCTGGAGAGGAGGGGAAGGACCAGCGCAATTTGAATCAGACTTGATTTTGAACTCAGGCCTGGATTCCTCTTCCCCCACTTTGCCTCCAGGTGCTAGGGGATTAAAAGCTTCTAGAGGGTGGGTCATTGCCTCCAGGCATGCAAAATTAGAGCAACAATTAGTGTTAGAACTGGGAAAAGCTGCAGGAATCTCTTCAGGTTTCTCTGAAAAAGCATGGTTGGGAGAGGGAGAGATATTTCCTTGTGTGAGTAAGTTGCTGGCTCTTTTAACAAAAATAAAAAGAAAAATAGAAAATCCACAAAAACAAAGCATTAACATGATCTTATCTCCCATTTGTCTGGTTAAACAGACCAAAATCAAAAATAGGATAATTAGGGAGTTTAAAAGGTCCATTCGAAAAAATTCAAAGGAAAAACACAGCCAGTACACCAGTACTTAGCAGTTAAAGGGAGAGGGAGGGGAAATTTCTTACCCAACCAGAAGATCAGAAGACTGAGGGTTAGCTTTCCTCTTCGTGGTCAGCCATCTGTTAAGGGCTAAAATTCTAGCTAGTCTGTCTAAAATATTTAATGAGTGGTCGCCAATAAATTATAAGCTTTAGCAAGAGTTAGACTTTTAAGCATTTATTAAGGAGAATAAGAATTTGGTAAAGAGAGAGAGAAAGGTCTAGATTCCTATCTATTAAAGGGAGAGCGCATTTCTAGCTCCCTTCTCCGCCAGAGTCCAGAGGAAAGAGCGCGAGACTGAGCGCCAGTCTCTTCCTTCCTCCTCCCACTAGTCCGCGTCACTTCCTGATACCAAAGACTCCTGGTCTTGCCCTCAAAGACCTTCGCTTCATGGGCAGAACTCTTCTACAGTTAGTATCCAGCAGGTGGCGTTATTCCAATCGTTACAAGGGTTACATTTTTTACTTTTTTTCTTGTTATCTTCAAAATAAATATTCTGTTGTCAAAGCTAATTGATCTTTACTCATTAAATGGAACCGGGTCACTGGTTATTGGTGTCTTGTGGTAGGGGGTGGGGTGGTGAGGAAGAATGCAGCCAATGGAAACTCAGGACTGCTGGTAGTGGAGAAGACATATCTTCAAAATCCTCTATGTATCCTAGATCCTTGAAGGGAAGTACAGCCAGAATACTTCCGGGACAAAGCCAGAAAGCATTCTCTACATTAATAAGCAAAAAGCCTCAACAATGTCATGCATATCTGTTTTTTGTTATGCCTTGAATTTCAAAACTCATGAAAATGATGCTTTTTTGTCTCCTAAATTATAATAACAATTAGTTCTCTTTTTAATTGTATATGAAAAATTATTTTGGGGCCTTGGGGTAAACATGGATTGGTTACACTAATCTGCCAATGGTCCGGATCTATCGTTTTCACATTTTTAACTTGATGTAGAGACATTTTGTAGGGCTGGGGGTTGGGGAAGGAAAGGAGATTAATTTGGGGGGCAAATAATATAGTATAATTTAGGAATGTTGCATTCCTGGAGGTCTGCCCCTTCTATAAATGATGTTGTATAACAAAGCACTTTATCAAATCTTTGCCTTTTATGCCTGACTTGCATATAGAAGTCAACCATGGGTGATCTCTTTACTAATTTCCAATTATATTATATCTCTGGCAACTAGTAACAGTGGGCACCAAATTCTTGAACACAATATCTTGAATAACAGATCTTTGTTCTTGATACGTTCTAGAGGCAGTTGTATTGTCAGCTTTGCAGCTGTTTGGGGTCATTCATAAAACTGTTGAATGTCAGAACTAGATGGGTTTGGACCAGAACATCTGGTTCATCCTACTCATAATATAAATATAAATGAGAAAATTGAAGCCCAGAGAGGTGAAGGAAAATGGCCAAGATCACACTCAGGGAAGAGCTGAGGAATCCAGGTCACCATGTTCTTAGAGCAGTGAGCCCATTCCATTACAATGGAAAGTAGGCCAGCTCCAATATAGGCCTGTTAAGACTCTTTGTCCCATTGTCTTTATAAACAATTTTAAATTCTCAAAACATTGTACACTTTAATGCTTATAAAAATATTATTTATTTTTGCATGATTTATGTGATGGGAAATGAGGTATTTCATTATTTGGCTTACATGCCACAATATCACCTGTTATATCCTCTTTGCAGAAAAGAAATCCATTCTTTTGTATAGTAAACAAAATCATCTTATTTTGCCATACTTTAAATACACACAGGTATATAAATCACATCTTGATTATATGACAGCTTAGGCTTTGTTTTGTTTTTTCTCCCTATTGAGGTCCACCTAGTAGAAAAAACATTTCAGTACAACAATTCTTCACTTACAAAAATGCAAAAAGTGTATTTGTTTAAATAAAAATAAGGTACAGCTTTTGCAAAAAAAAAATGTAGTCTGACACCCAATGTGACATAATTCATTTAATTTTTTATTTGTTTTGCTTCTCTGGGGAAGAGTGGGCAAGTACAATGACTTGGCCAACATTTTCCCTTTGATTCTAATAAAAAGTGCTGCTTCTACTCTGCCCTCCTCTCCTTTGGGCCCTGGTTTCCTTCACGTCAGCTCCATGGCTATAAACAGAGCATTTCAGATTTTGGAAGGTAATCCTGACAAGCCTCCTGGCATTCTGGGTAGAGGGTGACCTGCTAGGGCACTGCCTTATTTAGACTGGCTAGATAGGAGAGAAATAATACAGATGTAACTAATTCATCTGATTTGAATCATCCTCCCAACCATACAGATTAATTTAACATCCTCGGATGGACCTATTCAGCCATTTCTTACAAATGCTAATGAGATGCAAGAGATAAACAAAGTATAATCTGGCTCTGTCACTGGAATGCTTTCCCCACTGGCTAATGAGAAAGTTCCTTCAACTGGGAAGATTGCCATCGAACTAGGATTTTAAGGAGCTTGGAAGTGAGTTACTGTCCTAATAAAGACCTGAGACATAGTGTCCAAGTCAGTATTAGTCAAACTGACTGGGGATGGGGGGAGGAGAGAAAAGTGAACTTTCCCACAATAATAACTAACATTTTGAGATGTGCAAAGCTCTTTATAGTGTTATGCTATTTATTCCTCACAGCAACCCTGGGAAGTAGGTACTATTCATTATCCCCTTTTTTCAGATGAGGTAACCTAGGCTGAGATAGGTTATATGATTTGCTCAGGGTCACACAATTAAGCTTCTGGAGTCGGGTCTTCCTGACTCCAAATCTAATACTCTATCCACTGGGCCACCTAGTTGCCGCCAAGAAAATAATGCTTCCTAGTAAGCAGATTTCTGTTATGGAATTTGTTACAAGTGTGCACAGATTTACATGATGATTGCTTCAATGAATTTTCAGTGTAGTGAACAACATAGCTCTGTGCTAACCCTTCAAAAAGAGGCCAGGCATTCTCACATGGGACCACATCACAGGAGTGGGCTTCATACTCTAAAGCATAGCTCTAAGTGGAAAGCCTGAGACAACTGGAAAATAAGGGATATAGATAATTGAATACCATATTTACAACACTTAGGAAATGGAGTTCTTTTAAATGAAGAAATCTGGCCAAATGAAAAGTTAGGATTAAAAACAGGGAAAGGCTCTGACAAACACAATTTACTAAGAAATGACTGATCCTTACCTATTCTCCATTCTCAGTTCAATGAATTGCCTGGGGGTGACCAGATTTTGTCAATTCTATCTTCTGACTATTTTGCAGATCTCCCAAACTCTCCTCTCCAGAGATTCCCAAGCTTTCTTTATGTACTTTTGCTTGTTAAGGAAATAAAAAAACCAAAACCTTACCTTTTGAAACTGAAGAATTTACCCTTCCCAAGGGCAGTCTCATAGCTCTCTCTGTTCTGTTACCCCAAATAAACCCTCCTGCTCAATAATTCTCTGGAACTCAGCAGCAGTGATGTGTCAAAGTTTAATTTATTATCATTCTAGAAAGAATGGGCAACCCAGTATGCAGCTGGTGGGTGCAAAACATGGAGGCTCACAGGCCTGTTTTATCCCTTAGTCCCTAATGCAAATGGACCCTCCCCTTTATCATCATTGGTCTGATTGCTCAAGGGTTACAATCTGCACTCAAAAACTAGCTAATTGGAACACAGTATTTCTTAGCCAATGAGGGAGGTGATAAAGGGAAAATTCTTCAGTCCTCCCTTATATGGACATAGCTCAGGAGTGAACCTAATTGAAACCAGCTCAGGGCTTTCCAGAACCATGTGATTTTGTTTTCCAGAGGCGGGGAGGAGAAGGAGACCTTTTTCCTCAAACAGGTCTGGAGGAGTATAATTTGAATGGTGACTATTACATTCTTATTGAGAGGAGACAATTCCCCATTTCCTCACACCCTCTTTGGGTATTCCTATCAATCTGCTTAGTGATACTTGGAGTTATAACTCCTCTGTCTAGATTAAAGATCTTAATTCTGTTATATTAATTGTTTCATAAATTTTCAGCTTGCCAGCTCTTTAAGAAAGGCAATATGGTACTCTCTTGGCAGAGAGAGCTGCCAAGACCTGGTTTAAAGTCATGTCCCTACCATATACTGACTGAGTGACCCTGGGCAAGTCACTTAACCTCTTTGATGTAGGAGGCAAAAAGGGATTAATAGAAAAACCTAAGATCCAAGATCTAATTCAGATATTAGCTCTAAAAGGGAGCCAGACCTCAGTTAATGGATAACTTATACTAGGTTCTTGTACCCACAGAAATCAGTGCCCATAACAGGAACAGAGGGAGAGAGGCCATGATGACCTTAGACTAAATGACAAGGGTATAGAAATTCTAATGAAAAATGGAGATATTTTGAAACTAGCCATGAGAATCAGAAAAGGCCAAATTTGTCCCCTGATTCACCTTATGACATGTAAACCCCCAAAACACACCTCCACTGAAAAAGTTACCCACCCCGGGGTGGGGGGGGTTGGCTTAGGACCCCAGGAACTCCAAATTAGGATAAGCCCTCCCCTGAAACACCCCTAGGTGGAGAATATTATAATGAGAAGGACAGGCCCTCCCCTGTACCTCCCCAAGGTGGAGATTATTATAATGAGACTGATAATCAATTTATCCATATTATAAATATAACTGTCGGGGGCAGCTAGGTGGCACAGTGGATAAAGCACCAGCCCTGGATTCAGGAATACCTGTGTTCAAATCCGGCCTCAGACACTTGACACTTATTAGCTGTGTGACCCTGGGCAAGTCACTTAACTCCCATTGCCCCACAAAAAAACAAACAAACAAAAAATATAACTGTCTTTCCTTTCTCTATTTGAGAGATACCTTTCCACTATTCTGGTTCTCTCCCTGTGGTCACCCACAGTATTGCAATAAAACTTGGGAAACTGAGTCATTGAGTCTTGTAATTCTTTTGGGACAACTCATGATCATTTGACCCCAATTTCTGCCCACATCATCTTGGTGCCTTAGGCACTAATAGATGAAATTTCAAAGAGAATGTCAATCAGCATTAGAAAGGGGAGTTTTGCCTTTGTCAACTAGAACACCCAAAGCCTATGAACTACCTGGTCTGGTTAAAAACAATCAAAAACTAACAAAACAAAATAAGTAGCAATCATGGCATCTAGGAAAGATTCCTTACTTGTTCATCTCTTCTGGCCTATTCGTACAGATAATTAAGATCAGTTGTTTCTTCTTTGAATATAGACAGCAGTGGCAGTGTTTCTTTGTGCATTGAACTTTGAGGCAGCAACACTTGGGTTGTAGTCCTGGTTCTCAATAATCAGCCATGACTTGGGGAAGAAAACTTAAGGTCACTTTTCCTCAGTTTCCTAATCAGTAAAATGAAGTCACAAGGTCAGTCACTCATGAGATAATAATGCAAGTGAATGAATCATGTAGAAATTTTTGTTAAATAATTTTGTGAAAGGACTTCAAAAATTATAAAGGGCAGTAAAAATAGAGAACAATTTTATATTGTTTTAATTTTAATATCTTTATCACATGTATTGCTCATTATTTATATAGCAGTGAAATAATCTTTCACATGAGGACTCTGGAAAAGATACAATTTCCCATATGGGAGAAGTAGGTTTTGCTTAAAGTCACTGGGAAATAGATGGTAGGGGTTCTTAGGTATTCCTCTTTAAAGAATTATACCCTCTAGCACACAATTCAATTAGAATAAAATAGTCTTTAATATGAGTGCTAAAGAAAGTGATAAAGAAAAAAGCCAATTACTTCCCTTGAGGGGAGAAAATGGCTTAGAGATAACACGATTCTCTGAGGCACATTTCTCCTTGAATGGAAGAAAGGCAAAAGCTTTTATAGAGGACTAATGGTGGGGAAATGGGTGGGGTGACCACCTGGCAATGGAAAGTTCCCTTTGGGGATGGGGAAAATTTGAATGAGGGGTGGTGGTCTGGACTTCTGGAGTTATATCTGTCCCCCGGCACCTATCAGACAGCAGCCATGCCTAATAGGCTTACTTCTCAGGTGTGTCCATCCTAATTGCTTAGCATCTCAAGGAGAGTTACCCCAGATCCAAATCAGTAACTTCAGTAGATTGAGGTTAACATCAATCAACAAAACAAATCAACCAACCAACCAATCAATCAAAAAAATTTATGTTCAAGCACTATGTTAAGCACTGGGCATACAGAAAAGAGACTCAAGACAATATGCAAACAACTATACATGTACAAAACAAGCTATTGTACAGGATAAATAGGAAAAAGTTAACAGAAGAAAGACATAGATGGGAATTAAGAGGGTTTGAGGAAGGCTTCCTGTAAAAGATAGGATTTTAATTGGGACTTAGGATGCCTGGAAGGTCAGGAGTTGGAGTGGAGGAAGAATGTTCAAGCACAGCGAACAGCCACGAAAAATGGCAAGAACTGAGACACAGAGTGTTTTGTTCCTGGAAAAGCCAGGCAAGATGTCACTGTATCAAAGAGCTGTCTTGAAGTAAGGTGTAAGAAGGCTGGAAAGGGAAGAGTGGGCTAGGTTGTGAAGGACTTTGAATGCCTAACAGAGCATTTTGTAGGTTTTGTAGGTCAGTTAACATTTCATAAATAGATTTCTAAGGAAGTTTTTTCACAATCAGCTTTGTGGTACAAACTACGAAGTGTTGTTTTAGCACCTCTTTAGTGATACAAAGATTCCTCTAAAATGAATTTATTGTGATATAACACTTACCTTTAATTATAGTAATAGGAAAGATGGGCTCTGCAGGGTACATTGCCTTCCATAATGAAATCTGGCTATTTGAAGATTGTGAGAAGATAGCAATTTTTCACAAAACAAGTGTTAATGGTAGACAGCTATTGTCACTTTTGCAAACACTTTGGTAGTTCTGGGATTGAACTGCTCTCACATGAAGTATCTCTTGGGTCCAATCTCTCTTTTCCATCTACATCCTTTTTTAGGCCCTTAATACCTCTTCCAATCAATTGTTATAACCTTTTAAGTAGTCTCCCTGCCATCAGCCTATTTCAGTCTAATGTGGTATTACTGTCATGGGGTGGGGGAGAGAACTGGTTCTTGGATTTCCTCAATTAAAGAATTAAACTCTCTCACAAGTTCCAATCAGAATTAAAGTAGTTTTTATTTGGCACAAGGGAATGTGGCCTGGAGGAAAAACTAAGACTTAGCCTCTTGGGGAAGAGAAGGTTTAAAAGCATTTTCCTTGAGGAGCCAAAGGGAAGGAGATACCTTTATAAAGGATAGATAGGGGGAGGGACTTGAAACCAGAAAGTTACAGCCTTTGAGGGGCAGGGATACTTATCACATTCCTGAGTGCTAGGGTCCAGAGGGGCATTTGTTATGACAATATTTACCTCTGGGGTTATTGCTGTCTTCTGGTTCCAACCACACCTGGTTACCATTTAGCTTCCTGCTATTAACTTTGATAGTCCCTTAATTCCCGTCCTGTCCTGATTGATTAATCATTTTGTTCCTCATAGGGAGAACCCCTCTCTAATTGATCCTATGCCCATATCATCACCAGCTTCATCTTTCTAAAGCACTACTGACATGTCATTCTGATAGAGGAGGCTAGAAGAGGTTAACAGACAAACCAAAGATCTGAACTCTAAGACCAGAGCTCTAAAAGGGGCTAATAGATAACCTATTACCTGTAGCTAAAAGGGGTTAACAGATAACCTAAGATCAAGACTACCTAAAAGGGTTAACAGAGAAACTAAGGTTTGTATTCTTATCAACAGTACTGTAACCAAGAGGGTTCAAATCCCTATCAACCAACACCATCAACAGAAACAGCAACCAGGGACCATTAACTATTAATAGTCGTTAATATTCCTAGATGTCAGGACACCTAGAAATCAGATCTTAAAGTAAAGAGATATCACAAACAGAGAGACCCTCTGGCTCTGACAAGTTTAAGCATGTCTTTATGAACATTCGAAGAAAGGGCCAAATGTGTCCTCAGGTTCACCTTATGATGTGTAAACCCCAAAAACGCAACTCCAAGGAAAAAGGTACCTGCCTTTGAGGACATCCTAAGACCCCAGGAAGTCCAAATTAGGATAAGACCTCCCATGTACCTCCTTAAGGAAGAGATTAAGATAATGAGGGGATAACCTACTTTTCTTACTATAAATATAATCACCTTCCATCTCCCAAACTGAGACACTTTTCTCCTCAGTGTTCTTCCTGTGGTCATCACAGTATTTTAATAAAACTTGGGAAACTGAGTCATTGAGTATTGTAATTCTTTTGGATGCCTCATGATCAATTTGATCAATTAAACCCATCCACCACTACAATTCCTCCACTCAATAACCTTTCCCTTTGGACTATAGACCTGGTCAGTGAGATCCATCAGGGGATAGAGCACTGAGACTGGATTTAAGAAGACCTGAATTAAAATCTGGCCTCTGGAATTTATTAGTTGTGTGATCCTGGGCAAGTCAGTGTAACCTCTGTTTGCCTTAATCCACTGGAGAAAGAACTGGCAAATCACTCCAATATCTTTGCTGAGATAAGCCCATAAACAGTAGGGGTCCACTGGATCATGAAGAGTTGGACATGACTGAAAGGACAACAACAAAATCACGGCCTCAAGAATAAATTCCAAACTTCCTAGCAGGGAATATCTAGGCCCTTATGTGATCTAGCCCCAACTTACCTTTCCACTATTATTTTCTACCATTTCCCTATACAGCATCCATGTTCTATTCAAGAAAGGTTTACTTGCTCTTCTTTGAAAATGCCCCATACTTGTCTACTTCTGTTGCTTTGTTTGATAGCAGAATATGAGACCCCAGCCCCAACTTTTTTCTTTTCTTTTCTTTTCTTTTTTTGTGGGTCAATGAGGGTTAAGTGACTTGTCCAGGGTCACACAGCTAGTAAGTGTCAAGTGTCTAAGGCTGGATTTGAACTCAGGTCCTCCGGAATCTAGGGACAGTGTTTTATCCATTTTGCCACTTAGCTGCTGCAACTATTTTTCTTAATCTTAGGAATTCTTATATTCAAATGACACCTCTATAAAGCTTTCACTAATCCCTGTGATTTCTCCCTTCTCTGAACTTCTATTGCTTAGACTTCTTTGAGAATACTGTGGAATGCAGCCACCAGAGGGGCTAGCTAACCCTGACCCCATGGTTGCCACAGGTCCATACTGTTTGGTCCCGGTCTAGTGAAATTCTCTGTCGTTGCACATGGAGCTTGCTGTTCTAACCAGATGTTACCATTCCCCAGCCTCTCCAATTCTTTGGGTGAGCTAGCCCTCCTGAACCAGGTTGCAAATCCCCTCACCAATCACACATGCTTCTACTCCTGTTAAACTCCATGAAAACAAGTTTTTCTTTTATCTATAATTGTAACCCTCACCATGTCGACAGTGGCCCGAGTGAGCTGGGCACTTTGTAAATATTTCTGTAATATTGAAGGTTCATCTTTCAAAAAGCATCAATCTACTTGCTTGAATGTATAATTCTTATTTAGTGCCTAAAGATTATGTAAAAATCTATTATAATAAATTAACCCATATTTAGTATATATGTTAAATGGGTTCTAAATGGGGTATTCTTAGTACTGTTGCCCCCTCATCCCACCCCACCCCCATCCCACCCCCCCCACCGTGACTCTTCATACTTTCCTACAAGAGCTATAGAATACATGGGAAAACATATACATAAGGATAGGGGAAGTATTCTCCCCATTATTTAGAATTCCCATGCAGAGATTTAAATAAGCTAAGGCTTGGAGAAGAAAGATAAAAAATGACAACATACACAGTAAATAAAACCAGGTAAATAAAAAAAAATTAAATGACCACACACAATACAAGTACAATGGACAATTTTGGTAATCTCTGTATTTAAAAATGTTATTAGAAACAATGCATAAATAGAAAGTTGTCCAGAAACTATTTACATTTAAATGAATTTATTTTAATGAATAAAGCAACTCCACAATGCTTTCTCAAGTCACTTCCTCTAAGTCCCAGCGATAAAAAACTTGGGTGGGCTCCTGGGACTATTGCAGCTGTTGTGGCCCACAACCTGTCCACCAGCCTGCACTTTGGCTCTGGTCTAGAGGAAGTTTTGCAGGCTGGGTGGTTTAAATTACCAAGATACAGCTGGGGGCAGGGACAGTTGTTAGAAATGTTTGACTGAGGTCTAACAGGTTTCAGGATGCTTCCTTCACTTCTTGACTGTGAAAAAAAGAGTTGTTTATATCCTTTTTTGTTCCTAATTTTGTTTCGAAACTTCAATCATTAAGGTAGTTTTTTTGTTGTTGTTTGTTTTTTGCAGGGCAATAAGGGTTAAGTGACTTGCCCAGGGTCACACAGCTAGTAAGTGTCAAGTGTCTGAGGCCAAATTTGAACTCAGGTCCTCCAGAATCCAGGGCAGGTGCTTTATCCACCAAGCCACTTAGCTACCTCCCATTAAGGTAGTTTTATGGGACTTTATTCTTCATAAGGGACTACTGAATTAAAAAAAAAACCACCACCACCAATAAAACCCCCAAACCTTCTAGACCAAAATAAATTCATGCTTAGCCCACCATGGACCCCATAAGTATTCTTTAAAAAAAAAAAATGTGTAAGGGTGGGCTCTCCTCCTGCCTGCAGGAAGCTTACACTGTGACTCACTCTCTTGGCCCTGGAACTTGGTGAGAGCAGACACAGCCCCCTATGGTTCCCCACTATCTCTGTCTTCTCTTTCCTAATTAGGCTTTCCTAACTTTCTGAACCATGTGTTCTCACTAATATTTAATATGCTTTAATAAATGCTTAATACCCCAAAACTAGTGTAGTAGTTTCCGATTTCTAAGTTACAAATATATAATAAACCCCAGCTACGTTCCTTAAACTTGGGACAATAATAGGGCAATCCCATAAATTTTTATTCACCACAAGTCTGTGTTCAATCAATATCAGTTCCCCATAAGTGTTCTTTATCCATTCATTCTTTTTTTTTTTTTTTGCTTTTTGTCATATTGCCGTAGTTAATGTGTATGGCATTCTTCTTTGCTATTCCTTTTTCACACATTAGTTATGAAGCTTTTAGAATTTTTTTGTTTTCCTCATGAATGTCAGTCAATAGTCAGTCAACAAACTTTTATTAAGCACCTACTCTTTTCCATCCAACACACCAAGAGCCAGGGATACAAAAAAAGGCAAACAGTTTCTTCTTTCAAGGATCTCATAGTCTAAAGGGACAGACAACATGCAAATAACTATATACAATCAAATCACATAAAGGATAAATTGAAAGGGATTCCTGTCAAAGGTGGTTATTTCACCTGAGACTTCAAAGAAACCAATGAGACTAGGAGGCAGAACTGAGGAAGGAGAACATTCCAGGCATGAGGAACAAGTGGAAATGCCTAGAGTTTGTAGATAGAGTGTCTTGTTTGAGGAACAGCAAGGAGACCAGTGTCACTGAGAATTATATATTTGATCCTAGAAGTGACTGAGAGCCAATGGAGTTTACTGAGTGGAGGTGGGGCAGGCGGAGATAACATAATCAAACCTGCACTCTAAGATCACTTTGACCTAAGGGGAGAATGGACTGGAATGGGGATAGACTTGTGGCAGAGAGACTAACCAGTCAAGCATTTCAGTAGTCCAGGCATAAGGTGAGCTGTGCAATTCCAGAGCTACTTCCATTCTTAATATTCTAATGAGCCACTTGTGTCAGATCTGTGGTAGAGCCTTCTGAACTGACTGATCAGCCACAACCAAACACATTGTACCCTGACTCCAATATCATGATCTCGTTGTTCTTTTTCAAAAACAAAAGGTGAACAACCGCAATAACAACAATGAAGGTTTGTACCAGGATGGTGACAGTATTAGAGGAAAGATAGGAGCATACATGAAGGCAAAATCAACAGTCCTCAGCAATAAATTGTATGGGGGTAGGAGGGCTCAGAGTGAAGAGTCTATGATGACACCTAGGTTGAGAGCCTAGGTAACTGGGAGGATGGTGGTCCTTTTTTTTTTTTTTTTTAAGTGAGGCAATTGGGGTTAAGTGATTTGCCCAGGGTCACACCTAGTAGGTGTTAAGTGTCCGAGGCCAGATTTGAACTCAGGTACTCCTGACTCCAGGGCCGGTGTTCTATCTACTGCGTCACCTAGCTGCCCCTGGATGGTGGTACTTTTGACAGGAATAGAAAAGTCAGGGGAAAGGGAGGGAAGGAGAGGGCAGAGATAATTAATTCAGTTTGGGACATTTTGAATTTAAGATGTCTATGAAACATCCAGTTTGAGATGTCCAATAGAAGGGGAAGCTAGGTGGTGCAGTGGATAAAGTACTGGCCCTGGATTCAGAAGGACCTGAGTTCAAATCCAGCCTCAGACACTTGACACTTACTAGCTGTGTGGGCTAGTTAAGTGACCTGGGCAAGTCACTTAACCCTCATTGCTCCACCAAAAAAAAAAAAAAGAGAGATGTCCAATAGAGAGTTGAAGATACAAGACCATAAGTCAGCAAAGAGGTATGGGTAGGGTAAGTAGATTTGAAAATCATCAGCAGAGAAGACAAGTGAAATC
The DNA here is from genome assembly GCF_019393635.1 of Dromiciops gliroides. Taxonomy (NCBI): domain Eukaryota; kingdom Metazoa; phylum Chordata; class Mammalia; order Microbiotheria; family Microbiotheriidae; genus Dromiciops; species Dromiciops gliroides. The sequence goes on from NC_057862.1 coordinate 573,418,830, forward strand.
ATGGGAAGTGATGAGATCACCAAATGAAATAATAGAGATAGTGATGAAAAGAGGACCCAGGAAAAGACCCTTAGGGAAGCTCTACTGTTAGAGGGTTGTGTTAAAATTATATCTTGTTCTGATCCCTCTGATCCTCTGCCCCCACCTCCTCTAGAGAGTGTAGTGAGTTTGTAAGTAGTCAGTATAAATTAACAATAGCAGGAAGTAAGATGCCAGAGGGGAACCTAGAAGTCATTTACAGACTGTCCCACAGATCAAAGGAGCACAATTTGCAAACTGTCCCATACCTTAGGAGAGGCTAGGTGGTGGTGGCACAGGCCATAGAGTGTTGGGTCTGGAGTCAGTAAGACTCATCTTCCTGAGTTCAAATCTGGCCTCAGACACTAACTGTGTGACTCTGGACAAGTCACTTCACCCTGTTTGCCTCAGTTTCCTCATCTGCAAGATGAGTTGGAGAAGGAAATGGCAAATCATTCCAGTATTTTTGCCAAGAAAACTCCAGATGGGGTCATGAAGAAATGACTGAACAACAAAAATCATATATTAACTACAAATCACATCCTGAGACTATGTGCTAAATCAGAGGAAGCCAATTAGGCCTTGCTGTCAGGGTTGTATGGTCTTATCATTTATAAACCTCAGAAAAAGCTCCAGACATCTGGTAAGATCAGCAGAACATGAAATGTAGCTAATAATTCTGAAATGATGTGAATGTTAATGAACTAAGTATAAGGTGGTATAGATCAAAGCTTCTTAAACTGTGGGTCATGAGTAAGTGAATATAGGAGTAGAAAAAAATTTGGTGACAGTAAAAAGTTATATATACCTATTTTATACGCCTATAAACTCAGAACTCTCATAAAAATTTCTCAGGCAAAAAGGGGTCACAAGTGGAAAAAGTTTAAGAAGCCCTGGTATTGACAAGAGTTTGTCTCCCACCCAAATTCTATAAAAATTAGAACCCAAACTTCTGTCCCCTGAGTACTTGTCCATCTCTATCTGACTCCATGCTGCTAAGTGCTCCCAATTCCAATCCATGGTTATATGAGTTACTCTCTGTGACTTTCCCCCAATGCCTCCCTCTATCACCTCATCCCTGTCCCCATGCCATTTCCCTCTATACCTCCCCAACTTTGCATTGTTTGTTTCTGTACTTTCTATGTGCTTCCTGCCCCCCCCATCCTCTGTGCTTTGTTAAAGTGTGATTAAAACATAAACTTCTGCTCCTTGTGTGGTCTTTTCTGTCAAGTACCTAAACAACTAGCCATACCTGCTCCATTTCATAATTCCATAAATTAATTAGCAAATTAAGGGTGTAAAGTAGATGAAGATCCAGTAAAAGAGACTGTTAAGGAATAATCAGATAGGAGAACCAGGAGAGAGTATTATGCTAAAAACCTAGAGAGAAGAGTCTATCAGGGAGGTGATTAGCAGTGTCAGAAGCTGCAGAGATTTGAGTACAAGAAGATGGAGGAAGCAAGAATGGAAAAAGTTTAAGATGAAATCCATTTTGTTACCTATGAAGCAGGCATTCCAGAGAGCACAATGGAATGGGTGGATACCTTTAAAGTGGGCATTTGAGGGGCAGGGGGTTCTGTTGGGATAAAGTATTTGAAAAGACTTTCTACAATAGATGTCTCCACTTCCTTTTTTTCCCCCTCTATCTCTACTTAACTCTGACTTCTGACCTCATCTTCCAACCTAAACTGCATTCTCCAAAGTTCCTTATTATCTTTGATTTGCTAAATCTAAGAGACTTTTCTCAGTCCTCATGCTTCTTGATGTGAGAAAATAATGGGTTTTAGAACATCCTATATCACTTGTCCCTTTTGTGGTTTTTTTTGGGGGGGTGGGGTGAGGCAATTGGGGTTAAGTGACTTGCCCAGGGTCACACAACTAGTACGCATCAAGTGTCCGAGGCTGGATTTGAACTCAGGTCTTCCTGACTCCAGGGCTGGTGCTCTATCCACTGTGCCACTTAGCTGCCCCGTTGTTTTTGTTTTTTGGGGTTTTTTTTTGGGGGGGTCACTTGTCCCTTTTATGGCTAAATTCCTTAGTTTAGGAAGTTAGGAAGGTCATCTTCATTTTCTTTCCCCTCACTTTCTTCTTACTCTTTCCATCTGTCTTCAAACCTCATCATTCAATTTGTCTTCAAAATTTCTTATGACCTCTTAATTGCCAAAGCAGAGCCTTTTCTCAGTTCTTATCCTACTTGACCTCTGTCATTTCTGATCACCCTCTTCTCAATACTCTCTCTTCTCTAGATTTTCACGACACTCCTCTATCCTAGTTATCCTTTTATCTATCTGAATAAAAAAATAAAGGTATCAGTTTCCTCTACTGGATTTTCATTCACATTATACCTACTACCAGTGGCTGTCTTATACAAAGCTCTGTACAGGGCTTTCTTCTCCTCTCCCTCTATGTTCTTTCACTTCATAATCTCATCAACTCCCAGGGTCTCTATTATCAACTCCATGTAGAGAATCCTCAAATCTATTTGTCTACCCTCTCCCAACCTTCAGGTTCCTGTCTTCATCTGCTATTAGATAGTTTGAACTCAATATTTCATAGAGGGGCAGCTAGGCAGCACAGTGGATAAAGCACTGGCCCTGGGTTCAGGAGGACCCGAGTTCAAATCCGACCTCAGACAGTTGACACTTACCAGCTGTGTGACCCTGGGCAAGTCACTTAACCCCCATTGCCCTGCAAAAAAAAAAAAAATTCATAGACATCTTAACACATCTAAAACTGAACTCATTAACTTTTCCCCAAAATCCTCCTTGCTTCCTAACTTCCCAATTATTGTAGAGGGTACTGCTTCCCCCTCCCCCACACACTATTTTTTTTTTCACTTGAATTCTCCTTCTCTCTCACTACTCAGTATTCTACTCCCGTGGATTCTATCTTTCATGACATCTTATATATATCCCTCTTCTTTCCTCCAATAATACAACCATACTGGTGCAGACCTTAATTACCTCATTCTTGAACTACTAAAATACCTTGCTGGTTGCTTTCCCAGCTCAACTCCTGTCCATTCTCTCCTCAGCGGTCAAACTGATCTTTAAAAAATGCAGATCTGACCATATCACTTATAGGTCTGACCTATAAATCCCTGTGGCTCCCTATTTTCTCCAAAAACAAATATAAAATTCAATTCATTTAAAAAAAACATTAGGTGCCTACTATGTTCTAGATATAGTACTATGCACTGAGTATACACACACACACACACACACATATATATATATATATATATATATATATATATATATATATATATATATATATATATATATATATATATATGGTAGTCTTTATCCTCAAGAAGCTCAAGAAAGAGTTAATGGGGGTGGGATGGAGAGCTCATCTTTTACTTCTAGCTAGGATTCACTTCTATTTTAAAAATTAATACAATTTTGGTTTGAATTTTTTTTTAAAAGAACTAATGGGGGAAGACAACACACAAAAGAAAACTGAAAGGGGCAGCTAGGTGATACAGTGGATAGAGCATTGGCCCTGGAATCAGGAGGACCCAAGTTCAAATTTCACCTCAAGACACTAGCTGTGTGACCCTGGCCAAGTTACTTAACCCCAATTGCCTCCAAAGAAAAGAATAAAAGGAAAATGAAAGGAGGAGGCAATGGAGTGGTATATGGTGAGGGGCATGATGGGTTAGGGTTACATTGCTATGAAAATGAAGCTGAGTTGCTAGAGCAACCTAGGGTGTAACCTAGAGAGTTCTGAAAGTTTAAGGGCCCCGTATTAAGGAATGCTATGGGAAGAGTTTATTTCTCTACCTTTTAGCTCTCTAATTAGAGGGGCAATGCAATTGAGGAAATTGAGAAGGTGTTAAATATCAACTGAGTCAATCAGCATGTTGATGAGATTTTAGGTAATCAGCTAATCCTGGGGGAAATATCATGTGTTCTATGGAGTCAAGACCAATCTTAGCTACTGATGGAGAATGGAAAGTTTTCATATCCTGCCTATCTTTCCAAGCTTCTTATACCTTACTTCCATCCATGTTCTCTACAATCCAGTTCTACTAACATCCCTGCTATTCCTCATATATGTCACTGCATCTTTTGATCTCAAGCATTTTCACTATCTCCCTCCCAAACCCCCCATGCCTGGAACTCTCTTCCTGCCCATTTCTGCTTCTTAGCTTTCTTAGCTAAATTTCCACTATCTGCACAAAGCCTTTTGCAGTCCTTAATTTTAGAGATTTCCCTTCCAGATGACTTCCAAATTATCCTGTATGTATCTTGTTTGTGCATAATTGTTTGCAATTTGTCTCCCCATTACACTGTGAGTTCCTTGAGAGTTTTTATTGGTGGATGGCTAAACAAATTGTGGCACATAACTGTAATGGAACATTACTATGCCATGAGAAAGAATAAGCATGATGAATAAAAAAGTAAATAGAGACTTACCAGAATTGATGCAAAGTCCTAAGTAGGACTAAGAAAACCATTCACCCAGTAACTACAATGTAAATGGAGAAAGCAACCATAAAATTATGAATATAAATAACAACTTTAACTCCCCCCCAAAGAGTTATGATATGATCTCTACCTGCTTCTTTGAAGAGGTCAGGGTCTTAAGGAAATTGAAGGATTAGCACAGTAAGTCATTAATTGTAGGAACTCAGTGAACAACACTGAGTTCATCTTGTGATTCAATTCTGTAGCTTGCTGAGTAATACTGTTACATTAATATACCATAATTTATTTATCCATTCCCCCAATTAAGGTTCCCTTACTTTTGAGGGACTTGAGGACATTATTACAGCAAATAGTAGTGGGAATTAAATGAACCACACTGACTCCTTTTGTTACTCAAATCCAGATGTAGCTCAGTCCCCTTTCTATTCAATTATGGGTCTAGTCCAACTTCTGTGATGTAAGAAAACTTTATTCAGTTGTGGGAATTGGGAAAATGTCATTGCATTGTTTGAACTTAGCCCTTCATGGCTGGGAAAAGTGGACCACCCCTACCTGCTTCTTAGAGATACTTAACTAAAGAACTAGATTATGCTTATGTGACATTTAAAATTTAATGTGTTGTCTAAAAAATCTAATGTGTGGTTGCCTTAAATTAGAAGCTTTAGCACCAGTCTTTGGGCATTAAGCATTTATTAAAGCATACCAGGTATTCATGTGGAGTTCAGAAAGTTAAGAAAAGGCCTATCTAGCCTAGAGTTCCAGCCTGGTCGGGTTCTTCCTCAAGTCCTCTGCCATGAGCCTGTTTCAATCATAAATTCTTCTCAAACTGAGTGTGGAAGCTTTTTATAGGTCTGGAGCAAAGGTGGTCCTTACACATTGCTTCAAGCTGATTGGTAGTTGTAGTCCAAATCCATTGGTTCACTGGACTTGAAGGTGGTCTTGAGTTGAGATCGAAGTCCTTAGCTTCTGAGAACAATACCTCCTTAAGGGCCAGCCAGGTGTGGTTACAATCTAATTAACTTGAAGTAGGCTAATCAGCAAAGTCAATCACTCTCATTTAATTCAATCAATTTAGATGAATCTCCAGGTGAGCCTTTGAGTGTCTGCCAAATCCCATTATTTTCTCACATTGATCAGAAACCCAGCACTTAGCAGAATACCTGGAACATAGCAGGTACTTAATACATGCTTGTATATTGATTTATTGAATTTACCTACCCATTTGCCCACCTTTGCCATTGAATTTGCTTCTAGTCTTTTTGTGATTTCATATCCCAATTGTACACAAATTATTCATAACTATAACTAACCTGGAAAAATTATATATAATTGGATTTATGAAAAATTGTGATTATATGAAAAATGATAAATTTAGAAAAATTATAATTGGGCCATAAGTCCTTCCGCGGTCGCCATTCAAACGCTGAAATATTTTTGACTTGACTAGCCTAATTTGGGGGGGGACTGATCTATGGATGACTAAACTGGGGACTTTTGAATATTTGGCTATCTGACTTCGTTAATTTAATATGGGCCGTTTATAAAGTTCCACAACACTGCTCCCAAACTGATAGACTAAAGATTAAGAAGCCTCTTAACTAAATAATGGAAGCAGAGTTTATTTATGAGATACTATTTCAAATTAGGAATACAGGGAAATAAAGTACAACCTTACTGCTTTCCTGTGGTCTCTTTCCACTGCATCTCTTTCCCACCTGCTGCGCTTAGAACTTCTTGAATACAATAAGGGCCTTAGCCGCCTCGGTCTCAGGGCACTACACTTTCCACACTACACTTTCCCTCTAGTCAGCCCCTCCTCAATCTTGTCTCTCTATCTAGTCTGTCCTCACTCCTTCTTTTTCTAGTCCGTCTCCCTCTAGTCAGCCCTTCTCCTAGTCTGTCCCCGAGTCTCCCTCCTCCTTTTTCTATCTAACTCCCAGGTTACCTTTTCTTCTCTCCACTCAAATCTCAGGGCTTCCTTCGCCCCCACAGACTAAGCTAATCTGCCAGCCAGAGCTGCAGCTGGGGGGGGGGGGGTGCTCTCGAGCCACATGCCTCAGCACAGGCTATCTTTCAGATAGCTCCGCTCAGGTTGGAGGGAGCTGGGGGCTTTCTCCCCCCCCCCAGCTGTCTGACCTGGTGTCTTGTATAGCCCGCGGGCTTTTTCCACTCAGCTGAAGCTGAGGAGGAGGGGGAGAGACCCTGAGGGCCTAAGGCTTTCTAATCTCAGCCTAAAGGTAGGGTCCCCAAATCAAAATAAATTTCCACACAATCTTATGAAAGTTTTTGAATATATTGTTCTTTTTATTCATTGTTGGTAAGACTTTCTGGATATATGAACAATAATAGGTTTACTGAATCAAATAGTATGATTATTTTTGTAATTTTTATTGTGTAACTGCCTATTTCCAGAAAGATTTGGTAAGTTTGTAATTTCATTAGCAATAAGCGAGTGTACAATTATACCAAAATTATTTTCACTGCCTTTAATTATTTTTGGTACTTTGATAGGTATGGTGTATTTTAATTGTATCTTTTTTATTAGTGAGGCTGAACTTTTTTTCAAGTGATCCTTGGCAGTTTTTGTTTTCTTTTTGGAAAATTATCTGTTGATATTCTTTGATCATTTCTCCATTATGAACTGGGAGTTACCACTGCAACTTTTTTTAAAAGTGCCCTCAGATAACAAGCAATTAATCAGCAAGCATTTATTAAAAAATAAAAGTCCCTTTCCTCAAAAGACCTACATTGGGGGCAGCTAGATGGCTCAGTGGTAAAGCACCGGCCCTGGATTCAGGAGTCCCTGAGTTCAAATCCGACCTCAGACACTTAACACTTACTAGCTATGTGACCCTGGGCAAGTCACTTAACCCCAATTGCCTCACACACACAAAAAAAAAGACCAGCATTGTAGAAGAGATGATTGAAAGTATTTAAACAGTAGATATGCTGAAAAAGAGAAATGTCAAAAAGAGAAAACAAAATATGAAGACAAAACACTAGATATAAAAGAGAAAAGTTGGAAGAACATTTCAGGTTTTTACTCAATGAAGTCATAAAGATCTTATTCAAAGCATTTATGTGGTAGTCTTTAATGGAGAGGCACTTTATTTAGGAGGACTAGGAAGAATCTTGTACAATAGTTGTTCCAGCTTATTCTTTAGTGGGATATAGTGGACTTGAATCAGTTCAGACTCTGAGGCTGAGATCTGGAAAGTACCCAGCACCCCAGTCTCTGTTATTGCTAGACCATTCTGTCCATATTCAATCCTGTTGCTAAAACATAACTCTCCCTCGATGCCCCCCACCCCCTGTTCTTTTGGCCAGATAGGGTGTTGCCCTGAGAGACGTGTATTTTGCCTTTACTCATAGTGTAACCCCACACTGGTACCACCCCTCCCTTCTTGCATTCCAAAGCCTCCTAGCTCCTCCCTCTTCTGTGGTTTCATAACCACCTGCCCCCTCCTTAGATGGGTGGAGTGTTTTCACAACTACCTGTACCCTCTTCCCCATCCCCTTCCCCTAGCTCTCATACCTGGTACCTATCTGAGCATGCCTCCATAACCTGATCATGAGCTTAACAGGAGTACCAGCTGGGTCAGGATAGGATGTTAGATTGTGAGCCCACCTAGTGCATGAGAAGACTGCCCCCTCAAACTTCTATAAAAACCCAACTCCTGAGCTCATCAGTGTGCTCCTCCTTCCTTGCATGGGGTTGCCCATTCTCATGAGAATGAAATAAATCTGTCTGCTTGACTTGGTGGTCTTCTCAAATTATTTGGGTATTTCTGGGTTTTAAAAAATTATATCTTTGTCATTCACACCTTTATTTTAATGTAGTTGAATGTATTTATGTTTTTTCTTATAACTTTCATTTGCTATTTTTTTTTTGGTGAGGCAATTAGGGTTAAGTGACTTCCACAGGGTCACGCAGCTAGTAAGTATCAAGTGTCTGAGGCTGCATTTCAACTCAGGTACTCATGAATGCAGGGCCAGTGCTTTATCCACTGTGCCACCTAGCTGCCCCTCATTTACTAAATATATATATATATATATATATATATATATATATATATATATATATATATATAAAATGCTCCTCCATAAGTGAGATAAATACTTCAGAATATTTCACTTATACAGTGTTTTTTTTAATGTTCAAATTTCTTATTTAGGTAGAATTCACTGGAGTACAAGTTATAAGATGAGGTCCAAAATTTTTTCTTAGCAAGGGGTCAACTAATTTTTCCAAATATTTTCATTAAGTAATGAGTCCTTTCCCGAGTTTTACTTTCTGAAAGTTAGTCAAGCATTCATCTTTAGTATACATTTGGTTGGATATTTTATATATATATATATATATATATATATATATATATATATATATATATAAAATTTCTTTTTGGGGGGAGGGTGAAGGAGGAAGGATGCAGAGAGACATTTAGGTCGTATAAAGAGCAAAGATGTCAATAAAATATATTTTTTTACAAAAAAGACATGTCCATAGGAAAGTCCATTGTCTCTCAAGTACTTAACCTCATTTCCGGACATTTTCATATGCCAATAGGCCTCAAGATCTGATACTCTTATAAAGTAAAAATGGACCACTCAAAGTCTTACTCCTTAAGACCTATGCTTCATTTCTTCAAGTGGCTTGATAGGACCTGGTTCATCATTAACATTTATTTTCTTCTGCATTTATTTGTCGGGTTTTATGCCCCAATATATGGTTAAGTTTTGTTAGGATTCTAAGCACAGCTAAGAAACACGTAAACTTTTTATTTGCCATTCAATAATTGCTAGAGATTATATCTAACTTTAAGGTTCTATTCATGTCACTAACTTCATTCTTCTTTATCTTTTTGTTAGATTTTTATATGATTGAAAGAAGGTATATTGAGGTCTTCTACTCTTACAATTTTACCATGTATTTCTGCAATTCAATTAACTTTTCCTTTGGATATATAACTCCTATGCAATTTGGTGCATTTGTGTAATATGTGAGTGATGGAGGCAGCTAAAAAGGGTTGACAGACAACTTAAGATCTGAGCTCTAAGACCTGAGCTCTAAAAGGGGCTAATAGATTACTTATCAACAGTAGCTAAAAAAGGGTTAACAGAAAAACTGAGGCTTGAGTCCTTGTCATTAGTACCTAAAAGAGTTAACAGAGAAACTAAGGTTTCTGTTCTTACAGTAAGCAAGAGGGTTTGTCCCTATCAATCCTCACCATCAACAGAGACTGTAAGCAGGGACCATTAAGCATTAATAGCCATTAATATTCCTAAAGGATAGGACACCTAGAAACCAGACCTTAAGTGAAGAGATATCATAAGCACAGAGACCCTCTGGCTTTGACAAATTTAAGCATGCCTTTATGAACACGGGCAGAAAAGGCCTAATGTGTCCTTAGGTTCACCTTATGATGTGTAAATCCCAAAAACACACCTCCAAGGAAAAAGGTACCCGCCTTTGAGGACATCTTAGGACCTTAGGAAGTCCAAATTAGAATAAGTCCTTCCATATACCTCCTTAAGAATTACATTAAGATAATGAGATAACCTACTTTTTCTCACTATAAATATAACCATTTCCATCTCCCAAATTGAGACTTTTATCTCCTTTGGGTGTTTCTCCCTGTAGCCTCACAGTATTTTAATAAAACTTAGAAAACTGAGTCACTGAGTCTTGTAATTCTTTTGGGATGCCTCACAATCAATTTGATCAATTAAATCCATCCCTATGACTATATCATGTGTGCATATGATGTAGGAGGCAAAAAAGGGGTTAATAGGAAAAGCTAAGATACTAGCTCTAAAAGGGATTCAGACCCCACTTAATGGATAACTTCTTCATTAATATGTCAGGGCCTAGTTTCTTGTGTACCCACATTAATCAGTACCCATAATAGGAACACAGGGAGGCAGGCCATGAAGACCTTAAACAATAATAATGATATACTGGCAGGCTATAGAAAATTAAACTAGAAACAAATGAAAAATGAAAATGTTTTGAAAGTAGTCATGGGAATCAGAAAGAGACATGCATAGAAAAGGCCAAATTTGTCCCCAAATTCACCTTATGACATGTAAACCCCAAAAACACACCTCCACAAAAAAAGGTACCTGCCTCAGGGGTTGGCTTAGGACCCCAGGAACTCCAAATTAGGATGGGCCCTCCCCTGTACTTCCCTAAGGTGGAGATTATTATAATGAGACTGATAATCAATTTATCCATACTATAAGAATTTTCTTTCCCTATTTGAGAGAAACACCTTTCTACTTTTCTGGTTCTTTCCCTGTGGTCACTCACTGTATTGCAATAAAACTTGGGAAACTGAGTAACTGAGTCTTGTAATTCTTTCGGGATGACTCACAAGCAATTTGACCCTTAATTCCATCCCACATCACATACATACATACATACATATACACATATATACATATACATATATTATATATAATATTGATATTGATTCAGTGCCTATGGTTTTTAAAAACATTAGTGTAGGTTACCTACTTGTCTTATTTTAAATCTTTCTACCTTGTCTGAAATTATAATCATTACCTCTGCTTTTGATTTTACTTGAAACATGAGATTTTGCTCCAGCCTGTTTTTTAACTGTGTGAATCTTTATGTTTCAAGTGTATTTCTCATAAATAGTATTTTGTTTTATAGGTTTATTCCATTCATAATCATAGTTCTGATTTTTGATAGTGTATTTCTCTCCTTTTCCTTTTATAAAAGAACATGGACCCAGATTCAGGAAGTTTGTTGTTATTCAGTCATGTCCAACTCTGTTTTCTTGGCAATTTTTTAAAGTAATTACTATTGCTATAGCTATAGACATCATTCTTAGGTAAGCATATTATTATTTTATTACTATTATACCAGTAAAGGATTGACCACATGTCTCCCTAACTTCTCATGGTCTGAAGCTGCGTGGTAGAGAAAGCTTCAGCATGCCAGTTAGTGTGAGCAGAAGATCCCCAAAAGACCCATGCTGTCCTAAAAGAGCAAGACCCTAAAACCCAAAAGACTTGAATGAAGTCTTCCAAGGGATTTTACTCTCTTTTGGTATAGTCAGGTACATTGATCACAGTGAATTAGTTAGCATCATTCAATTCCATTGGTTGACATGACTTGAAGGCAGTCTACATTAAAATGAACTCTATGTACCACATTAGGGAAAAGAAAGCAAAAGACCCTCACTCAAGTTGCTTAAGGCAAAGTCCATTATCTAGGTATGATTTAATTTAATCAGTTCTTCACTCATCTAGAAAAAAAAAATCGATCTCCATTTCTTTTGTTCCCTTGGGTTTGTCCCAGATAAGATTTGATGGAGTTTCTCAATCAGAACTGGACTCTGTAGAGTTGGGGTGTCGAGGGGAGTAAGTACTGAGAATGTGATCTCTGGGACCCCAAGAAATTGATTATTAATAATTATTTTCTCACAACAAAGATACTGGAGTGGTTTGCTATTTCCTTCTCTGGCTCATTTTACAGATAAGGAAACTGAGGCAAATAGTAATAAGTGATTTACCTAGGGTACCACTGCTAACAAGTATCTGAGGCCAGTTTTAAACTTAGGTCTTCCTAACTCAGACTAGCACTCTATATACCCTATACCACCTAGCTCAGTTCAAATCCAGCTTCAGAAAAGTACTATCTGTATGACCCTGGGCAAGTCACTTAACCCTGTTTACCTCAGTTTCTTCATCTGTAAAATAAGTTGGAGAAGGACACTTTTCCCTCTCTTTGCTCCTGCCCTTCTTTACAAAGAAAAAAGGAGAGGGGAGAAGTAATTTTCTTTTTTTGTTTAAAGTAATTTTTTTAACATTTATGATAGATAAATTCAGTGATACCCCACTGATATTAGAGTTTGTTTTGCTTATGGCTATTACCTTACCCAAACTTCCCTCACTCTTAAACTCCCCCTTTGACCTCACCTATTTATCCATTTGACTTTGAAGTATTTCTATAACACACTTTGTCTATATTTGTGTATGTAAAGAAGGGAGGGGATTCTTTGTTCAGTTCAGATGAAAGAGAGTTTGATAGGATGTTCATTCCTACCACCCCTTACTTAGTGTTTGAAACCTCATATTACACCACTGATATGTGACATAATGATTTCTATCCCCTTGAGCTTCCTTTCCTCCCCTCTTCCTCTTACTTTCATCATATCCTAAGACCATCAAAACAGAACAAAACATCTCCAGATTGTCTATGTGTTTTATGTTTCTCTATGATTCTAGGGGACACGAGCATTCTGAGAAAAACTATGTTCTTCTCTACTGTTAGCATGAAAACAATTTATCTTTACATATTCCTTTCAATTGTTCAAATATGGGATCTGATGTTTCACCTGACTCTTGTGTTTAAATGTCAAAGTTTCTACTCAGTTGTGGCGTTTTCATCAGAAATGCTGGGACCTCTTTAGAGGAGGTTCTATTTTATTAAAGTTTCATTTTTCAACTCTGTTGAGTTATACTGTTTTATCAGATAGGTTACTCTTGATATTAAGTAAGCCTTAATCATTAGTCTTCTAGGATAGCATATTCAAAGCTCTCCTTTCTTATGTAACATTAGATGCACAGTCTTAAGTGATCCTGACTATCTTGTTGGCATTTGACCTTTTCTTTTGGCTGCCTGCAATATTTTTTACTCCTTCCAAAGTCTACCTTTATAGAGTGCTCAGAATTTTCCCACTAACTTTATTTCCCATTAACTGCTTTGCTTAATTTCAACTCCATGAAGATCATGCCTCCCCAGGTGATAAACCGATCACCTGAAATCATCATGAAGATCTTCTCTCTTGGGTACTCAACACCTTCTCAGAATACTCAGAAGCCTCTTCCCTCTGACTGTAATTTCATTTCCCATCAGCTGCTTTGCTTGATTTTGATTCCACAAATATCGTAGCATTTCCGTTCTTCCCAGAGTGCCCTGGTGCCTCTCCACCCCCACCCTTTCAGTTAGTTTCCTTCGTTTTGTGTATAGTCTTTCCCTTTAGATTGTTAATTCCTTGAGGGAAAGAACTTTTTTTCCTTTCTTATTTGTATCACCAGCATTTAGTGCAGTGTCTGGCACATAGTAAATACCTAATAAATGTTTATCAGCTATTAACGATTGCTGCCCTGTGTTCCCATTTCTAAGTGTCTACTCAGTTTTGGAATATTCCTCAGTTTTCTTTTTCCCTTCCCTAGTTTAGATGAAAAGTAGCCATCTAACCATAAATTTGATGAGATATTTGCTACCAACAGAAATGGAAGTAAGTTATCTGCATAGAAATAATAATTAAACCCATGGGAGCTAATGAGGCCACCAAGACATAGGGTACACAGAAAGTAAATAGGGCCCAAGACAGAATCTTGGGGTATGCTGTTGTTATAACTGCAAAATTTCTCTCTTATTCTTGGAGTTATCTTGAGGGAGTGAAATATATCCTTATTTTCTATATCTATTTCAACTATTAAATGAAGTTATATTTCTAGTTATTCTTCACTAAGGTTTAAAAACTGTTTTTGTAGTGGATAGAGTAGTTCTGCCTTTGAGTAGCAAGGTGATAAAGTTGAGAGAACACTACTTTGGGGAATCCTGCCCCAGACACTAAATAGGTGAGAGACCATTGTTACCAAAAAATGGGGTCATGGAAAGTTGGACATGACTGAAATGACTGAACAACAACAAAAAGACAATGTCACTTAACCTTTCTGGGCCTCAGTTTCTTCATCTTTGAAATGAAGGGGTTGGATTCTATGGCTTTCAAATTTCCTTCTAGCTTTTAACCTATGATTCAATTATTGTTTCCTTTTTTCTCTTTTGGTTTTTAGAGTTACCACTTCTCAAGTAAATGCCTATATATTAGCAAAATTTGGATGCATTTTATCATTCTTTACTCTTTTCTATTGTATAGAATATACATTGTAATACAAAGTCTAATTCAGTTGTTTCTTTTATAATTACGAATTATTATATACCTTAGATTTTATTATTTTACATACATGTATGTATATACATATAAACATATTTGTGTATATATATGCCTATTTGAATACAGGCAAAGTGTATTTCTTAAGAACTTATTTATCACTTTTGATACTTATAAGGATCTATTTATGAATTATTTTTATAGACTCAAATCTGTCATGGGATTTAATACTTCTATTTTCAAGGAGTATTTCCTTGCAGAAAATAAATTTGAGATTTTCTGTTTTTTAAGAGACATCTATAGAAGGTCATGGCCAGGATGGTAGAATAGTAGGAAGAAGTACAGGAAATTCCCCTCTAAAACTCCTCCAAATAGATTTAGAAAACACACAAAGCTGAATCCTCATCAGAAAATCCAAGAAAAAAAGTAACAGTGAATCATTTTTCCAAGCCTAGGTCAGTGTAGGGAGACAGACAAGTCTGTGAATGCTGGAAAGCATCAGAAGTTTACAGATAGATCCCAAGCCCAAGTTGTCCCTGAAAAATTAAAATAACACAATCTTCAATCCCTCTGGAAAACAGCAGCAGGAGTAATCTAGATGTTTCCTCCAGAAGTGTACTATGCCTTACCTTAAAATCAAGTCTAAAGTCAGGAAATAGGCTAAAAGAATGGGCAAACAATGAAATTTAAAAAAGAATCCCACTACAAAAAGCTATTCTGGTGACAGGGAAACTAAAGATAGAGGGAAGAAAAACAGAAAAAAATGGGAACTATGGAAGAAAGAATTGGAAAGGGAATTAATAGTGTGGCAGAAGAGATATAAAATCTTATCCAAGTGGCAAACTCCCCAAATATTACAATAGACTAAATAGAAGCCAATGACTCCACAAGATAACAAGAAATATTAAAACAAATTCAAAAGAAATAAAACAAAAGAAGAAAATGTAAAGCATCATGTAGTAAATACAACTGACTTAGGAAACAGAAAAAAAAAGATTCAATGGACTACCTGAAAGCCATGATTCCTCTAAAGAACCTACCTACCTTCCTTCCTTCCTTCCTTCCTTCTGGATTTTCCCCACCTTACATGTAAAAACATGTGTCATTTAAAATTATATGTGGTTGCTTTATTTCTGTCCCAAGTTTAGTGAAAATTAGCTGGGGTTTCTAATATATTTGTTACTTATAAATTAGAAGCTTTAGCACCAGTTTTGGGCATTAAGCATTTATTAAAGCATACCAAATATTAGTAAAAAAGAGAACACTTGATTCAGACAGTTAAGAAGAGGCCTATCTAGCCTAGAGCTCAACCTAGCCTGCTTCTTCCTTCAAGTTCTCCTCCACAAACATGTCAAAGAGCCTAACTCCCAGTGGAAGCTTCCTCTGGGTCCAGAGGAGAGGCAGCCCTTCCACACTGCTCAAAGCTAATTGGCTAGCATCATTCAAGTCTATTGGTTTACTGGACTTGAGGGTGGTCCATGGGCAGAACATGCTGAAGTCAGAGTTCAGAGAACACACTCCCTTAGGGCCAGGGTCTCAGCTAGGTGTGGTTTCAATCAAGTCAACTTTAAGTGAGTTAATCAGCAAAGTCAATCCAATCAATCTTAATATAATCCTCTCAAGTGGGCTCCTCTGGGCATCCCAGAATCAATTACCCTGTCACCAACAAATTGTAACATCAGCTGCCCATGAAGGGAAGGTCTTTGAGGGCAAGACCAGGAGTCAGGAAGTGACGCGGGCTAGTGGGAGGAGGAAGGAAGAGACTGGCGCTCAGTCTCGCTCTCTTTCCTTTGGACGCTGGCGGAGAAGGGAGCTAGAAATGTGCTCTCCCTTTAATAGATAGGAATCTAGGCCTTTCTCTCTCTTTACCAAATTCTTATTCTCCTTAATAAATGCTTAAAAGTCTAACTCTTGCTAAAGCTTATAATTTATTGGCGACCACTCATTAGATATTTTAGACAGTTTAGCTAGAATTTTAGCCCTTAACACTGGGTAGGTCATTTTTGGTTGTAATCCCAATCCTTTGCCCTCTGGAATATCATATTCTGTTCCCTCTGGTCCTTTAATGTAGAAGCTGCTAGATCTTGTGTTATCCTGACTGTGTCTCCACAGTACTTATTTTGTTTCTTTCTGGCTGCTTACAATATTTTCTCCTTGACCTAGGAGCTCTGGAATTTGGCTGTAATATTCCTGGAAGTTTTCATTTTGGGATCTCTTTTAGGAGGTGATTGGTGGATTCTTTCAATTTCTATTTTACCTTCTGTTTCTGGAATATCAGAGCAATTTTCCATGACAGTCTCTTAGAAGATGGTGTCTCAGCTTTTTTTATTTTTTGACCATGGTTTTCAGCTAGTCCTATCATTTTCAAATTATCTCTCCTGGATCTATTTTTCAGGTCATCTGTTTTTCCAAGAAGATATTTCACATTGCCCTCTATTTTTTTTTTTATTCATTTGGATTTGCTTTATTGTGTCTTGGTTTCTCATAATGTTTTGTTATTAGCCAGTCATTTCAGTCATATTTGACTCTTCTTAGCTCCATTCAGGGGTTTTCTTGGCAAGGATCTTCCCTGTTCCTTACTTGTGAAAGGTATATCCTTCCCTGTTTCTTTATATGTAGATCGCATATTAATTTGGAACTTACTGAAATATATCATAATTTCTGCCCCACTGCTTTCTAGTTTTCTCCTGTCCAATAGTGAGTCTTTATCCCAGTATATGGGATAAGCAGACTTGAGTCAGTTTAGATTTTGAGGATGGAGTCTGGAAAGTACCCAGCCCCCAGTCCCTGTTATTGTTAGATTATTCTGTTCATGTTTTGTTCTATACATTATAATAAAAATCATGCATCTTGCTTTACTGAACCTGATATATCCTGGTACTACCAGCGCCCCCCTTGCCCACATTCCAAACCCCTATTCCTTGCTATTGATAGTTATGCTGTTGGTACAACACACACCTTACTCCCCCTTGTTCTATGACCAGACAGGAAAGATGTCTTCTGCTAGCACAGATTCCACCCAGATACTACCTCTCCCTTTTACATTCCTAACTCCCCCCCCCCCCAGTACCAGCTTCTGGTACCATCATTCCCTTCTTCCCTCTTACCCCTCCTTACCTGGGTGGAGTGGTTTGGAGTGGTTTCACCCCTCCTGTGGTTTCACCTTTTCCCCCTCCCCTTTCCCCCCAGCTCTCAGACATAGCTGAGCATGCATTCATACCTTGATCATGAGCTGAACATGCACCCTGGGTAAAACAGGATTGGATGTTAGATTGTGAGCTCACCCTGTGTACAAGGGGACCACCCCCTCAAAACTTCCATAAAATCCCAACTCATGAACCCATTACTGCACTCCTCATCCCTGGCATGGGGTCTCCCATTCTCATGAGAATGTAATAAATCTGCCTCTGCTTGACTTGGTGGTCTCCTTGAGTTATTTGGGTAAACTGAGACAATTTTGTCCCAAACACCAGTAATTAGAGTCTTTGAGTTTATTGAACACTCTGTTATTATGTTTACTTGCTTCTTGTCTTCTCCTTGACCTTTTTTTTTAAAGTTAAAAGTCCTTTTAATTAGATTTATAGGGCAAATACTTTAAAAAATCCTTTCTTAATTATTCCATCTTTGTCCAGAATCCTTTGCTTCTTTTTGTTGTTATTTTAAAGCATTGGTCTAGAAATTAAAATGTCATTCTCAGACAACATCAACATTTTGTGTTAACCTTTTGATTCCCAAATCAGTTTTTCTCATTAGCATTCCTTGCCTCCAGGGGTCAGCAATGAGAAAAATAACACCTGTAGCCCTCTGGTGTTCATTTGCTTTATAACCTCTGTCAATGCTTTCTAGACTTCTGGCAGCATCAGTTGTACCCATGTGAATCACCCAAGTGAATAGTCTCATCTGTTTTGACAAACCTTGGAAGGTTCTCTGTTATGTCTTGGATACATGTCATTCCCAGTAGTGTCCTCTTCTTCCTTTGACCCTTACCAGATCATTTCTCACCTGACACAGCATTGATGCATATGCTATATCATTCCTTGGAGGATAAACAAATGCTTCCTCTTCAGGTCATTCAACCCCTTGTCTTCTTAGCTTTTTTCTTTCCCTTCAGTATAACATTCTTACATTCTCCAACTTCACAATATAGGTCATCTCCCTTTGACCACTCCATATACTGCCCCCTGCCTTTCCCCACTGAGCCCTGCTTCTAAATTTTTGTAATGTTTTGTCTTGTTTTCTTAAGGAACACTTAGTTGTTTGATAACCTGGAATGTTGAAAGTTCCCTCAGTTCCTTTACCTTCTCTTCAGGGAGTGGGAATATTCTGAAGTTCGTGTATGCCTAGCAGTCATGTTGTCATCACAGAAATACAAACATCAAATGCTCTGTCCAAATAACTGAGAAGTTTTCTTGGTTCATTATACTGATGGGGCTCCTCAGCTTTGTTTTTTAAACTACTTGGGGAGAGTGAGGGGCAGTGTTTTCTACTCATCTCCCAAGTACTTCATCAAGACTTTTACAACCTTTTTTTCTCCCTTTGAAAGTTATAGTTCGGCAGTGAAGTATAGGGGAAAGGTGTACTAGACTTGGATTTAGGCAGACCTGAGGTTAAAAACCAGCTTAGGCATTTGCTAGCCGTGTGTTCCTGGCTAACTGAGAACTTCTCCATGCTTCACTTCCCTCATCTGTAAACTGAGAAAGTTGGGCTGGATGGTCTCTGAAAGC
This sequence comes from Dromiciops gliroides, assembly GCF_019393635.1. NCBI lineage: Eukaryota > Metazoa > Chordata > Mammalia > Microbiotheria > Microbiotheriidae > Dromiciops > Dromiciops gliroides. Next base: position 573,437,937 of record NC_057862.1, read on the forward strand.
CACTTCCAGCTCTATATCTATCATCCTTTCCTTTCTCTTAAACAATCCAATGACCTCTCACCAATCCCTTGTTTATTTGTTTATTTATTTATTTGGCAGTTTTGTTTGATTTATCCCTACTCTATTATGGCTGTGCAAATCCCTAAGGAATAGGAATACCAGAGTACTATGACTTGGCAGAAAACTATGAGACCTTGACTAGACTGAACATTCTACACACCTGCTTTTGTGAGCAGAAGTCCCTGGATCCACTGATACTCTGCCTTGCTTTATTCTCTAAGTGGTTCACAAACTCTCCCCTCTCTTTTTCCCACCATCATCACTGTAACACTGAATCCTTAACTACCACTAAACACAACTTCCTCCCTAATCCTGTTGCCTCTCCCTCATCTCCATCCATTTCAGTTTTACTACAACAATTTAATGTTCTACTCCATATCCATTTGCTTTGGTAACTCATTCCATAATTAGCAAAGTCTTTTCTTTCTACACCTCTTCCTCTCACTGCTAGCTCTTCCCGACATCTCTGGCCATCTTTTCTAGAGCTGGTTGCACCATCTCTCACATAAAACTCCCTAGTTCTAGGGAGAAATCAGAATTCCCCTTATTTTATTACTACTTCCAGACTCTCCCTTTATCACCACCACTTAGTGACTGGGCTCTCCCAATCCCCATGACATTCTCTCTCTTCTCAATGGGTTCAGTGCCTGGCTCCTTTACATCTGTTTGCCCCAATCCCTGCCCTTGTACTAGAAAACTTCACCATAGTATACATGTTGGTCTTCCCTCAAATACCTGAACTACTACTACCCAGTTCCTTGAATCTACTCAAGTCCTATTACCTGCTCTTTCATTTCACCTCTGCTACACAGAGAAGGTAACATTCTCAATCTTGCTATCATATAGAAAGTACTCCAATTCCAGGATTTAAAAACTCTGGTATCCCTTCATCCCATCATAATCTTTCATTATTCAATAGGCTGGGTCAAAAGTTACAAAGGGATTTCAGTATTTAATAACTCCTTTATTTTTAGTTTATAATACCACAGCATCATACACAGTATGATTTATATTATGTATGAAAAATCAAATCTCGTAAATGGAAAAAAAATAATTTTCAAAAAGTTAATTAAAATATTGTGACTTTTGGCCTACCCTGTATTTTTCACTATGTCTAACTCTACTTTAACCTAATATTCACTTTCAATTTAATCTCTAATTCCATTATCCCTCGGCACATTGCCAAATCATCACTCTTACTCTGAATAGTCTTTTCCTTGACCAATCTCAACCCTTAACTCTTCACTGTCCTCTACCTTTGAATCCCTTGTTCCTGTGTCTTATTGCCACCTTCTCCTTACTGAACTCTAACCCTGGATTATTACCACAATCTGCAGCCTTCATTCCTGCTCAGATGCTGCTAAAAAGACCTTGAGGAGATATTACTGACTGGATCTTCTCTGAATTTATGTACTCTAGGCTCCACTGAGTCCTCTTTCTTATCTCCCAATCCTTTAACTTTTCCAAATCAACTATCACATCTCCAAGAATAATACCTCCAAACTTTCTCTTCTCAAACAACATATAACACCATCTTCCCTCTCCTTTTCAGGAAAATGCCTTACCTTATACTTTACTGAAAAAGAAATGATATCCATTTTGAGCTCTCTCTCTTCCCCAATTTGGCACTTTAAAATATCTCAGCATTCTATTATCCCTTCTTACTTTGCCCTAGTCTCAGTTGAAGAGGTGGACCTTCCCCCTGACAATGTCATCCCCTCTATCTATACCCTTGATCCCATTACTTCCTAAATCCTCCGGCAGATTTCTACTTTAATCTTGCCCTCTCTATCCCCAATTTCCTTATCTACTGATTCCTTTGGTCTTCAAACCTGTCTCGATCTCTTCCAACCCAATCACCACAGGCCCACAAGGGCTTGGGGTATCCAATACAACCTGTTCTGTATATAGACATGTAGGTCAGATCCATTGCTAGGGGAGCATTCATGAAATTAGGAGGATTAGGCTCCCTATTTTCCACCTCATTGACTTCTTAATAAGCTGCCCCCTCCCCCAAATGATGGTGCTAACCATAGTTTGAATCATGACTTGTGTCTGGGTCTCCCCAAGGGAGAAAGTAAAAAAAAAAAAAAGTATATTGCACACCCAATGCACAATATACATTGGGTATAGGACAAATATTTTATTGCTATTCACAAACAAGGAAGGCCAAGCAAATGAGAATGGCAGTGTGAACAACAGAATAATTAGAACAGCACTCAGTAACTTATAGCTACAGTCTGTTGTTGTCCAGTCATTTCAATCACATGTAATCCTTTGTTATACCATTTGGGGTTTTCTTGGCAAAGATATTGGAGGAGTTTGCCATTTCATTCTCCAGCTCATTTTACAGATGAGGAAACAGAGGCAAACAGGGTTAAGTGACTTTCTGAAAGTCATATAGGTAGTGTCTGAGGCTAGATTTGAACTCAGTTCTTCTTGACTCTAGGCCTAGAGTTCTATACACCACTTATCTACGCAACAATCAATTAAGAAGTTAATATTTTAAGTCTAATCAGAATATAAATTATTTGTACAATATTATTAGTTAGCCATTTTACATTTCACCTCACTTGGTATTGCTCAATTACGCTCATAATGTCTGCTGATACCATGGGTTAGACTTGGCCCTTTCTCCTGAAAGTTGTCAAACTCTTGGATAAAGAATCATCCCCTGCTGTCAGTTGCTGCCACAATTGTGGCTCTCAATACTGTCATCATATCTGAAGGTATTATAACTGTATCCATAAAACTCCCAACCTATTGAAACTCATAAGGATGTCTTCTCAAGGAAAGGAGACATAAAAAAGAGGCATAGGCAGTCAAGCACCTCCAATGCAAGTTCACTTGCTTTAAATTCCCCACTACATGGTTGGGATCACCATGACACCAGGGCAGACTGTCTTTCCTCACTACTAACAGTAGTGATAAGTAGTAGATATTGTTGCTAAAAGAGCTAAATCCTAATCTGAAGCTGTTTTCTCTTTAAAAAAAAAAAACCCTAAGTAATCAGCTCTTTCTGAAAGTAGCTATTAGGGGCTGCTTCATCATCATGAATTGTAAGCCCCGCATGGTTGAAAGTAGATGCAACCCCTCCCCCACTTCCCCCAGTTTACAGTGGCACACTAGAACCAGGCAAGAATTGTATGCTTATACTCAAAGAAAATGTCGGTGTTAATTGTAATGGTCCTGGTGGGGTGGGGTGGGAGTGAGGGGGAAAGTAGAGGCTCTTATACTTTTTTCAGCTGTGGTGCATTTTGTCCATTTGGGGTTCACATTCTGAATCTAGTTATGTTTTCTGCAGTCCAGAGAAAGCTCAAGCACTCTTTTCAATAGCCTTGCATTAAAATTCTCAAATCCATGTGGCATAGGTCTGATTTGATCTTTAGAAATTACAATCACTGCCAAATTTACAAATTCATCAAAGAGATTATTGCTTGCTTTCAAAAGATCTGTTATTTCAACCCAAGGAAATTGAGAAAATGAGGGGGGAAATGAGAAAAAACAACACAAAAAGAAAAAAAAATAACAGAAAGGAAACCTGAGCTTCCTCTCTTGGAGAAAGAAACCCAAATGAACTTGCTGAACAGTTATGTCTACCTCTATGGGATTAATCAACCTGGGTTTGACTACAAGTCCGTTTGTCCGTCTGTCTCTCTAAGATCAATTGACTATGTCAACATTCTTCAAAGATTTTCTCAGTCTACAGGGCCATCCAACTAAGGGTTCAGACAAACTCTCCAGATTATCCTTTCACACACTGGACATGCCATAATTTTTGCAGTACACATTGGATATCCAGAAAGAAAAAAAAAATTCTCTAGCTTCCTATACCAAAGGACACCCAAAATTTCCTCAGAGGAGTATACCACTGCAGTGGGTAAAAAAAGACTTCCAAATTACTCAATCATAGGTGAGTCAGGCTTAATTAAAAAAAGAAAAGAAAAGAAAAAAAGAAAGAAAGAAAAAGAAAACAGGATCAGGGAAACTGAACATGTTTGAGGCTCCCTAAAAGGTTTAAAGACTGGGTTGGTTGGAATCAGAATCTCAAAAAGCTTGATGAGGTCTCCATATCTGACAGAATCGCTCATCTGCTAGACTCATAAGGTCAGAAAATCTACATTACTCCCTGTTCTGAACCCAGTAATTGAGGCTTGAGACAAGGAGGCCCATTGCGAGGGAAGCCTGGTCTCTAAGCATTGAGCTTCCCCTTTCCCCTCTTATTGGCTCATTAACCCTGGTTTTTGGGTTAGTATAGAAACTAACAAGGTTTGATAGGACCCATTTCATAGTTCAATCTAGACCACAAAGGGGCAGTTTCTCTAACAACAAGTTGATCTTCCCAGGCCTCAATTAACTAATTATTAGTAGGCAGCACTAGTCACTAATGATAAGACTATCCCTACCACTTAGGAGCACCAACTTTCTCATCCTCCTGGCAACTGAACATTTCTATACACAGTATTTCCCCAGTACAAATATTTTCCCCTTTTCCCCTTACCTTCATTTCACCCAATCTCCTGGACAAAAGACCTCATGATGCTCCATTCCTTCCAGTAAAATGCAAAACCACTAGATTTTACCATCTGCCCTGGTGCTATAATTTGATATACCTAACTACTTCCTGCAGCTTAATTTACAGTACATTCAGATCTGTCCATCCACAGTGCAAATGAACTTATTTGTTGTCTTCCTCAACTACTATATGAGCTCCTTGAGAACAGGGGCTGTCTTTCTTGCTTTTTAAAAATTGCATCCCTAGGGGCAGCTAGGTGGCACAGTGGATAGAGCACCAACCCTGGAGTCAGGAGGATCTGAGTTCAAATCTAGCCTCAGACCCTTGACACTTACTAGCTGTGTAACTCTGGGCAAGTCACTTAACCCCAACTGCCTCACCAAAAACAAACAAACAAACAAACAAAAAAACATTTAGCCTCTACATGGCATGTGTATTAAGAACCGTTAAGGGGTCCCTTGTCTTTTTGAGTTGCCATATTTTCCAGAAACACTGGACCCAGAGCACGTAGGAAGCCCTGAAAATTTGTTGTTTGCATAAAAAACTATACTGCCTGTGTGTCCTTGGGAGTCAAGATAGGTGCCAGGCTGGGAATTTTGCTTATGTAGCTGGGCCCCTGTAGATAGGCAGAGCACCCTATCCTCATAGTCTACCAGTTCCCAAGGGAAAAGAAAGTGGATTTTGTTATCACCTTGCTCCTCCCTTTCAGGAGCCCTTAGTCTTTTCCCACCTTTACTGCACCTCTCCCTCTGGCATGTCATGCCCCTTTGTGTTCTCTCTTTTTCCCTTTGTCCTGCTGTCATAAATATGTAAACTTCTGTATGAATTGTCCACTTTTGGGGTTCCATATGCATGCTCATTTCTCTTGTAATAAACCTGGTTTTCACATAATGTTTGTGCCATTGTGATTGCCCGTTGACACATAGTAAGTGCCTAATAAATGCTATTTCATCCATTTATTCATTTATGGGGTTATAATAAGGGTCTGGGGTCAATGTTTAGATCCATACAGGATACCCCCTTCTTATAATGCCCTAAAAACTCTATAATCTCATTATACTGATTGAGAGAATCACTAAGCCGATCAGGAGTCTGACTAATGACCCTTGCTTATGCTTATTTGTGTGTATATGGCAACACTATTTGGGTTTTCTTTTGTGTTTGGTTTCTTAGGACTGGGGGACCCAAGCATGTTGGAAGGCAGATGAAAATGAATTAGTAGAGAGAAAGAAATTGAAGAAGGAAGACTCCTGGAACAAGGTTCTAAAGAAGTTAGATGGGAATGAAGATCTAAGACACAGGTAGAAAGTTTAGACTTAGTGGATAGCAGGAATATAATTTTTTCCTCTGTCTAGCAAGAAGTCTGAAAAGAGAGAAAGTGAGGAAATTTATGCTAGGAGGCTTTAACCTCCTCACGGAAATAAAAGGCTAAGTAATTTTCTCTAAGTGTTGGAGATGGATGTATTTTTGGTTTCAAGAGAAGATCAAAAAAGATTTTGTATAGGTACTGTGGAGAAAGAGATAAGCAGTTGAAGAGAACAGCATTTTAAAAAATTGTTAAAGAGCAGTGAGGCCCCATTTCAATTTATGTACCATGAATTTGCAATGGATTAGAGTGGGGAAAGGCTTTACACAGGGAAACCAACCATAAAACTATTGTACTGATCAAAACCTGAAGTCAAGTCAGCAAGAATTTATTAAGTGTCTGCTTGAGAGCAGATTGGACATGTGGGATAAATGAGAGAGGAAGAACTAGGATGAAAACTGATATGGGTCTGGCCTAATTCAGGTTTTCTCCTTGAGAAGCTAAACTGAAGGTCAGGCACATCTAAGAAGGAGGAGATAAGCAGTGCAGGGACAAAGTTCCAGAAGTCAGGACCACCACCCCTTATTCAAGCTTCTTTCACCTCACTGAAAGTTAAGCCCACTGGGTGTGGCTGCTACCCAAGCTTCTCCAGGGGACAGAGAAATCCACCACCCCTGATTCAAGACTTTCCCATCTCACCCTTCATTCAAGCTTTCCCCACCCCCAAGGGGAACTTTCCATAGTCAGGTGGTTACCCCATGGGGAGGGCCCCCTCCATTCATCCTCTATAAAGACTTTGGCCTTCTTCCTGATAAAGGAGAAAGATGACTCAGAGAATCTTGTCTCTAAGTCACCTCCTCTCCCCTTGAGGCTGTTTTTGACTTTCCTCTTGGTCACTTTCTCTAAGAACCATTTTATTCTAATTGGATTGTAAGCAGAGGGTGTAATTCTTTAAAGAGGAATGGGGGGGGCAGCTAGATGGCATAGTGGATGGAGCACTGGCCCTGGATTCAGGAGGACCTGAGTTTAGGTTTGGCCTCAGATACTTGACACTTACTAGCTGTGTGACCCTGGGCAAGTCACTTAACCCCAATTGCCTCACCAAAAAAAAAAAAAAAAAAAAGAGGAATACAGAAGGACTACCACACCACCTATTTTCCCTGTGACCAAAAAAAAAAAGAATGGGTAATTGAAATGGGTTCTTTTGACAGTAATATGAAGATTCAAAAAAGGGGTTTGGTAGGAAACTGTTTTTCTGGGGATGTTAACTTTGAGATGTCAATAAGACATCAAGTTTGAGATGTTCAAAAAAAACCTGATGAAATAGGACTATATTTCAAAAAAGAGATGAAGGATGGATATATAGGTTAGAAAATCATATGCATAGAAATGATCATTGAAGTCAGAAATTTATAAGGAGGAATTAGAGAACATGATGAGTCATGTACTAAAGTGACTGAAAAAAGCTGAATGTTCTAGAGATTAACAGACAGCATTGAGGATAGATAGAAAGTGGTATGAAATGATTGCATGGACCTCAAAAGAAAAGAGTATTGAGGAATGGATTAAACAAAACAAAAACAACCACAGTAATAGAAATGGAAAGAATATGTGGAAAGAAGAGTTAATAACAGATTGTCAAATTTGGTGTGTAAATGCCAAACAACTGGATTAAGGAAAAGAAAATGTACCAAAGATTTTTTTTTTAAAGCAAAACATAAAAACCAACCTCTTTTCAAAGCCTTGGAAGGTGACTAGCTTAAAAATTTCAACTGGTTTGGTAACACTGATAGCAAATGATCATCCCATCATTTCTGAGGTGGATTTCCTTATAAGATTATTTTTCTTTGGGATGAAGCTTAAATAAAGTTGAATATTATAACCGAACAAGAACATACAAGTAAAAATATTTAGTATCTGATTTTTCATTTGCATAGAACTAGAAGAAGGGTCATATGTTACAAATGTTGCCACCTTTGACCATTATTCTTATGAAAATCCTGAATACATTTTCCAGATACTACTGGGGAAGAAATAGGTAAGTGTTCATTTAGAAAATCACTTCAGTATAATTTTGTTAGGAAAATTCAAATCTATTAAAAAGAAATCTTTACTTCCTTCAACTTATGTGTGTATATATATATATATATATATATATATATATATATATATATATATATATATAAATAATTAAATAAGCATGCAGGTTTAAGATAAATTCTCATTGTCTTTTGTCATTTATTCTTTCAATATACAGAAGTTTTTTCTTCCCCTCCCAAAAAAATAAATATTGATGCAGTGGATAAAGCACAGGCTCTGGATTCAGGAGGATCTGATTTCAAACTTGACCTCAGACACTTAACATACTTGACATTTACTAGCTGTGTGACCCTGGGCAAGTCACTTAACAACCCTCATTGCTTCACCAAAATATGTGTGTGTATTGATGAGAATGATAGTATTACAGGGATTGGGTATGGTTGTGTTTAATTTTCTCCAAATTGAAATGGTTCAAGTTGAAGCATCTGCTTTTAACTAACTCTCCTATCTTTTTCTTGTCTAATCTACCACCAAGTTCAAAATTACAAGCCACAGAATTGTAGCACAACAAACATTATTAACCAGAACAAATCTGCCCTAATTTGTGATAAATTATGTAAATCATATATGTGTAACCCCCCCCCCCCATGTTGTCATAAAGAACAGAAATGCTAATGGGACATTTAGGAACTGGGATTTCTGGGACTCTTTCTGTGGAGAATTTCTGGGGAAAAGAAGCCAGAAAGATTAGTTCAGGTTCAGACTTTTTGGAGTCAGTCTTCAATCTTGGGTTCATGTGGACAGACAAGGTTGGTACTGTTGCCTATGTTAGCTCTGTCTACAGTCACAGTTGCTGATTTGCTACTACTGGTTGCTATTATTACATATCTACTAGTGCTAAGGACTGGGGACACAATTGGGAAAAAAAAGAAAAAAAGAGAAAGATCATTCCTCAAGGAAATTACAATTTAATGGGAGGAAGAAGTCACATAAAAGGAAGCTGAAAGTAGAGTAGGGGGGTAATTTGGTAACCAATCTGGGGACATGGTAAAGTCAGAAGTGCCCTAGCATAATGTAGCCAGGTGAGAAATGAGACTGACAGGGGTACTGCTGGACAGATCAGGGCTGAGAGGCCAATGGGAACTGACAAAAATAGTTTCTAAGCTGATCCAAGCACCCTCAGAAGTAATTCCCCTCCCCTCCATTCCTGTTCTTAGTCCCATTCTCCATCAAGGAAGGAAGTTGCTCCCATTAAGTGCCTCACTACTCCCAGTGCTTCCTCTCCTTTCCAGAAAGAAGATAGGGGTTGGAAAGCAGTACAACCCAAACTCTTTTGTAATTCATAGAACTAGCTGCTTATATTCACAAGCTCTACTCTTCCCCTTTGCTCTATTTCTTCATAGCTATTGGTTTATTTTCCCTCTTATAAAAAAAGAGAACTTGACAATTGTTGGGTGATTAATGTTAGCTTTGCAGGTAGAGGATTAGAGAAGGCTCCTCTGGAGAGAAAAGCATTCCACTTTACCTTGAGGCATAGAGAAGTGGCAAAGCCAATTATTACCTCTGGAGGTCACAGATGCATTGAAAATTTATATTGAGGTAATACTTCTAAACCAGCTCTGGTTTTAAAAGCACAGAGATTAGTGAACTAAAGTGAATTAAAAGCCTTAGAAATGAGAGAGCTAAACCCTTGAGACAAAAGCAAGCAAACCATCTTGAAAGGAGTATTCACCTACTCCAACCTAACAGAGGGGCTTTACCTGAAAACCACATTCACCTGAATAGGTTGATCAAGGAGGTAGGAAAAATATGTTTATTAAAAGTGGAGGGGCAGCTAGGTGGCGCAGTGGATAGAGCACCGGCCCTGGATTCAGGAGTACCTGAGTTCAAATCCAGCCTCAGACACTTGACACTTACTAGCTGTGTGACCCTGGGCAAGTCACTTAACCCTCATAGCCCAGCAAAAACAAAACAAAAAAAAAGTGGAAATCCCATCCTTGTATATTTGTTTTTTGTTTTTGTTTGTTTTTGGTAATTCCTTTTAAAAACATTTTTTATCTTTTTAAGCACAAAAGTCTTTTATTATTTTCCAGTTACATGTAAAGATAGTTTTTTGTAAGATTTTTAGTTCCAAATTTTTTTCCCTCCCTCCCTTCCCTCTCCCCTCCCCAAGACAGAAAGCAATCTGATATAGGTTATATATGCATAATCACATTAAACATATTTCTACATTAGTCATGTTGTGAAAGAATCAGAACAAAATGGAAAAACCTCAAAAAAAAAAGTAGAAACAGTATGGTTCAATCTGTATTCAGAATCTACAATTCTTTTTTCTGGATATGGAGAGCATTTTATGCTTAAAAAATAATAAAAAATAAAAATAAAGAATTACCAAAAAACCCCAAACAAATACACAAGGATGGAATTTCCACTTTTAATAAACATATTTGTCCTGCCTCCATGGTCATATTAGCCAACCTGACAGGTATGAGGTGGGACCTCAGAGTTGATTTAATTTGCGTTTCTCTAATCAATAGTGATTTTGAGCATTTTTTCATATGGCAATAGATACATCTGAAAAATGCCTGTTCATATCCTTTGATCATTTCTCAATTGGGGAATGACTTGCATTCTTATAAATTCGATTTAGTTCCCAATATATTTTAGAAATGAGGTCTTTATCAGAAACACTGGCTGTAAAAATTGCTTCCCAGGTTTCTGCTTCCTTTCTTATTTTGTTTTTTGGGTTTTTTTTTGTTGTTGTTGTGGGACAATGGGGGTTAAGTGACTTGCCCAGGGTCACACAGCTAGTAAATGTCAAGTGTCGAATTTGAACTCAGGTCTTTCTGAATCCAGGGCTGGTGCTCTATCCACTGCGCCACCTAGCTGCCCCTTCCTTTCCTATTTTGGCTTTTCAAATATTAAAATATAGCTTTTGTGTCTGCCTGTCTCCTCCAAACAGAATCAATAAACAGATCATAGAAATTATAATATCTTGTAATATCTCCTACAATTTGTTCCCATACCTGTCCTCCTACAAAATATAATAACAGATCAGAGAACATGGTTAAGAACCAGATCAGAGAATTTAATATCTCCTACAAGACAAAACCAGATCAGAGACAGAGAAAACATAATATTAATTTCATATTTTGTTGTCCCAAGAAGAAAGAAATAACACATTATCATGTGTGGAGTCTTCCCTAAGACAGAAGCTTGAGGACTCCCTCTTTCTGAGGGTATATAAAGTTTTCTTGTCTCACAGGTTACAGAATAACTTCATTGGCATGATACAGATCAACCCATTACAAATGTAAATCAGTCAAACAATACAAATCAGTTTAACAGCTCAATTTAAAGCAGATGCTAATGGATAGGTGGAAAGGGGAACCGAGACTGAGGAGGTCTCTCTTCCTAGGGAAAGAAGATAGTGAATGGGAATTTCAAAGGGGCATTTGAGTTTGTTTATTCTCTTGGGGAAAGTAAATATGGACTGTTTGGTTGCTTTGAAGTCTGAGCTAAGAGCATCTTGCTCCTATTAATCCAGGGTCTCATAAAATCCATTTGGATAGTAAGGTACCTCCATCAAATCCAGGTGATCCATATATTCATATTAACAGGTTGCATTGCTTCTGTTTGCACAAAAGCTTTTTAATTTAATGTAATCAAAATCATCCATTTTTGCATTTCACGATATTCTCTATCTCTAGTTTGGTCATAAATTCTTCTCCTATCCATAGATCTGAGAGGTAAACTATTCCTTTCTTTCCTAATTTACCTATGGTATAACCCTTTAAGTCTAAATCATGTACCCATTTTGACCTTATTTTGGTGTATGGTCTAAGATGTTGGTCTATGCCTAGTTTCTGCCATACTATCTTCTAGTTTTCCCAGCAGTTTTTCTCAAATACTGAGTTCTTATCCCAGAAGCTGAAATCTTTGGGTTTATCAAATAGTAGATTACTATAGTCACTTAATACTGTGTCTTGTGTGCCTAACCTATTCCATTGATCTACCACATTCTTTTTTTTAAACTGTTGCTTTATAGTATAGCTTCAGATTTGGTACAGTTAGCCCACCTTCCTGTGCATTTTTTCCCCATTAGTTCCCTTGATATTCTTGACCTTTTGTTCTTCCAGATGAATTTTGTTATTATTTTTTTCTAGCTCTATAAAATAATTTTTGGGTAGTCTCATTGGTATGGCAATGACTAAGTTAATTTAGGTAAAATTGTCATTTTTATTATATTAGCTTGGCCGATTGAGCAATGATATTGTGAGGAAATGGGGAATGGTCTCCTCTCAATAAGAATATAATAGTCACCATTCAAATTACACTTCTGCGGACTTGTTTGAGGAAAAAGGTCTCCTTCTCCTCTAGCTAACAAAATCACATGGTTCAGGGAAGCTCTGAGCTGGTCTCAATTAGGTATGCTCCTGAGCTATGTCCATATAAGGGAGGATTAAAAAATTGTCCCTGTATCACCTCCTTCATTGACTAAGAACCCAAAGATTATGGAAATTAGTTAGGAATACTTTGTTCTGGTTAGCTAGTTTTTGCACATAGATTGTAACCCTTGAGTAATTGGACCAGTGGTGAAAAAGGGGAGGGTCCATTTGAGTTAGGGACTAGGGTTTAAAATGGGGCCTGTGAGCCCCCATTCTTTTTTTTTTTAATTTTTTTAAAAATTTTTTAGTGAGGCAATTGGGGTTAAGTGACTTCCCCAAGGTCACACAGCTAGTAAATGTTAAGTGTCTGAGGCTGGATTTGAACTCAGGTACTCCTGATTCCAGGGCTGATGCTCTATCCACTGCGCCACCTAGCTGCCCCGAGCCCCCATTCTTTACACCCATCAGCTGCACACTGGATTGCCCATTCCTTCGAGGAGGACAATAAATGAGCCTTGATACATCACCACCATCGAGTTCAGAGAATTATTGAACAGGAGTAATTTTTTTCACCGATATTTTTCCAGTTATTTAGATCTGATTTTATTTGTGTGAAAAGTGTTTTGTAATTGTTTTCTTAGAGTTCCTGGGTTTGTCTTGGCAGGTAGACTCCCAAATATTTTATATTGTCTACAAATACTTTAAATGTAATTTCTCTTTTTATCTCTTGCTACTGAACTTCATCCTTATGTATTTGTTACCAGTGAAGTAACCACATATAAACTTGCATAAGAATTCCCATTATCTAATTTACACAAAAAACCAACCAAACAAAAAAACCCTGGTACTGTTTTCAAGGCATTTTGAAAGAAGAAAAATCTCATAGTATCCAAAATAAATAGGCTCTTTGTTAAGATATATCTTATTGGGTGAAATTATACAAATTTGGTATTTACCATTTTCAGGAAAAAAACACACACACACACACACACACATCTTATATCCATTCCCATGTCTCCATTGACACAGCTACCACCCTAATTCACATTTTCATCACCTCTCACCTGGATTATCTCAGTAGCTTCCTAAATTCTCTCTTTATCCTAAATTTCTGCCCCACTCCAGTCCACTGTCCACATAAATGCCAGTCATTTGGCTTGCCCTCTCCCCTTTTTCAGAAACTCTGAGGTTCCTTTTCATCTCCAGGATCAAATACCAATTCTTCTGTTTGTACCATAAAGCTCTTTACAATGTTCAATTCAATTCAATCAACATTTAGTAAGCACCTACTAGCTAGACACTAGTAATACAAATAAAAGAGTCCCTGCCCTCAAGTAAGCTTCTTTTCAATCTAATGGGGGAAGGAGCAGCTAGGTGGTGCAGTGGATAAAGCACAAGCCCTGGATTCAGGAGGACCTGAATTCAAATCTGATCTCAGACATGTGACATTTACTAGCTGTATAACCCTGGGCAAGTCACCTCATTGCCCCACAAAAATTAAAAAAAATAAACCAATCTAATAGGGGAAGACAACACATAAAAGGAAGCTGAAAGGGTGGGGAGGGGAAGAACTTGGGAAGTACCTTGCTTAGTGGAACTGAAAAGCAGCAGAGTTGCAGTTGGTAACTTTCCAGTTTTATTACACATTATTCTCCTCCACTCTCATTCTTATAATTCAGCTATTTCACCCACTTGCTATTTCTCACACACAACATTCCACCTCTCACCTCTTTGTCTTTGTACTCCTGAGTGGTGTGCTCTCCCTTCTCAACTCAACTTCTTCAAATGCCTGGTTTCCTTCAAGACTCCACTCAAATGCTATCTTCCACTGGCCTTTCCTACTTGAAACCTTTCTTGATCACCTTAATTGCTAGCACATGCCCTCCCTAACCCCATAATATTTAACTACTTCCTGTGTGTTTGTATTTTACTTTTTATGTTTAATTGCATATAGAGTGGAAAGAGAACCAGGCTTAAAGAGTCAGGAAGTTGTTCTTGTTCAATCTCCTCAGTTGTGTCCAATTCTCCATGACCCATGACCCCATTTGGGATTTTCTTGGCAAGAATAGTGGGGTGGTTTGCCATTTCCTTCTCCAGCTCATTTTGATGTGGGCTGAAATTAGGGGTCAAATTGATAGTGAGTCGTTCCAAAAGAATTACAAGACTCAGTGACTCAGTTTCCCAAGTTTTATTGCAATACTATGAGTGACCACAGGGAGAGAATCGGAGAAGTGGAAAGGTATCTCTCGAATAGTGAAAGAAAAGACAGTTATATTTATAGTATGGATAAATTGATTTATCAGTCTCATTATAATAATCTCCACCTTGGGGAGGTACAAGGGAGGGCCTGTCCTACTCATTATAATATTCTCCACCTTGGGGTGTTACAGGGGACGGCTTATCCTAATTTGGAGTTCCTGGGGTGCTAAGCCAACTCCGAAGGCCGGTACCTTTTTCCGTGGAGGTGTGTTTTGGGGGTTTACATGTCATAAGGTGAATCTGGGGACAAATTTGGCCTTTTCTGTGCATGTCTCTTTCTGGTTCCCATGGCTAGTTTCGAAACATCTTCATTTTTCTTTTTATTTCTGGTCTGAATTTCTATAGGCTATCAATTCCTGTATTGTGATAGTCTTCAGGTCTCCTCGGCCTAGCTCCCTCTTCTCCTGTTATGGGTACTGATTTATGTGGGTACAAGAACCTAGCATCCTGACTTGTAAGTTATCCATTAACTGGGGTCTGACTCCCTTTTAGAGCTAATATATGAATTAAAGCTTGGGTCTTAGGTTTTTCTATTAACCCCTTTTTGCCTCCTACATCAGTTTTACAGATGAGGAAACTGAGGCAAACAGTTATTTGCTCAGGGTCATAGAGCTGGTAAGTGTCTGAAGTTAGATTTGAACTCACAAAAATGAACCTCTGTGACTTTAGGCCTGGCATTTTATATACTGTACCACCTAGCTGCCCTAGAGGCAAGGAAGATCTGAATTCAAATCTCACCTCTAACACTTACTAGCTATGTGACCCTGAACAAGGTGTGTAGTCTCTGTTTACCTCAGCTTCTTCATCTATAAAATGAGTATAATAATAGCACCTACCTACCTTTTAGAATTTTTTTGAGGATCAAATGACACAAGAATTGTATGATGCTTAGCATAGTGCCTAGAACATAGTAGGCACTACATAAACTATTGTTGTCATTGTTATATCTTATGGGACTTGGGACATATCAAGGAATTAAGGGACTCTTAAAGTTTAAATGGGACAATTAGATATCAGGAAGGACACACCTAAGAAGTTAGGGGAGATTAAATTCTATAGTAGGAAAGTCAGTTAGGTGTGACCACTATTTCAACTAGGAGACAGATAACTCTGGAGGTCAGGACTATCATTCCAAGAGAAAAATTCCTCCCCTCCCCCTCAAGAATCTTTCTTCACCCCACCCCCAAAAAGGACTTTACATTGTCAGATGGTGACCCCATGTATCCTCTATAAAAGCTCTGGCCTTAGGGGGCAGCTAGGTGGTGAAGTGGATAAAGCACCAGCCCTGGATTCAGGAGGACCTGAGTTCAAATCCAGCCTCAGACACTTGACACTTACTAGCTGTGTGACCCTGGGCAAGTCACTTAACTGCCATTGCCCCACAAAAAAATGTCTCTAAGCCATCTTCTCCCCTTGAGGCAGTCTTTGACTTCCCTCTTCATCACTTTCTCTAGCACAGAAATAAAAAACCATTATATTCTAACTGGACTTTGTTAGAGAGTGTAATTTACAGAGGAATGCCTAAGGACTCCCACCACCTATTTTCCCAGTGACATCATAGAACTGGTAGGTGCTACTGTTGAGTATATAATTAGCCAAACAGTACTTAATCCTTTCTATTCACTCCAGAGCAATTTTCAGACCTTCCCTAACTCCTCCTTAGGAAGTGGTTTAGAGTATGATCTTTTCCTTGAGAGCCCCACCCCCTCTCTTGAGATTTAATCAGTCATATCCTGCCATAACAAACTGGCTCAATTTTTAGCCTGGAAGCATTGTAATGGGAATAGATCCTTGTGGTTCCTATTTGACAAAAAGTAGATCACAATAGTTCAGAGGTCCCAGGTAGGAGAATTCTAATATTCAGGGAGGACTTTTTTTTTCTGCCTTTATTTAAATGTTTACTTATCTCTAGCTCACCCCTGGCCTTTTTATTTTATTTTATTATTATTATTTTTTTTTAGTGAGTCAATTGGGGTTGTGACTTGCCCAGGGTCACACAGCTAGTAAGTGTTAACACTTAAGTGTCCGAGGCCGGATTTGAACTCAGGTACTCCTGACTTCAGGGCCGGTACTCTATCCACTGTGCCACCTAGCTGCCCCTTGGCCTTTATATTTTTGAGGCAAAAATAGGGATATACCTAAACAAGAAGTGGCTGAGAGAGAATGCTTGTCCTACAAATCCCAGGATGCCAGTATGGCATCAAACCCTTTACATTCATACATGTACTTGTCTCCTCTATTAGAATGTGAGCTCCTTTGGAGTAGAGATAGTTTGTTTTCTTTTTTTTTTCTTTTCTTTTGTGGGACAATGAGGGTTAAGTGACTTACCCAGGGTCACAAGAAATGTTTAGGTATAAAAAAATAAAGATTACACTGTAGTGTTAGTGTACAGACATATGGAAAGGAAGTTGAGAAAGGAGAACCTTTTTTTTTCTTTTTAAATGTTTCTTAGTCTTTGTATAAACCATAACCAGCTCAAATCCTTTGCTCTGAGATGTTTCTTGGAGCTCATACATACCCCTTCTTTGCTACAATTTAGCTGTCCTTTATCTCCTTCTTTCAGTCTGTTCTTTTACTTGTTGCCCCTTGTACTGCATATTCTCTGGTTCACCCTGTTAAGTCTTGGGTAGGGCTGAGGATGCTACCTCCACATTGATGCTGCTGGTCTCCTGAAGTTCCTGTTCTTTCCTGTCAGTCTGTGTCCTGCATACTCTGTATTTTCATTTATAACTTCTTCGACTCAAGTTCACCTTCTGGTTCAAAGATGACAATAATGCCAAAGAGTTCTCAGGGCTGAGAGAGAATGCTTGTCCTACAAATCCCAGGATGCCAGTATGGCATCAAACCCTTTACATTCATACATGTACTTGTCTCCTCTATTAGAATGTGAGCTCCTTTGGAGTAGAGATAGTTTGTTTTCTTTTTTTCTTTTCTTTTGTGGGACAATGAGAGTTAAGTGACTTACCCAGGGTCACACAGCTAGTAAGTGTCAAGTGTCTGAGGTCAGATTTGCACTCAGATCCTCCTGAATCTAGGTCTGGTGCTTTATGCACTGCACCACCCAGCTGCCCTGTAGAGATTGTTTCTTAATTTTCATTTGCATCCCTAAGACCTAGAATGGTGCCAGGCATATGATAGGTGCTTAATAAATGCCTGTTGACTGAATCACTGGTGCAAAGAGGTCCAAAACAACAAATCATGTAAAACATATTTTTATTAATCATGTGACTTCTTCTAGCATAACAACAAATGGCCATTTTATACTTTAGAGGATCAGGAAAAATGGCACTTTCAATTATAACAACATCCTTTAATTGGGTGCGTCCTGCAGGCAAGAGAAGAAATGAAAGTCCCTTATATTTTAGCTTTTATGTCTCTAAATCAAGACTCAGAGTTTCTGGGCTCCTGTCCCACGTGCCTTACCACCCCTCTCATGTCACCTAATAAAGGTGGCTGCCTGAACCTGACATTCTTGATGAGGTGGCATACCAAGGTCCTTTCACTCCCTCTACTGGAGAGAAGGCAGAGATCTCTTCCTCTCCTCTGAAACCATTGCCCTCCCCTGACTCATCTTTTCTCTCAGTCCCCAAACCCCAGCCTTATACCCTTAAACCTCTGATGCTGACTCCTTGTCTGAAATCCCTTACCCTTCCTGCTTCTCCACTTATTTCTGACCACAGTGAGTGTCCCCACTCCTCAGCCAAGCCCTCTCTACACTCATAGGGGTCATCAACACAGTAGTGATGAAACCCTCTGTCCATGCTTGGAGGTCCTGTCACAGCAAGAGATGACTGGTGTCTATGTCCCTTTTTCAATGACAGACTTGGCCCAAATCAAAGAAAAAACTTGGCTGCTATTCAGAAAATTCTACCAAGTTCATTGAGGACTTTAAGTCTGTTACCCTGCAGTTTGACTTATCCTATGTGGACTTACACATATCTAATAATTGTACCCCTGATGAAAAGAGGAGAATCTGGGAGCTAGCCATAGAAACTGGGGATGAATGAGCTCAGAGTGGCTCATGGGCAGAACTACAGCAGTACCTTCCCAAGACGGGAGCTGGAACTATGAAAATGACAGGCATAGGAAATGTAGGGATCACACAATAGATTGTTTAATAGAAGGGATGTGCAAGGGTATTAAGAAGCAAGTTAATTATGAGAAAATGTAGGATATTACCCAAGGTAAGGATGAGAATCCTGTGTTCTTCATGAGCTGGTTGGTTTGAGTATATGAAGAGCTTTACCAACCCAGACCCAGAAAAAGAGGAAAGAATCACTGTCTTGAACATGCATTTCATTGTCCAATCTGCCTCACACATAAGGCAGAAGTTGGCTTTTGGTCTACAGCTCCCCCACTCCTTTCCCAATTGTTTGATGCTGCATTTAAGGTTTTTAATAATAGGATGTTTCAGTTGTGGAAGAGAAGGATCAGAAGGCTTGCACCTGGACCAAGGAGCAAGCCTTCCTACTTGCAGCTGCCAAACCCAAGGGCCAATTGCCAAGGAGATTGCACAAACCTCCACGAGGACCCTGTTTCAAATGTGGTCAGGAGAATGACTGGAACTGGGAGTGCCACTCAAAAGAGCAGCTACCTCTGACCCCATGCCACAACTGTGGGAAGTATGGGCACTGGAGGCATGATTGTCCCCAGGGGATGGGCCCCTAGCAATTCAGGACTCAATTCCCTGTACTCCATTCTCCTGAGGAATCAGATTAGGGATACCTTGGGACAGGCCTGTCCCCTTCATTTTCCTTCTCAATGGCGAAGCTCAGGGTAATTCTTGAGGTAGAAGGTAAGGCTGTAAATTTTCTTATTGATATGGAGACAACCTTTTCTCTTCTATTCACCTGTAGAGGTCCAAGCAGGCCATCAGAGCATTAGTTAATTGGGGTAGGTGGTTGGCCTCTTAAGTGCTAAGAAACTCTACCCCTAACTTGTGCTTATGAGGACCAATTATTCCAACATATCTTTTTAAGTTTTGCCATCCTCTCCATGCCCTTAATTGAGCTGGGATTTAATGAAAAAGCTAGGATCCCAGTTATCTCTCATTCCAACATCTCTCTCCCTTATGTTGGTGGCTACTCCTTTACACAGACTTTCCTCATTCCTGCCTAAAATATGGGGGGAAGTAATGCCTATAGTTTGGGACTGGGGGATTCCAGGGAGAGCTACTGATGCAGCTCCTGTTATGGTTCATCTCAAACCCACCTCCCCTTACCCTCATAGGAAGCAGTAGCCAGTATCACAGGAAGCCTGTGAAGGATTACAACCATTCATAGACAAATTTTTAGTCCATGGGCTCCTGGAAAGTTGTTTATCTCCATGTAACACCCCAATGCTCCCAGTAAGGAAGCCTAATGGTACATGGTGCATGGTTCAGGATCTTAGAGTCATCAACCAGGGAAGGCAGCAATACCAGGCAACTCCCATTGACTTAAAAGATGAATTCTTTTGTATTCCCCTAGAACCAGAGTGGCACTTTCTCTTTGCTTTTGAATGGGCCTTCCCCTCTAACCACGGACTCAGCAGCTGACTTGGACAGTCCTCTCACAAGGTTTTAGGGATATTCCTCTCCACTTTGGTCATGCACTTAGCAAGGATCTTCAGAGACAGCTCTCTATTGCAATATGTACATGACTTCCTCGTGTGCAGTCCCTCAAAAGTATTGCTGACACCATTTCCACTTTAAATTTTTTAGGTGAATGAGGCTATAGAGTTTGTACCCCTAAAATCCAGTTAGTCTCTCTATCTGTAACCTATGTAGGACATGATCTCACCCCTAACTCTCGCTCTCTGACAGCAGAATGCTATCCTCTCCATTCCTGTTCGCTCCACTAAGAAACAGCTCCATACCTGTCTGCATATGGCAAGACTCTGCCACATTTAGATCCCCAGTTTTGGAATTATTACAAAACCCCTTTATGAGGCTACAAGGGACTCTGATATGGAGCCACTAGATTGGGCCTTTACACTTCTAAAATCAAAATTGTCCTCAGCCCCTGCACTAGGACTTCCAGATTTGGATAAGCCAGTATCCCTATTTGTGAATAAGAGGAAACATTTTGACATAGGTGTCCTAGCAAAACCCTTGGGTCCTGACCTTGTGGCTACTGCCCTTATTGTAGAAAAAGCATCTAAATTCACCCTTGGCCAGCCCTAGAAGTCCTTACTCCCCACTGTGTCCTTAACATCTTGGAAACTAGAGACCATAAATAGTTTATTGGTGGTCACCTCACCAAATATCAGGCCTTTCTGTTAGATACCCTTAGCCTTACCTTAAAGGTGTATAGGACCCCAAACCCTACCACCCTACCACCCCTTCCCAGAGATCTTTCTTTACATGACTGTGAAGAATTGCTGGATCATACTTTTTCCAGTCAGTTAGACTTTAAAGATACCCCAATTTCAAACCCTGATATAGTCTGGTACACTGATGGTTCTTCTTTGGTTGAGGATGGGGTATGGAAGGTTGGGTACTTGGTGATCTCAGATCACTTCTACTATTGAGGCCAAAGGCTTCTCACCAGGAACTTCAGCCTAAAAGGCTGAACTTATTGCTCTCACTAGAGCCCTGGAACTGGCTAAAGACAAAACTGCTAACATATATACAGACTCTAAGTATGCATTTCATTGTTTTACATGCCCATGGAGCCATTTGGAAGGAAAGAGGTCTATTGACCTCAAATAATTCTCCTGTATAGCATGGAAAGGAAATTCTGGGCCTACCTGAGGCTGTAAACCTGCCCAGTCAAGTCTCTGTTATGTACTGCTAAGAGCACCCAGCTATCAACTCCTCTATAACACAAGGGAATCACAGGGCAGACCTTGCTGCTAGATCAGCTTCCAGGTCCTTCCACCTGTCCTCCCTAGTCCCCTTGCATCCTACTGTGTCCCAAGGTATTTCCCCCTCCTATACCAAAGAAGAGACCAAACAGGCTAAAATTCAAGGTTTTGTTCTGGAGGATACAGGATAGTGGTGCTCTCCTTCTTGTTTGCTACTTTTCCCCAGGAATATGATGTGGAAATTTGCAATGGGCCTCCAGAATTTCACTCACTGGGACAGGGAAGCTCTAACCATTTTAGTCAAGTCTCTCTTTACAGGCAAGGGCATCTTTAAGACCATCCAGAATGTCTGCAATCCCTGTTCCCTCTGCACCCAAACTAATACCCCTCTCCCTTTAAATCAATCCAAAGAGGAGGAGAATTACCAGAGGAAAACTGGCAGATAGATTTAATTCACCTACCACTTTGCAAAAGGTCCTGGGGCAGCTAGGTGGTGCAGTGGATAAAGCACCAACCTTGGATTCAGGAGTACCTGAGTTCAAATCTGGTTTCAGACACTTGACACTTACTAGTTGTGTGACCCTGGGCAAGTCATTTAACCCTCATTGCCTTAGGAAAGAAAAAAAAGGTATAGGGTCCTTTTAGTCTTTGTAGATACTTTTACTGGATGGGTAGAAACATTTCTTAGCAGAACAGAAAAGATACAAAATGTAACAAAAACTCTTCTTAAAGAAATAATTCCTAGGTTTGGCCTTCCCAAATCACTCCAGAGTGATAATGGTCCTGCTTTCATCTCTAATTACTCAGACAATTGCAAAACCATTGGGTATAACCTATTATCTTCATTCTACCTGGCTTTCCCAATCCTCAGGAAAGGTAGAATGTATCAACCAGACTCCAAAGAAGACCCTTACCAAATTCTGCAAGGAAGCAAATGTTGATTGGGTCCATACATTTCCCATTGCACCCACCCATATCAGAATGGCTCCTTGAGCTCATCTGGGATGAAGTCCCTTTGAACTCCTTTATGACAAACCTTTTCTTACTATGGATTCTTTCTTAGACTCAGAAATGCATTCCCTTACCCAGTTTTCTAAACACCTTGGACCCATTCACCAAGCCCTCAGAGATTATGCCAATCAAATCCTTCCTAAGCCTTTACAGGAAGGTTGGCAGGAACCTCAACACCTATCCCAGAGAGGAGACCTAGTGTTTCTAAAAACTTAGGGACAGAACTAATAATGCCTCCAAGGGAGGGTCCCCATCGAGTCACCCTATCAACACCCACAGCTGTAAAACTTGAGAGGCAGAATGCATAGACTCATGTTTCTCCCATAAAACCCTGTGACCCCTCAGAATCAAACAGTGGGAAAAAGGACACATATTCCTGTGAACTGGTGGAGGATCTAAGTTTCTCTTCTGCACAGACCAGATGCAAGACACTCTGGAATGAGTATTCCTTCTCTCTTCTTTGTACCACCTTCAATAATCATCTTCTTTATTTTCCTTTTGACCATACTATAGTGGGACCCCAAGAAATCCAAAAGGTTCAAACCCCCTAGGTTAAGGGGAATACAGCTCTCCCATCTCAGGAATGAGGTATGGTAGGGCATGACCCTAGTATGCTGATGAGCAATGCTAAGGTCTACAAGATGATATGTAAGATCTGGATGGATGCTGCATACTCTACTGATATCCATTATCAAAGACCTCCCCTTAGTTATCTGGCCCCAGTTTATTTTGTGTTTCTTCTTGCTTTGTAATTCCCTCCCCCCCCCCTCCCAGTTCTTTGCAATGTCCTTCCCTCTCTTTTGCCTGGCAAAAATACAAAAGACCAGTTTTCTCTTACTCCAGCAGGACAGTCACCAAGGTGACCTGTTCCCCTGGTCATACTTTCCTCTCTCTTAATAAAATCTCTTTTTATTTTACAAGATTTGCGATGAGCCTCTAATTCTTTGTGCGACCTAGTGCCCCCCCCATCCAGGTCTCAAGCTCCCCCCAAACAATACCTTCTCATTACCACTTCTGCTCCTTCCTTGGGATATCTATTGCTTTAGATTATTGACCCTGTTCCTACCAATCCTGCACTGCCTGCTGCCTCAGGGACTGAACCAGCCCACCTGCACTTTACCTGCCACAATATGGCCACCCCCTCACTACCCTCTGGGCTCTTTTATACCTTTTGAATTATGTACTCTCTGCTACCTGGAGTGATAATGCTCTAATTCAATTAGGAGAAGCAGTAGCCAAGGCAGGTCCTTTGGATTGCTGGGTATGTAAGAAACATCCACAGAGCAAACAGAACTCTCAGCCCCTGGCTCATGGCCTCAATGCCTCCAGACCATATCCCATGCCTGTAGTTTCAAGGAGGTTTGCCTCCACTCCCATACTAGCGACACCACTGTGTAATACTTTATTTTATTTTTTTTTTTTTTTTGGTGAGGCAATTGGGGTTAAGTGATTTGCCCAGGGTCACACAGCTAGTAAGTGTTAAGTGTCTGAGGCTGGATTTGAACTCAGGTCCTCCTGAGTCTATTCACTGAGCCACCTAGCTGCCCCTAATAAACTGTTAATTTTTTAATGTTGTTTTTGTTTTTGTTTTTAAATTTTTGTGGAGCAATGAGTGTTAAGTGACTTGCCCAAGGTCACGCAGCTAGTAAGTGTCAAGTGTCTGAGGCTGGTTTTGAACTCAGGTCCTCCTGAATCCAAGACCAGTGCTTTATCCACTGTGCCACTATCTGCCCCCTTAATACTTTAGATAATGCCGCATTTCCTTACTGGTAGACCTTTTACTTTCACTTGGTACCGCAAAATCAGACACATTGGTATGATGCTAATTGAAGACAGTGGGTCACTCATGGTCCCTTTGATTATAGGTGCTTCAAAGAGGGCTGGAATAATGACCCTTTCCCTTTCAATATGACATATGCTAGATAGGATTTATGCTGGGAATTTCACTGTATTTAATGAGGGAACAACCATGCACTCTTCTAATGTTATCTATCAATGTCCTGATTTCAACATCCAAAATCCTGGGAACAGTTTCAAGCATTTTTCCATTTTAATGTGTCCCACTACAATAATTTCTGGATAATTAGTCACTTTATTAATAATGCTAGCATTTTAATAGAAGAGGTCCAAGGCACTCTGGAATACCAGAGATAATCATGGCAGCAGGCTCATAGCTTATATGTCCTTGGAAGAGAGATGTCCCTGAGAGTGGCAATCAACTCTGAATTGTTAACGATTAATAAGAAAATGTATGTTACAATGAGGGGCTGGGCCTATTCTAATGAATTTAGATTATGTTATTCACTTCTAAATTACCCCCCCCCCCACACACACACACACCTTGGCAAACTAATTTAAAAAATTATCCCCCCACCCAAACCTGAGTAGAACACAATGGGATTAAATTCTTGTAAGGTTGGGTGGGGCCTAACCAAGATTGAGGAGAGTTAATTTAATGTCTTTCAAGAAATTGAACTTTGAAATGAGAACCATAGAAAAAGGGGAAATTCTGGATCTCCCCAAATCATTGGTTATTAATAATCATTTCTCTCAATCAAAAGATGTATTCTTCTCCATTTCTTACTATTCTTTCCTATCACTATACCCATTGTCAAAGCCCTCTATTTTTATAGGTAAGATTGCAAATACAACAATCTTATAGAGCAATAGTAAGGTCTACAAATCCCTTTTATCCTCCAAACTACCTGGGAGGTAAATGCTGTTCTTAAATTCCTTTTTACATATGAGAAAAGAGATGCCAGCAGAGATACAGTGACTTGCTAAGAGTCGGAAGCTAGTAAGTGTGTGCAGCAGGATTTTAACAGAAATCCTTCCAAATAATGAAGGCAATGCTCTATTCATTATTCCACCCAGGTTATTTCATAAATGATATCAGTTTGGGATTTTTAGGGCTGAGAATTAAGCAAGAAATATTCCTTGTATTTTCATGCAGTACACATTAATGATTGGTGCTTCTAGGCCCTCCAGAGAGCTCTGACACTGTTGGACTCTAGAGGGCAATGATGTTATGACCTAGAGTTCTGTAACATGGTTAGGTTTAATATTATGGGAAGCATTACACTGAACTGAGCCGGAGAACGAGGAGTCTCACCACTAGCGCCCGCACACCCGAAGCCTTGTTAAAAGGATTCTACAGTTAAGACATAACAATCCTTGATTCTAGGGGTCAGAGAGTTATGTATGAGAGAATCAAAAGACCACTACCATGTTGCTTTATCATACTCACAATCCTCTCATCAGAGGGTTTCTATCTGTAATGACTCCCTTCAAGTTATTTCTATTTAACACAGTTGGAGCCTTCCTTGAAATATTCTTGCTGTGAAGATTTCAGTATGATTTGAGATGTGAGCCATAATTCTACATCTTTGTTTCTGAGTGTTTTCTTTCCGATATAAAATTAAAATGAATTAACAACTTATGACAGTTCTATCACCCAAATCCTCAACCCTAGTTAGCTTTAACAGATGCATTTGCACAAAAATGTCTTTTAAAATATATGCACATAGACAAGAAATCTAGAGATAACTAAGTGTATGATTAAAAAAAGAGAAGATGATAAGGAATGATAGAATTATATGAAGCTGTTATAGCATAGTAAAAGAAAGGGACATATACTTTCTCTCTGGTTTGCCCTATTAATTCTTGAGTAGGGCTAAAGATGCTGTCTCCACAATGTTGCCCCCCCTTCCTTCCTCCCCTTACAGGGGCTAGTTTTTCCATACAATGAGACTCTGAGTCATACCACTTTTCGATTGCATTTATTACACATGAAATTGTTTGCTTTTTGAATGTCATTTCTATGTGACTTTCTTCATTATAATTTTAGATACCTTATGCTATGAAGACCAATACTTCATAATCAAACTGTTACTTCCTTCAGGGAAAAAAGGAGGTATAGATTTATGAAACTGATTATTGTGGTAATTTCTTATCCTTGCTGAATTGGTTGCAGATTTCATAATTATTCTCCATTTAAACCATTATCTCTGACTTTTAGCTATTCTTCATATGCAAGCTCTAAATTATATTTTTAAGAATTGAAACATTTTCATTTAGGGTTATTTTTATACTTTTAAAACATGTTTTTTGATGGGTTCCCCAATATCTCATATGGCAGCAAAACAGTATCAGAATGTGAGCCTGTAGTCAAGAGGTCAAATAAAGAGTAAAAGATCCTATATGTACAAAAATATTTACAGCAGCCCTTTTAGTGATCACAAAATCTGGAAACTAAGAGGATGTACGACAGTTACAGAGTAGTTGAATGAGTGGTGGGAATGAATGTAATGGAGTACTACTGTGCTATATGAAAAGAGGAAATATCATTTTTAAAAGATGTTCAAACACTTCTATGAATTGATGATGATACCATGAACTCCTATATAAGGATACTGTGAAAAAAAATGAGCTTCCACACACAGAGAGAACTATTGCCTTCCACTTATACAAAGCATACTAATGTGTACTGGTACCAATCCCAGGTAATTGAATAAAACTATAAAGAGTCAATGGCTTTTCTTACTAATCTAAAGGATGCTGTTGAGTTTCTTTTCTATATGTCTCTTGCAGGGACCTAGCCTGCTCACCCACAGAGTGGGAACCATAGGGTGTCCCATCTCTTGAAAAGGACAAAATCTCTTCCAAAATCTTGCCTTGAACTATCTTCATTAATGACGAGAACTGGGACTGGAGGCATTCAAACCCCCCCCCCCCCCACTCCCTGGAAAACAACCACTTGGAATAGCATAGGAATTGAAAGTGTTATAGTCAAAGTAACAATGACTGAACATATTTTGCTGGCAGCCCAGGAGGTACAGAATAAGCTTCCTTCTGTAACTCTTTCCCTTCCCAAAAGGGAGGAGAGACAGAGAGAGAGAGCAGATAGTTCAGATAGTTAACAGAAGGTTGGGGATAAGTTCCCATCAGAGATGGAGGAGGAGAAAAAGTGTCAGAGACTAGATGTGAATGAGAGACCAGACACAACTCAAAGCTCTCATCAGTTCTCTGTGTGGGTCAAACTTCATGTTCTGATCACCATTTTCCACAGCAGGAACACATGAGAGTTGGCTCACAGGGTGAGAGAAAGATGCCTACTGTAAGAGATGCTCTTCTAACATCCCAGCCTGTCCTGGTGCTTCTAGATAGTTCAGCAAGATGAATCCTTTCTTTTTCATCATACTTTTTCAAAGTTAGGTTCAAAACATCATGCTTTGGGGGACCTCTGGGTAAATAGCTGCTGCAAGTACTGCTGGGACCTTGAGTCTTTGTAGGAAAATTTGCTACCTGGAAAGCCAGGAAGCAAAGGGTTATACTTTAATAACAAACATTCCTAAGTCTTTTCTTCTTTTTATTTTTGGAGGCAATCAGGTTTAAGTGACTTGCCCAGGGTCACATAGCTAGTAAGTGTCTAAGGTGGATTGGAACTCAGGTCCTCCTGACTCCAGGGCAGGTACTCTATCCACTGTGCCACCTAGCTGCCCCTAAGTCTTTCAATGAAAAAAAAAATGTATGTGTGTGCATGTATCTGTATGTATATATGTGTACATATACATACATACACATACACATATACACACACATACATATACATATAAATACACACACATATATAACTGAATGAAATTTTGGGGCAATATAATATCTACCTCAAGAGGAAAAGTCTCAGTTGGACAACCAAAGAGAGATGAATTTCACACCAGAACATAAAGCATTCCACTGAAGAAAGTCTAGAAGCTACTGATTTACCTAAGGCTGATTCTTTAAAAAATTGTAGTAATTTGAGGTTCCTGTTATATATGACATTAATAAGAACAATAGGAAATGTGTTAGTCATATTAGTCATTATATTGGCTAAATTAAATTGATCAATCACTTATCAAGAGCCTACTCTGTGACACGGATTACATGAGGTGACACAAAGACAAAAACAAACAAAATAACTTGCTATGCTAGGTATGAGGTTTAATATCAAGGCCAAAACTACTAGGTTCCTTTCTCATTAATCTTTAAGAATAGGTTAAAGGACCACTTGTTTGTTATGTATTAGAGGGGATTCTTATACAGGTATGGTTAGGACCAGATGTTGTCTAAAGACCCTTTTAACTCTAGGATTTAGGGATTCTGTTAGTTGACTTAGGCCATCAATGGGAAAAGATATTAGGAAAGTATTTTTAAGTTTGCTGTACATATGTTTAAAATATTAATATGGAAAAAGATAGAAGCTGAAGACTTTAGAACACAGGAAATATTTACATATCAATAATAAATGTATATACCAAATCAGATGTGATTAATGCATCTCGGGAAAATGAATGTTATGATCCATTTTGCTTTAGGCTATGTCATGAATCTGTCATGGAACACAGGAAAAAAACCCAACACTTGGTACCCTGAAAGATTCATTACCACAGCACACCTACCCTCTCTAAAAATAGAACACTTTTATCACTTTATAAGACAGACAGTCACAAAAAAGAAACCCCATATCAGTTTTACAATATGCATTAAATTTAAAATAATCTGCACTGCTAGCATATTTTTTAACTAAAAGAAAAGGAATTTAAAAAGTACTCATGTTACTATGAAAAACTCATAGTTTGTAAATTTTCTTATCAGTAAACCAACTGTCTCCAGTTCATAATCTCTTAATATCATCTAATTTGTAAACATATTTTAAAAGGTTATTTAAAAGGTTATGAGAGTTATGGGAAGTGATTTTGTCTGGCTGTGTCTATAAGGAGTTTGGAGACTCTATTCTCAAAATACGTGAAGGAGGTGGGAAGTTCTGAGTGTTGAGTTACAAGCAGTTTGGTACAGGGGAAAGATTATTGCATTTAAAATCAAAGGCCCTATCCCAGCTTTTGTGACTGGGTAATTGACAATTACGATCTTCCTTGAAAACAAAGACTGTTTTAGCCTTTCTTTATATCCACAGCATTTAGCACCATGCCTGAAACCTAATTAGTACTTAATCATTGCTGTTGTTCATCTTTTGTTTTTGAAGAGGACCAGTGACATCACAGGATGACATCGTGACTTGCACATGGATTGGATTGGATTGAGACAGAGTTGTGCAAAGTCTTCAGCCTTATTCTCTCTTTCATGGTCATTGATAGCTCAGGATGCATAGAAAACCTTGGAGTCTTCAATGCCTGACCAAGCTCTAAGTGCTCCATAGTACCTGCTTCAGCCATCTTTGTGCCATTGGAACAAATTGTTCAATTGTTTTCATCCACTCATTCCACCAGGGAAGTCTGCATAGGCTTGGGGTAGCCCCCTAACTCAGCAACAGTTTTGAACGTGTCAGTTACCTGGTCTGCGGAGATACTTTTACCAAGGTATGGCTGCTATACATGTTATAGCTTCTTTTTTTTTTTTTTTTTTTAGTGAGGCAATTGGGGTTAAGTGACTTGCCCAGGGTCACACAGCTAGTAAGTGTTAAGTGTCTGAGGCTGGCTTTGAACTCAGGTACTCCTGAATCCAGGGCCGGTGCTCTATCCACTGCGCCACCTAGCTGCCCCCATGTTATAGCTTCTTAAAGCCACAGTGGAGAGTCGAGTGCCAGGTGGGCACCAAAAATGGATGAGCTGTCCTTAAAAGTGCCCAGCAAATCCTACAGTGGAGATGCTAGTCCTCCCTGAAAACCCCAGAAAGGAAGGTTGAAGCCCAACAATGACACCACATCCTTTTGAAACTTTTTTCACTTTTCACCACCCCTTTTTGCCTGAGAAATTTTTACCCAACCCCACATTTAGTTATGCTACCCCATATGGGGTCCTGACCCCCAGTTTAAGAAGCTTTGCCCTAAATGGTAATCAGTGCGAGCATTTTTCTTCCCTGGTCATTAATTGGCCTATATAACCCATAGTTCAACATACTCAATATATTGATCAGTAAATACTAGTTAATTATTAAATTCAATCAGTATTTCATTTTACTTAGATACCTTATCATTAATAACTCTTCTCTGTTCAATAATGACAGTATACTAAGTCCCAAAAGCTTAATAAAAACTAGTTGACTGACTGACTCATACAATTGAAAGGGTTGGCTTAGACTAGACTACCTTTAGAAACCCTTTCAGCTCTATCTCTGATTCTTTGAGGGTAACTAACCCATTAGGGAGAACAATTTTATGGCTATTTACTTCTTTTCCCTCTCCATGAAGTGTGTCTAACTTCAGCATCGTGAGGGATTTAGTGAAGGAGGGATTTGTTCTCAAGTGGCTATGTAAGGAAGAGTAGAAGATTCGGTCAAAAGCTGAACTTATTTTATTCGAAATAACTTTTGAGAAGTTGTGATCAGAAACACTATATTAGATAAATTAGCTGCAAGCTCTACTGATAACCTTATAAAACTTGCATATTTTAGTTTTCAGGAAAAATAATTAAAAAGGAATTAAAATAAAATATTAGGAAAAGATTCCAAAGGATCTATTATTGAGAGTTAGTATATATAACTAACTTCTTCCAGTATTTCAGATGACAAGCCTCTCTGACTTTTTGGACAGAACCTGGGGCCCAAGGCACATATATAATCAATAAAAAATGTTTAATAAGTGCTAGGCTGGAATACAAATTTAAAAGGTAACCTCTTTGCATTTATGGAGATAGATTCTACTGGGGAGGTAGGGATACATGTTCAGAAATAACTAAGAAAAGCCTATATATAAAATAAATGTGTTACAGTGCTGGGGGAAAGGGAAAGAACCTTTTGGGGAAATCTAGGAAGACCTAATGAAAGAGAGGATACTTAAGTTGAGTCCTGACCTAAAGGGAAGGAGGGGGTCCAGGGGGCTGATTTGAGAAGGTAACTATAGATTTAGAACTGAAAGAGACCCTCAGAAGCCATCTAGTTTAAATCCCTCATTTTATAGATGATTTGAGAGTATTGTACTCATCTGAGTTTCTGTTTTGCTCTTCCCTATCCACACGGAAGCTCTCAATGGTAAGAGCCTTTTTCTGTTTCTTACTCATATTGCAGCTTATTTTTTTAAAGTTGAGGTCTGCTCCTGGGCACTAGGATGACTGTTTCAAGCTTCTTGTGCTGGGGTGTAGGGGCTGTGTCCCTGGCTTTCTACTCTGAGGCCTCTGTGTCTTGTGGATTTCTCACCTCACTGGGCTTGCTCCTTGTGCTTGCTCCTGGCACAATGGGATGGCCAGGCCTGGTCACCACTGTCCTGTGGGTGGCCCTCCAGCTGGCAGTCTGCCCTCTCAGCTGGTGCTGGTGGATCTCACCACTGGCCTGCTACACCACCAGCTTGCTAAGCCAGGATCAAGGGGCCTCAGTTGCTCCACTGTGGCCAAGAGCTCCCTGTGGACTTGCCGAGATCCCCTCAGTGCAGCGCTGTGCTGTGAGCTGTGCTGTGCTCCCCTTTTGCCCAAGTGAGACCAACCTTTCCGGAATTCTTCTAAATTATTTCAAGTTGGAAGATTGTATCCGTCTGGTTTTTTGTAGGTTCTGTAGTTTCAGAATCCATTTAGAGGCTTGATTAAAAGTTGTTTTTGAGGGAAACTTGGGAGAGCTCAGGCAACTTCCTGGCTTCTCTCCGCCATCTTGGCTCTGCCTTCCCTCATTTTATAGATGAGGAAATTGAGGCACAGAGAAATTAGGCTACTTCCCCAAAGTCACAGTGGTAAGTGGAAGGGCCAGAATTCAAACCTAGGCACTTGCAAAATGTTTATCCCCTTTTCCTTCCCAGGGACTAGGGTGTGAGTAGAAAGGAAGGATTGCCAGAGATGCTAAAAAGGTGGAATCCACAAATTGACAGGGCTTGGCAGATGAATGGGGGTGGGTGTGAACATGAGTGGAGTGCATTTTTTTTTTACATATAAGGTATTTTATTTTTTCTGTTACATGTAAAGATAGTTCTCAACTTTTGTTTATACAAGCTTTACAATTTCAGATTTTTCTCCCTCCCTCCCCTCCCTCCCCCCTCCCCTAGACAGCAGGTAATCTGATATAGGTTATATCTATATATCTATATCTATCTATCTATCTATCTATCTATCTATCTATCTATCTATCTATCTATCTATCTATCTACACACACACACATATATATCCATAATAACATTAATCCTATTTCTGCATTAATCCTGTTATAAGAGAAAAAATCAGGGCAGTAATGCAAAACCTCAAAATAGAAAAAAAAAAAACCCAACAGTACCCAAAACAAAAGAAATAGTATGGTTCAATCAGCTTCTATACTCAACAATTCTTTTTTTTTTTCTTTCCTTGGATTTGGAGATCCTCTTCTATCATGAGTTCCCTGGAACTCTTCTGTACCATTGCATTGGTGAGAAGAATATAGTCCATCACAGTAGGTCAACCTCAATGTTGATGATACTGTGTACAGTGTTCTTCTGGTTCTGCTCATCTCACTCATCATCAGCTCACATAAGACTCTGAGTGGAGTGCATTTTAAACCTGACTGAATGAAAGGATGGTGGTGTGTTTAACCGGAACAGTAAAGTTAGGAGGAGAGGAGGGTTTAGGAAGAAAATAAGTACTGTTTTGAGCATTTTGATTTTGAGGTGCCTATGATATCCAGATAGTGATGTGCATCAAAGACAATGGAGCTCGAGAGCAATATGGGAGCTAGATGTATATTTGGAAATCATCTAGAAATGGATGATAATGGAATCTGTAACAGTTGATAGAGATTAGAGTATTTGCTCAAGGTGAGGTTGCTGATGTCACTGGTAGGATTTAAACAGGACCTGGAATTTTGTTAGTGTGGGAAACTTCACTAATGTGCCAACTCGTTCTGATTATGCCAGTTTACAACTTTTCTGAAATTAAGTATTAGAAAGATGATTGGGCCACTGTAAGGATAAATACCTTGACCATGGTCACATACAAAGGCTGGTGCGCTATGTCATGCTACCTTTGCACCAGTAATTCTGATAGATATGCTTCAAATATCATTATTTATTTAAAGCTATTTTAGGATAAAATCTCTTAAAATCAATAATAACAATTAAAAAAACTTTATGTGAAATATTTGTTAGACATTTATCCCTTTAATATCTTCCTATTACATCTTCTGTCTTATTGGGCTGACTAAATGGGATTTCCAATTAATAATAGATTGTCTCCTCTAATTTCTCCATTGTTAACAGGGTTCCACTCAATGTGCTGGAGGCATTACTTAATCCTGACATTTCTAAGATACAATTGGAGCAATGAGGCCTCCTACCTGTGATTCTTTGCCCTCACCATGTGACCAGCTCCTTTCCTATTATCATACATTTTCCTGATGATCTTTTATTACTTTTAAATTATTGGCCTAATTTATTATCCATTCATACTGTCTGTTCTTGATTTGCTTACTAATGGACAAAATAGATTGTCCAACCAACTGCAACACATTGTTTATCTACTTGGCCTCTCCAAAATGAATGATCTAGTCTAACTCTTTTGAGTGGTTATGGGTCTCTTCCAAGAGGTTCTGCAATGTTCTGGAGAGCAATGCAACTAGGACAACATTATATGAAAACAGGAGGAGCATCTTTGAAGGACTTCATCATCCACAATCCTCTTCAATCTGGTCTTTGTCCTGGATCTGCTACATCACAAGGGTGAACACATTTGGCAAGTATGCATCTTTGCTGTGTCTCACCTGATATTTATGATGATATGAGGATTGTCAAATAGGATGATTTGTGATGTTTTATCTTTTAAAGACTCTTGCATTATTTTGATGTACAGACAGGAGACAACTTTTTGGAAGAGAACACTTACAGCTTGTGTTTTGCTAAATTGAATCAAATGTTTGTTTTTTTAATATTCAATAAACATAAGCACAGTAGAATCTTATATTCTCTTTTAGTCAATTGCAAAATGGTAAAGATGTGATTCATTATAGACTAGTTGATCAACATTGTAGACTGATTGAGAAAGCCTTTTTGTTTCAACTACTACCTTTATAGAAACTACTTTTATTTCATGTAAAAAGATTTTATTTATATTAAGAAGGTAGACATATAAGTCAGTAGATGACAAGGTTCACTCTCACTTTTTTTCATCAATAAGCTCATAATCTTCCTAGGAATTTGCATTTCAACTTCTTTAGATCCTTTTTTTTTCTTTGTTGACTATCTTTATTTCAAACATTTTAGGAGAAAAAACAAATCTTTGTATAATTGAAGAGACAGCAAATGCCACTTGCAACATACTCCCTACCTGGCATCTGCCCAACCTGCAAGGATTTTAAAGATATATACAATATATGGAGCAAAGGCAATATACCTCACACCATGCATAAGTAGTGACTGAAGCTATGACTGATCATAGACTGACTAAGGAAGAAAGATATCTACAGAAGGGAATGTAGTAAGTCTGAATCAGATCCGTGGTAGCCAGTCAAAGTACATCTTCTGGTGGTCATGTCATGGTCATGGCTGTGGGTTGGAGAGCTTCCAAGAAACTGCATACAGATCACAGAAATCAATATTAGAAATGGTCACTAGTTACATCAGCTGTGCTACAACCCTGGCTGGGGTGCCATTAAGTCAATGTCACTTAGGTTCCTAGCCAGCCAGACACCAGCAGCAGAGTCCCAAATTAATGATCAAATTTCTCTGGAAGTCGAATGTCAGTGGAAAAGCAGTAGGCCTCTGGCAGCCATTCCCAGATGCCCTAGGGGGCTCCAATCCCTTGGAGGCCACACCCATGTCCCTGTCTGAGGCGGCACTGAGGAGCTCCTTGTTTCTCAATTTCTTTAGATCCATTTTAACCTTTGACCCCTCAATATCTTAATAAATATATTGTTGCGTCTACTGGTTCTAATCTATTTGCATTCTCTTTATATTTTATATTTGTGTTTTATTCTCTTTATAATCATTTCTACCTCTGCTATAAACATATCTGGGACTGTGATGTTAAAAAATAAGCATGATAGCTTTACTGTTATTGATTGTGAAAATAATTTATTATAAAAAATATTTGAAGATCTTATCCATTTTTCTTCTATTTGTTGCCTTCCTACCTTCCTTCCATTTTTATCCTTAAATGTCCTTTGGTATAAGTCTACAAGCATTTACTAAGTGCTTACTATATGCCAGGCACTGTGCTAAATTCTTGGGGTACAAATAGAAGAATAAGAAAAGATAGTTCCTCCCCTCAAGGAATGTATTGTATTCTACTGGGGGAAGACAACACCTAAAATGAAGCTGAATGGGAGTGTGTGGTATTCACCAGGGGATATGGTAAAGAAAAAAGTCCAGAGAGTCAGGAGTAGGCCCAAGAAGAATGAAAGAATGAAGTAATCCTTGAAATGACTTTGCTTAGTTGGACCTCTCTAAACTCCAAAGGACAGTTCTCTTCAAATATCTGAAGGTCTTTCATGTGAAAGAAAGTAAGATCTAGAGGACAGAAATAAGAAATTACAAGGATCAAGATTTCAGTTCAATAAAGACTATTCTCATTAAGACTATATAAGGGGGTCTTGTTCAAAAAGAAGTACGAGTGAAGGGGGTGGAGAAGACGCTGTAGCGACCAAATCGGTGGCGGTGTCCCGGAGCCAGAGTGGTGAGGCAATTGGGGTTAAGTGACTTGCCCAGGGTCACACATCTAATAAGTGTCAAGTGTCCGAGGCCGGATTAGAACTCAGGATGAAAAAAAAAAAAACTTGCTGCTATGATCCTTAGCTTCATCTGTGAAGCAGCCTGAGTTTTAACAGGAAGGCAAACATTTAAGGTATAGAATATAATTTATAAAGCAAAAATGTGGGACCAAGGAGGACAGCCTTGGCAACAGTGGCCTTTGAATCAACAACAGTGGATGCAGTCATTTCAGCACCAGCAGGATCCAAATTGATTGGGCTGCATTAGTTCAAGCATGGATTGCCCAGTGAGAAGCCTCAGGACAGCAGAGTGTGGTGGAGCAGCCTCCAAGAATAATGCCAAATTGGGACAGCTAGATGGCGCAGTGGTTAAAGCATCGGCCCTGAATTCAGGAGTACCTGAGTTCAAATCCAGCCTCAGACACTTGACACTAGCTGTGTGACCCTGGGCAAGTCACTTAACCCCCACTGCCCTGCCAAAAAAAAAAAAAAAAAGAATAATGCCAAATGGACAAGACATGTCAGGAATAGAATCTGGTCCCAACAACCATGGGAATTTTTAAGGGGATACAAATTTTAACCGAATGTGACAACCAGAATGGGGAATGCATCACCAACCCCCACACCCCGCTCCAGATCAGCCATGGATGCCACCAACATCAGGCCCAATGGACATTGTTCCTCCTTCTGAAGACAGCAACAGTCAGGACAGTGGGGAATTTGCCCCTGACAACAGGCATATATTTAACCAGAACAATCACAACTTTGGTGGACCACCCGATAATTTTGCAGTGGGGCCAGTGGACCAGTTTGGCTATCAGCATGGGGCTGCTTTTGGTCCACCACAAGGTGGATTTCATACTCCTTACTGGCAGCCAGGACCACCAGGACCTCCAGCACTTCCCCAGGGCCGAAGAGAGAGGCCATCATTCAGGGTTCACCAGCGTTCACCCATAGCATTACCTGTGAAGCAGGAACCTCCACAAATTGATGCAGTAAAATGCAGAACTCTTCCAGCTTGGATTCATGAAGGTCTTGAAAAGATGGAACGTGAAAAACAAAAGAAATTGGAAAAAGAGAGAATGGAACAGCAACGTTCACAACTATCCAAAAAGGAAAAGAAGTCAACTGAAGAAGCTGAAGGAGGGGATGGCCCTCGTTTGCCTCAGAGAAGCAAATTTGATAGTGATGAGGATAATGATGATGTTGAAAATGTTGAGGCAGCAAGCAGTGGAAAAATTACTAGAAGTCCATCTCCAGTTCCTCAAGAAGAACAAAGTGAACCAGAGATGACGGAAGAAGAGAAGGAATATCAAATGATATTGTTGACAAAAATGCTGTTGACAGAATTTCTCTTAGATGTCAGGGATGAAGAAATTTATTATGTGGCCAAAGATGCACACCGGAAAGCAACAAAAGCTCCTGCAAAACAGCTGGCACAGTTCAGTGCACTGGCTTCCCTCACTGGACTTGGTGGACTGGGTGGTTATGGATCAGGAGACAGTGAAGACGAGAGGAGTGACAGAGGCTCTGAGTCATCTGATACTGATGATGAGGAATTAGGGCACTGAATCAGGCAAAAACAGGAAGCATTTTGGAGAAAAGAGAGAGAACAGCAACTGTTGCATGATAAACAGGTGGAAGAAGAAAAGCAACAAAATGAAAGTGTTACAAAAGAAATGAATGAATTCATCCATAAGGAGCAAAACAGCAGTTTATCACTACTAGAAGCAAGAGAAGCAGATGGTGATATGGTTAATGAAAAGAAAAGGATGCCAAATGAAACTACACCAAATTTAGAACCAAAAAAAGATCATAAAGAAAAAGAGAGATTAGGAAGGAGTCAGTCAGGAAGTTCGAGTAGTGGCCGTACTAGCAGTAATAGCAGAAGCAGCAGTAGCAGCAGCAGCATATCTAGTTCATCATACAGTTCTAGCTCAGGTAGTAGCCGAAGTTCTTCACGTTCATCTTCTCCTAAAAGGAAGAAGAGACATAGTCATAGCAGATCTCCACTGCATAAACCTAGGCGCAGTAGGAGTAGAAGTTACTCTCGTAGAGTTAAAGGAGAGAGTAATAGAGATAGAGAAAAGGTAAGAGACAGGAGGAGATCTAGTAGGAATAGTATATAGAGAGACAGAAGAAATAGGATTCCTTCCCGAGAGAGAATTAGAAGTCGCTCAAGAGATAGGCGAGCCAATCGTGCCACTCCTCGTAGAAGTCGAGAGAGACGTAAAGTTGATGACTAGCGTGGTAATCTCAATGGGAGCAGTCATAAGCATAAAGGTGATGGTAAAGATCAAGATAGAAAAAAAAGAGAGGAGTAGAAGTTTAGATAAAGATAGAAAAAAGAAAGACAAAGAAAGGGAGAGAGAACAGGATAGAAGAAAAGAGAAGCAAAAAAGGGAAGAAAAAGACAGTAAGATTAGTACCCAAGATGACAGGTTAAAAAGAAAAAGAGAAAGTGAAAGAACATTCTCTCGAAGTGATTCAATATCTATTAAAATCTTAAGACAGGATTCTAGACAGGAGAGTAAGAAAAGTTCTACCAAAGATAGTAAAAAACATTCAGGCTCTGATTCTAGTGCAAGAAGCAGTTCTGAATCTCCAGGAAGTAGTAAAGAAAAGAAGGCTAAGTAGCCTAAACATAGTTGGTCACGATCCATGGAGAAATCTCAAAGGTCTGGTAAGAAGGCAAGCAGCAAACACAAGTCTAAGTCCCGATCAAGATCACCATCTCCTCCCCGTGGTAAGCACTGAGGAATGATGTGGCATTGAAATGCCACATCATTCCATGAGTTTTAAGGGCTTGTCTAGAGGCACATTGTGGCTGTGTAGGTGAAAACAGAATCTTTTAAATCTGTAAATAGGTGTATTTTTTCCAAATGCTGCTCCAAGTTA
Source organism: Dromiciops gliroides (assembly GCF_019393635.1). Lineage (NCBI taxonomy): Eukaryota > Metazoa > Chordata > Mammalia > Microbiotheria > Microbiotheriidae > Dromiciops > Dromiciops gliroides. The sequence continues at coordinate 573,476,789 of NC_057862.1, forward strand.
CTTAATAGGATTTCTTTGTATTACATTTTTTTTTAAACCAAAATAGTGCTTAATAAGAATATAAAACATACCATTCTCTCTTTCAGCTGTAATGTTCTTAAAATTACTATTGAATGTACTGTGATGTTAATAAAGCTCTTTAGTTCGTTTTTGTTTTAAAAAAAAAAAAGACTATATAAGGGGCAGCTAGGTGGCACAGTCAGGAGGACTTGAGTTCAAATCTGGCCTTAGATACTTGACACTTACTAGCTGTGTGACCCCGGGCAAGTCACTTAACCCTCATTGCCCTGCCAAAAAAAAAAAATACTATATAAAGAAGAGAAACTAGGCATTGTGGAAGTAGAGAAAGGGGTCCTATTTTTCCCCTTATTATAACATCAGTGACTGTATCTTTAAAGTAGCATCCATTTTGTTGCAAAATGAGCAGTCACTTTCCTCTGTTTTTGCTCCATTTCAGTCTATTCTGCAAAGCTGACCAAAGGAAAAACAAATTTGTCCTGGCCCATGCCCCCAAGGCTAACTATAGATTAGCAAGCATCTGTTCTCTCCACTAAATTGTCCATCCCAATTTCAAGGTCAAATGCAGACTGTGGTCCGGATTAACAGTCCTTTTAGTAAACAAATGAATAACACACTCATATATGCATGTGTATATGTATATTCCTAGACAAATGAACAATGCCATGAAAAATACCCCCAAACATATATGTGTGTTTATATATATGTATATGCCTCACATTGCCATTACTTGAAATAATATGAATAAAGCTTCTACCTGATTTGTACCAATAAGCTTTGAATTGGGCCTATTTTCCCCCCATAACATTATTGTTCATTTGTCAAGGAATCTAAAATATGGAATAAGTGAGAAGTTGTCCAAAGCATCTGAATTCTTTTTTTCTCCATAGGTCAATAAGAACCTTATTCCCATTTATGTTTTGTGCTAATAAGTTTCCAAAGATGGAATCCTATTGTGTACTGTGTGGTACAGGAATTCCTAAAGGTAATTAAGTTCCATGTTCTGTGTCAGATGATTGCTAGAAATGTAAGGAATCTATTTAATTTAAATAATTCCATTGGGAAAAAAAAAGGTGAGTGACCTGTTAACAATATGTACTAACTCCATCCATAAGAATGTGTGGAGCCGTTAAGGCTTAGACCCTCTGAAGGCTGTCAGCATGATTGTTCTTCTTGTGATCTTTGTTGCCCCTCATTGCCCTGTGTGCCTCCTGTGATTTTGATCCACCTGTCAAGATTTTGACTACAACTCCAGCAGAGGCTTACAATAGGCTGGCTCTGGAGACATGGCTACAGGCTGAGAAAAACAGTGGAAACCTGTCAAAGCCTTCTTTTGCCTTGCGGGTTTGTGACAGGGAAATAAATTCCAGTTCCCCTTAGGGGAATTCCAGTATCTGTATAATTCATTATTCTTTGAAGATGTAATGTTTTTGGAATCCTGTAGATACAGAATCAGAAACATAGGCATTCTTAAATCAGTTGTATCAGTCATTAAATATTTATTAAGCACCTACTTTGTACCAGGCACTGGGTTAATCACTGGGCATACAAATAAAAAGACAGTGCCTTCCCTAAAGGGGTTTATAATCTAATGGGGGAAGACAACAAAGAAAAAGAAGCTGAAAAGCAAGAGGGAGAGAGAAGAGAAGGTAAGCAAAACAGGGGCATGATGGAGAATTCCAGAAAAGTCCAAAACCTAAGTGAATGTTTGTGTGTGTTTACATGTACACACATGTAGCTGGTGGAAAATGAGAAAAACCATATTGAACCTCCTCTTTAAACAAGACCCCAAAGCCCATGGCCTTGTCCTTCTATCAAATGGTCCAGTTAGAAGGGGCAGAAAGCTCTAATGAGATGTGAGTGCCACCCAGATTCAATCCTGCAGGATAATGTGATTTCCCAATGATGAGTTTCCTGGGAAAGGAAGGCACGATGGAGAAATATCTCTGAGCCACATGAACAACCAGTTTAGAGGTAGCAATCATTTTCTCTATTACTTTGCTAGCTCTAAGTTGTAACACTAATTACCAGCTCATCATCGGGTAGCAACATGGCTCTGTGGGCTTAGAAAAACAAGCTTTGACAGAACCTTTCCACTGGTCAGGGCTGGGCCCCTTTTCATGATATGGTTTAGTTGAGAGTGACAGTGGACACTCTCTTTGATAAAGCACTGCCGGTAAAAGGAAAAGAAAAAAACAAACAAACAGCTGAAGCCATCAGTGCTTAATTAAACAAACAAAAAAAAAACTGGGAAGCTCTCTGGCACACACAAGCTTTCAAAAGGTGCTTAGGATTGATGCAGGATTCTGGTTATCTCTTTTAGGTGTCTGTTAACTATCAATATGTTTGCTGGCAAAAGTGTTATCTTATCGGTGCCTGTCTGCATAGGAACAAACTTCATCAATGAGAATGGTAAACAACTTTTAGTTTAGCAGGAATCAGTTTTAGGAGTGAAAATTTTCTTTAAGAATTCTTTAGCTTCCAAATCACCTGATATTTGAGCCCAATTTGAAGCCATTATTTAGTCTTTTCTGGTTTGGTCATACAGAATGAAAGAAAGACTTGAGGAAAAAAACTGCTAAAATTTATTGCATTTAAACTGAAGAAAATAAAAACATTGATGTAACAAAGCAAGAACAAAACTTTAGTAATTTGAAATTATGATGGTACAAAAGTTTAGTCCAGATTTTCTGGATTTATTGTCACCAAATAAGTTACAGACTTACCAGACTTAAAAAAAATGTTTTACTGATAGGTTTCTTTTTACCGTATTCAATTCTATTAAATTTACTCCCACAGCTCAGAACTGAACCATCTTCTGTAATAAAGAAAAAAAAGCTGATAAAATAACCAACTGATAATTAATGGTCTCATTAGACAATATATGATGTATTCCAGTCCATCCACCATTCAGCAGCCAAAGTGATTTTCCTAAAACCCTGGTCTGACATGTCACTCCCATACTCAATAAACTCCAGTGGCTCTTTCTTTCTTTCTTTTTATGGCAGGGCAATGGGGGTTAAGTGACTTGCCCAAGGTCACACAGCTAGTAAGTGTCAAGTGTCTGAAGCTGGATTTGAACCCAGGTCCTCCTGAATCCAGGGCTGGTGCTTTACCAGTGGTTCTTTCTTATCCCCAGGATTAATTTTAAAAATCTTCTTTGGTGTTCAAATCCTTCATAACCAACCTGACCCCCAACCTTTCTAGTATTCTTACCTCTTATACCCTACTTTCCTGACATACTTCATCCAGTGACATTGGTCTCCTTGTTTGCTGTTCAACAAACAAGATGCTTCATCTTTCGGCTCCCTACATTTTCTCTGACTCTTCTCCCATGTCTGGAATGCTCTCTCTCCTCATTTCCAGTTCCTGGTATCCCTGGCTTACTTTAAATCCCAGCTAAAATACTTCCTTTATAGAAATCCTTTCCCAACCCTTCTTAATTCTAGTGCCTTCCCTCTATTAATTATTTCCTATTTATATTGTATATGGTTTGTATATATTTGTTTGTTGTCTCCCCCATTAAATTGTGAGCTCCTCTAGGGCAGGTATCCCTAGAGCTTAGCACAGTGACTAATAGGCACTTAAAAATGCTTACTGACTCACTGATTTTCTGTCCTCAAAGTCTTTTGCTTCTATTTTAAAGGAAGGACATATATTTCATCATCTGTCTCCAGGACAATTATTAGGTTTTGAATTACTGGAGAATTGTTTCCTTTTAGTGAAAGGAAAAAAATTTACTTTCATTTTATTTCATACTGTTGTCATATGAGCACGTTATCCTAATTGTATTAATTTTGTTGCATCTGTTCATAAATCTTCCCATGTTTTAGAGCACAGGATAGTAGAAACTGTTAGTCTTTCATGCTCAGGGTTTGCAAGGTATTGAGATGGGGGCCCCAAAGTGATGGATGGATGGATGAAGTATAACTCATAACAAATGAAAAAAGAAATGATCATGAAGAGGATGAGGTCAGAATTGATCTGAATGATTTTGAGATGTAAGAAATTTCTAGCTTCCATTCTAATTTCTTTTCTCAAGAGTTGCCATTTCTAACTGTGTTGCAAAACAGAACATTTTTTAGAAAGAGTAAGCCATGGGGCAAGATCTATAAGGCAATAATATCGCAATAGGTTAGAAAAGGAAACTCAAACTTGATACTTTAGAACTTTTAATTCCATAAAAAGAACAAAGCCACTAGAAAAATAAGTATAAGGATATATATATATATATATATATATATATATATATATTTTTTTTTTGGTGAGGCAATTGGGGTTAAGTGACTTTCCCAGGGTCACACAGCTAGTAAGTAAGTGTCAAGTGTCTGAGGCTGGATTTGAACTCAGGTACTCCTGACACCAGGGCTGGTGCTCTATCCACTGTGCCACCTAGCTGCCCCAGTGTAAGGATCATGAATAAAAGAAAAGAGTTTGGAATAGATAAAAAAGGAAAAGGACAAAGTCAAGAAATCTTTTTTAGAAAAATGTAGAAAGAAAAAAACACAAAAGAAGTTGAAGGAGAAGGGGGAAGATTTTGAATAAGCCATTTAACTGAAAGGGGAAAGGAACAAAGGGAGAAAAAAGGAATATTGGATAATTAAATAAAAGGGAGAACTATAATGGAATTAGTAAATTAAAAATTCAAAATTAAGGAAAGGATTGACAAGGGGGAGAGGGAAAGAGCATGTGGAATAGGATTGCCTTAAAGTGGATTAAGCAAAACTAATTCTTAGGTCAAAGTGCCCTTTCAAAACAGGAAAAGAAAAAAAAATCCCAATAAAAAAACACTAGAAACACAAATGAAGGAAAGTATAATAAGGCTTTGCTAACTTTAAATATAACTAGATTAAACAACCAAATGAGATTTAAGAGTGACAGCTGGTGAGTCAAGTGAGCAGAACCAGGAGAACATTGTACACAGTAACAGAATCACTGTGTGATGATCAACTGTTATAAACTTAGCTCTTCTCAGCAATACAATGATCCAAGACAATTCCAAAGGACTCAGGATGGAAAATGTTCTCCAGAGAAAAAATAACTGTGGAATCTGAATGCAGATTGAACCATACTATTTCTACTTATTTTTGTTTTGTTTTGTTTGAAGTTTTTCCCTTTTGTTCTGATTCTTCTTTCACAACATGACTAATGTGGAAATATGTTTAATGTGATTGTACATATATAACCTATATCAGATTGCTTTCTGTCTTGGGGAGGTGGGGAAGGGAGGAAGAAAAAATATGGAATTCAAAATCTTATAAAAACAAATGTTGAAAACTATCTTTACATGTAACTGGAAAAAAACTGTTAAGAAAGAAAAAAAATTAAGAGTGACAGATGAGAAAACAAAAGAACCATAATATATTGCTTAAAAGAATCCCATCTGAAAAGCAAAGGCATATTTATAGAATAACAATGAGAGACTCCAAAAAAGTTTACTGGATATCGGATGAATTTTTTTAAAAGCAGGAGTTTTAATCATACTGTCAAACAAAATAAAAATCCAAAACAAAAAGACAAACAAGGAAATTTAGTTATTCTGAAAGGGGCCATATACGACACAATATAAATTTTATATTTATATGCTCCAAATGCTACATTATCTAGATACATGAAGGAGAAACTGGATCACAAGAAGATATAAACAGTAACACAATAACAGGGGGAGATTTTTAAGTTCCTTCTTTCAAAATTAGATAAATTTGACAGAAAGATAAATACATTGATTAAAGTTAATTAGGTCATTATACATCAAAACAAATCTAATTAGCATTATTTAAATTGTTAATATGAATATATGAATTACCTGGATTTGTATTTTTTATGAAACCCAGGGTTAATAGGATTAATAGGGTCAAAATGTCCTTCAACCAAACTCCAAACATGAACCCAGACAGCTAGCAGATAAAAGACCCTACCTAGTGACTTATTTTCCCTCAGGATAGTAAGTCCCTATCTTATGATAACATCTGGGTGTCCTCATCCTTGCCAAACCCTTTTTTGGAATCTCATAGTTTTATCATGATGCTTTTGTATTCCCTCTATACTTGTTATAACTGAGATTATTAAATTGCTTTTTGCTTCTGGGTTGATTTCTGTGTCATACTATTAGAACTGACAATGCCCTGTAATCAGTGCACTAAAACCATATATACCCTCAGAAATGGGGAGTCCCCTTGATGTAGTAGGTGAAAAAAGGGTTAACAAGCTTTAACTCAGATATTAGCTCAAAAAGGGAGTCATACCTCAGTTAATGGATAACTTATGCTAGGTTCTCATGCCCACATAAATCAGTACCTATAATGGGAACAGAGGGACCTAGGCCATGGAGACCTGAAGACAAAAAAAGAATTCACGGCCCATAGAAATTCAGACCAGAAATAAAAGAAAAATGATTGTTTTGAAAATAATCATGGGAACCAGAAAGAGACATGCATAGAAAAGGCCAAATTTGTCCCCATATTCACCTTATGATGTGTAAGCCCCCAAAACACACCTCCACTGAAAAAGGTACCCACCTCAGAGGTTGGCTTAGGACCCCCAGAAACTTCAAATTAGGATAAGCCCTCCCTTGTAACACACCAAGTACATTATAATGAGTAGAACAGGCCCTCCCTTGCACCTCCCCAAGGTGGAGATTATTATAATGAAACTGAGTCACCTCTATCAAAAGAGGATTGGAAAATACTAGCAAGGCCTTCTGGGGCATCTTCTGGATCTCTCTTGGTTCTCTGAGACCACACAGTCTCTGACTTACTCTCACTGGCTCCCTTGGCTCTATGAGACCACATGGTCTCTGTCTCTCTGGGAGACCAGATGAGTCTCTTGAGAGCTTTTTTCCTGCTTGTGCTAACTGGCATGCTGAAGCTTTCTCCCTGCCCCCACTGTCACGTGGCTTGGGATGATGAGAAATTAGGGAGACACCTGGTCATCCTCTACTGGCATAATATTGATAAATTAATATATGTTTACCCAAAATTGGTATCTATAGTAATTATTATCAATGCAACAGAAGTAATGAAAAAGTAGGAATGAAGGAAGAATAGCATTCTATACCTTAAAGTATATCAGGGTTTCTTTTCCACTCACAACCCCTCTTTACCCAAGAAATTTTTCTTGACCCCAGGCATTTAGGTATATAAAACAGGTATACCTAACATTTTACTGTTGCCAAATTTTTTGTGACCCCCACATTCAGTTACTCGACCCTATATGGGATCGCAACCCACAGTTTAAGAAGCTAGGAACTATATTGTAAGGGAGAAGTCATCAAATCTATTTGGTATTAGTTGAAAAATAGGGACACAGATCAATGGAACATGCTAGAAAAATGGAGAATCAGAAATATGAAACTAGATAATACCAAAAAACAAAAATGCAATTACTTAGAGGAAAAAATTCCTTATTTGGAAAGCTGAAAAAGCTGGAAAAGCTGAAAAGCACTCTGACCAAAACTGGCTTGGACCAACATTTTATACCATAATCTACAATAAATTCAAACTAGATATTTGACTTGATTATTAAAGATTATACCATAAAAATATTAAAAGAGAAGCATATTTATACATACATACATACATACATATATAAGCATATATCTTTCTCAGCTATAAGGCAGAGGTGAATTCTTAACAAGAGCTAAAAGCAATTAAAAACATAAAATAGATAAATTTGATTACATCAAAGAGCAAGATTAAAGAATCTAGGATAAGAAGAAAAGTGGTCAGATGGGAGAAATGCACAAATTTCATTAATAAATGCTTGGTATCCAAGATAAATAGATAATTATCAGAAATAGCTAAAAGCCACTCCCCAAAAGAAAGGTGGTCAAAGTATGTGAATGAAAAGTCTTCAAAAGAATTGCAAAATTTTAACAATCACATAAAAGAATGCTTCCAATTGCTAATAATAAGAAAAATACAAATCATATCAACACTGGGGTTTTACTTCATTCACAACAAATTTCCAAAGATGAAAAAGGATGGAAATAGTCAATGTTGGTGATACATAAAGACAAAGACACTAATATATTGCTGACAATGCTATGAAGTAGCACAACCATTTTAGAAACAATTTGTGAATTATTCAAAGGGTAGCTAAAATGCTCTTATCTTCTGACTCAGCTAGGCATATATCCCAAGATCATTGGCAAAAAATAAAATAAATTGAATTTTAATAAAATACACTTTTTGTGTTGGCAAAAAACTTGAAACAAAATTGGTATCCATCCATTGTAAAGTATCTAAACAAATTGAGGTAATGAACAAATAACTAGGCAGCTAGGTGACAGGTATAGAACAATGGACAGATTCAGGATGACAAACAAATTAATTTTAAATGAATTCTGGTACTAGAGTCAGGAAGCCTTGAACTCTAATCCCTCCGTAAACACAAGCAGTATGATCCTAGGCAAATTACTTAACTTCACTGAACCTCAGTTTCCTTTCTACAAAATAGGAATAATAATTTCCCCTACCTCACAAGCTTATTGTGAGCATCAAATAAGATAACAAATGTTAAATGCTTTGCAGACCTTAAAGTTCTGTTTAATGCTATAATTATATATCAATCATCATTATTAATAAAAGTTATTATGCCATAAAAATGAATATGAAGAATATTTATATGAACTGATGCAAAGTGAAATAAGCAAAGCCAAAATGTTGAAAATAGTCTGAAAAAGATGATATGATGGTATACTTAAAGAACCCTAGAGAATTAACTAAAAAAAACTAGTTGAAACAATTAACAACTTAAGCAAAGTTTTGGGATATAAAATAAACCCACACAAATCATCAGTGTTTCTATATATTACCAATAAAACCCAGCAAGAAGAGATAAAAAGAGAAGTTCCATTTAAAATAATTGCAGACATATAAAATATTTGGGAGGCTATCTGTCAAGATAAACCCAGGAATTATATGAACATAATTTAAAAAGACTTTTCATATAAATAAATCAGTTCTAAGAAATTGGAGAAATATTAATTGCTCATGGGTAGGTAAGAGATGTGATTATTAATAACAATTAATATCCCTCCCCCAAAAAAGAATAAATAACCTTGGGGCAGCTAGGTGGCGCAGTGGATAGAGCACCGGCCCTGGAATCAGGAGGACCTGAGTTCAAATCCGACATCAGCAGACACTTAACACTTACTAGCTGTGTGATCCTGGGCAAGTCACTTAACCCCAATTGCCTCATCAAAAAAAAAAAAAAGAATAAACAATTAATATCAGGGGGATCCAGGTTTTTTTCCCTTTATATTTCCTCATTTAGTTACTAGGTTAAGGCAACCCCTAAAGGACAAGGATGATGATGAGTTTGGGTTCAAACTTTCCCACCCAAGTCAGAAAGCTTAGTTCTAATTAAAGAATAAAGACCATCTTACCTATTTGAATTCCAGTCCACTGTTCAACTACATAAATGGTATAGGTGGAAGATAAATCCTTTTGTATAGATTACTGGAGGTAGAATGATCTGGGTGTGGAGATTTAAGAGGGCATGATCAGAGTCTGGTACACAGCCCTTCATTAGAATAAGCCCACCTCTCATTATAATATTAACTCTCATTAATTGTTAACCAATCAGAATTTATTTCTACTCATCAGGAATATCCACTCTTCTGAGGGTATATAGACATTCAGTGGCCACCAAGATTGATTGTCTTGGTTGCCAAGAGTGTTGCTGACCTCATTTAATTGGCTATTTGCTAGTCATAATTAATAAATTGATCATTAATTACCCAGAAACTATTCTGAGACTTTTCATTTGTCACATACACCAAGCCAATATAAAAATGACAATTCTACTTAAATTAATTTACTTTTCCAATGCTATGCCACTTTAACTACCAAAGAATTATATTCTAGAGCTGGAAAAATAACAACAAAATTTATTCAGAAGAACAAAAGATCAAGAATATCAAGGGAATTAATGGGAAAATATGAAGGAAGGCAGCTTAGCAGTGTCATACATCAAAATATATTACGAAGTGGTAATCATCAAAACAGTATGATACAATCTAAGAAAGGAGAGGTGGAATAGTGGAATAGATTGGGTACACAATATATAGTAAATACCATACTAATATAGTGTTTGATAAACCCAATGTTTCAAGGTTTGGGAGCAAGAACTCATTTTTGGACAAAAATTACTAAGAAAATTGGAAAGCATTCTAGCAGAAATTAGTCATACACCAACATCTCACACCATATATAAATATAAGGTCAAAATGGGTACATGATTTAGACATAAATGGTGATATCATAAGCAAATTAGGGCAGCATGGAAAGATGCATGTTATATTTAGGCAAAAGGGAAGTTAATGACCAAACAAGAGATAGAGAGGATCATGGGATGGAAAATGGATAATTCTGATTACATGAAATTTAAAATTTTTGCACTAACACAACAAATATAGTCAAAGTTACAAGGAAAGCAGGAAACAGGGAAAATTTTTACTGTAAATTTCTCTGATAAAAGCCTCATTTCTCAAATCTACAAGGAACTAAGGCAAATTTATAAAAATAATAGCCACTCCACAAATGATAAATGGTCAAAAAGATATGAAATGGCAGTTTTCAGAAGAAGAAATCAAAGCTATCATTATTCCTGAAAAAATGCTCTCATTCACTATTTTTTTCACTTGGCTACCTTTAATTTTATTTTTAATTTTTTCCCCCATTACATGTAAAGGCATTTTTTGAGTTCTCTCCTCCTTCTTTCCCTCCCCCCTCCAAAAGCCAGCAAGCAATCTGATATAGCTTATACATTGCAATCATGTTAAATAATTTCCACATTAGTCATGTTGTAGGAGAAGAACCAGAACAAAAGGGGAAAAATACCCAAAAGAACTGGAAATTGAGGGGATGCCTATCAATTGGGGAATGGCTGAACAAATTGTGGTATGTGATTATAATGGAATACTATTATGCAGGATGCTCTCAGAAAAACCTGGAAAGACTTACATGAGCTGATGCAAAATGAAACATACTGTGTACAAAGTACCAGCAATATTGTAAGATGATCAGCTGTGAATGATTTAGCTATTCTCAGTAATAAAATGATCCGAAACAACTCTGAAGGACTTATGATGGAAAATGATATCCATCTTCAGAGAAAGAACTGATGGTGTCTGAATACAAATTAAAGCATACTTTTTTTTACATTATTCTTCTTGAGGGTTTTTTTTTTTTTGGTCTATGTTTGCTTTCACAACGTGATTAATATGGAAATGTTTTATATGACTATACATGTTTATTATGGGGAGAGTTAATTGGGTGGCTCGCCATAATATTGGGGTTCAGAAAATAATGAGAGACCTATAGGTCCAAAGTTTCCTCCCTTCCAAACTGCCTTTTTAATTTATTTCTCCCAGGCTAATAAGAAAGGACATTAACAGCCTCTTTTCCACAAACAAATCAGGTTTTATTAATGGGAATAAAATTTACAATAAAGGTGAAGTTAACAAAGCCAGGGACAAGGGAATATGGGAAGAGAAAGACAGATAAGCTCCCTGGCTCTACCAAAGACTGACTCAAACCCCAAACTTGCTTCCCAGCTCAGCCAGCTTGAAGAGTTGGCCTTGCTTCCACAAACTCACCACGTGGGGTCCATAGTTTTTTGTTTTGTTTGGTTTGGTTTGGTGAGGCAATTGGAGTTAAGTGACTTGCCCAGGGTCACACAGCTAGTAAGTGTCAAGGGTCTGAGGACAGATTTGAACTCAGGTCCTCCTGAATTCAGGGCTGGTGTTCTATCTACTGCGCAATCTAACTGCCCCTAGTCCATAGTTTTTCAATGAGAGTCAGCTGTGCAGTCCCTCTCTGGTATGCTCCAAAGCTCACCAAAAGGAAAGAGAGTGCTTCCAAGAGCGAGCATTCCCCTTTCCTACCTTCTCTCTCCCTCCCCCAAAGGGGAGGTCCTTCAAGCTGGTTGGCTGAGAGTGGTCTCCTGCTGATGTCAATAGTACACCAACTGGCTGGCCAGGTGTGGCTACAATCTAATCATCCTTAAGTAGGTACTTAGTCAGTTTCTCATCCTCACCCAATTCAAACAATACTAAATCAATCAGGTCGAGCCCCAGGGTGTCTACTAAATTCCATTATATTATCACAACCTACATTGAATTGCTTGCCTTCTCAATTCTGGGATAGGGCAGGGGAGGGAGCAAGGGAGAGTATTTGGAACTCAGTTTTAAAAACAAATGTTAAGGGGCAGCTAGTTGGCACAGTGGATAAAGCACCATGGGTACAATAGAATTTTATGGAGAGTAGAGGGGGAATTTTAAAGGTTTACAAATAAAGAAACAGACAACAGAAGGGAGGAGAAGGGTGTCCATATTAGAAGGCCAGGATACCAGTTAGTCAAAACTGGAGCTATAGTTTATGACTCAAGCTTGATTTTTGCAAACTTCATCAAGAGATGTGCCTCCTTGCTTCAAGGAAACAGTATTAGAAAGTTCAAGAAAAGAGTCTAAGGTAAAGGTTTTCTAAGCACGATGAGGACATGAAACCTGAGTCATAAATTCTCTTATCTCAGTAGCTCCCCCCCACATTTGGTTATGGGTCAAATCCATGTATTTCAGACCACATTCTTTAAATCCTATCAATTTCTTCTTGGTATACCTTCAAATAAGTTTTATGGCAGTTATTTCTACAGGAAGACAGAAGTATTGGGAAGCATTTAGTACAACAAGGCAAAATCAATAAAATTACAGTGATTAGTATTACATAACACAGGGTTTTCATAATTGACTTTATCCAGTCTGTTCCTAACAACTAATCTCAAAGGTCTCACTGAGATAGTCCATTGTATTTAATCTCCTCCAGATCTTACTCTAACTCCCCAGTGTAATTTAGGTACTGAGTAGTATTAAGGGTTTGGTCAAACATATGGTAACATTCAATTAAGTTCATTTAAATATCAGGTTGCTTATTCTGTCATTTTCGGTTTAGCTGTATACTTCATTAAGTGATCTGTTTCTGGAAAATACTTTTTCTTGGAAATTCTGAGTCAAAGGGCCCTGTCCTTGGTCATTGTCTATAGCTAGGAAACAGGTCCACTCAAGCTCAGAAACATTTCACTGAATTAGCAGCTCAATGTTTTTCAATGGAGTGTCAGTTGTTAACAGTGTGAGCCACATTTCTGGGGCAGATTTGCAGAGATGTTTCTTCCAGCATATCTATTTTACAGGTTCCAAGCTACTTTAATGATGCTTAAACCTGCTAGTCATTTAATGAGACCTTACTAAACATGATTACATTGGCCTTCCAGAATTAGTTCATGATGTAAAATCTGGTCCAAACTTCATAGAGTTAACCTTATAAACCCCAGAGTTGTAGGAAGAACATCAAATTAGACTACCAGCAATATATCTGAAAATTTGGAGTTTCAGTTTTCATATACTGTTTGTTTTTTAATATATTTAACTGAACTCTATATATTATATAATAATTCTGTCTTTATAAGTGAGGAAAAATCTTGTCAAAAAATGGATCCTCGAATACCTGACTTTGTAAAATAAACCTTTCTCTCTCTTGATATTATCAAAGACCTCAAACAGAAAAAAATCATGATTTTAAAGTTTCTTTTAAAGCAATTTTATATATGAAAGCCTCAATCCCTCTTGACACCTTATATGCAACTACTAAAACATACACAAAGCCAGTTACTAAAACATATCCAAAGTGTACATATGTATTTAGGCACAGACTGGTATTTTTGTATAGAATGGCACCTGTGGCTGTTCAAATATGCCTTAAATAAGTTTAGAAGCTCATTATTACTTACAGAATAAAATTTAAACTACGCTTTTTAGTATCATCATCTTTACATGGCCTTGTCCATAGTTTTCCATGAACACAACAACAAAAAGTCTAAGCCAGTATTACACCCATAGCTAAAACATGTCCTTTAAGAACAATCCTTTGCCTAACGGAAAACATGTGAGAGTCAATCACATATATCCTACTTCTCAAAAGCAAGCAGTCTTACCTTATTATTTTTCCAAATGAAATTTATTAATCCATTAAAAATGAAAGCTTTTATGGCTTTATTATATTTATTACACCTTTATATCTTCCCTTTGAGGGTTATCTTCATATCAATGTGTGATAATGTACAGACTTAATCTTATACATGAAACTATTAAACCAACGAGCAAGAAGATGGCAAGTCTGAGAACAGATTTTTCCTAGTTGCCTAGGCCAGGATGTTGAAACAAGTAATAATTACAAATTTAGAACAGTAAAACCCAAAGCAATAAGGTCCTTTATACTTTCATCCCGTTATAGTAGTTCAGAGATACCTAAAGAACATACAATAAGATTAATATAAACCATTTGGAGCTTTCTCTCCATGGTAAGAGAAATATGCTTTGTAAAGAGAGGATGTGGGGGCAGCTAGGCAGCACAGTGGATAAAGTCAGATGATGCAGTGGATAGAGCACCAGCCCTGGATTCAGGAGGACCTGAGTTCAAATGTAGTTTTAGACACTTGACACTTACTAGCTATGTGACCCTGGGCAAGTCACTTAACCAACATTGACCCCCACAAAAAATATCTATATCTATATCTAGATAAGAAAAGAGAGGACACAATTGTAACAATATCAGTTTTATTCCCTTAGATCTAAGCCTAAAGTCACAGGGTGACCTATCTTTGGTATATCAGAACAACATTCCCTTCATTCTGTTTGATTTTAAGTAAAAGTCATAGCTAACTTTTGGAATTAATAATATGCAACGAAGTTTGGCATTGTTCATAGGGTAGCACTGTCAGGTTTAGAATCAACCAGTTGGGAAATATTCTTATTCATAAAGTTAATATCACACTGGGGACACTGAGTCAAGAGGCTCCCACTATTCCTTTCATAAGAGTATTTCAACAATCCCTGGTAATATTTTTCCAGAAGGCATTCTCTTTGAGTAGCTCTTGGAATTTCCCTTGAATGGTAGACTAATAACAACAATCAAACAGTTATAACTGAATTCAAAACTGAGATCAAATCAAATTATAGTTCCATCTCACACAGCAAGTTCTGTTATTTACAATTTAGAGCATGGTATAATTATTTATCAAGTAGAAATAAGTTAGAAATTAATAAAAACATTTATCTTCAGTATTTATTAAGTCCAAATAAAGGTTTTTTCCTAAAACATTTATTAATTTTATTTATCTTTTCTAGTTATAATGTATACTGATTTTAAAATTGTCAGAAATTAGGAGAATAATCATATTCTATACTTTCATACATACAAGTGAATACATAACAGTCTACTTATAACCCAGAAAAACACTGGCTTCTATTAGCCTAGAAATCTTAAGATGCTTTATGTTAACTCTTAGGGTAAAAAAGAAATAGCCTTTAAGCTGTTCTACTAATCCTTAGTTGGTTTAAAGATAAAATTTCAATATATACTAGTCCAGGTGCAATCTCATAATTTTTATAATCTGTAGTCAGATATATAAATCACTTCTATACTATAAGAAAAGTTGCAAGTTATCCCCAGCTTTGGCTATTTTGGGGTTGGAGGAGGGGATCTCAATTCTACAGTAAACCAATTTACTATTCTAGAATGTACATTCTTTCACTCTTTCTTTCTCAGAACCAATAACATTTTATAATCTCGCCAAGCCTGAAGTTCTAGAAAACCTGGCAAGACCCGTTAGAAATTAATAGGTAATGAGAATTTGTAAAATCTTTTGCACTTTTAAAAAGAGATAAGTAATGATTATTTGTAATATGCCCAAGGTATTTTTAAACACATAACAACAAAATTCTATAGTAATAAGTTATCATTTGAATTCATAATTTCATAACATTCAGTTCAAAAGAGGACTATCTTCTAATGCTATAATTATACTATCCTCTAGGTATCTTTTTTTTCAAATTAATAACATTTCTCATACCATAGTTTCCAAAAAGTCACAATGTAAGAACTTATAAGAATAGTATTGACTTAAAACAACATAGTGAACCAGAATCATAGATACTATAGTTATTGCCAATCAAATAAAATCAATCCAATTGGATGCATTTTTTTTTTTAGTGAGGCAATTGGGGGTCAAGTGACTTGCCCAGGGTCACACAGCTAGTAAGTGTTAAGTGTCTGAGGCCGGATTTGAACTCAGGTACTCCTGACTCCAGGGCCGGTGCTCTATCCACTGCGCCACCCAGCTGCCCCTGGATGCATTTTTAAACTATCTTACATAGAAAAATTAGTTTATCCTTCTATCAATTTAAATATTTATACTAGTTGAATTAAGAGACCAGAATAGAGCAATTCTTTTTTTTTTTTGTGGGGCAATGGGGGTTAAGTGACTCACCCAGGGTCACACAGCTAGTAAGTGTCAAGTGTCTGAGGCCGGATTTGAAACTGGGTACTTCTTAATCCAAGGCCAGTGCTTTATCCACTGTGCCACCTAGCTGCCCACTGGAATAGAGCAATTCTTATTCAAATACATATATATTTATAAAAATGATCAAAAGAATTATCATTCATGGCTAAAAGATCAACTATATTGTGAATATAATTTCCCTAATTAATTTATCAAAATACAATATACATTTCTTTTTGAAAAATTAAGGTATTATGTTAGCTATGTTAATATGAATTAATTTTAATAGAAAGATTATATTTATAATTCTTATTCTTCAGGCTATAAACATTTTATCTTAATGCCAAATTTTAAGTGTTATTTCCCATGATGATCTGTTTTAATTATAGTCAAATACCACATTTGTACTCATAGAAAAACACATCTCACTTTAAATAAAAGTATTATGATTTTGTTTAAGATAAAATCAAATTAAATCTGGATTTATAGTTATAAATGGCATCACATAGAACCTCAAGTTTCCCAAGGACTATTCAGGGCCAGCAAATCAAATTTTAGACCCCACTACCTTCAATGAGTCTACTGCCAAAGATTAATGTGGCAATCTTGAATTTTCAGCTTTGGTACATAACGCACATTCACAGCTCTTCTAAAACATAGGAATTGCAAACATGACCTCAGTTTCACGATAATGAAATCATGAATGTAGATTCATTTTTGTAATAAAGATTAGACTATACCATTCTATCAGTCTTTCAAGGAGAGAACTGTAGTATGCTATAATCAAGTAATCCTATACTGCAAATTTATTTCTGTATTCTCTACTGGATAAAGGTTGTTAACTGGGCACAATGCTGCCAATTTTAAATTGTTCTACATGATCACAGCTATTTTTATACATCAATAAAAATGTCTAAATCAGTGAAATAAAACTCAGGTCATGAGAAATCTCAAAACTAATTCTAACAAACATTTATCCAAATAAATACATAAATTTAAAGGCATAGAAATCTTCCCCTTATCCTCTTATCTGAATGAAATTTAAACTTACTTTCTATTTCTTCCAGTCTACTTTGATAAAAAAAGCTTTGTAAACTTTAGAATTACACATCTTTCCAATTTGATAAACATTAAGCAGCTACTATGTACCAGGCACTATGCTAAATGTTTGGCATACAATTCATAAAAGAAAAGACATTCCCTGACTTCAAAACATTTACAATCTAAAATGGGAGACAACACACAAGAAAAGACAAAAAAGCAGGGGGAGGGGAAGAAAATAGAGGTTATCTGGTATTGGGACTTGTTCTGTGCATTTGAAACTAGGTAGGCCAGCAATGCAAAGTAGAGTGAGCTGAATCTAGTTTCCCCCTTCTAGAAAGGAATAAAATGTCAGGAGTTTGGGAGTATTCTGCCCTCCAATCAAAGGGGAAAGGATGCTAAAGGAAATGATGTCAGAGCTTGAGTTAGCAGCATGGTGATGAGATTAGAAGTTATAAGCTTATCCAGGGAGGGATATCTTACACACTCTGATTTAACACTTTCCTTACCTTCACTCTCTCAGTCCCTCACATCTTTAACTTTTGCAATCATACCCTAATCCATCTATGGAACTGGGTTTTTTTTCATTCCACTGACTCGATCCTTGACAAGTTGCACACGTTTTCCTATATGATATCAATAGCAAAACTACTTTTCCTTGATTAAAACCCCAAACATCTGAGAATTGGGGGAAAACATCTCTACTGAGAAGAGACTCGACTTGAAAGTCCTTGACTAGAAAGAAAGTATGTGTCCACATGACTTGGATTTACCACTCAAGAAAATGAACAATGTTGGAATTGGTGGCTAAAATGACTCAGGCATATCAGAGGAAGCAATTAAGAAATATGGTTTCAAAATAAATCAGAATGATTAAAAAAAGTATAATGAGTATCAACATGAATTGGAGACATCAAGAACACAAGAGATTGTAATCATAATATCTGAACTGGATGTTCTTAAAGCTGAGACATAACAGAGGAATAATAGAATGGACACCATAATTACAACATGACTCAGATATTCCGAATTCAGTTATAATTACTCCTAACATGGATACCAACATGGTTTATACATAAAGAGGGCAATAAATAGTCAGGGCTCATTAAAAATGTATTAGAAATTGTATCAATAAGATTCAGAACAAAGAGGGCTCCATAGGAAGGGATTGGTAGTGCTAGAGTGGATGTTCATATGAATCAAGAATAAGAGAGGAGGAAACTAAGAAATTTAGTTTTATTTTGGCTCAGAAGGATGAATAGGATTGGTAATCAATATTAACATAATGTAGAGATAACAGAGTTCCACATAAAGTGAAATGAAACTCCTACTGAACTAGATGTTCACATGGTTCAGACATGTAAGAAAAGAGGAGAAAGAATGGAGTCCATGATCACCAATATGAGACAGATATATCAGAGTGATAGCTACTCTGAAAAGGCATGTTAACACAACTCAGGCATAATTAAATGGGGACTCAAATGGTGGGAACTCAGAAAGACAAAGATTATTGGAAACATATGCCAATAGTATTTGGCTCAACAAGGCTCCAGAAGATAGGATTGTTAATACTGAACTTGATGTCCATATGGCTTAGGTATATCAGAAGAGGATATTGGAAAATAGCTAAGAAGACATTCCTCATTATTCAAAAGTATACTGCTAGGCCAATGTGACAGTGTAATTCATAGATATTATCCTAGACACTAATAGTGTCAAAACTTGTGGTTTACATGGCTTAGACATACTAGAAGATGAAAAGGTAGTGAACTTGGATTTCAGTATGGCTTAACTAGACAGGACTGGGAGCCTAATATATCTCAGGTATATCTGTACTAAAAGGAAACTTACAAATATATTTTTATACTAGTTTGGAATGATAAAAAGGGTTGGCAATGGGTGTCAACATAATTTAGATACCAGAGAATCAGAACAAGTGATTACTACTGCAGAATTGGATGTCCACATGCCATCAAAAGAAGCAAAAGATACAGAGCATAGTCATCAACATGACTCAGCTGTTCCATGAAAACTTATTATTACTGCCAAAAAGGATCTCAATATGTCTCTGTAATATAACAAATAAGAATATTAGTGGTAAAAATGGACATCCATATAAATAAACATAGTACAACAAATTGTTAGTACTAAAGAATTGGATTTTAATAGGACTGAGAGGAACCAGAGAAAAAATGGTTATAAATGGAGGACAGACTGACCCCAACAAAGAAGAGGAATACACTAAGAGTTCTGTAACAACCATCTAACATGCATCAGATATAACAGAAGAAACAAATAGTACTGAAAGACATTTTATCCAAGCTCAGAGCAATATAGTGTTAAATGTATGTGTGAACATGACTCATAGATATCATCTGAGGACATGTCAGAGGAAGAAAACAAATAGTAATGAAATTGGACCTCAAGATAGCTCACAGGGAAAATAGTGATAGACTTATGTGTTCACTTGATTCCAACAGTTACATTAAAAATAACATTAGTAACTCCATTTTGCCTTTATCCACCATTTTGTGAAGCTAAGTTTCAGATGCTTGTAAGTCATCTGATTTTGGATAAGTCACAAGATTACTCCCCTTCCCAAAGGTCACTCAATTTAAAGAATATCATCTGACTATCCTGTATCACAATTCCCTCCACCAATAAGAAATGAGATGTTTCAATCCCTATGATCCTGTTTTTTACATCCTCCAAACTGTATATTAGCTGTATAGGAACCAACGTTCTGTGTCCTTGACTACTAAGAGCCTTGGTCCCAGTTTGTATCTACAACTGAATGTATGACTTAATAAATTGCTGTCTGGATGTAACTACTCTGTTTATTTATTCCACCATAATAAAGCACAAGTAAAGGAAAGGAATGTATCAGAATAGTAGCTAACATGGCTCAGAAAAAACAGAGAAAGACAAAAAGAAACATGATTTCATTTTGACCCAGAAGGATGAATAGGATTTGTAATCAGTATTAACATGACTTAGAAATACAAGAGTGCAAGAAAAGTAACAGAACTGGTGGCTTGCATGGCTCTTATGTGCCAGAGAAGGAATCAGATAGGAGTGAGCCTGGAAATGTGGATTAACAAGAAAGAAAGTATTGATAGTATGCATCTACTTGACTTGAAATTCATAGAGAGAGGGGTTTTAGAAAACACAGCTCAAACCTATTTAAGGATAATAAGAAATATGGTTTAATCTAGGCTCCCCAAAATGAATATTATTGGCAGATGCCAGAAAAAGTTTTCATTGCTGTAGAATAGGATATTCACACGGCTCAGATATATCAGAGGAGGAGACTAAGTAATATGGTTTCTTCCTGCCTCAGAATGAAAGAGAAGATTACTAATGACTGTTAACATCAGTTAAAGATGCCAAAATTCCTGAGAAAGTAATTCATATTTCTGAACTTGATGTTCAAATAGCTCAGACATACCAGAGAAGGACACCAAGAAATTATTCATCATCATGGTTCAGCGTGATAAAGAAAGCTAGTAAGAGAATTGCCACAGTAAGTGATATTTACTTCTGAAATGGTTTTCAACATGGTTCAGACATAAATGAAGAGGGAGACAAATGATGGGTCAAGAAAATTCAGTGAGAAATGGTGTCAACAGGATTCAGAACTGAGATTTCCATATAAGGTAACTAACTGCTACTTCAGAAATGGAGGTACACATGGCTCATGCAAATCAGAGAAAGAAAACTAAAATACATGCTTTCATTTTGGCTGAGAAATATGAATGAGTAGAAATCAATATCAACATGACTAAGAGTACCAAGGAAAGTGATTGTTACTTATGAAGTTGATAGTCTCCTGGATCAGGCATATCTGAGGAAGAGGCAAAAAATAGAGTCCACTATCACTAAGATGGTTCCAACACACTTAATTGATAACTACTTCTGAAAGTTATGTTAACATGACTTCAACAGTATTAAAATAGGACACAAATGGTGGGAAGTAAGAAAAATAACTAGTACTAGAAATGAGTGTTAATTGAATTGAGACTTAACAGGGTTCCAAAAGAGGGGATATTCCTGGCTCAGGCATTTCAGAGAAAGACAGAAAACAGTAAAATGTTAAGTCCTCATGGCTCAGATAGAAATACAGTATTAAGTTTATGTGTTAACATGAATCATCGTTATCATCCAAGACACTAATAATGTTTTGTACTTGCAATAGTAGACCTAGTGTCTTGCATGGTTCAGAAATAACTTGAGTAAGAATGAATTTAAATTCAACATGGTTTGATCATAAAGATAGTGTGGAAAGTAGGTGTCCACTTGACTCTAACAAGTCAGTGAAAAAAAGTAAAGGGTGAGGACTAATGGATAGTATGGTTCAGACCCATATGAGGAAGAGATTTAGAGAATAATTCAGTTTATCAAAGGATTGTTAAAAGGGTCAACAAGACAGCAATATCAGGGTGCCAGAGAAAGTGATTACTACTTCATAAATGGATGTTCACATGGCTTGAAATACCAGAAGAGAAGATTAAGAAATATGCTCTTCCTAGCTCAAAACAAAGAAGAAGATAATTGGTTTCAATATGACAGTGATAAGAGGGTTACCAGAGTAAGGGATTACTACTTTTGAACTGGATGTTCACATAGCTCAGACATATCAGATACAAGACAAATCATTGGTCACCAACTTGATTCAGACATGTCACAGTAGGTAATAACTCCTCCTGAAAGAGATGAAAAAGGAAATAAAAGCTAGCTATAATCATATAAAAATGCTCAAGATCACTACTGATCAGAGAAATACAAATTAAAACAACTCTGAGGTATCATTTCACACTTATTAGAGTGGCAAATAAAACAAAAAAGGAAAACAATGGATTTTGGAGGGGATGTGGGGAAACTAGGACACTGATGCACTATTGGTCGAGTCATGAACTGATCCAACCATTCTGGGGGATTATGCCCAAAGGGTTATAAAACTGTGGTATACTCTTTGATTCAGCAATACCACTGCTGGGTTTATGTCCCAAAGATATCTCCAAAAAGAGAAAAAGGCATATTTGTACAAAAAATATTTATAGCAGCTCTTTTTTTGTGTGATGACTATGAATTGGAAATGAGAGAATGAAAGAAACGTCCATCAATTGGGGAATGGCTAAATAAGCAGTGATATGTAATTGTGATGGAATATTATTGTGCTATAAGAAATGACAAACAATTTCAAAACTGCCTAGAAAGATTTATATGAACTGATGGATAGTGAAGTGAGTAGAACAAGGAGAATGTTGTGTACAGTGACAGCAAGATTGTTTGATGAAAAACTTTGCATAACTTAACTATTCTCAGCAATACAATGATCCAAGGCAACCCTAAAGGCCTAATGATGAAGCATATTATCCACCTCTAAAGAAAGAACTGATATTGATTGAACACAGATAGAAGCATGCTATTTTTCACTTTCATTTTTTTCTTTGATTCGTTTTCTTATACAAAATCACTAATATGGTAATGTTTTACATTATTGCATATGTATAACCTATATCTGATTGCTTACTGCCCCAGGGAGGGGAGAGAAGAGGGAAGGAAGGTGGGATAGAATTTAAAATTCTAAACTTTAAATAAAAATATTTATTATTTAAAAAAAAAAAAAAAAAGGAAAAAGAGGGCGGAGCCAAGATGGCGGAGAGGAAGCAGCAAGCTGCCTGAGCTCTCCTTCTGTTCCCTCAAAACGAACATTAAATCAAGCCTCTGGACGGATTCTGAAACTACAGAACCTGCAAAGAGACAGAGAGACACAGTCCTCCAACCAGAGATAATTTAGAAGACTTCAGGAAAAGGTCGGTCTGACTCGGGCAAAAGGGAGGCCCAGCGCAGGGCAGCAACCCAGCGTCGAGGGGGGTCGGGGCAAGTCAGCAGGAGCTGTGGGCCACAGCCAAACAACTGAGGCTCCCGGAACCTGGTTCAAAAATCTGGTGGGCCAAGAAGGACAGTGGAAAAACTTACCTGCACCGGCCGAGAGGGCCACGAACGGCGGGATCAGACGCCGGGGTCTGGCGCCTGGCTGGCCGAGCACAATCAGACAGGAAGTGCAGGCAGGGGATCTCCACACACCATAAAGGCCTCAGAGTAAAAGCCCGGTCACACAGCACCTATACACCTGCACAAGAAGCCCAAAACAGGGACCCCTGGTGCCCCCAGAGCAGACCTCAACTTAAAGAATAAATAAATAAGCTGCAATAATGAGTAAGAAGCAAAAAAGAGCCCTCTCCATTGAGAGCTTCTGTATCAATAGGGAAGAAGCCAACATAAACTCAGATGAGGATAATAGCCTCAAATTGTCTACATCTGAAGCCTCACAAGGGAAGGTGAATTGGTTGCAAGAACAAAAAGCCTTCCTGGAAGAGCTCAAAAAGGAAGAGGTAGAAGAAAAAATGGGGAGAGAAATGAAAGCAAAACAAAAAAACTATGAAAAAAGAATCAGCAGCTTGGAAAAGGAAGCTGAAGAAAACAAAGCCTTAAAAAATTCATTTGGCCAAATGGAAAAAAAGGTGCATAATCTCACTGAAGAAAACAATGCCTTAAAAATTAAAGTGGGTCAGTTGAAGATAAGGAATCCATGAGACACCAAGAATCAGTCAAGCAGAATAAAAAAAATGAAAAAATAGAAGAAAATGTGAAATACCTCATTGGAAAGACAACTGATCTGGAAAACAGATCGAGGAGAGACAATTTGAGAATCATTGGACTGCCTGAAAGCCATGACCAGAAAAAGAATCTAGACACCATATTCCAGGAAATTATTAAGGAGAACTTCCCTGATATCATAGAATCAGAGGATAAAATCATCATTGAAAGAATCCACCGATCACCTCCTGAAAGAGACCCCAAAAGGAAAACTCCAAGGAATATTGTAGCCAAATTCCAGAATTATCAGGTGAAGGAGAAAATACTCCAAGCAGCCAGAAAGAAGCAATTTAAATATCATGGAGCCACAGTCAGGATTGCTCAGGACCTGGCAGCTTCAACATTAAAGGACTGCAAGGCTTGGAATATGATATTCCGGAAGGCAAAGGAGCTTGGATTGCAGCCGAGAATCTATTACCCAGCAAAAATGTGCATTTTCTTTCAGGAGAAAAGATGGACATTTAATGACATTGGGGACTTTCAATCTTTCCTGGTGAAAAGACCAGAACTGAATAGAAAATTCGATCTCAACATACAAGACTCAAGAGAAGTTTAAAAAGGTAAACAGAGGGGAAAAAAAAAAAAGTTACCCTATTAGGTTAAACTGTTTATATCCCTACACAGGAAGATAATACTCATAACTCTTAAGAACTGTAAATGTATTTGGGCAGAGAGAAGGACTTTATATAGAGGGTATAAATATAAATTGTCTTTGATGTGATGATACAAAAGAATTAAGGGGATAAAAAGCGAGTCTATGGGGAGGAGAGGAAAGGGGAGGTGGAATGGGATGAATTATATCATATGAAGAGGTGGAAAAAAACCTATTACAATAGAGGGAAAGAAAGGAGGGGGAACATGGTTTCAACCCTATTCTCACTAGATTTGACTCAAAGAGGGAATAACATATACATTCATTGGGATAAAGAAACTTAACTCATTCTTTAGGGAAACAAAAGGGGAAGAGAAAGGGGGGGGACTGATAGAAGGGAGGACAAAAGCAAGGGAGAAAAGGGTAAAGAAAAGAGAGGGGGGTGATAAAAAGGGAGGGCAGATCGGGGGAGGCAGGGGTAAGAAGTAAAACATCGGTGAGGAGGAATAGGGTGAAAGAAGGGGGGAAAAGTACAAAGGGGGTAAATATAATGGAGGGGAATAAACAGTCAGTAATAATAACTGTGAATGTGAATGGGATGAACTCTGCTACAAAACGGAAGCGAATTGCAGAGTGGATTAAAAACCAGAACCCTACAATATGCTGTTTACAAGAAACACATTTGAAGCAGAGAGATACACACAGAGTAAAGGTAAAAGGCTGGAGCAGAATATATTATGCCTCAGCTAAAGTAAAAAAGGCAGGGGTAGCAATCCTTATCTCAGACAAAGTGCAGGCAAAAATAGATCTCATTAAAAGAGATAAGGAAGGAAATTACATCTTACTTAAAGGTACTATAGATAATGAAGTAATGTCAATATTAAATATGTATGCGCCAAGTGGTATAGCATCCAAGTTCTTAGAGGAGAAGTTAAATGAGTTACAAGAGGAATTAGATAGTAATACTATACTAGTGGGGGATCTGAATCTCCCCCTCTCAGAATTAGATAAATCTAGCCAAAAAATAAATAAGAAAGAAGTGAAAGAGGTAAATAGATTACTAGAAAAGTTAGACATGATAGATGTCTGGAGAAAATTGAATGGGGATAGAAAGGAATATACCTTTTTCTCAGCAGTACATGGCACATTTTCAAAAATTGACCATGTATTAGGGCACAAAACATCATAGTCAAATGTAGAAAGGCAGAAATAGTAAATGCATCCTTCTCAGATCATGATGCAATAAAAATTACATGTAAGAAAGAGTCAGGGAAAAGTAGAATGAAAATCAATTGGAAACTAAATAATTTCATTCTAAAGAATGAATGGGCCAAACAAGAAATCATAGAAACAATCAATAACTTTATCCAAGAGAATGACAATAATGAGACAACATACCAAAATCTATGGGATGCAGCCAAAGCAGTGCTTAGGGGAAAATTTATAGCTCTAAATGCTTACATGAATAAAAAGAGAAAGAGGAGATTAATGAATTGGGCATGCAACTTAAAAAGCTAGAAAAAGAACAAATTAGAAATCCCCAATTAGACACTAAATTAGAGATCCTGAAAATTAAAGGAGAAATCAATAAGATTGAAAGCAAAAAAACTATAGAATTAATCAATAAAACTAAGAGCTGGTTTTATGAAAAAACCAATAAAATAGATAAAATATTGGTTAATTTGATTAAAAAAAAGAAAGAAGAAAACCAAATTACCAGTATCAAAAATGAAAAGGGTGATGTTACCACCAATGAAGTGGAAATTAAATCAATAATTAGGAATTATTTTGCCCAACTGTATGCCAATAAATTTGACAATCTAAATGAAATGGATGAATATTTACAAAAATACAAACTGCCCAGGTTAACTGAAGAGGAAATAAAATCCTTAAATAAACCCATATTAGAAAAAGAAATTGAACAAGCTATTAATGAACTCCCTAAGAAAAAATCCCCAGGGCCAGATGGGTTCACGGGTGAATTTTACCAAACATTTAAAGAACAATTAATTCCAATATTATACAAATTATTTGGAAAAATAGGTGAAGAAGGAGTTCTACCAAATTCGTTTTATGACACAAATATGGTGGTAATACCAAAACCCAGGCAAAGCAAAAACAGAGAAAGAAAATTATAGACCAATTTCCCTAATGAATATTGATGCTAAAATCTTAAATAAGATATTAGCAAGGAGATTACAGCAAGTGATCACCAGGATAATACACTATGACCAGGTGGGATTTATACCAGGAATGCAGGGCTGGTTCAACATTAGGAAAACTATTAACATAATCACCACATTAATAAGAAAACCAACCAAAATCATATGATTATCTCAATAGATGCAGAGAAAGCTTTTGACAAAGTACAGCACCCATTCCTAATAAAAACACTAGAGAGTTTAGGAATAGGAGGAACTTTCCTTAGAATAATAAACAGTATCTACCTAAAGCCATCAGCAAGTATTATATGCAATGGAGATAAATTAGAGGCCTTCCCAATAAGATCAGGGGTGAAACAGGGATATCCATTATCACCCCTATTATTTAATATTGTTCTAGAAATGTTAGCTTTAGCAATCAGAGAAGAGAAAGGAATTAAAGGAATTAGAATAGGCAAGGAGGAAACAAAACTATCACTCTTTGCAGATGATATGATGGTATACTTAAGGAATCCTCGAGAATCAAGTCAAAAATTACTTGAAACAATTAACAACTTTAGCAAAGTAGCAGGATATAAAATAAATCCACATAAATCATCAGCATTTCTATACATGACCAACAAAGTCCAGCAGCAAGAGATAGAAAGAGAAATTCCATTTAAAGTAACGGTAGATAATATAAAATACTTGGGAGTCTACTTGCCAAGACAAACCCAGGAACTCTATGAACACAACTACCAAACACTCTTCACACAAATCAAATCAGATCTAAACAATTGGAAAGATATCAATTGCTCATGGATAGGCAGAGCTAATATAGTAAAAATGACAATTCTACCTAAATTAATTTACTTATTCAGTGCCATACCAATCAGACTACCTAAAAATTATTTTATACAGCTAGAAAAAAATAATAACAAAATTCATCTGGAAAAACAAAAAATCAAGAATATCCAGGGAAATAATGAAAAAAAATTCACAGGAAGGTGGGTTAGCGGTACCAAACCTGGAGCTTTACTATAAAGTGGCAGTCATCAAAACTATCTGGTACTGGCTAAAAAATAGAGTGGTAGATCAATGGAATAGGCTAGGCTCAGGAAATGCAGTAGTAAATGACACTAGTAATGTAGTGTTTGATAAACCCAAAGACTCCAGCTTCTGGGATAGGAACTCAGTATTTGACAAAAACTGCTGGGAAAACTGGAAGATAGTATGGCAGAAATTAGGCATAGACCAACATCTTACACCTTATACTAAATTAAGGTCAAAATGGATACATGATTAGACATAAGAGGTGATACCTATCAGATCTTTGGAAAGGAAACAGTTTTTGACCAAACAAGAGATAGAGTATATTATAAAATGCAAAAATGGATGATTTTGATTATATTAAATTAAAAATTTTTTGTACAAACAGAAGCAATGCATCCAAAATTGGAAGGGAGGGCAGAAAGCTGGGAAACAATTTTTGAGGCCAGTGCTTCTGATAAAGGCCTCATCTCTAAAATATATAGGGAATTAAATCAAATTTATAAGAATCCAAGTCATTCCCCAATTGAGAAATGGTCAAAGGATATGAACAGGCAGTTTTCTGATGAAGAAACCAAAGCTATCTATTCCCATATGAAAAAATGCTCTAAATCTCTAATCATTAGAGAGATGCAAATTAAAACAACTCTGAGGTACCACCTGACACCTATCAGATTGGCTAAAATGACAAAAAAGGAAGATAATAAATGTTGGAGAGGTTGTGGGAAAATTGGAACACTAATGCATTGTTGGTGGAGCTGTGAGCTGATCCAACCATTCTGGAGAGCAATTTGGAATTATGCCCAAAGGGCGATAAAGCTGTGCATACCCTTTGACCCAGCAATCCCACTTTTAGGACTTTTGCCCAAAGATATCATGGAAGGGGGAAAGGGTCCCACATGTACAAAAATATTTATAGCTGCTCTTTACGTGGTAGCAAGGAATTGGAAGTTGAGAGGGTGCCCATCAATTGGGGAATGGCTGGACAAGTTGTGGTATATGAATACAATGGAATACTATTGTGCTGTAAGAAATGATGAGCAGGAAGAGTTCAGAGAAACCTGGAGGGTCTTACGTGAGCTGATGATGAGTGAGATGAGCAGAACCAGAAGAACATTGTACACAGTATCATCAACATTGAGTGTTGACCTACTGTGATGGACTATATTCTTCTCACCAATGCAATGGTACAGAAGAGTTCCAGGGAACTCATGATAGAAGAGGATCTCCAACAACAAGAAAAAAAAAAGAAAGAAAGAACTGTGGAGTATAGATGCTGATTGAACCATATTATTTCTTTTGTTTTGGGTGCTGTTGTTTTTTTTTTTCTATTTTGAGGTTTTGCATCACTGCTCTGATTCTTTCTCTTGTAACAGGATTAATGCAGAAATAGGATAATGTTATTATGTGTATATATGGGTGTGTGTATATATATATCTATATGTATATGTATAGAGATATATAGATATAACCTATATCAGATTACCTGCTATCTAGGGGAGGGGGGAGGGAGGGGAGGGAGGGAGAAAAATCTGAAACTGTAAAGCATGTATAAACAAAAGTTGAGAACTATCTTTACATGTAACGGAAAAAATAAAAAACCTCATACATTAAAAAAAAAAAAAGGAAAAAGAGATGACATCATGACCCAGACATAAATAAATGGGGAGACAAATGGTTAAGAATCAGACAATTTTTTTGATGATATGAGATTGAAAACTGATTTAGCATCAGTATTGATTAATTATTAGTATATAGCTGCTTGAATCTTAATAAGATTTCCACTACTCTATTTCACTGGGTTTGACCAATTGACTGTGCCAGTTGGCCTCCTCATTGTGTAAGTTTAAGCTCCTGTAACTTCAGTTGTGTACTCCACCCTTGTATCTTGCCACCTACATTCTGTAAGCCACCTGACAACATTGGCAAAAGAGGAAAACAAATCTAGGTGCCTTGTCCTCCTTTTCTCAGTGCTTTACAACCACAAAGGTTTAAACGCATCTGTAAGTGTTGTTCAGGTCATTTTTCAGTCATTTCAGACTCTTCATGATCCCATTTGGCATTTTCTTGGCAAAGATACTAAAGTGGTTTGCCATTTCCTTCTCCAGCTCATTTTACAGATGAGGTCACATAGCTTGTAGGTATCTGAGACTGGATCAGAACTCATGAAGATGAGTCTTCCTAACATGTAAAGCACAATCCTCCTGTCCCTCTTCCTCACCCCAGAAATTGCCAACCACAGAACTTTTCAGGGGGTATGTTAGCCTGGTGATAGGATGTTTGCCCATCATGGGTCTTTCTAGAGGATGTTAATCATAAAATGGTTAGACCACTTGAAGAGTAACTGCTGTAAGAGAGTACCAACAAATCAGAAGTGAGATAATCTAGGTCTAAAAATAGTAACTGGGTAAATGCTATAAAAAGGGCGGCTCTGCCTATCAGTTTTGTCCTTGGCTAATGAGGAGCCTTGGATCCTATTTACTGGCAATTGCTAGCTTTGCTAATAAGTTGATCACCCTCAGAACTCTGTGCCTCAGTTTCTCTTTGTCACAGATTTTTATGGCAACAATGAGAAAAGATGCCAATAATTCATATCTGAGTTTCATATTAGGTGTATTGGTATATATATAATGATATTTACTTTTGAATTAGGTGAATTAATGGGCATCTAGGTGGCACAGTGGATAGAGCACTGTTCCTGGAGTCAGGAAGACTTGAGTTCAAATACAGCTTTAGAGACTTGACACTTACTAGCTGTGTGACCCTGGGCAAGTCACTTAACCACATTACCTCAAACATTCAGGACTATCTCCAGTCATCCTCATGTATATCTTGCCACTGGACACAGATGGCTCTGGAAGAGAGAGTGAGGGTGGTGACTTTGCACAGCCTTCCCTCACATAAATCCAATTCACTGCAAGTCATGACATCACCTCCCAATGTCATCATCCTCTTTGAGAATAAAGGACAAACAACAATAACAACAAAAACAATTTAATTACTCGTACTTGACCATAACTTAGAGATACTAGAGTAACAAAGGAAATGAATAAAATTTCTGAGCTGGTTGTTCATCTGGCTCATAACAGGAGACCAAAAAAATGGAGTCCATAACCATAAACATGCCTCAAATATGTCACAGTGAGTGATAAATCCTCCCAAAAGGGATGTCAACATAGTTTAGACAAAAATGAAACCAGAAAGAAATGTTGAAGATCCGAAAAATAAAATAGTATTAAAAATGGGTATCAATTGGGTTCACAGGCTTGTAAAGGACAAAATTATTGTTCTTTAAATGCATGTCCACATGGGTTCGGGAATTTTAGAAAAATAAAACAGAAAATAGAGAAACACAAATTTCTTATGGTTCAGATAGAAATACAGTATGAGGTGTATATATCAACATGATGCACAGATATAATCTGAGGTACTAGTAGTGTCAAAACTGATGTTTTACATGGCTCAGAAATGCTAGGAGAAAAGTGATGGAAGGGCATTCAGACTTCAAAGTGACTTGGGGAGAAAGGCAATATTGATATTATAAGTCCATTTGTCACAGACATAGGACTTTAGGAAAAATATAGTGTCACAGCCATTTCAGAAGTAAACTAAGAAATAAGTTTCCATTTTGGCTCAGAAGGATGATTACAATTGAAAATGGGTATCACTATAACTTAAATAAAAGTGGTCACTCCTGCAGAACTGGAAGTTCACATGCTACAGAAATATCAGGAGAGAAAGCCTGCCATGAAAGGCCCCTAACATGTCAGGTATTATGTAGGAATTGATTACTACTGCTGATAATAATCTCAATATATCTCAGTGATATCTTGGGAGATGTTAGAGGTGGAATTGGGCAGATTAAGTGATACATAGAACAATAAAGTATAGCAAAGAATTGGATTTCACCATGTTTGAGATGAGCTAGAGGAGAAGAAATACTATAGAATGCAGGTTAAATCTGACATAGCAGAAGAGTACTTTAAGAGACTTGGAATAGCTAACATGTCAAAAACATACCATAGAAAGAAAATAGTGAAAGACAATTTCATTGTTGCTCAAATAGCAAAACTGTGTTACATCTAAGTATTGGCTTAACTTAGCAGTAACATCTGAGACATTAGTAGTGTCATAACTGGTGGCTTGCTACCTTCAGACTTACCATAGGAACCTGGAGTTCAACAATGTTTAACAATAAAGACGGTTTTGATAGTATGTGTCTACTTGACTCAGTCATATCAAATGAGAAAATGCATAGTGACAGATGGGTGGGCAGTGACAGGATGGGTGGCTAACACAGTCCAGACATATTCAAAGAGGAAACTAAAACAAATGGATTCTGGGTAGGCCAAGCCTGTATAATAAAAATGACAATTCTACCTAAATTATTTATTTTGTGCCATGCCAATAAATCAAAAATTATTTTATAGAACTAGAAAAATAATAACAAAATTCATCTGGAAGAACAAAAGCTTAACGATATCAAGGCAATCAATGAAAAAGTGAAATAAGGTGGTCTAGTTGAACCAGATATCAGACTGTATTATAAAGTAGTAATTATCAAAACAATGTGGTACTGGTTCAGAAACAGAGTGGTCAATCAGTGGAATAAATTAAGGTACAAATTACATTATAATAAATGACCATAGTAATCTAATATATAATAAACTAAAAAAATCTAAACTTTGGAAAAAAAAAACTTATTATTTGACAAAAACTGCTGGGGGAAACTGGAAAACAGTATGGCAGAAACTAGGTTATAGACCAGTATTCACACCATATACTAAGATAAGGTCAAAATGGCACATGATTTACATATTAAGGGTGATACCATATGAAAAATGAGAGCATGGAATTGTCAGATTTATGGATAAGAGAAAAATTTAGGACCAAAGAAGATATAGAGCATTACAAAATGTGAAATAGATAATTTGCTCAGATACAAATAGCATGTTAGGTGAATATTTCAATATGACTCAAAGATTTCATCTGAGACAATAGTGTCATATCTGGTAGCTTCCATGGCTTAGATATACTAGCTAAGGAAACAGCAGTAAATCTGTCCCTCCATTATGCCTTGAGAAGAGAGTACTGATAGTGAGTTCCCACTAGACTTAAATATAGCAGTTGCGGGAAAACTGAAACTGACAAATAACGTGGTTGAGACTTAATTTGAGGAGGAGACTAAGAAATATGCTTTCATTTTGGCTCTAAAGTATGAATACGAATGGTAATGGGTATTAACATGGATTAGAGATACCAGAGTAGTGGAGGCACTAGTAGAGGCAAACTGGTCAGGCATAAAAAAGATACAAAGAACATCAAATTGTTTATACTAAAGAACTGGATTCCACCATGGCTGAGATGAATAAGAGAAGAAAACATGGTACTGAAAATAGAACAATTTAAATTGAAAATATTAAAGATATGCGCTATGTGTTTTGGAAGAGGGATTTAACATGTGACAGACATACCAGAGGAGAGAACATTAGTGAAAGAGAAATTCATCCTGGCTCAGAGAGAAACATTATGTTAGATATAAATATCAACATGACTCACAGATAACATTTGAGCACAATAGTAATATCCAAACTGGTAGATGGCAAGAGGGTTGATTATGGATTTCAGTGTGACAGTGGTACCAGAGTACCAGAGTACCAGAGTACCAGAGAAAAGGATTGGCATTTTTGAAATTGATGTTCACATGGAATACCAAATGATAATAGATGTTCACAGAAATACCAAAGGAAAAGATTTTAAAATATTATTTTATCCTGGCATAGAATGATAAAAAAAAAATTGGTAAGCATCAGGAACATGACTTAAGAGATACCAGGGTAACAGGGAAAGTGTTTGATACTGTTGAACTGTATGTTTGCATGACTCAGAGACTATAGAGGAGGGAGACTAAGAAATATGGTTTCACTATGTCTTGGAATGATGGTCATCAGTATGAATATGATCTAGATACTCACGTACTGGAGAAAATGATTGATACTTATGAACAGAATGTTCACATGACCCAGAAACACCAGAGGGGCAGGATTAAGAAAATATGGTTTCATCCTGGCTATGAAGTTATTTTGTTTAAGCTTTCAATATGACTTAGTGATACCAGAGAACCAGAAAAAGTAATTAATGTGAGGAATAAATGTTTACATGGCTCAGACATACCAGAAAAGATGACTAAAAAGAGATGTCTTTTTCTGGGTTTAGAATAATATAGGATAATGGTAATAAAATGAATATGAGTAAAGGATAATAATAAAAGTTAATTTGACAGTGTAAGGAATTAATTGTGATTTGGGGTTTTCATAACCCTATCTTTGCAATCATTGTGGTCAGACTGAAAAAAATGTAAGCTTGAAAAGCTGAAGAGAAGATGGGTGTGTACTTTGGGAGAAAATTGAACAAACAAGAGGAACTCTGACCACAGGGAACATTTATTGAAATTAAGTAACTAAGCCTCCCCTAATAGCTCCCCCATGCCCACATGGGCGCCTGCCAGATTATAATGGGGATAGCCCATGTGGGTGTTCTGAGCCAATTGAAGATTCAGCATGGCTAAGAACTGGGCCTCTTCCAGTGAGAAGACAGTTAAGGCAGTAAAGAGTCTGAAGAGTGTTCTGAGAGAGACGAGGAAGGAAGGTAGACAGAGGAGCTGTTGGTGTTTGACCTTTGGACAAAAACAGAAGAGACTGCAAACTAATTATCCTTAGAGCTACAGATTTTGGGAGGTGGTGAGTTTGTGTTTTGAGGCAAAGCTAGCTCTTTGGAGCTGGCTGGGGCTGGAGGCAGGTTCTGGGTGCCTGGGGCCTTTTTACCCAGAGATTTAGATTCATTATCATTGGCCCTAGCTCTATTATCTCACTTGTGTTTTAAATTTGTTCCTATTATAAATCTGTTTTTGTTTTGAAAGAGGCTGTTTCTTTTCTTACCCCAATATTATGGCGAGCTGCCCAATTAACTCTTCCCATATTAAATTTGCCCTTACAACAGTGATGCCATAGAACCAGAGAAACTGTTTTATTCATTTTGAACTACACATTTACATGGCTTCAAACAGACTAGAGAATGAGAAGAGAAATATGTTATCAACCTATGTTAAAATTAAAAAGAAAAGTGGACCATCTGACATGATAGAGAGTTGCCAGAGAACTAGAGAAAGTGATTTCTAATATTGAACTGGATGTTCACATGGTTTATACATATAGGACATAAGATTCTGCAATAGAGAGCAGCTAGGTGCACAGTGGATAGTGCATTGGCCCTGGGTTCAGGAGGACCTGAGTTCAAATCCGGCCTCAGACACTTAACACTTACTAGCTGTGTGACCCTGGGCACGTCACTTAACCCCAAATTGCATCACTAAAAAAAAAAAAAAAAAGATTCTGCAGTAGAGTTTCATCCTGACTCAGAAAGAGAAAGATAGTTGATCCTGGATTTCAACACATATAATAATACTACAATATCTGAGAAAGGTGATTGACACTCAAAATGGATAGTCAAAAGGCTCAGACTTACCAGAGAAGACCAAGAAAATTTTATCTTGCTAAAAAAGATTAAAGTATATTGGCCTTCATATGAACATGATATAGAAAACTCAGAGTACCAGAGAAAGTGATTTTATTTTTGAAACGAATGTTCAAATGGATTAGACATCCCCAATGAAAAACTAAGAAATATAATTTTATCCTGGCTTGGAAGGAGGAAGATGGTTGTTGATTGGCTTTTAAACATTACTTATTGATTACCAGAGTGCCAGAGAAAGTGACTGACATTCAAAATGGATAGTCATATAACTCAGATATAGCAGAGAAGCAGACCTAAGGATATAGTTTCATTCTGACTTAGAAGGATAAAGAAAATTTGCAATTTAGAGAATTTAACATAGAGATATCAGAGTACCAGAAAAATTGTTTGCTATTTTGGTATTGGATATTTGCAAGTCTCAGACATATCAGAGGAATAAACTAAGAAATAAGGCTTCTTTGCCCTGAATGTAAAATGGATTAATCATCCATATGAACAAGATGTAGAGATTCCATAGTACCAGATACAGTGATTTCTATCTTTAAAACTGATGTTCACTTAGCTCAGACTTTCCAGAGGAGGGGGAATAACAGAACAAAAAATGTATTGGTCATCATGTGATCATGACTTAGTGATGTTAAGGTACCAGAGAAATTGACTTCTTTTTTTTCAACTAGATGTCTACTAGGCTCAGACATACTGGAAAGTAGATTATGAAGTATGGTTTTATCCTGGATCAGAATAATGAAAAGAACTGGTTATTAACTTGAAGACATAGAGACACCAGAGTACCAAAAAACGTGTTGCTTTTGAACTGAATAACTATGTATCAGAAATATTAAAGGAGAAGACTAAGAAATATGGTTTCTTCTTTGCTCAGGATAAGAAAGTGGAGTGGTCAATATTTGATCATGAAGTTGAGATGCCAAGTACCAGACAAAAGTGATTTCTACTTTTGAAATGGATATTCATATAGCTCAGGCACACAATGAAAGGGAATAAGAAATTATTTCAAGCTAGCTCAGGAGAAAGATGATTGTTTGTGGCTTTCGACATTACCAGATTACCAGGGATTGACATAAAATTAGACATTCATGTGACTCAAACATACCAGAAAAGCAGACCAAATAATATGATTTTGTCTTGACTTAGAATGATAAAGAGAATTTATAATCTAGATCAATATGACATAAAGATACCAACTAGAGTGCCAGGTAAAAGGTTTCATGCTTTGGAAATAGATGTTGCATGGCTCAGAGATATCAGAGGAGATGATAGGAAAAAAAAAAAAACCCAGCACCACATACTGTCCCAAAATGGTAGAAAATTGGTAATCAAATCAGTAGAGACATAGAGATACCAGAGTACCAGAAAAAAGTGTTTGCTTATTTCAAATAGATTTCTGTATGGTTCAGAAATACCAGGGGAAGAAACTAAATGTATAATTTCATCATGGTTTTTAATATTTGAGTGATTACGAGAACAACAGAATAAATGCTTGAAACCCAAATGGATATTCATATGATTCAGACATATCAGCAGATCAGAATAAGTAATATGGTTTCATTCTGATGTAGAATAATAAAAAAAGATTTGAAATCTTGATAAAATGATGTAGATAAACCAGTGGAATAGCAGAGAAAACTTTTACTGCTTGTGAAACTGAATGTTTACATGGCCCAGACATATCAGAAGAGAACTAAGAAATGTGGTTTCTTCCTTGCTCACAAAGTTAAATTGGATTTATCATCCTCATGACCTGAGATGGAGATGCAGAGTTCTAGAAACAGTGATTTCTATTTTTGAACTGGATGTTCCCATGGGCTCAGTCATATCAGAGAAGGAAACTAAGAAATATGGTTTGATCTTCTTTCCAAACAGGAAAGAAC
Source organism: Dromiciops gliroides (assembly GCF_019393635.1). Classification (NCBI taxonomy): domain Eukaryota; kingdom Metazoa; phylum Chordata; class Mammalia; order Microbiotheria; family Microbiotheriidae; genus Dromiciops; species Dromiciops gliroides. The sequence continues at coordinate 573,514,054 of NC_057862.1, forward strand.
TTTGGGGAAAAGTACTAAACTTATTTAGAAATAGTGGAGTAATAGAAAAGTATTTGGTACTTTTGAACTGAATGTTTCCATGGCTCAAACTTGCCAGAGGAGGAGACTGAGAAATGTGATTTCATCCTGGCTCAGAGTGAAAAAGTGGATTGGTCACATGTGATCATGACGTAGAGATACTAGCTAACAAGAGAAATTGATTTTACTTTTGAACTAGATGTTCAGTAGCTCAGACATGCCAGACAAGGAGACATAAAAATATGGTATCATCCTGGCTCAGAAATTTTGAAAAAGACAAACATACCAGAGTACCAGAGAAAACTTTTGCAGCTTTGAACAAGATGTTTGCTAGGCTCAGACATATTAGAAAAGATTAAAAAATATTTTCTTTCTTTTGCAGAATGATAAAATAAATTATTTTTCATATAAACATGGCATAGAGATGCCAATTACCAGACAAAATGATTTCAACTTTTGCAATGGATGTTCACATGGCTCAGGCATACCACATGAAGAAACTAAGAAATATGGTTTCATCCTATCCCAGAATGAGAGAGATGGGTGATGGGTTTTAATATTACTGAGTGGTTACCAGAGTACCAAAGAAAATGCCTGACCACTTAAACTAGGTACAAACAAGATCATACTAAGTAAAAAAAGTTTTGTTCCAAGTTAGATTTATCTTGATCAAAATGATTTAGAGAGACCACCAGAGGACCAGAGAAAACATTTGTTCCTTTTGAGTTGGATATTTATATAGTATTGGGATTAATTGTTCTTTAAATGTTTAGTAGAATTCACTTGTGAATCCATCTGGTCCTGGGGATTTTTCTTAGTGTAAAGTTGCTATCTAGCTATACTGTCTAAAAATCTAATGAGTGTTCACCAATAAATTAGAAGCTTTAGCAAAGAGTTTAGACTTTTAAGCATTTATTAAAGAGCATTAGGATCTAATGATCAGAGAGAAAGGTAAAAATCTAAGTAATACTAAGAGACCGCATCATCTGACCTGTCATGACGAGGTCAGGAACAAAAAGGACCCAACGCTTCCTTCCTCCTCCCAAAAGCCTCTTGTCTGAACCAGAAACATCAAATGTCACTTCCTGACGCCAAGGAACTGAAATTTCAAGCAACATGGCTTGCCCTCAGACACCTTCTCTTTGTGGTGGAGCTTTCCTATAGTAACTCTCCAGCAGGTGGCATCACTCCAATTGTCACACTAGGAAGTTCATTTATAGCTTGATCAATTTCTCTGTCTAAGATTGGGTTATTTAATTATTTTATTTCTTCTTCTGTTAATTTGACTATATTTTTGTAGATATGCATCCATTTAATTTAGATTGTCAAATACATTGGTATATGGTTGGACAATATACTTCCTAACAATTGTCTTAATTTCCTCTTCATTGGTGGTGAGTACACCCCTTTCATTTTTGATACTAGTAATTTGGTTTTCTTCCCTTTTTTTTTGGTCAAATTAACCAATGGTTTATCTAATTTAATATTTTTTTCCATAAAACTAGCTTCTAGTTTTTATTTATAGTTCATTGCTTTCTTACTTTTAATTTTATTAATCTCTCCTTTTATTTTCAGGATTCCAAGTTGTTAGTTAATTGGGAATTTTTAATTTGTTCATTTTCTAGTTTTTTTTTTAGTGCATGCCCAATTCATTGATCTGCTTTTTCTCTATTTTATGCTGTAAGCAGTTAGAGATATAAATTTCCCTGAAGTACCACTTTGACTGTATACCATACATTTTGATACATGGTCTCATCATTTTCTTTAATTAAATTATCAATTGTTTCTATGATTTGCTCTTTGACCTACTTGCTTTTTAGGATCAGATTAATTTCCAATTAATTTTTAATATCTCTTTCAATCATCCATTATGGAATTAAATTTTTATTGCATTATGATCTGAAAAGGGTGTGCTTATTATTTCTGTTTTTCTGATTTTTGTTGTGCGCTTAATGTCCTAAGCATGGTCAGTTTTTGTGTAGGTGCCATATGCTTCTGAGAAAAAGGTATATGTTCCTTTCTATTTCCTTGAACAATTTTTTTTTTTTGGTGAGACAATTGGGGTTAAGTGACTTGCCCAGGGTCACACAGCTAGTTAAGTGTTAAGTGTCTGAGGTCGGATTTGAGCTCAGGTCCTCCTGAATCCAGGGCCAGTGTTCTATCCACTGCGCCACCTAGCTGACCCGCTTGAACAAATTTTTAGCAAGGATCTTCTCTATGTAAAATCCTACTCATAACAATGTTCATTGGGTTTGCATAGTATCCTCTTTCCTGAACATTTTACTAAACTAATGGAACAGTCTAGATGAGATATCCAAGCCAAACTCCAGCATATCATGAATGTCTGGCCATCAGAGGGACAATATCCTTGTCAGCTAACTACAGTGACAGATACAAAGAACCTTGGAACAAGTCAATGTCTTCTCATAGCAGTATGCCAAGACATTCTTGCAAAAGATTTTGTGGGATAAATTAAGCTATTGCCAGAAAACAAATGAGTCGCCTATCAATTTCAATCAGTGAAAATCATCGTCCCTTGCTAGTGACAAATTTTGTTTCTGCATTGACGATGTCTCTCCAAAAACAAATCAGCAGTGAAATGGTGGAATGGCAAAGATGGGGGAATGAGACATGTCCTAGCCACTGCAATTCAGTTTTAGGAGATTAAAGAGAAAGGGCAGAAAAAGAAACTAAAAGGAGCCCTCATGGCTGTTCGATTGACAGCACTAAAGGGGGGGAGATGAAAGTAGGAAAACTAGACAAAGGAGAGAGAGTGAAGTTTGGAATCCAGGGAACTGCCATTACTGAAAGAAGCCTGGACAGTGGAAAAGGAAATAGAGTATGCAATTCATACAACTGGGAAATAGTGAAGCTCAAGGAGTAAAATTTAGGACCCTATTCTTGGGAAGCATGCCCAAAAGTCATGACATAATGGGGAAACTTGGAACAAATACCAGAAGAACCTCTTTCTTTAGCCTTCTGTACCTTGAATACATAGGAACCACCTACCCCACCATAGTAGAAACCATTCCTCTTCCAAAGAGGAAGGGTATCAAGCAAGTGATGGAGATTTCATGGTCAGTACGAACACAAAGCATATCCCAAATTGCAGAAGTCCAAACTGGACTTCTTATAGAACATCACACCACTCTTATCCCTAGGGAGACCTGTAAATTTACTGGGATGAGTCCTATTGTGAGAGCTGTGGGCAATTATATTCTAGACAACTTATGCAAGTTGATGGGGACCTACAAGTAAAGTATTCATTATTGGACACATCCAGAATTAAGAGGTCACAGCTAATTAATTTTGGGCTAAAACTTCTAATGAAACAGGATTATTAAAAGTCATTGATGGGGGCAGCTAGGTGCGGCACAGTGGATAAAGCACTGGCCCTGGATTCAGGAGTTCTGAGTTAAAATCTGGCCTCAGACACTGACACGTACTGGCTGTATGACCTTGGGCAAGTCACTTAACCTAGCATTGCCCCACAAAAAAAAAAAAGGTCATTGAACTGGTTGTTATAAAATCCAAGAGAATAGCCAGGACCAATATAAAGTAGTACCATCACTCAAGAGACCATTGAAGGAATAATACCTGTAATAGAGAAATTAGAAGTACAGGATTAATAATAAATTTGTCTTTTCTCTCCAACACTCCAATATGGCCAGTTAAGAAAAGAGGCGAAATTTGATTCTCAAGTTCAACTTGTGTATCAATTTGTACAAGATTTGTGTGATGTTTAAAAGTTTGTTCCTTTAACTGTTGTGGTCTCTAACCCAGCTACAATAGTTCTATCTCCAGCTCTGCTGCTTGGCTTTCTGTGATTCATTTATGTTCTGCTTTCTTTTATATCCCCCAGGCTTAGGAATCCAAGTTTTTATTTGCTTTTACTTATAACCAAGAACAATATTTGTGACAAATTATTCCTCAGGATTTTGAGAATCTCCCACGATCTTCTCACAACTTTTACAGCATAACTTAGACTTATTCGCACCATCACACGGGTCAATCTACACTATGTAGATACAATTTTTATTGGATTAGAGACCCAAGAAACTAACAAGGAGGCCACAATAGCCATTTTAATATTTTTTGCATATAACCAGACAGAAGGTGTCAGTAAGAAAGTTGAAGTTTTTTACATGAACTGATGCTGAGTGAAATGAGCCGAAACCGGAGAACATTGTACACAGTATCAACCACATTGTGTGCTGATCAACTGTGATGGATTTGACTCTTCACAGCAACAATAGTCTACGCTAGTTCCCAAGAATTCATGATGGGAAATGCTCTCCAATCCGAAAAAAGAATTATGGAATCTAGATGCAGATTGAACCATACCATCTATTTTTTTTGTTTTTCTTTATTTGAGGTTTTTCCTTTTTGCTCTGCATTCTTCTCTCATAGCATGACCAATGCAGAAATATGTTTAATGTGATTGTACATATATAACCTACATCAGCTTGCTAGCTGTCTTGGGGAGGGGGGAGGGAGGGAATGGAGGGAGAAGAAATAGAAACTAGAAATCTTCATAAAAACCAATATTGCAAACTATCTCTACATGTACCTGGAAAATAATAAATACTTTATGGGAAAAAACAGAACGTTGAAGTATTGCCAACAAGGAAGTCTATATGTAGGGCATCTAATATCTCATAAGGGCCTGATTAATCTTACCAGTCTGAATATAAACTTTAGGAAATATTAAGCAACCAGACACAAAACTGAGCTAAAACAAGTGTTGAAATTATTTGGTGTAGTAGGCAATAGGTCACCTCCTGGATTACCAACCACCTTGTGGTGGTGAAGGGGCTTGTGTAGCTCAATGAAACTGAGCTATGCCATGTAGCATTACCCAAGATGGACAGGTCATAGTGGAGAGTTCAGACAAAAGGTGATCCACTGGAGAAGGAAACGGCAAACTTCTCCACTATCTTTGCCAAGAAAAGTCCATGGATAATATTAAAGGGTTAAGAGATATGTAATCAGAAGATGAATCCCTCAGGTCAGAGTGTCTATGTTACGGGGAAGAACATAGGACAACTATAAATTGTCTTTCAGAAAGGAAGCTCAGGTGTGGATATGTCTAGTGACAAAAGAAAAGTCTGATGTTATAAAGATCAATATTGTACAGGAACCTGGAATGTAAGATCTGGGAACCAAGGTAAGCTGGATGTTGTCAAACAGAAAATGAAAGATTAACATCAACATCAACATCATAGGTGTCAGAGAACTTAAATGGATGGGAATGGATGAATTTAATTCAGATAATCATTATATATATATATATATGTATATGTATATGTATATGTATATATATACTGTGGGCAAGAATCCTTTAGAAGAAATGGAATAGACCTTATAGTCAATAAAATGGTGAGAAGCAGTACTCTGGTACAATCTCAAAAATGACAAAATTCTATCTGTTCAAATCTAAGGGAAACTATTCAACATCACAGTAGTTCAATTCTATGCTCCAATCACATGCTTAAGAGGCTAAAGTTACTCAGTTTTATGAAGACCTATACCACCTTTTAGAAATGACCTTTCAAAAAGATGTCACATTCATCAATAGAGGATTGGAATGCTAAATTATGAAATCAAAAGATAATTGGAATAACAAGCAAGTTTAGCCTTGGAGTACAAAATGAAGCAGAGCAGAGGCTAATAGTTTTGTCAAGACTGATTCTCTGGTCATAGCAAATACTCTTTTTCAACAACCCAAAATGTGACTCTAAACATGAACATAGCCAAATGGACAATACTGAACTCTGATCATAAATTTTGTGGCCAAAGGTGGAAGAACTCTGTACAGTCAATTAGAACAAGACCTGGAGCTGACTGTGGCTCAGATCATGAACTTCATATTGCAAAATTGAGACTTAAATTGAAGAGAGCAGGGAAAACCATCAGGTGTGACCTAAAGAAAATCCCTTATGAATATGTAATGGAGATGATTAAAAGATTTCAGAGATTAGATTTGACAGGGTGTCTAAAGAACTATGGACAGAGGTTTTGCAATATCATATGAGAAGCAGCAACAAAATAGCCTAAACAGAAGTGGAAGAAAGCAAAATGGTTATCTTATGAGAGAGTGAAAGGTAAAAAGAAAATAGGGAAAGTTATAATTAACTGAACCCTGAATTCCAAAGAATAGCAAGGAGAAATAACATTTTTTTTTTAAATGAGCCATGCAAAGAAGAAAAAACAATGGAATGGGAAAGACTAGAAATCTCTCCAGAAAAAATGGAGATAATCAAGGGAATGTTTCATGTGAAAATGGGCATGATAAATGACAAAAAATGGTAGAGATTTAAAAGAAGTTCAAAAAGATTAAGCGGTAGTAAGAATATATAGAACTGTAAAAGAAAGATCTTAACATCACTGTTAACCACAATGGTGTGGTTAGTGACCTAAAGTCATTGTCCTGGAAAGAGAAGTTAAATGGGCCTTAGAAAGTATTGCTAACAATTAGGCTAGTGGAAATGATGGAATTTCAGCTGAACTGTTTAAAATCATAAAAGATAATGCTGTTACAGTGTTTCACTTAATATGCCAACTGATTTGGAAAACTCAACAGTGGCTACTGGTTTGGAAAAGATCAGTTATGTTCTAATCCCAAAGAAGGGCAATGACAAAGAATTTTCAAACTATCAAACAACTGCACATATTTCACATGCCAGCAAGGTTGTGCTTAAGGTTTTGCAAGCTAGGTTTCAGCAAAGTGTCTGATTATTACCAGAACAGGCTGGTTTTGAAGAGGCAGAGGAACTAGAGACCAAATTGTCAACATTTTCTGGATTATGGAGAAAGAAAAGGAGTTTTGGAAAAACATCTACTTCTGCTTCACTGGCTATACTAAAGCCTAACTGTATGGATCACAATAAATTGAGTTAAGTCCTCAAAGAGATGAGAATACCAGATCATCTTACTTGTCTCCTGAAGAACCTGTATGTGGGTAAAAAAGCAACAGATTAGAACTGAACATGGAACTACTGATTGGTTCAAGATTGGGAAAGAGTTTTACAAGGCCATATAGAATCACTTTATTATTAAAGCTTATATGCAGATTATACATGCGAAGTGCCAAGCTGGACAAATCAAAAGCCAGAATTGAGGTTGCTGGGAGAAATATTAACAATCTCAGATATACAGATGACACCATTCTGATGGCAGAAAGGTGAAGAAAAATTAAGAAGCCTCTTGATGGGGATTTACACTCTGACTTAACAACATAAAAAATAATTAGATCCTGCCATCTGATCCCATCTCTTAACACAGAGTAGATAAGGCTCATCGTAACACTGGATACATGGAGGGCTGCAAATCAAGCTGATCAAGTTCAAACCCTTAATTCATGGAATCAGGCTCAAGATCATGGTCAGCTAGGGTATTCTAGCTCAGAAATTAGAGGTTGGACCTGTCATGCATAATCCTGTCTGATCATGCATGAAGATCAGTATTATACCCTGTTCTCTTTTGTTTGCTTGCATTTTTCTTAGAGGGGTGGTATCTCAGGCCAAGTTAACACATCTTTCTCAGGACTTGGTCCAGCTAATATCAAATGTTGTTAAGCAACTACCATGTATGGACATCACACTCACCTGGAGTAATGTTGGTCACTTAGTTGACAATCATATCATCTCAGTGATAAACAGTTGGCTAGAACACATACTAGCACCACCAACATAATCAAAAGCTATACTTAATTAAGCTCCTAGATCTGGACTCATCAACCTTGACATAATAGCCTATATTCTAGTTGAACCACCAAATTTCCCATGACATTTTGCTGCAAAGACTATATCCTCGAGAATGGAAAAATGCAGTGATAGCTCTACATGTTATGAGACAATCCATAGTATGGATTGTCACATGTCAGGTCTACCTGGTTTAAGAATCTATCATGTACAAGTGTGAGTCTTCTGATGGAGAGTGTCTTGAGAGTTCCCCATACAGTTGAAGCTATTTTTCAAGTCTGAAAAAGTCAGCCTTTATTTGTAAAATGCAAAATCACTAATGGACAGGCTTTGTTATATAATCTATGATTAGTAAATGAAAGATGCAACATGCCCAGGTTGCCTTACACAGATGGAATTGAGTTTGAGTATGATTGTTTACAAGTTATAGATGCTGATAGTAGGTTTAGGCTTGACCTCCAAGGTGTACCTCTTGAAAATTCAGATATGAATTTACATGTGGATGGGTTGTACCAGAGACTTCTATAAGGCCTTAAAGCTCCATAAGCAAATGTTTTGAGATGGCAGAAGTTAGATCTATACCAACTTTCCAGCTCAGGAAAGTTGACCTTATGGCCTTAATTAGGGCAGCAGAAATAGCAGTGAGTTAATATTTATACTGATGCTAATTATGCTTTTGGGGTAGGACATGCCACTGGATGGCTATGGAATAAGAGAATTTATGACCTCAAATAGTACTCCAAGGGTGCATGGGTGGCTGATTTTCCACCTCCTGGAGGCTATTTAGCTTCCCAAAAAGATGATCCTATTTTTAAGGGAAATGAGAGCACAAATTTGGCAACCAAGGAAGCAACAACAAAGAAAACAGAGACCTCATGCAGGCCTATAAAAATGAGAGTGAGATATTCCTGATGATTTATAGATTTGTAAGAGCTGATAATATTCAAAATAGAAAAATAGAGGAGGCAGAGAAAATCAGGGCATGTGGCTCCTTCCTGACAGAAGGTTGCGCCCAAGGTTGCTAGGTGCATGGATGATTATGGCACAACTTAAGATGAATCACCTGGGAAGAAAAGGGTTAAGAAATATCTTTAAGTCTTATTCTATAATGAGAGAACATATCAATCAAGTAATATGGCATTGTACCATTTTAAAAATATTAATAGCATTTTTTCCAGTTACATGTAAAGATAGTTTTCAACATTTCTTTCTTCCTTTTTTTTTTTTTTTTTTTTGGTGAGGCAATTGGGGTTAAGTGACTTGCCCAGAGTCACACAGCTAGTGTTAAGTGTCTGAGGTCATATTTGAACTCAGGTTCCCCTGAGTCCAAGGCCAGTGCTCTATCCACTGCGCCACCTAGCTGCCCCAACATTTCTTTTTATAAGATTTTGGGTTCCAGATTTTTCTCCCTCTCTCCCTTCCCTCCACTCCCCCTCCACAAGCCAGCAATCTTATATAGATTATATATGTACAATCATGATAAACATATTTCCACACTAGTCATGTTGTGACAGAAGAATCAAAACAAAAGGGAAAAACCTCAAGAAAGAAAAAAACGAAAATAATATGGTTCAGCCTGCATTCAGATTACACAGTTATTTTACTGGATATGGAGAGTATTTTATATCATGAGTCCTTTGGAACTGTCTTAGATCATTGTATTGCTGAGAAGAGTCAAGTCTATCACAGTTGATTATCACACAATGTTGTTGTTACTGTGTAAAATGTTCTCCTGGTTCTGCTCATTTCACTCAGCATCAGTCCACTTAAGTCTTTCCAAGTTTTTCTGGAATCTACCTGCTCATCATTTCTTATAGTATACATTGTGCTGTTTATAAAAAGAATTCTTTGCGGAAAATTTTAAAGTTAAGCCCAGGTGTTGCAACAAAGCCTATAATCCTGAGATCTTGGTGGCAAACAGAATTTGATGGAACTACCTCCAAGCCAAGCTAAGAAATATTGTCTGTTTTATATGTGCATGGTATTTGGATGGCTAGATGTATTTGTCATTAGAATAGTTGACAATGCTTCAGCTTTGGCTTTGCTAAACATGAGAGCCCCTACCTATGGGATCCCAAAACATGGTCAGATGGATCATACAACTCATTTTGGTGCTAAAATCTTACAAAAAATCTGTAAAAATTTGGGAATTCCTATTCATTATCCTACCCTCATTATCCACAATTCTCAGGAAAGGTGGAAAGGATAAATGGAACTCTGAAGCAATTTTTTTTTTGGTGGGGCAATGAGGGTTAAGTGACTTACTCAGGGTCACACAGCTAGTAAGTATCAAGTGTCTGAGGTCAAATTTGAACTCAGATCCTCCTGAATCCAGAGCTGGATCCACTGTGCCACCTAGCTGACCCCCTAAAGTAAAATCTGCTAATCAAGTAAAAGAATTTTTTTTGAAGATTAGGTCAAAATCATCTAGTATAATTGGGTTCACCCCTTATAAATTAATGCTTGGGAGACCTATGCAGATGGGTTTACCTTCCCTGTAAATTCCTGATGCCCCTGAAAACGTGTTCAACCCAAGAAAGTTATTCATTCATTCATTCATTCATTTTTTTCTTTTTTGGTGAGGCAGTTGGGGTTAAATTACCTGCCCAGGGTCACACAGCTAATGAGTGTCAAGCGTCTGAGGCCGGATTTGAATTCAGGTCCTCCTGAATCCAGGGCCAGTGCTTTATCCACTGCGCCACCTAGCTGCCCCCATTCATTCATTTTTAATCATAAATGTATTTTATTATTTTCTAGTTACATGTAGAGGTAGTTTTCCACATTTGTTTTTATAAGATTTATAGTTTCAAATCCTCCCCCTCTTCCCTCCCCACTCCCCAAGACAGCGAGCAACCTGATATAAGTTATATATGTACAATCACATTAAATATATTTCTGCATTAGTCATGCTGTTGAAGAAGAATCAGAACAAAAGGGAAAACCCTTTAAAAAGAAAAACAAAAAAAAGTAGAAAGTGTGGTTCAACCAAAAAGTTATTTAAAAGGCCTAATGCAGACACTGCAACAACAAAACCAAAGTCTTGATAAATTTTATAAGTGTCTCTGAAAGTATTTATTTTCTACATCCATAAAAATCAGGTGACTGGACCTATTGAAAAGCACAAAGAGGCAAGGATGGGGTGTATCCTTGGTGGGAAGGTTCTTATATTGAGTGCTACTTGCCATTAACAGTGTCATCAAGATTGGAGAGAAACCATCCTGGGTTTATGTTGTTGGATTTATGTAAGCTGGGGGCAGAATTAGAATGAAAATGTGAAGAATCAATTCCCCCAAATCTAAAATTACAGTTAACAACAGAATAATGATTACAATTATAATATATTTTTAAATAATAATAAACATTTTTATTTATAGTTTTGAGTTCTAATTTTCATCCTTCTCTCCCTCCCCCTCCCAAGATGACAAACAATCACATATGGGTAATACATGTATGATTATGCAAAACATGACAATATTTGTCATTTTGTACATGGAAACATGATTAAAAGAAAAAATGAAAGAAAGTGAAAATAGCATGCTTCAGTCTATTCCATCGATATCAGTTCTTTCTTTGGAGGTAGATAGTATATTTCATCAATAGTCCTTTGGGATTATCTTGGATCAATGTATTGTTGTGAATAGTCAAGTCATTCACAGTTCATCAAACAATATTGCTGTTTCTGTGTATAATGTTCTCTTGGTTCTTCTCACTTCACAATAAATCATTTCATACATATCTTTCCAGGCCTTTCTGAAGTCATCCTGCTCGTCATTTCTTAATAGCACAATAATATTCCATCATCATCATTCCTTTGATTTCCAATTCTTAGCCACCACAAAAAGTCTTTGGGATATAAACCTAGCAGTGGTACAATTATAATATTGATGGTGGGTACTCTCATGTTTTATCAAAATGTTGAATTGGTGTGTGACTGTAATGTCTGCTCTACTACTAATTTATTGAAATATAATAGAAATACTACTTGGACAACCAGTGAGTCTTTTAAAATTACTCATCTACTTCTCTTGAGTTAGAGTGTTTCTAATTCAAAGAACAGAAAGCATTTCAAATTTTTCCTAAAGTTAACATTACTATTAGTAACCAGCTATGGGGTTACAACCTAAACATTTTGACCCATTGTCTTAGAGACTATTCTGAATGGAAAGAAATTGTTGTTGCTTGTCCTTTGTTCTTTAAGAGGACCATGACATCAGGAGGTGATGTCACGACTAGCAGTGAATTAGATTTAAGTGAGGAAGGGCTGTGCAAGGTCACCAACCTCACTCTCTTTTCCAGAGCCTTCTGAGTCCAGTGGCAAGATATATATCAGAAAGACTGGAGATGGCCCTGGGTGTTTTAAAGCAATTGGGGTCGTGACTTGCCCTGGGTCACACAGCTAGTTAGTGTCTAAGGTGAGATTTTAACTGAGGTCCTCCCGACTCCGGGGCCAGTGCTCTATTCACTACACCACCTAGCTGGAAAAACATACCAACTGCTAGACGAAACCTTTATCACACCACCTTTAATAAATCTTATACTATATTCCTTAATGATTACTGTCATTTGGCTTAAGTAGCTGTCAGTACCTGGTTTAAAAATTTTGTTGGCAGTTGCCAGAATTCACTGAATAACTAAGTTCAAATGGTGGGGATAGCTTTTCTAAGGTCTTAAACAAATAAATAATGCTACATCATCAACTATTTTTATATCATAGCAGATTTCTCATACCAATTCTAATACTGCCATCCATTACTAAGTGGACATATTAGCTAATATCTGCGGACATGTTAGTGGTCAGACGTGGGCACTTCCTTTATGGAATATGTACATGTAAGGCCCTATGTGGCACCAAGAAGGAAAAAGACGATTTAATGGATACCATATTGGGAGACATAGGTACAAAAGTAGGAATTATTAACTTCATCAAGTTGAAGCTATTCCTACCAAGCTCAGTACCCTGGGGCAGCTCTAAAACGAAGTTATACAATTGCAAAAAGATTGGGATCATGACATAGAGACACAGCAGTCTCTGGTAAAAACACTGTAATTGGGGAAGAGCATGGGATTAGATATTATGGAATTTTCTTAAAGCTTCCCAGAAAATTAGGGCAAAGAGAGTCATTGCCCTGACCTGCATAGCACAACAGCAGATAGCTACCAGACATTTGCAGGTCCTCCAAGTAAGCTCAGAACTTATGATCACACTTACTTAAAACAAAGTTTAGGCCTTAATTTTCATGGGCTTCCAGGGAGGTGACATAAGATCTCTTACTCTCTAGTACAGTGACACCCAGACCATTAAGATGAAAACTGATGATAATAGGACTAAAATTACTAACTCTGCACAAGTCTGTGAATTTCCCCTATTCCTATCCATGTAATATATTACTTATGGGTCCCAGGTTCCTATTTGGTGAACTAGTTCATTGTTGTTGTTCTGTTAATCAGTACAAAGAGATATGAAAAATGGCCAAATGATGGATTTGTCCTGAGAATTGGATTTATCCAGAAACCTGTCTTAACTGTAGAACAAGGTCTCTGTGTCTTATAGATGATTTCCTATAACTATATTTTAATCATGGATGATGGTAGAAAGGGAGAGTGTCATCTGTCAATGTCATTTGGGAGGATGGTACAGTCTCAACTCACTTGAAAACCTCTAAGAGTCGGCAGGGTTTTATTACTTATTTAAATGACCAATCTGAAAGCATATACTGGACTACACTGGCCAGAGAGAAACTTTGATTTTTAATTACCACCATGATATTTATTCTGTGAATTTGGGTATTCATTGGAAATTATTCATGAATGCTGTCAAAAACAATGTTATACTGCAATCCCTAATGAAAATTGCAGAAGGCAGTCAACAGTTTATAAAAATGTTATACAGTGAAGGCAAATTCGTCCAACTGGCTGAACAAGAATTCTCTTTGACCATTCTTCTTTGGTATGATTTCTTTTTAAATATATTAAGGGTTACTTGCCTAAAGGTATTGCTATATCGAATTTTTTTACTCTTATAATTTTGCTTGTTTTATTAGTGTTCTGTGTTATGGACCTGTTATCTAGTCCATAAGCTATGTATTATTTCTCCTCTGGCTGATACCACTTTGGGAATTATTAGAAAATGCAGACTATAAATGATCTGGGGAGGAGTACTGAAAGGTTAAATTTTGTGTGTGTCCATTAAAGAATGTCAAAATAAGGGAAAATGGTTCATTCTGTTGTGAAATTTTCTAAATCTGATGAAGGAAAAGAAAGTGAAGTCTCCAAGCCATAGAAAGATAGGTACTTGTCTCATAATAAAGCCAGTCTTAGGTCTGGGACCCAAAGACCCTGAGCAGTACCAGGGGATGGTATTTATACCCCACAGACTTCTCCCATTGTACCCTCAGAGAATTGCAAATGGTACAGAAAAGGATACATTGAAACTTGGACATTATCTTTCGTGACAAAGGTCATATAGCCAATTAATCACAAGAGGGAAATAGTTCTGAAGCATATTTCTAAAGCAACAGGTCATAAATCTCGTTGTTGATTTGTTCCTTCAGTTTAGTAGACACTATTCTTAGTGTTGTGGTTAACCACAATGCACCTTTTGAAAAGGGACATCACTACAAAGCTGATACATGATTCTTGGTTGAACATGTAACCACAATAGAGAGGGACAATGGTCAGGAGTCAAGTTTACGAGTACTACATTGACTCAAGCCATGAAAGGAATATTCAGAAGACGTAACAAGTTACACAGTATCTATGCTCAGTGCTAGATTATTAAATTCCAATGGACCAAAGAACACTTAAGATTAAGTAAATCACCATCTATAATCTAAACCACTTATATCTAAGGGGGTAGGGAAAATCTCACTCACAATTCCAACCCACCAAGATGTAGAACAGGAAAAAGAGGTATGCATTGAAGATAAACTTCAGAACTGCAGGAGATATCTGTGTGATCTTGAAAACATCAATTGGAGAACTATGTTAGGCAAAAGAGAAGAAACCAGAATTGTTTGTTCAAGGGTATAAAAATTGGGGAAACTAGGGGAATTTCACAATCTCTTGCAGGCTACCTACATGTATGTACTCAGGCATGCTCCATGTAATAATAGACTTATTAACTTGATAAGGTTTCTTCTTCATTTTTGTGACTCGACACAAACCAGAGGTGAAGACTAAAAAAAAAGATGGTTTTATCTATGCTTGGAATGATAAAGAGGACTGACAAGCAATATGATCATCACCTAGCAATACTAGAAAAACAGAAAAAGTACTTGCTGCTGTTGAACTAGTGGTTCACATGGCTCAGACACTGCAGGAGACAGAGCAATATGATATCATCCTAGGTCAGAACAGTAAAGAGCATTAATAATCAATCTGAAGCAGACATAGATACCAGAGTATCAGAGAAAGCATTTGATACTTTAGAACTGGATGTTTACATGACTCAGACATACCAGAGGAGGAAACTAAAAATATGATTTTATTTTAACTCAGAATGACAAAATGAATTGGTCCTCTTTATAAATATGATAGAGAAGGAGGTGAATGAGTTGTAGATAAAAGTAATTTCTATTACTGCACTGGACATGTGCATGGCTCAGTCATACCAAAGGTAGAAAGAAAGAAATACAATTTGATCCTCTCTCCAAATGGGAAAGAGCTTTGGAAATAACTACCAACATTCTTTAGAGATACCAGAGTAATACAGAAAATGTTTGCTATTATTGAACTATATGTTTCCATGGCTCAAACCAATAGGTAATTAAGAAATTGAAGTGTATTGATCATTAAGTATATCCATGATCTAGAGATGCCACAGTACCACAGAAAGTGATTTCTACCTTTGAACTGAATGTTCACCTGACATACCAGATAAGGAAGCTAATAAAAATGGTTCCATCCTAGCTTGGAGTGTGTAAGTTGCTCGACTCTGGGTTTCAACATGAATAATGATAGAATATGGGAGAGAATGATTTGATGCTCAAAATGGATGTTCATGGTTCAGATATACCAGAAGTAAAGACAGATAGACATGGCATCATTTGGCTCAGAATGATAAAGTGGAATGGTTTTCATATGAACGTGACAGAGTACCATATTGATTATTACTTTTGAATTGGATCTTCACACGGCTCCATTATACCAGAGGATAAGAGTAAGAAATACATTTTCATCTTCCCTCAAAATGGAAAGGAAATTTGAAAATAAGTAGCAGCAATTTTAGGGATACCATAATTCAAGGAAAATTCATAGCCAGTACCAAAAAAGGTGATAGCTACTTTTGAAATGGATGTTTGCATGGCTCAGTCTTAGAAGAGACTAAGAAATATGACTTTATCTTTGCCTTGAATGAGAAAGTGGATTTGCAGTAATTATCCACTTGACTTAGAGATACCAGAGAAAGTGATTTACACTCTTGAACTGGATTTCACATGGCTTAGACATTCCAAAGCAGACTAAGAAATATGGTTTCAGCCTGACTTAAAATGATAAAGAAAATTTACAATTTAGTAAATCAAAATGGCTTAATGATACCAACCAGAGTACCAGGGAAAGTGTTTGCTGCTTTTGAACTGGATGTTCCCATGGCTCAGAGATACCAAAGGAGGAGAAATTGGTTTCCCCACTGACTTAGTATTATAAAGAGAAGTGGCAGTCAATATCAAAATAACTTGGAGATAATAAGATAGTAGAAAAAGTGATTTCTCTTTTTTGAAGTTTATGTTCACATAGCTCAGACATACCAGAGGAGGAGATTAAAGAATATGATTTCATCCTGATGCAAAATGAAAAGAGAAATATTCAAATGATTTAGAAATTCTGGATTACCAGAGTGTTGATTACTTTTGAACAGGATGTTCATATGGCTCAGAAATATTGGGTGAGGAGCAGAGAAATACAGTTTCGTCCTGTCTTAGAATGAAAAAGTGGTTTGGTTATCCATATAAACAATGGCATGGAAATATCAGAGTACCAAAGAAATTCTTCTTTTGAACTTGATGTTCAAATGGCTCAGACATACAATAGCAAGAGACTAAGAAATATTTTTTCATCCTAGCTCATAATGTGAATATGGTCAGTTATAGGTTTTAATCTATTTTAGTTATACCAGAGTATTGAACAAAATGATCAACACTCTTGAACTGGATTTCCAAATGGCTCAGATGGAACATAGGAGGAGATTAAGAAAGATAATTTCAAGCTGACTCATCATGATAAACATTTGTAAGGAAGAATACCACGTATGTATCTATATCAGAGAATGAGACAAAGGATGGAGTTGTGGTCACTAATCTCATTCAGACATGCCACAGTAAATGATAATTACTCTTAAAATTGAAGTCAACTTGGTTCAGACATAACTAAAACAAGATAGAAACAGTGGGAACTCAGAAAAACAATAAGTATTGTAAATGGGTAATAAACCTCACAGGATTCTAGTGGACAGAGCTGTTGGCCCTGAACTACATGTCCACATAGCTTAGGCATTTTAGGAAACAAAAAATTCCTCATGGCTCAGATAGAAAAGGTGTTAGGTCTATATTTCAACACAACTTATAAAATATGAGACACAGTGGCAGATCTGGCTTGCATACATTGCTCAGACATACTGGACAAGGAAAAACAGCAAAAATGTACATCATCATGGTATGAGAAGAGAGAATACAAATAGTAGGTGTCCACTTGACTCAAATGTAACACCTGAAGAAGAAAGTGTTAGAATAATGGTTAACATGGCTCAGATTTATTTCTGGAGGAAACTAAGAAATATGCTTTTATTTTGGCTATAAATGGTAAAAGTTATCAACATTACCTAGTGATATTAGAGTAGCAAACAAAGTGATCACTACTGCAGAAATGGATATCCCCGTGGTACATATTGATGGAGGAGAGAATGGATACAAACATTCTCACTAACATGACTTGGACAGTCAGCTAGAATTGTTTCCTACTGCTGAAAAGCAGAGATCACAGTGTTCAGTGCTCTTTATTTTAATGCTATTCCTGGGAGAAAATATTAGTGGTGGAATTGGCCAGGCATATGACACATAGAAGAGCAAATCATTTTGGGTTAATGAAGTAGATCTTGCCATGGTTGAGAGGAACAAGAGTAAAGCACCAGAGGAAATGATTGCACTTTTAAACTTCATGTTCACATGGACAAGAGATACCAGAGGAGACAAAGATTTTTTTTTTCATCCTGATATAGAATGATAAAAGGGAATTGGTAATCAATATCAACATGTGATAATGATACCAGTGTACCACAGAAAGGGATACTCTTAAACTGGATGTTCCTGCAGCTTGCAAAGGAGAAGACTAAAAAAGATGGTTTTATTCTAACTTAGAATAATCAAGAGGACTTGCAATCTGTATCACCATAACTTAGAAATAACAGAGTTCCAGAGAAAGCAAATGACAGTCTCCAAATGGATGTTCACAAGGTTCCGGTATACTAAAAGAGACAAGTAAAAATATTTTAATCCTATTTAAGAACAAGAAAGGTGGTTGCTTATGGGTTCCAACATGACTTAGTGATACAAAGAGTTCAGAGAAATTGACATTCTTGGACTGGTTGTTTACCTGGTTTAGACATACTAGAGGAGGACTATGGAAGATGTTTTTTATCTGGGGTCAGAATGATTGAGAAGATTGGTAAACAATATGAACATGATTTAGAAATGCCAGAGAACCAGAGAACATATTTGCTACTTTTGAACTTATCATTATTAATAACTTAATATGGCAATGTGGTAAAAAGTTTTAACAGTCGGTTAGATAATGGAGAGACCCCAGTTTTTTTTTAGGACCACCCTTTTGGGGAGGAGACCAACAGCATGAGCTATGCATACCAGTCTGCCTGCGATGCACGCCAGATTGCCTGCTGAGCACTCGACTTCCGGGGTGTGAGCTTAAAAGGCAAGGAGAGAACAGAAGTGGGGCCTTTTTTTTTCCTGCTCCGCTGGTCTCCTGGCTGCACTACACAGACAGACGCTGACTGGAGTTTGACTCGGCCCGGCTCTCAGTTAACAGCACGTGCTTGACTCGGTCTCTCTCCCCAAAGGTGGCCTTGGGTTTTGGTGAGTTTGATACGGAATATAGACTAAGCCTAGACTTAAGATGATTTGTATTGTATTTCTACTTTCCTATCCTTCTAATCAACATCACCTTGTGACTACCATACAATAAAAGCTCTAACTAGAAAACCAGAAGCTTCTTCCATTTACTAGTCTGGGAGATAAATTAAGGGAAAGGTTAAGTAGGGGAGATTTATCCAATTTTAATCTCACAGCTCAGACATACCAAAAAAGGAGACAGATGGATAAATACGATTTCACTGTCTCAGAATGATAAAACGGATTTGTAATCCATTATCAATAGCACTTAAGAGATATGAGAATGAGATATAGAATGGAGTTCATGATCATCATTGTGACACATTCTATAATAAGTGATAAATTACTCCTGAAATTGATGTCAATATGCCTGTCACAATTAAAATCAAACATAAATGGGAGAGTAGGGAGGGTACCTAAGTGGGGTAGTGGTGAGAGTGCTGGGCCTAGAGTCAGAGATTCATCTTCATGGATTCAAATATGGTCTCAGACACAAATAACAGCATGACCCTGGGCAAGTCATTTAACTCCATTTGCCTTAGTTCCTCATTTGTAACATGAGTTGGAGAAGGAAATGAAAAATTACTCCAGTATCTTTACCAAGAAAACCCTAAATGGGGTTACGAACAGTTGGACATGACTGAGAAGACTCAACAACAAAAACAAATGCAAGGACTGAGAAAAACAAACAAACAAAAAGTATTGGAAATAGCTATGAAATGGATTCAGACCCACCAGGTTCACTAGGTCACTACTGCTTAACTGGATATCCACATGGCTCAAGTATTTTAAAGGAAAACATCAACAAATAAAGCAACAGTAATTCTTATTACTCAGATAGAAATACAATGTTCGGTGAATATTTCAACATGGCTCACAAATAACATCTGAGACACTAATAAATGTCAGAGGTGGTGGATTGCATGGCTCAGACACAACCTGAAGAAACACCATAAATATGTTCAACATGGCTTGAGAAAATATTGACTATTGATATGTGTTCATTTGATTCAACAATAGAATGTAAGGAAAAGAACAGTTAAGAAAAAGAAAAGAACAGTGAGCTACAACAGTGGCTCAGACCAATTCTAGGAGGTGACTAAGAAATATTTCATTTTGGCTCCCAAGAATGAGTATGAATGTTTATATGTAGTAACATGACTTAGAGAGACCAGAGTAGCAAAGATATGACTGGATGTTCACATGGTGCAAACATTTGGGGAAGAGAAAAAGTGTGCACAGATGTTCCATGAGAACTGATTACTGATGAAAAGTTTCTCAATATATCAAAATGATATTCCATAGAGAAAATATTAGTGGGACACTAATCAGGCATAAAAATGACAATTTGTACACTGAATTATTTGGACTATAAAGCTGCATTTCACCAGCTGAAATAAGTGAGATCAGAAAAAAATGGTGTTGAACAGAGGACACGTTAAGCTTAACATAGCAGTGGTAACATTATAACATTTTAACATGTGCCAGAAACACACCAGAGAAACAAAGAATAGTAAAATACAATTTTATTTTGGCTCAGATAGAAATGTTAACATGTTACCACAAATGACTTTTTAACTACTAGACAATGAAAATCTTAGTAACTTTTGTCTACACCTCCAGGCCATTCTCCATCCTTTCTCAATGTTTTTAGTACCTGGCTCACAAATTTGTTCTTCTCCCCAAATCCTGACCTCATACTAGGTGACTTCAAAAAGAATCTCCCTCAAATACCCTAACCACTGAGTACCTCAATCTATTCCTTTCCAATGATTTATTCTTCTAACCCACCTCTGCCACATATAAGATAGTCATACTTTTGATCTTTCCATCACTCACAAATGCACTACCTGTATATTCAAGAATCCTGAAATCTCCTTATCTGACCATAATCTATTAGCTTTCCACCTCTCCCTCTGCCTTCCCTTATCAAACCCTATTCTTAGTCCAAACCATGACCTCCAATTTTTCAGCTCTTCAGTCCTCTCCCTGGCCATCATTCCCACACTAGCCACTCTTCTTTTTTCTCCATCCTGATCCTTTGGTCCACCAGGCCAACTTACTCTGTCCTCTTTAGTAACTGAAACCAAGATCATATTGCTGATTTCTCTCTGTCTTCAAACCTCAGACTTGGATCACTCCCACCTTCATTCACACATACATTGCTCAACAAAGGTGGAGAAAATCATGTGACCATTCTGACTTGACCCACTATAATTGCACCTCAATGGGGCCTTCACTGTCTTTAGGCAATCCTTATGCACATACTTCCTTTATCATATAATTTTCCACAGGGCCTTTTCCAGACCTTCTGTAATCTCCTCAAACCTCCAGTCACTCTCTATTCCCCAGTCCTTTTGGCTGAGAATCTTGTTCCATGTTTGTTTGTTTATTTATTTGTTTGTTTGTTTGTTTGTCTGGTGGGGCAATGAGGGTTAAGTGACTTGCCCACAGTCACACAGCTAGTAAATGTCAAAGTGTCTGAGGCTGGATTTGAACTCAGGACCTCCTGAATCCAGGGCCGGTGCTTTATCCACAGCACTGCCTAGCTGCCCCTTGTCCCATGTTTAAGAGAAAAACATGAAGCTATTTTCTCTGAACTCCTTCTCCAATCTTCATTTCATATCATTTTGATACCTTTTGTCATTATCTTCCCCTTCACCCTATTTCACATGATACTCGTCATAGTTAACTGGGTCCCAATATTCCATAGATATTCCAAAGGAAGTGATTAGTCCTGCTGAACTATATTATAGCTGGTTAACAAATGCAAAGTAGGAAATTAATCATGTACTCCAACATTAATGAGAAATAGCAGGTATATCAAAGGAGACTAACATTATCCTTACAATAGCACAGTGGTAGTGAACTTATAGTGCAGAAATTTTATTATAATATGACTCAGACATACTAGCTCAAGAGATTATTAGCATCAGAAATTGCAGTTAACACAGCTCAGCTAAGAAGAACAGACAGAAACACTTTCAACATGGTTCAAAAAGACAGAGTGTTGCACATAGGTGTCAATATGACTCAGTAGCAGAGCAAGTGATGATTTCTGCTGAACTAGATGTCAATATAAGCTTACATGTATCAGAAGAGACAAATAGTGGTAAAAATTCCACTAACCAATCTTCAACATAGACTAAGACATTATTAACAATGAACTGAATGTCAACATGTTCACACATATTAGAACAGGATACTAGTAGTGTAACTAAGCAACAATGAGACAGACATAAAAGTAACTATTAACTGAACTGGATGTCTTTGTGGCTCATGTTTATCAGAAGAGGATATTAATCATAGCGGGTTTGGTCAATGACAGAAAAATTAAATGAATGCCAACAGGGCTTAATCTTACCAGAGGAGTCTAACTACTTAGAAACTAGTGCCTAAAGAACACTACTAGTGATAGAAATGGGACTTAACATTTTATGTCAAGTTATGAAACATGATTTCAACATGCTGCTGATGCAAAAATGTTAATAGTATAGCTCAGCTTGACTCAGACATAGATATTCAGGAGCCTATCAGTGTCAGAAATAGGAGCTAACATGTCTTTCCTTTCTAAGGCCGATCAATGAATGTCCCATAATAAAGTCATTAATAGCCAGGTGGAACTCTAAAACCACCTTAGCCTAGTTTATGGGGAATAACTGAAAATAGTTAAGGAGATTCTCATTATGCAAAGCTGATCAGTTGTCAACTCTGCCATGTACTGGTCTCACCCATAAAGTTTACCAGTGTGGTCAGGGCAACCAACTGCTAAAAAAGACATGTATGCCAAATAAGGTGAAAATTACAGATAATGAAGTGGGGCAGAAATTCAGAGGTGGGGGATGAAATAAGAATAATAGGGAAGGAAAGAGTCTCTCCATGCCTGACTCCATTCTATTAGCAGTGAACAAAAAAGGAAGATCTGCTGCAGTTTAGCATATGAGCAAGCCACACAGGATTAATGATTAGAATCATTATCAGAGCAGTAAGTAAAAGCAGCTAGAGGAAAAAGCAGTCCTTCCAGTCATCCCTTACTCAACTCCACTCCCCTTTCCCCAATCCCCCACTGTTATTAGTTAGTTTATCCTACTACATGCCAGGTATTTTGGTGACTAGGACTCCTTGCTGTTCCTTGTATAGGATACACAGTACTCCAGGTCCCAACTTTGGGCGTTTCTAGTCTGTTCCCATGTATAGAATTCGCTCTGCCTCATCTCCAATGTTAGGTTTCTTTCATGTGCCAGATAAAATCCCAACACTTCTAGCAGTAATTTCCTCTCTTAATTCTAATGCCTTCCCTCTGTTATTTCAGATTTATCTTGCATAGTCTTATTTGTACATAATACTTGCTTGCATGTTGTCTCCTCCATTAGATTATGAGCTCCTCCCCTGGATGCTGGGATTGTCTTTTTGCCTTGTTATCTCCAAGGTTTAGTACTGTGTTTGACAAATAACTGATTCTTAATGTTTATTAACTCTCTAGGCACTGAACCTTCAGGAACTGTGAAATGTCAAATTTGATGACCTTTTTTCCAGGTTATTATCTTTCTTCATCTTTGCAACATTTGATTGTAGCTTACACACTGCTTAGTGTTCCAAGTTTCCATGGCATTGCTCTCTGCTTGACATTCTTCAGTCTTCTTTACTGGTCCCCCTACTTCTCCTTTGCCATATGCCTTTGGTATACTCCTAACTTTTGTCATGGGTTCTCATTCCTTAATATAAATGACTGATGACTTCATTAGCTTTCATTAGTTCAGTAAGCATATCACAAACAGATCTGAACTTTTTTGTATCAGTCTCTCTTCTGAATTCCAGTCCTGGTTTAGCTTTTGTTTTGGTTTTCAGTAATACATCCAAATTATATTGCCAACAATGCAATAATTAGGTCAGGTTAAAGGGTACAATTATATTTGCAATTTTTATTATGTAATGCCAGATTGCTCTCTAAAAAAAGCTTCTACAAGTTTGATTCTCCTGGCAATGGTTGAGTGTCCTTTTTCTTCCACAACTTCACCAGTTTTATTTTGATGGAGGCCTTCAAAGGCTAGTTTACCATTTATCAGCATAGGATTATTTTTTATAGATTATACTGTGTTGCTCCTTAAGTCCTTTAAATTCTCATTGATTTAAATTACTTTTGCCTATTTGTTGAGTATAAAACAGAATCTTAAAGTTGTTTTGATTTGCCTATCTTTGGTTATTAGTGATGTTGAATATTTCAAATTAACACTTGTCTTTTTTAATAATTTCACCCTCTTTAAAATTGTTCATTGCAATATGAATATGGAATTACTATCAGTATTACCAATTCTTCCATTTTGCCAACTTTTAAATGTAACTTGCCATATTTTTTCATTTTAGTTCCAAATGTTTGTCTTATAGAAAGTTTTTATTTTCACAGTCAACTATATATTTTCCCCCAAA
This sequence comes from Dromiciops gliroides, assembly GCF_019393635.1. Lineage (NCBI taxonomy): Eukaryota > Metazoa > Chordata > Mammalia > Microbiotheria > Microbiotheriidae > Dromiciops > Dromiciops gliroides. The sequence continues at coordinate 573,538,322 of NC_057862.1, forward strand.
GCTGCCTTTTTGTTGAATAAAAGTAATCAATCTTCACTGCACAACTGAATAAAATGCTTTACTTCATTTCAATGTTTAGGAATCTCATCCGGCTGGTATTCATTGGAGTACATGGTCTAAGATGGAGGCCTAAATCCCTTTCCTAACTGGATGTTAATTTTCCCAAGTACATTTGTTAAGTGAATTCTTTTCCCAAGATTTTTCAAACTTTCTACAGATTTATCAAACACTAATCTTTCATGAATATTTTATTGCCTATCTAGTGTACCTCTAGTTTATTGATCTAATTTTCCATTTTGTTTCCTGGACCAGATAGCTTTGAAAAATGCTTCATATTTTAAAAATTTAGGCATATAAGACAACCTTTAATTCTTCTCTTCACTGTACTCCTTAAGATAGTTGCCTAATACTTCATATAAATTTCAATATTTTATCTAATTCCATAAAGGTCACTGGCATTTTTATTTTATCTTAAAATTTAATTTGTGGCATATTCCTATCTCTTATTAATCAGATGAACAGTGGATGTCTCTCTAGTTATTTAGATTCTACTTTAATCTTGAAAGAGCTTTTACTTCCTCTTCTGAGCTGACTCCCACCACTGTGGCCAAGGGTGCCACCTATTCATGAAGTAATTTTCCTGGTTCAAGGAATGCTCTTTTCCCATTACCTTTGATAAGAGCCCTCTCTAGCATATGTCACATTTCAAGATTCGAGTGAAAAATTCTCCTATCTCTGTGCCTTTGCAAAAGAATGCTCTGCTTCTTTACCTTTACTTCTAATAATGCTAGCTTCCATTAAAGATCAGCTCAATTGCTCTTTCCTACACAGCTTCCTGATTCCCTATTTGCTATTGCTCTCTTCAGAAATGGCTAATTACAAATCTGTGAAGAAATGAAATACCTATATTAAAATGTAAGCTCCTACAGAGAAGGAACCATTTTTATTTTTGTATTCCAAAGCTTTGGCACAATGTTCTGCACTGAGCAGTTTAAAATATATTTGCTGAACTTAACAGAAAAGACAGTAAGCAAAGACCTAACTGACTTCAAATGTCTGAAAGACAAACAAGTGGAAGACAGGGTAGATCTGTTCCTAATTTGGAGGGCAGAATTAAAGTGGAAGTTATAGGGAAGCAGGGCTGTACAATAAGTTTATAGATCATCTCCCAAATAGGGATTGTCCTTTTCCTTGGTTATATTCAAGCAGAGAATGGATCAGATTGATATTACAGAAGGGATTCCAGGAAAGGGCAGGCAGTTGTACTAAAGGATCTCAGAAGTCTGAATAAGTAAGATAGGCAGTTCAGCAATCAAGAATCATTCACTGAAAACAGGCATTGTAAAAGATTTAAGATAATACCAGCTATGTACCTAAGGATAAGTCATCTCAGTTGGTCTCTTCATCTGCAAAATGGTGATAATACTGTGGGCAAAATGCTTTATAAAATTTCAAGACAGATGCAACCTTGGTTATTACTTAAAGCACCTAATACAATGATAGGCAAAGTGGTAGGGTATCCAGTTTAGTACTCCATGAATCCTTAGGGTAATATACACCTATTATGAAGTCCTCGAATAAGAGTCATATATCAATGATCTATTTTAATTCACATAAATACAACTGCATTCCTTTTAAAATAGCCTATCTTAATTATTTCACTGACAGTTCTCTTAGTCCTTTTGAATCACCCTAGTTGGATTTTAAAAATACCAAGCCAATATCTACCTTAATTTTCCTTTCAGCAATGAATGTCTGATATTCCTCTCACAAGCAACATGAAAATATACAACAGGGAGCTGTTTTAAATTGTCAATTGTGTACAGAAGGTTGGTTGGGGGCAATTTTTTAATTGGTCGCCTTTTCCCTTTCTCTTCAAAGGCTCAACACAAGAGCTGCAACAAAAAAAAAATCCCCACACCCTTCTTCCACTGCGTAGTCACCGCCGAAGCTTCTTTTAATAAAAGCATGTTGGCTCATCGGTTTATTTTCGGCAGTGGCAACCATCAAAAGCAGGGGAGGAGGAAAGGGCGCTCGTTGCTATGGCAACCATCCCCCCAAGCCCAGCAGCAAGTGAAAAGAAAAAGAAGGCGTGGAAAGTCCTGAAGGCTGAGAGGATGGAGACCAGGGGCCAGGGAGGGGGGTGGCTAGGACTTTCAGGCTTTTCCTCTCGGTTTGGTCCGGCCAAAGATCCAACCTGGGGGGACCCTCCGCTCAGGTTAAGGGGCTGGGATATTGGGGAATCTCTCCGGACCACCTTAAAAAAAAGAAAGGGAGAAAAGGGTGGGGGCCTGAGGTGGTGAGCGGGGGAGGGAAAAAAACCGCGAGCCCGCCCCCCTCCCCGCCGCAGAGCCAGCCTCCACTTCACTTCCTGACTTTGAAAGCTTGTCTTCCCTCCTGCCTTTCAACATGGCCGGCCCAAGCGCCAGGGAGGCCCGGGGGGCCGGGGCCCCAAGCTTCGTGGTTGCTGCTGTGGCCGTGGCGCTGGCGCTTGTCGGGCCCCCTCCGGCGGCTGCAGGGCAGGAGCCGAGTAGGGTCCGAGCCATGACCTCCTCCAACTGGACCCTGGTGCTGGAGGGGGAGTGGATGCTGAAATTGTAAGTCACCCCCTGCCTTCTCTCCTGCCCGGGCTGCCGCCGCCCCCCAGCTGCAGTGCGGGCTTAGGCCGCCTTCGCAGCCCCCTAAGACGCCCGCCCCATACTGAAGAATCCCCCCCCCCTCCGCCCATCCCCCCTCCCGTCCCTCTAGGTTGCTTCACTCCAAACCCGCAATGCGCCCGACCTGCGCGCCCGCACTCCAGCTCTGAGCATCGAGTGGGGGCGCATGCGCCTTTTGAGAGCTCGCGCCGGACGAGCCCCCCCACACGCTCCCCTCTCGGGAGGAAGTGTATAGTCCCCCCTGCTGATCTCCCTTTTGGAGGGAAAGGGGAGGTGTTCCCTCCATAAAAGGGGAGAAGGAGGGCTTCTGGGAAAAGAGATTATTTAGGGGCTGGGGGAGGGGGCGTCCTCTGTGCTTTAGAATGGGCTTAGAGGATGTATTTCTGTGGAAAGGAGAAATGGGTTACTATTTGTTAAACTGGGGAGGAGGCCATGAACTAGGCAAAGGATTTGACTCCTTCGAATTGCCAGAAAAGGGTTTGGGGGTGAGGGGGTTTTCCTGGAACATGGTCTATATAAATTGTCTTTCAAATGTTCCTTTTACTTCTTAAGGCAAAGGGTAGGAGTTGGGGGCGCCAAAACTATCGTTTGTATTCAGTTAAGCCTAGAAAATCTCAAGGATATGCCACCCTGGGAAGGTTCACATTTTCTTGTAGATTCATTCAGTAGGGTAGCATAGAAAGAACCCTGGACAGGGAGTCAGTGCGCTTGAATCATTTACTACCATGGTTAAGTCAGGACCTCTCTGGAATTCAATTTCTGGTTTTCATTTAAAATTGAACTCGATTACTTCCAATCAATGACCCTCTGCTCCTTGCACTGGGGACTGTATCAGCTGTCCTGGGGAAGGAATTCAGAAAGGGGAATGAAAAGGGGAAAGAATTCGGGAAGGGGTTCTTGCAGCAAGCAGGCTTGTGCTCTGTGTTCAGGTTCCTCCTGTGTAATGGATGAAACACTGATTGGGGGTGAGAGAAGACCTTAACTTCTTCATCTTGTAAGATGATAGTTTTTTATTACTAACCTCATAAGTTTGTTGCTATAAAAAGGCTTTGTAAACTGTACAGAATCACTAACATGACCTTCTGTAGCTCTCTCACTTACTACTTTGTATGACTTTGGTCAAATTACTTGGCTTACTTGGAGTCAATTTGCACCTTTGTAAAATGGAGCTAGATTAGTCAATCTATAAGGGCCATTCCAGAGCTTGGTTCTGTGTACCATCAAGACTAAACCCTGGTCTTTGAAGAACTTTCCTTATTAAGAGGAAAGAAACATACACTACAGGGTAACATACACCTGTAAATGTGTCATATTGAATTAGCATTGTCAAATTTTTCTGATGTAGGTTTATCTGGGCAATATGGTACTAAACATTGCATAATAGTGCTTAAGATGAATTTAATTTAATTCTAGTAATACAACACAGTGCTGTGCTTGGCACATTGGTAAAATGTAAATTTTATGGACCATATAGGAAAAGAGGATCTTGGTGATTCTTTGAACATGGAGTCAAAATATTGTTTGATTTGGTATTTTTTAAAATGGAATATTTCCTGAAGAAGATGGGATTTGAAAAGTTTTTTTGTTTTTATATTTTTTTTATTGAGGAAGGCAGGTAATTTGGATAATGTGAAATGAGATGATCTTCCTACCTGGAGGTAGTGAAAGACCTAATAGAAAACATTGAGATGAGTATTCACAGACATATGAAAAAGTTCACAAACCTCTGCTAGTATCATTGGTCCAAAGGGACAAAAACATCCAGGAAAAGCTGAGAAATAATGCCTGATGAGTGAGACTAAAGCAGGTTGAATGTACCACATATTGTTCATATTTGATAACTGATTTGAAGATGATTTTTTTTCTGGTGGGCATAGGATTTCACAATAACAATCAACCTTCAGCAGTTGATTACATCTTTCCCCTATTTACATTCCAATCAGACTGACTTATTTCATGTTCCCTTCATATGACATCATCTGCTTTTTGTACAAGTTATTCCCATGCTTAGGATGTTACCTCTCCTCTCTTCAAAGAAGGCTGCATGGTGTTGTGACTAGGGCATTAGATTTAGAGTAAGGGAGACCTGAATTCAAATTTTGACTCAAACATTTACTAGTCTGAGACCATGAACAAGTGACAAACTTTCTATGCCTCATTTTCTTCATCCGTAAAATGGTTTGACCTGACAATTTCTAAGGACCCATGCAATTCCAGGTCTATAATATCATGATCCTGTTGAAACCCCTAATTAATTTCACGTTTCAGCTCATTTTACCTTGGAGAATATTACGGTAAAAAGATACACACTCATGATGAAAAATGCCCTCCACATCCAGAAAAAGAACTATGGAGTCTGAATGCAGATTGAAGCATACTATTTTCACTTCTGTTGTTGTTTATTCTTTCTTGTGTTTTTTCCTTTTGTTCTGATTCTTCTCTCACAATCTGACTAATGTGGAAATATGTTTAACATGATTGTAATATATAAGCTATTTTGCTTGCTGGCTTTGGGAAGGGGGAGGGTAGGTAGGGTGGGAGAAAAAATTGGAACTCAAAATCTTAAAAAATGAATGTTGAAAACTGTCTTTACATCTAATTAGAAGAAATAAAATGAAATACTATTGAAAAAGATTCAGGCTTTAACATGCATCAGGTAGTTGGAGATTACTGTAAACTATTCAGCGGCTTTCCAATGTGAAAATTTATTTTGATTTGGGGACCCTACCTTTAGGCTGAGATTAGAAAGCCTCAGGGTCTCTTCCCCTCCCCCTCTGCTTCAGCTGAGCCCAAAAGCCCCGTAGGCTGTACAAGACGCCAGGTCAGACAGCTGGGGGGGGGGGGAAGAAAGCCCCCAGCTCCCTCCGACCTGAGCAGAGCTATCTGAAAGATCCGGGATAGCCTGTGCTGAGGCTCGTGAGTCAGGAGCACACCCCCCCCCCCCCAATCAGTCGCAGCCCTGGCTAGCGGATTAGCTTGGTGTGTGGGTGCAGGAAGCCCCAAGATTTGAGTGGAGAGAAGAAAAGGTATATACAGACCTGGGGGTTAGACTCAGCGGGGTTGGGACAAGGAGACAGGGGGCTGAGAAGAGGTCAAGAGGGCGGCTGACGAGATTAGAAAGGAGAGACGGGGAATGAGACAAACAGCAACGCAGGACTAGGAGCAAAGGTGGCAGAAGACAGACTGAACAGGAGGCAGCAGAGAGCACAGAAGGGTCAGCACAGGGTATAGGTTGGAGAAAGTGAAGATTAAGAGGAGTTAGAAGAAAGTAGCTGAACAGGGAAAGTACATACCCTGAGGCCTCTTGCGGCTAAGGCCCTTATTGTATTCAAGAAGTTCAAAGCGCAGCAGGTGGGAAAGAGACTCAGTGGAAAGAGACCAAGAAAGCAGTCAGGTTGTACATTTTATTTCCCTGTATTCCTAATTTTAAATAGTATCTCATTAATAAACTCTGCTTTGATTATTTAGTTAAGAGGCTTTTTAATATTTTGCTTATCAATTTGGGAGTGGAGCAGTGTGGTGGAACTTTATAAACGGCCAATATTAAATTAAATGCAGTCAGCCAAACAGTCAAAAGTCCCCAGATTAGTCCTCCATAGATTAGTCCCCCCAAATTAGCCCTAGTCATTAAAATATTTTTACACCAATGTCTCAATTGCAATTTGGTCCTGTAACGATTGGAATGACGCCACCTGCTGGAGACTTACTGTAGGAAAGCTCCAACATGAGGAGAGGGCCTCTGAGGGCAGGACCATGTGGCTTTTCTTTGGTGTCAGGAAGTGACGTTGGCTGGTGGGAGGAAGAAGGGGGAGGCTAGCATTCTGACTTGCTCTTTTTCCTGAGGACTTTGGTGGAGAAGGGAGCTAGAAATGTGCTCTCCCTTTAATAGATAGATGAATCTAGGCCTTTCTCTCTCTCTTTACCAAATTCTTATTCTCCTTAATAAATGCTTAAAAGTCTAACTCTTGCTAAAGCTTATAATTTATTGGTGACCACTCATTAGATATTTTAGACAGTATAGCTAGAATTTTAGCCGTTACAATTCATATTTCTTTTCTGGGAATAAGACTTAGCTCATTGTCCATCTGAAATTCCTTGATATGTGTAGAGACTATCTTCATAATATTTTTATAGAGAGAAAGTAAGCATATAGTTTGAGTTGGTTTTTTGGTCTGTTTTTGCTAAGAGTACGTTCTTTTGTACAGTGCTTAAGATAAATACAAAACCCTCACCTATATAGCCCCTGCACATCTAAGGAGGTGCACACTTACATTCTACTTGAGGAATACAAATTATAAAGATTACATGGATTTATTTTGTTTATTCAGGATACCCCCAAAGTCTTAGTGAAATTTAATGGCTTCCAACTGCACTAGGATTTTTGAAACATTCCATTTTCTATGTACTTACATATGACATGTCTCTCCAATAGATTTTAACCACTTGCAGGACACCAACTTTCACTTTTGTCTTTTTATCCAGAAAACCCAGAATAGTGGCAGACATAGAATAGGCACTTAATAAAGTTTGTGGATTGATTGATTGAAGTAAGTAAATACAAAGTTATACTGAACAATTTCAAGATAAAGAGAATAAAGGCCTCTTGCTGGAGATGACACACAGACCATGCTCTGAAGGAAGGGAGAGTTTCTATTAGGCAGATATGAGGATAGAGAACATTGCAGATATGAAGAACCTATACAAAGTAATATAAGTAAGAGATGGAATCTCATAATATAGGGAAGAGTCAATAGGCTAATTTGCTTGGAACATAGAATCATTGGAACTACAAAAGTCAGTTGAAACCATATTGTAGAGGGCTTTAAATACCAGATTTAGGATTTTATATTTTAACCAAAAGGCCTTTAGGGATGCGCCTAAGTTTCTTGGGCAAGTAATACCATGGCCAGACCTGCGCTTTAGTAATATTTGGTTGGAAGCTTTGTGGGGAGGAATTGGAAAGGAATGAAACTGAATGTAGAAAGACCAATTATGAGGCCATTGTTATAGTACAGGTAAGAGATAATGAGAAGCTAATTTAGAGTGGTAGTCATTTGAGGAGATACAAAGGGATGAAGGTGGGAAGTGGTGTAGAAGTAACACTGATGAGACTTGGCAACTGGATAGATATGGGGGTGACTTAAATGGTAGTACCCTCTTATGAAATTAGGAAGTTGGGGAATAGGGTGAGTTAGAAGAAAGATCATGAGTTCTATTTAGGATATACTGAGTATAAGATGCCAATATCCAATAGGCCAATCAGTATCCAGGAGGAGATATCTACTAAGCAGTTAGTGATCTTGGACTCAAGCCTAGAAGAGAGACAGGGGCTAGACATAGATCTGAGAGTCATTTGAATAAAGATGCTTAATAATAATAGCATTTTTATAGTATCAAGTTTGCAGAGAACTTTACATATAATATTTTATATGATCTTCACAGCAACTCTGGATGCTCTTATTATCCCCATTTTACTGATGAAGAAACTGAGAAACAGGTTAAGTGATTTGCTCAAGGTCATCTGGTTAATAAGTATCAGAAGTTAACAGGATTTGAACTCAAGTTATCCTGATTTCAAGTCCAAGTCAGGGTTTCTCAACTCCAGCTTCTCTATCCATTATGCCATGTAGTGCAAATCAGGTTAAGATGAGACAATTTAGAGACAGAAGAGAAGAGGGATCAGGACAGAGCTTGGAATAATGCTTTCATTAGGTCATTTCATTAGGACAAGGGTGATGATTTAGCAATGGTCATGGAGGAATAACCAGAGACATATGAGAATCAAGCTGGAGGTATGGCATGAAAATCTAGAGAAGGATCCATCCAGCACCAAGAGTGTTTTCAGAGTGGTTAAAAAGGATAAGGACAAAGAAAAGGCCATCCAGTTTAGCAAATAAGCGATCATTGGTAATATTGGAGAGCTTAATTTCAACTGATTGATAGGAATTATGGAGTTTAAATCCAGAATGGAAAAATCTGAGTTGAACTAGGGTAGAAGAAATGGAGGGAAACAGTATAGATTGTTTTTGTTTGTTTGTTTGTTTCTACAAGTTTGGCTCTGAAAGGGAGAAGTAAAAATTGTTTGTTTTTTTTTTTACCCCCTAGGAGTTTGGCTCTGAAAGGGAGGAAAAATATATGACAGTAGCTTGGGGTTAGAAGTTGTTGTTTTGGTTCGTTGGTTGGTTTTTGATAGGAGAGACCTGGATATGTTTATAGACAATAAGACCAGAGCCAGTAGATAGGCAGAGAAAATGTGTTTCCTTTTCTTTTTCTTTTTCTTTTTTTTTGCAGGGCAATGAGGGTTAAGTGACTTGCCTAGGGTCACACAGCTAGTAAGTGTCAAATGTCTGAAGACAGATTTGAACTTAAGTCCTCCTGAATCCAGGGCTGGTGCTTTATCCACTGTGCTACTTAACTGCCCCACTTTAGTAGACATCATGGAGAGGATGTCATGACTTGAGGTGAATTAGATTTCAGTGAGGCAGGGCTGTGCAAAGTCACGAGCCTCACTCTCAGGAGGATTGGAGCTTTTGTAGAACTGTTCACTTTAGTTACCTTCTAATACAAAATATGTGTGTGTGTATGCACATCATTCTTATTGTTTCCCATCAACTTTCCTTTATTCAGTTGTTTTCCAACTTTTGACTGTTTTAGAAACTTGCTTTTTATTTTTATTTTTTTAATAAAAAATGATAACAGTAGTTGCCAGAAGCCCTGGGAAGACAACTTTGCTTCTTCTGGATCTTGAAAAATATGAAATAGGATACAGAGCTTGTGTATTTTTCTCTTTCTTTCCCAGAGGTGCAAAAATCAAGCCATTGGATAAGTAGCTTAACTTCTGCATGTCTGATTTTCTAAAAAGGAATAAAAATGATTAGGTTGTCTATTCAGGGTAAATTATGCTTACCACTTTGCAGAACACACAGATTTTCACATTCATTCTTTTTTTTTTTTTGGTGAGGCAATTGGGGTTAAGTGATTTGCCCAGGGTCACACAGTTAGTGTCAAGTGTCTGAGGCCGGATTTGAACTCAGGTCCTCCTGAATCCAGGGCCAGTGCTTTATCCACTGCACCACCTAGCTGCCCCCCCCCCTTTTTTCATGTTCATTCTTTTTTTTTTTTTGAACACACAGATTTTAAAGCATCATCTCTTTTGCTTTAAAGTCAGTAGCTAATGTAAAAATCAGATGGTGGGATGAAACCCCTCCCTTTTCTCATTATGTTAATTTTCTTTCATTGTCATTCTTTGAGTATCTTTCTGATAACCAACAATATCTTGACAGCAGTACCTATTTAGTCTCATTGCTTTAACTTTAATAAGTATGTCATCCTAGGAAGCTTTCATTTGCTTTTAAGGACACCATGTTGATTGATTCAATTTCCTTGTCTAAAGGACCTATACACCACAAATAACCTGATATAAAGCTATTATTTGTCACCAATAAGTTTAAATGTTGGTGGACAGTAGACAAACATGGAATACAATGCCCCTTTAACAAATATAGCCTGTGTACTCTAGGGAACTGAGACAAATTCTCTCTCCTCAGTTCTAAGTAGGTATTGGGAATGGAAGCCTGTCATTGAGATTCTAAATCTAGCTGAGGAATGATCTGTAGTCCCAATACTCAAATGACCTGATCGGCTGCAAATGGGAAAGTCTAAGCTGTCATCCTGTGCAATCTCAGCATCTTTGGCAAAGAAATTGTTTAGAAAAACGTGAATGTGCCCTATTCCTAACTAGGAAAGCTATGGAACTGTAGCCTACGTCCCTTGGCAATGAAAGTGAAAAGGAGTATTTGGTCCCCATGTGTGTTGAAGAGGAAATATATATCCTAGAATTCATTTAATACTTTCCTGAATTATATCTCTTGTGATAAAGTTTCTTACAGTGAAATGTGTCATTAAAGTCCAACCCCTTTGTTGATAGAGGTATGTATAGTCATTCCATTATTACTTTGAGCGTGTTTGAGCAAAACCTTATATTTTATAAAGTTGCTCAGCTTCACCACTTTCCATCCTTCAAACATTCCATTTCAAAGCTGAATTTCTTTAGCCCTGCAACCATTTTTATCATGAGTTTTCAGCATTGTCAGTTATGATTCTCCCTTGGCATTTTAGTGATAACCCTGTCCTATTATAAAATAACAGATTCTATCTCACAGTTTACATCTCTTTTTGATACAGATGTTCCATCAAAGAGGCCATGTTTAGAGAAGGCAGGGGACTGCCCTGAAGCTTTAGCAGAGATTGTTTAGTGACCATGGATTTTGTTTATTTTGTTTTGTTTGGTGAATCATAGAAAAATGGAGCATTTCTCAAAGTCACTGCAGTAAATGATTCTGAATGATATGATAAAAAATTCTAAAGGAAAATTGGTTGCCTTAGATATCTTTCATCAGCTTTTTAAAAGGATGAGAGAGGAAGAGAAAAATGTATTCAAAAAGATCAGTCAAGTTGATACTAAGATAGGGAAAGAAAAATCTATTATGGAATAGAAAACATTTGATTTGTACGTTCTTGGGGAAATATACTGATCTAGATTTAAGTAATTTCCTTCATTTCTTCAAAACTTTGCAACTAAAAATAAAAATATTTCATGAATCAATGTAAAAGTTACATTTCAGCCCAGATTTTAAATATCTCCAAGTATATTTTATATGTCAACAAGTTTTAGATTGAATATAATTATCAATTTTCAAACATGGAGGGTTAAACAGAAAAAGGTTGCAAGATGATTATAGAATTTATTTTGGTGCTAAAAATTAGGATCTACAATAGATCGAATTTGTTTATTCTTTTAGCAGAAGGTTAATCACAAAAAAGCAATGTAACATTTTAAATTTCAGTACAAATTCAGCCCAATTTCCAATACCTTTTGACCATCAGCAAGTACTATATATAAGAATTAGTATTTTTAAAATAAAGATAAGAATTTACTTCTGTTTAGTATATTTTATTTACTAAAACAAAGTCAAGAAATATATTTTATAAACATCTGACTGACCCTTAATTTATATAGGGTTTTAAAGTTATATAAACCAAAGAACTTTTATTTCCTGAGCCTTCTGGTTACCTGAGATTTCACTATTTTATATATATATATATATTTTTTTTTTTTTTGCTGGGCAATGAAGGTTAAATGACTTGCCCAGGGTCAGACAGCTAGTGTCAAGTGTCTGAAGCTGGATTTGAACTCAGGTACTCCTGAATCCAGGGCCAGTGCTTTATCCACTGTGCCACCTAGCTGCCCCCCACTATAATATATTTTGATCAAAGTATTATTAAATAATTAACTGATTGTCATCAGCCTTTTTGTGATTTTGAAAGTTAATTTTGAATCTTGAGTAATTTTCATAGTCATTGAAAAATTATTTTTTTAAAACTTTCTAGTATATATTTCAGTAGAATCTCTGAAGCTTGATACTTTTATCACAATAGTTATGCTAAGAATTCAAGAAAAGGTACTAGTGTAATAATTATCCTGACTACTGAATACTGGTTCTTCATGTAGGTTTTACAAAACAAAACAAATAAGATCAATTGGTGTAAAAGACAAAGACTTAAATGTGTCCAAAAGATCAACAGACTATCAACATATCCCTTGAGCAGGTCACATATTTCTGTGTCCTGCTTGAAACTTTCCCAATTCTTCCAGTCTTCCTTCCACTCATCAAAATATTTGTTAAATATCATTTTTCATTCTGTACTTAAACATTAAAAGCTAACATTCCATATGCAGTAGAACACAAAAGAGGAATCTTCATGAGACCATGAATCTCCATTTCATACAGCTTTATGAAAAAAAAGTACATAATAAATTCTGCCCTTTACTATGAAAACTGCCCTATTCATCTGACCTTCTTTCTATCTGAACTTCCCTCTATTCTCTTGTGTCCATTTTAAAAATGTTACAATGACCCCCTTTTATTTTTGTCAGCACTATTGCTGATTCATCCCATCCTCCCAGTTAACTGAGAAAAGAACGGGGAAAAACAAAACAAACTTGTAATAAGTAAGCACAGTCAAGGAAATTCACATAGTAATAACCATGTCCAAATATGTATGTCTTAATACTTGGTAACCTTTCTTATTAGGAGGTGAGTAATATACTTCATCAAAGACCCTCTGGTTTGTCATTTTGATCAAATCATCCAGCATCTAATAAACTATTACTATGTATCAGGTGTTGTGCTAAACACCAGGAATACAAATACAATCAGAAATCCAGCCCCTGCCCTCAGTTAGCTTAAATTCTAAAAAGGAACTGAAAAGGAGGGGGTAATATAGACAGAAGAGATGAAGGTACACAGTTTGAACACATTGTAGAACAAGTCTGAGAGAGTCAGGACTTCAACCTGGAGAGGAAAGGCTGGCAAAGCCTTCTCCTTAGTAGGTTCTGTGAGGAGCCAAAGGATACTCTCAATGTATAAAGTTCAGGGGTAGAGTCTTTCCATTCTTTCCTCTACCTCTCTAAATCTTCCTTCTCTCTCTCCTACTTTCTCTTCAAAATCCCTTTTGAGTGCTTCCATGGCCTGAGACCAGTTTGTATTTTTCTTGGAAGCTTAGGATGTAGGGGCCCTGGGGTTGTTATCCTCTTCTGAGGGTGCACCTTGATCTTCCTTGTTGCTGAAGAAACTTTATATAGTTCTCAACTTTCTTTGCTTGCTCATCTTGTCCTCTTTTACTTGACTTTTAACTCCCCACTGGGGGGCCCTGCTTCTAGGCTACATTACTGTCCCAAGCTTCAGAGGGTCCCAGGTGTTTCGGTTTGAGGAAGGGCAGGATTTTCTCTCCTGGCCTGTTCTCTGGCGTGAAGATAACCTTACACCAACGTACTAATTAACCAGGTTCTTAGCTTCAATGAGCCTCGCTCCTCCCCCACCTGGGCCTCCTGTGGCTCGGGATTTCTTCCTGGTTCCCCACTGGGGTAGGACAGTTGAATTCCTCCCTAGGTCCTGCTGACACCTCTGTACTTTCCCCCCAGCCAGCCGTTCAGCCCTCTCACCTGACTGCAAGCTCAGTTCTAGAAGACGCTGGTACTGAAGCTGATTCAGAGGCTTGGGGATAAGTTCCTCTGGTATGGCGTGCCTGGGGTCTCTGTCAGTGAGATCGCGGGGTTGGACTTTACTCATAGCTCAGCATGGCCCCCTTTAATCTGTCTATGGCTGAAAAATAATCTCAGCCCATATTTTTGTGGGTTTTCTGCTCCAGGAGTTCTTTTATTGCTGGTTTTTGGGGGTAATTGTATCAGGAGCTCTGTGCGTTTACTGTCTTTCCTCCGCCATCTTGACTCCGCCCCTGAACTCCAATTCTTTAATGTCTTGTATAATTCTGATTGTGGCTCCACAATATTTGAATTGTTTCTTTCTGGCCACTTGCAGTATTTTTTCCTTGACCTAATAGTTCCAAAATTTGGCTCTAATGTTCTTGGAGTTTTTATTTTGGGATCTCTTTCCTGAGGTAATCAGTGAATTCTTTAAATACATATTTGGCCTTCTAGATCCAGGATATCAGAGCAGTTTTCCTTGATAATTTCTTGAAAGATGCTGTCAGGTCCTCCTTTGGATTATTGGCTTTAAGGTAGTCCAGTGATTCTGACACTGTCTTTCCTAGATCTATTTTCCAAGTCAGTTGTTTTTCCAGTGACATATTTTATATTTCTTTTTCAATTTTTTTTCTTCTTTTGAATTTGTTTGGTTTTGATATCTCATAGTTGTGAACTTCCCCTTGCCCAATTTCAACTTTTAAGGAGTTGTTTTTCTCAATTAACTTTTGTACTTTCTTTTCCATTTGGCCAATTTTACTTTTTAAGCAGCTGTTTTCTTTTTTCCAAGCTGTTGACTTTTTTTCATAATTCTCTTTCATCACTCTCATTTCTTTTCCTAATTTTTCTTCTACCTCTCTTATATGTTTTTTGAGTTCCTCCGTGAATTCTTTTTTGGCTTGAGACCACTTCCTGTTTTTGTTTGGGGCTTTGCCCATAGATGTTTTGACATTATTGTCCTCTTCAAAGTTTGCGTCTTGATTTTTCCCTTTCACCATAATAACTTTCTATGGTCAGATTCTTTTTTTTTTTTCCTTATCTTTTTTCCCTTTTTTTTCCCTTTCTTTTAAATTTGAACTCTGCTCCTTGGGTGGAAGGGGTAGTCTCAGGCTTCTTGTGCTAGGGGTTTCAGGCCCTGGCTGTTTACCCAGTGGTACACTGATGCTGACGTGAGGCTCACATGGGATCCTGGTGTCTGGTGCCATGCTGAGGGGAGGTGGGGAGTGGCTGACACTGCTGGGGGCCATAGGGAACTGGCAGCTTACCTGCTGGTGAGGGTGCTGAGGCTAGTGTGGTGTTTCTGTTTCTCTGGGGCTACACTAAAGCATTTGGAAGTCTGCCCACTGGAGGCTGCCTCTTTGCCCAGGGCTATTCTAAAGCATGTGGGGGTCCTGATGTTGATCTTTGCCTGTTCCACCTCATTGGGGCTCAGGATTTTCAGCTGGTTTGCTCTGGTTGGGCTTGCTGGGATACTTCCTGTCCTGGACTGGACTCCCCTTTTACCTGAGTGAGACAGACCTATTTCTACGGATCTTCCAAATTTCTTGGAAGATCACTCTTCCAAGAAATTTGTCGCTCTTTCTGCTGGTTCTGCTGTTCCAGGATTTGTTTTGGGGAGCTATTTTGTGATCGTTTGGAGGTGAATATGGGAGAGTTACAGCAATTTACTGTTTACTCCGCCATCTTGGCTCCTCTGAGTGTTTTTCTTTATGGTGTTGACCTCCTATAAATTGTTCTCCTGGCTCCTCTCATTTCATTCTTCATCAATTCATACAACCCAGGATCCAGTGAAATTGTCTCTGACCATGGTTTATGGCACAATAATATTGCATTATATTCATATGCCATAATTTGCTTAACCATTTCCCCAATACCTAAGTCAGTCTAAGACTCCTAACCCTGGGACCCTGGTTAGTGTCTCCTTTTCACCTCCAGAAACAAATATAAGCTCCCTTGTTTGGCGTCACCTCTTCATAAACTGGTTCCCTTCTTACCTTTCCAGCTTTCTTACACTTGACTACGTCCCCAAACACTCTGTGCAGCAGTGACAGTGACTATTTGCAGGTCCTCAAATACTTCACTCCATTTCCAGTCTACATGCTTTTGCCCTGGCTGTCCTTCATGCCTAGACTGTTGTGGCCCCACACCCCTGTCTCAATTGCCCTGGCTTCCTTCCAGACTCCATAATAAGCAGGAGGCCTTTCCTGGGCTTTCCCAGCTACTAATGCAGATTACTTCTTTTTTTTTTTTAG
This sequence comes from Dromiciops gliroides, assembly GCF_019393635.1. Lineage (NCBI taxonomy): Eukaryota > Metazoa > Chordata > Mammalia > Microbiotheria > Microbiotheriidae > Dromiciops > Dromiciops gliroides. The sequence continues at coordinate 573,554,275 of NC_057862.1, forward strand.
TGAGGCAATTGGGGTCAAGTGACTTGCCTAAGGTCACACAGCTAATAAGTGTTAAGTGTCTGAGGCCGGATTTGAACTCAGGTACTCCTGACTCCAGGGCCGGTGCTCTATCCACTGCGCCACCTAGCTGCCCCAATGCAGATTACTTCTTGATCAATCTTGTATCTACTTAGATATTTACATGTTACCTTCCTCATTAGAACATATGCTCCTTGACAGCAGACTCTGTGTGTGTGTGTTGTGTACATGTTTGCCTCCGTTTATGTCCACAGTGAGCTTGACAAAAATGAGCACTTAAATCCTTGTTGACTGATTTATTCAAGGAAACGGCCAATTTGTGTCAGAGATGGGACTTGAACCCAGATCGTTTTTCCCCCTTCCTTTCCTAAGGAGTTGTTATTTCTGAAAATAACTAGTAAAAAAATCATTTAAAAAATTCTTGTCTTTTTTTTTTTTCCTTTCCCTTTGCATAGGGAGAATGAGAAACCTTCCAAATTAAAATACTTAGCCTGCATTGAGGTAGTATGTGTAGTCAAATAATACCAAGTATTTTACTTTGACATTTGAATGACATTTGTGTACTTGACTTTCACAGACGATGGATTTTAATAGTATTTGTAGATAATGACCCGAAGCAGCATTTGACCCTAGATACTGTTACAGATTTTGATCAGCTGTCTTTTTGTCTTTCATTTCTTATTATTAGTCGCTATAGATTTCCCTCCAACCCCTTCTTCATCTCTCTGCTCTTTGCCTTAACTTTTCTTCTTTTATTTAAACAATTTTGGTTTTTTCCCTCCTCATATTTCTTGACAGCTCTTAGCTTTTTTTTTTGGCAATAAAGTATTTTTTTTCCGTTACATGTAAAGATAATTCTCAACTTTTGTTTATACAAGCTTTCCAATTTCAGATTTTTCTCCCTCCCTCCCCTCCCTCCCCCCTCCTCTAGACAGCAGGTAATCTGATATAGGTTTATATATATATATATATATATATATATATATATATATATATATGTATGTATATGTATATATATATGTATATGTATATGTATATATATATATACACACACATATATATACACACATATATGTATATATATGTATGTATACATATGTATATATATACATAATAACATTAAACATATTTCTGCATTAGTCATGTTATAAGAGAAAAATCAGAGCAATGATGAAAAACCTCAAAATAGAAAAACAACAGCACCAAAGACAAAAGAAATAGTATGGTTCGTTCAGCAGTTCATTCAGAACTCCACAGTTCTTTTTTGTTTTTTTCCTGGATTTGGAGATCCTGTTCTATCATGAGTTCCCTGGAACTCTTCTGTACCATTGCATTGGTGAGAAGAATATAGTCCATCACAGTAGATCAACACACAATGTTGATGATACTGTGTACAGTGTTCTTTTGGTTCTGGTCATCTCACTCATCATCAGCACATACAAGACCCTCCAGGTTTCTCTGAACTCCTCCTGCTCATCATTTCTTACAGCACAATAGTATTCCATTACATTCATATACCACAACTTGTCCAGCCATTCCCCAATTGATGGGCATCCCCATAACTTCCAATTCCTTGCCACCACGTAATGCAGCTCTTAGCTTTTTGAAAGTACCTCTTTTTTAAAAAATTATTTTCTTCAGGGAATTATACTGATTAGCACTTTGGGAGTCTTTCTTTTTATACTGTCCACCTAATTTTGCTGTTTTTACTAATGGGTTTATTATTGCAAAATTTGTAGTTGTTTCTTTGAGGAAATATTTTTCCAACATCATTATCCCTTCAATGTTAACCCTTTTTAACATGGCAAAATGTTTAATAAATATGTTGTATATCAACACTTAAACATGGGTCTCATGCCTATGCTATTGCTTAATCAATTCACAATATCTTTTTATTGAGGCTTCTCTTTTTTGGTTATCTAAGACACAATGAGAAACATTTCTATTCACATTTTCTTCTGGTTTCAATAAATAGCATTAGATCCTTTCCCATTTGGCATAGTAAGCCCACTGAAACAGTCATATAAAAAGGAAATTAATTTCTAGATGCTAGAAAGAAGGTGAATGGTCATTGTATTAACCAAATGATTTCTTTGTAGTGTTTAAATAGTTAATGACATCGGCTGAAACATTTACAGGACATTTCCTTTCAAATTTTTTTTTTTTTGGTGGGGCAATGGGGGTTAAGTGACTTGCCCAAGGTCACACAGCTAGTAAGTGCCAAGTGTCTGAGGCTGGCTTTGAACTCAGGTTCTCCTGAATCCAGGGCCAGTGCTTTATCCACTGTGCCACCTAGCTGCCCCCTCCTTTCAAATCATAAATAAATGTTATCGTTCAGGAGAAATTAACAGACATTTTAAAGAACAGCAGTTTAAGGGAGCAGGTAATATGGAATGGTTTTTTAAAAAATTAAGTTGAGACTAATGTGGAAATGTTTTGCATGACTACACATCTATAACATATTGAATTGCTTGAGTTCTTAAAATGAGGATAGGGAGGGAGGGAGGAAGAGAATTTGGAACCCAAAGTTTTAAAAATCAATGTTAAAATTTGTTTTTACATGTAATTTGGGAAAGTAAGATATAAAATGAAAAAAAAAAACTAAGTTGATGTAGTAAAAGGGTAAATATTTACTGTCTGGAGAATTCCCTTAATGTGTAACATGCCCTTCCCTGACGTTGCCACCTGTATAAAACTGTTACTCTAATATAATAAGATAATGTTCAGAAATAAATTTTGAGAAGCAAGACAAGAAGATAATCATCAGGTTAAACTCTTACTGTATGCTAGGTTTTTTTACATTTAGCAACTTTGGAATTATTTGTAACACTCTAGTGTTTATCACTTTTAGTGAACAAGAAAATGTTGTGTGAAGTGGGTCTTTGGGGAAATTTTTTAACTTCCTTTATGGTTTAGTTTTTGTGCAACATAGGGGAAGCCACTCAATTTCCCCAGTTTTTAGTGCAACATCCTTCATCAAATAATCATACGTATATTTACCTGTTTCTGTATTGTGTCCTCTAGTAGCAAGTCATTTTCTTAAAAGGAAGGATTTTTTTTCCTTTTGACTTTGCATCCCCAGAATGTGACAGTGCCTTCAACATTTTCATTTCATCAAGTTTTGGTTAAGCTCCTACTGTGTACCTATCATAGAGATAGGAACTATGAATACAGTGACAAGAAAGAGATTCTTTTGTATGTGAGGTTTATTTTTTTAATCACAAGCATAAAAGTTTACTCTTATTTCTATTACTTTGTCATTCAAAGTTAATGTAAACTGTTAAAAAAGACAACATAATCATTAATTAGAAGTAGAAAATTCAGGTCACCTAGACATTCTTGAAATGTTCAATTATCATTTGAAGGTTAAGTTTTAATTATTCCAAAAACACTGAAAAATTTAATACTTCTCGCTCTTTACGGTTTTCAGTATCATCAACCTATAATGAAAGGCTCTTTCAATTTTTAAAAATTGTTTGCTTCTATTATAGCACACTATAAAGGGAGAGTTTTTGTCTCTTAATGTACATTTAAAATATTTGTGGACGTTCTTTTTCATTTAGCACAGTTAAGTCAAGTTTTATATGGCCCAGATCTTTTTTTTATCCAGACTCTATTCTCCAACATGTTAGCTATCCTTTTCAACTCTGTATCCTTTCTAAGTGTGGTACATGTATGCCATCTATGCCTTTCCCAGTTCACTGATAAAAATATTAGAGTATTGGGGCCAAGCACAGATCCCTACAATTGTCCACTAAAGGCTTCCTCCTATGTTGATATTGAATCATTTTTCTCTGTTTTTCCAATAAGAATAGTATGAGAGACATTGAAAGCTTTCACTAAAATCCACATAAATCATATCTACAACATATCTCTGATCTACCAGACTGGCAACTCTTGTCAAAAAAATAGAAATAAGGCTAGTCTGGCAATATCAATCTTTCATGAAGTCATGCTAGCTCTTTGTAGCCACAACTCTTTCTAAATGTTCACATACTGTCTCTTTAATAATATATTCTAGACTTTTGTCTGAAATCAGTCAGGGTTTTCAGGCTGTAGTTCCAAGAGTGCATTTTCCTATCTCCTTCATGTTAGTGCCTCCCCTTTGAGATTATTTCCAATTTATCCTGCATGTCTTGTTTGTAAATAGTTTGCATTTGTTTTCCCCAACAGACTGTAAGCTCCTTGAGGTTAGAGACCATTTTTTCCTTTCTTTGAATCCTCAACACTTGGCAGAGAGCCTGACTCTTTGTAGACAGACAGCACTTTTTAAGCTCTTCCTTTGTGTTAGGCACTGTGCTAAGTGCTGGGAATAGAAATTCAAATAGAAAGATAGTCCCTGATCTTCAAGTAATTAATATTCTTATGGGGAAAGACAACACAAAAGGAAGCTGAAAGCCAGGAAGAAGGAGAAGAAGGAGAACAAAAGTACTATTTGGTTGCTTGGTAGAAGTTCCAGAATGTAGCCTGGAGAGGAGTGAGACATGGCTTAATAAATGCTTTGTTTACTTAACCTTTTTTGAAAAGCAAGATATTTGTCCTATAATGCTATGACAGTTCTTCAGTTCTCCATGATCTTCCAGAGATTATTAATAGTTCAGCAGTCATCCCTTTCAGTTTTTTTTAGAACTCACCTAGGTGCTTTCTTAGTATCTTCCAAATTATTTTGAATTTCACTTCCCCATTTTCAGTTCTCTTTTCTCCCCTGGGCTTTCCATCCTAAATATTATGCTCTTTGAAGAAAGGAAAAGTAAGGGTTGAAATAGTTCTTCCTTTTCTTTACCCATTTTCATCATGACATCTTACCCACCCCCACAGTACCCCCTCAATGTAACTAAAAATAAATGACGACAAAATCTCTAGTTTTCCTTGCCAACTTTAATTTATTCATTGTTTTTGTGCTCCAGATAATATTCTTACACGACCATGCCTATAAGAATTCATTTGTATTAATCCTGTTTCTTGTCCTTACTTCTGTCTTTTGCACATCTTAAAAAAAATCTAAACTGATGTGAGTTCTGCTCTGTATTCACATTCATCTCTTTAAACATCCCCCCTTCTCTTTGCTCCACATAACCTTTTTTCTTTTGTATCTTCAAATTTTCATTTTTGAGATTTTTTCCCAGCTCTCTTGGACTGATTTCCTCTCTAGAATTTTAGGTCCTGGGATCCTTTTATGAAATCTGTGAATTTTTAAAAAAAATCCATGGTTTGTATCAGATTTGCTAGGACATTCTTTACTTTGTTCTAAGATGGAGTAGTCACTGCACCCCAGCATTCAGTTCCTCCTTGTTTGGTCTAGTCTGGACCTGTGATTTTATGAGTTAGATAATACCTGGCTTGCACACTGCTTTCACCTATGGGAATGGGCAGCTGTATAACAGAATTTGAGAATTGTCTGGGGATACTGAGAATTAAGACTACCACTCTCCTCACTACACAGTGGTGCCTCTTCTTTACTGGTGAGATTCAAATTGCCCACCTTTTGAAAGATAAAATTATAAATGAATTTAAGAGATTGTTAGCTATTCTGATTTGGGCTTAGAGTCAGCTCCAGCAGATATCTGTTTAAGTGAAGTTCCCTATCACTTCAATTTCATATCTTCTTGCTAGGATTTGGATGTTTTCTAAACTACTCATGTTTCCTCTTATGGTCTAAGTAATCTGTAGTATACACTAACAGCAACAATGCTTCTCCTTCTGTCTCCAATAATATTCACTCAAATGCTCTTCACTATTCTTACTTTCTCTGGTTCCTATATTTCCTCACATAGCTATATCTGTTTAAAATATAATGCTTAACCCCATCCCTATCCCTTTCCAATCCTTTGGAGTATTTCATTCCTTTGGAATAAGGCATACCATTCCATGCCATATTCCAGTCTTGGGTCTCATTCTATAAAGTCTTAGGTCAAAGTTTCCTTCTTGTGTTATGTTTTCTGGTTAGTCTTGCTTCTTACCTATCCTTTGTGAATTTGTGTTAGTTATTCCTGCTTGTTACCCATCCTTTGTGCATTTGTATATCAGCATCCACATCTGAGGCCATGGATTTTATTGCTGTCTACTTACTTTGAATTGGTCTCATGTGAATTTCTGGAAGTCCCTGCTGTTCTCTGTAGTGTCCAGCTTGATTGTTATACAATAGGTAGTTTTCTCCCTCCCTCTCTTTTTGCTTTAAAACTATTTTGATTAGATTTAAAAGATTCTAAGCAAGTATATTTAAAAAAAATTCTTTTTACATATTTACCATCCTTGATCAGCATCCTATCATGGTCCAGAAATCCAAGTCCTATTCTCAGGCAAACCTGGGTTGTGCCCCTTTGATCTATACTGGTCTAGACTTTCAGGAACAGTAATTTTGCAATGAACAAACCTCCCTTAGGTCAGGGATAAATGAGTCAGGGATATATGCCACCCTGAAAATTGCTAGGCTCTTTTATCTTCTCCTATGGAGTGACTAAAATAATACCATTTGATTCTTATAGGACCATAAAACCAGGAGGGATGTCAGAGTCTCTCTAGGCTGGGCTCCTAATTTTTTAAAAAAGTAAATAGTAATTTTTTTCCAATTACATGTAAAGATAGTTTTCAGCATTCATTTTTTTAGGATTTTGAGTTCCAGTTTTTTTCTCCTTCCCTTCCTTCCCCTGTCCCCCAAATGGCAAGAAATCGGATATTGGTTATACATGTACAATCATGTTAAACATATTTTCACTTTAGTCTTTGATGTGAAAGAAGAATCAGAAGAACAAAAGGGAAAAACTATGAAAAACAACAAAAAAAGTGAAAATAGTATGCTTTGATTTGTATTCAGGCTCCATAGTTCTTTCTCTGGATGTGGATAGCATTTTCCATCATAAGTCTTTTGGAATTGTCTTGGATCATTGTATTGCTGAGAAAAGCTAAGTCAGTCATAATTGATCATTGTACAATGTTACTGTTACTGTGTACAATGTTCTCCAGGTTCTGCTCACTTCACTCAGCATCAGTTCATGTAAGTCTTTTTTAGGGTTTTCTGAAGTCTATCTGCTCATCATTTCTTATAACCCAACAGTATTCCATTACATTCATATACCACAACCTGTTCAACCATGCCCCAATTGATGGGCATCCCCTCAATTTCCAATTCTTTGCTACCACAAAAAGATCTGCTATAAATATTTTGTATATGTAGGTCCTTTCCTCTTTTTAAATGATCTCTTTGAGATATAGACCTAGCAGTGATATTGCTGGATCAAAGGGTATGGCAGAGTTTGATTACCCTTTGGGCATAGTTCCAAAATTGAATCTTCAGAATGGTTGGATCAATTCACAACTCCACCAGTATTAATGTTCCAATTTTCTCAAGTCTTGTCCAACATGTATTATTTTTCTTTTCTGTCATATTAACCAATCTGATAGGTGTGAAGTGTTACCTCAGAGTTGTTTACATTTAATTTGTATTTCTCTACTCAGTAGTGATTTAGCATTTTTTCATATGACTATAGATAGTTTTAATTTCTTCATCTGAAAACTGCCTGTTCTTATCTTTAGACCACTTCTCACTTGGGGAATGACTTAAATTCTTATAAATTTGACTCAGTTCTCTATATAGTTGAGAAATGAGGCCTTTATCAGAAACACGGAATATACATTTTGTTTTCCAGCCTTCTGTTTTCCTTCTAATATTGGTTGCATTGGTTTTGTTTGTTTAAAACTTTTTAATTTAATATAATCAAAATTATCCATTTGGATTTAATAATGTTCTCTATCTCTGGTTTAGTCATTAATTCTTCCCTTCTGTGATAAAATAATGGAATTTGGCAGATGCCCAGGGGCCCCACCTGATTGATTTAGTATTGTTTGAATTGGGTGAGAATGAGAAACTAAGTACCTACTTGGGAATGATTGGAGGCCACACATGGCCGGCCCTGAGTGACGGGTACTACTGATGTCACTAGGGGGACCACTCTCAGCCAAGGAACTTGAAGGACCTCCCTTTTGGGGGAGGGAGAGAAAAAGTAGAAAAAGGGAATGCTTGCTTGGAGAAGGTCTTTTTTTCTACTGGTGAGCAGAGGAGTATACTGGAGAGGGACTTCACAGCTGACTCCCATTGAAACCACAGACCTCAGGTGGTGAGTGAAACTGAGGCCAGCTCTTTGAGCTAACTGAGCAGGAAGAAAGTTTGGGGTTTGAGTCAGTCTTTGATATAGCCAGGGAGCTTATTTGTTTTCTCTTCCCTTATTCCCTTGTCCCTGGCTTTATTAACTTCACCTTTGTTGTAAATTTTATTCCCATTAATAAAACCTGGTTTGTTTGTGGAAAAGAGGCTGTTAATCTCCTTTCTTATTAGCCTGGGAGAAATAACTAAAAAAGGCAGTTTGGAAGGGAGGAAACTTTGGATGTAAAGGTCTCTCATTATTTTCTGAACCCCAGTATTATGGTGAGCCACCCAATTAACTCTCCCCCATAATAAATTTGGCCCCTACAGTTCTGTATAGATCTGACAGGTAAACTATTCCTTGCTTTCCTAATTTGCTTATAGTACTTTTATGTCTAAATCATTTTGAGCTTATCTTGGTATTTGGTGTGAGATCTTGGTGTATGCCTAGCTTCTGCCATACTATTTTTCAGTTTTCCCAGCAGTTTTGGCCAAAAGTGAGTTCTTATCACAGAAGCTGGAGTCTTTGGGTTTATCAAACGGTAGATTGCTGTAGTCATTTGCTAGTGTGTTTTCTGTGTCTAACCTATTCCACTGATCCACCACTCTATTTCTTAGCCAGTACCAAATAGTTTTGATGATTGCTGCTTTATACTATAGTTTTAGATCTTGCATAACTAGGCCACCTTCTTTTGCATTTTTTTCATTAATTCCCATTATATTCTTGACCTTTTGTTTTTCCTGAGGAATTTTGTCCCTATTTTTTCTAGCTTTATAAAGTAATTGTTTGCTCATTTGATTGGTATGTCACTGAATAAGTAAATTAACTTAGGTACAATTGTTATTTTTACTATATTAGCTTGGCCTGCCCATAAGCAATTGATATTTTTTCCAATTATTTAGAGCTGACTTTGTGTGAAAAGTGTTTTGTAATTGTGTTCATATAGTTCCTGGGTTTGCAGACTTCCAAATATTTTATATTGTCTACATTTATTTTAAATGGAATTTCTCTTTCTATCTCTTGTTGCTGAACTTCAGGCTCCTCATTTTAAAGATGAGAAAGGACACGCCTGAGATCATAAAGGCAGTGTGTATCAGTTAAGATTTGAATACAGTTCCTCTGACCATGGAGTCATATCAGATAAACTTGATTATGTATACACCATGCTGTCACTTTGACAAGGTTTGGGTTGACCAGAGGAAGCATGGTAAGCTTCTTTTCCCATAAACCTTGTCATGAGCTAATATTCTATGTGAAAATAATGGGACATAGACTGACAAACTCTGTATTGCTATTTTTCCATCTCTGAAAGGTTTTTATATTTCTCTTTTCTGTGAATTTAAAAAATAAATATAAATTACCTCACATGTCTTTATTTTTCTCACAGGTGCATTAATCGCATACTGATGAAATATTCTTTTCTCTATAGTTATGCCCCATGGTGTCCAGCCTGCCAGCAGACTGAATCAGAATGGGAGACTTTTGCCAAAAATGGTGAAATACTTGATGTCAGTGTGGGAAAGGTGGATGTCACTCAAGAACCAGGTACTATAGATAATGAATTTTGAATGGCATATTTTTAAAGAGAGAACTCTGGCCTAGCAAGCTTTTAAATGTTGGCAAGATCCCCCAAATTAACTTCACTCATTGTATAATAATAATTATGATAAAATTATATTTTATATAATTCATATTAACTCTAGACATTTGATAATTTCAAAGTCTCTGAAAGAATTTTATTTTTACCTTTGAATTATACATTTTTTTACTTATTAATTTCATTTCTAAGTTCTGTTTTGACCTCTTGGGACCTTTTGACAAAAGAAAAGAATAGATAAGGACTTTCTGTTTGAAACATAATAAGCTAAAGGATCAGATTTTGGAAGATCTTCATTTAAAAAGCCCAATCATTAATCCAGTTGGCAATAAAACAGGTAGTGTAAGTTAGGCCTGAAATGTATAATAGAATTTAGGAAGGAGATTTTCATTAAAAACCCTGCTCAGTGGGGTTAGCCTCTTTGTTCCTTTTATAGAACCCTCTGAATAGTAATTGTTTCTGCTGCTCTGCTTTTTAAAAGGAGGGAAAAAATTATGGTTGCCTTTGTATATGTAGGGGGGTGCAGTTGATTATGCATGATTTGGGTTTTAGAGATCCATGGAATCATTAAGTGTTGATAAGGCTGTTTGGAGGTCATATTCTTACAATTACACTTTTGCTGAGATCTTGTACTTAATATGTTTATCGTTTTTAGCCCACTGAAATAAGATGTGAGTGTCATTAGTTAATGGACAGCCAGAGCATATTGTATGTTATACAATACTTGGAAATTTAGCTGGTTTTAATTTGTCATTTGAATAAATACTTTTATCATGAGTTTACATCATGACAGGAGAAATAAAGAATTCATAATGAAAACCTTCATAGCTTTAAAACATTGAAAAGACTACATATGCAAATGTGTGTATGTTTTATTCACTACTTCTACTTTCATATAATTGTGCTAACTGAAAAAGATAAACGTTGACAAATATTTGAAGAAAATTAAATGAAGAAATTGAAAAAACTCACCTTTATAGCATATTACATGAACTGAAAATAGCAAAGGAGCAAATAGTTGAGAACAAAACAAATTGAGTTTGCCCTTCAGGACAGGTTGCTGATAGTGATGACTTTAAAAAATAAGAAGTATCAAATTCCCTGTTGTTTTGAAATAATTAAAACTTAACTTTGAATTAATTAATTAACATTTCAAGAATGTCAAAATGTTTGAATGGCCTGTTAGAATTTTCTCCTAATTAATGATTCATTATGTTGTTGTTTTGTAAAAATGGTTCTTATATTGCCTTTGAATAGAAATATGTTGCTATAAACAAAACTCTAAATTAGAAATTAGAATTAATAAATTGATTTTACAATCAGACAGAATCTTTCCTGTTTGCTTTCTCATGGCGAGACCAGAATTCTTTAAGCACTTAAGTTATTCTGTGGTTCATTTTGTTTTGTTTTAAGTTAATCACATTAAGAGTCTGACTTACTAAGATATTAATAATCATCTTAATAACTTTTAAAATCTTTATTCTGATTCTCAACTTTTAGTTATGGATATAAAACAGCCAGTTGTACAAAGCCTTGAATGCAGCTAATAGCTTCACTGTAAACATTCTTGAGTTTTCAGAGCCTCTGGAGATTTCTTAGTGATTGAACTATGCTTCTTTCTTTAACCCTAGTGATTCTTAATTAATTATTGAGCTTTACCCCTCTTTTGCCTGAAGGAGAAAATCCATTATCTTGTTCAGATATTTGATTCAGAAGAAAGGCTATATAATTTCCCCAGAAGACCCAGGCTAAAAAAATTCCAATACTATAAATTGCTGTTTTTATTTATCTCAATCTTATCTGCTTGTGTGTAGGATATCTATCTATCTATCTATCTATCTATCTATCTATCTATCTATCTATCTATCTATCCATATATATGTGTATACATATATGTACACACACACTTAGGTATATTAAATATTTTGTTGTTATTCACTTGTTTTAGTTATATCTGATTCTTTGTGATCCCATTTAGGGTTTTCTTGATAAAGATACTGAGTGCTTTGCCATTTCCTTCTCTGGCTTATTTTACAATGAGGAAGCTGAGACAAGCAGGGTTAAGTGACTTTCCCAGGGTCACACAGCTAGTAAGTGTCTGAGTCTGGATTTAAACTCTGGAAGATGTTATCTTGATTCCAGGCCTAGTGCTGTAATCACTGGGCCACCTAGCTACCCATAGATTGTCTATATGCACATATGCAAATGTAATATGCAATATATATATATATATATATATATATATATATATATATATATATATATATATATATATATAAAACATTAGAGATTCCATGTTTAGAAAGGGCGAAGGGGTGAATGATACAATGAGAGTGAGTAGTTGATAGACAACCCTCATGTTCCATAGCTTTTAACCCTCATGTTCCATAGCTTTTTTAGTATGTACGCCAAAGTGGTGTCAAGCTAAAATAGAAATGGGGACCACCAAACCATAATAAGGATCCCTATGGATTGTATCTTGACTTAGAAAACAACATCTTAATATTATTTATGTTCTATTGTATTTCTATTTATTTTACTAAAGTATTTCCCAGTTAAATTTTAATCTGGTTCAGGCAGCACTTGGTGGTGTTATAGGCCATGTTTGACATCTCTGATATATACTATAGTATATGAATAAACATCTATCTATATTTATATTTAAATATACATTTAAATGCAAAGCTGATTATTCTATATCATGAATATAGGTACCATATGCTATATTATAGGAATCAATACATTTATTACTATAATATAGTATTATCTTTGCATTTAAATTATATTCAATTTATTCAATCAATGTATATTTATTATATGTCTACTACTTGCCAGGTACTGAGCTATGTTGTTTAGTCATTCAGTTATGTGAATTAAGGCATGTGGATTCTGTAGTGGATTAAGACAAACAGAGGTTAAGTGACTTGCCCAGAGTCTTGTAAGTGTCTGAGATCATATTTCAACTCAGGTCTTCCTGACTCCAGGCCCAGCACTTTATTCACTGAGCTCCCTAGCTGTTTTCTTTTTTTTTGGTGGGGCAATGGGGGTTAAGTGACTTGCCCAGGATCACACAGCTAGTAAGTGTCAAGTCTCTGAGACTGGATTTGAACTCAGGTACTCCTGACTTCAGGGTCGGTGCTCTATCCACTGCGCCACCTAGCTGCCCCCAGGGCCAGCACTTTAACCACTGCGCCATCTAGCTGCCCTACTCCCTTGCTGTTTTAAAGTACTTAGCTATGCACTATTGATCAAAAGACCAAAAATTAAATAATCCTGTCTTTCAAGCAGTTTTCATGGAAAGAACATGTACATATATGAGTATGAAGAGGCACTATGACAAAATGATAAGCTGTCCTCTGAGCCTAGAAGAACTGGGTTTAACTCTCACTTCTGACATATGCTACCTGGGTCACCCTGGGGGTCTTTTCAGTCTCTCACTGCTGTAGGCAATTTTTTTAAGATTATAAATTGCAAGGGCAGCTAGATGTTGCAGTGGATAAAGCATAGGCCCTGGATTCAGGAGCACTTGAGTTAAAATCTGGCCTCAGACACTTGACACTTACTAGCTGTGTGACCCTGGGCAAGTCACTTAACCCCCATTGTCCCACCGCCCCCCTCACCCCCTCCCCCCAAAAGATTATAAATTGCAGGGAAAATGTTAATCTGACTTGTAGAAGGAGTTTCCTCTTCCAGGAGGACCCTAAATAAATGAAATTATAAGTCTGGTTCAATTCCTATGTATAAGTAAATACAGAATAAATACAAGGTAGTTTGGGAGAGGGGACTAGCACCTGGGGGAGCCGGAAAAGCTTCATAGAGAAAATTGACTGTGAGCTGCGTCTTGAAGGTAGTGAAGGATCCTAGTGATATAGTGGGAAAATGGGATACGGGTTGGTGGGAGGGGTTCTTGGGAATTCCTCTTTAAAGAATTACACCCTCTTGCACACAAAACTTAGTTAGAACAAGGTGATAGTTTATTTAGGGCCAAGGGAAGGGAAGGGTGGGGGGAGGGAAACCATGAAAGAAATCCTTAGACTTTTCATGGGGAGATTTGGCATAAAGCACATGGCTCAGAGGTACCAAATCTCCTCGAACAGGAGACCGGAAGGTACTTTTATAGATGACTGATGGGGGTGGACCATCTCCCACTGGTGGTAGCTGGGGGAATTGGGTGAGCAGTGGAGGACCATCCCCCACTGGTAGTGACTAAAGGAATTGGGTGAGGGGTGGCTATGGATCCCTCCTCAGAACACAAAGGCCGAAGCCACACCCAAACTTATCTCCCCAGGATAAGGGAGACCAGAATGAAGGGTAGGAATCCCAAGCTAGCTCAGTCCGATTTGGTTCCTCTAGGCGTTATCTGTCCTCTGGTTTAGTTTCTCAAGGAGAAGATTCCTCGGTGTGCCCCAGAGAAATTCTGGGGTGCTCTGCGCCCCATGACACTAGGAAGTCAAAGTGAGAAGACAGTGCTTTGCTGCATAGAGTAGGGCCAGGCCAAAGGCATACAAATGAGAGGTGTAATGCCCTGTGTGAGAAACAGAGGAGGCCAGTTTGTCTGAAGAACAGGGTGCAGAAAGGGCAGTAATGTAGAACAAGGGCAGAAAGTAGGAACCAGGGTGAGAAGGAAGAGTATAAGGCACTAGGAAACCACTGGAGTTTTTGAGTACAGGAGTGAAAAAGTCAGACCTATGCTTGAAGAAAATTACTTAGGCAGATTTGTGGAGGTGGAAGTACAGAGAGACTTGAGGCAGGGAGGCCGCACAGAAGCACGTTGCAGTAATATGAAGAGAGAGGAGATAGGTGCCTGACCTTAAGGGGCTGGTTGTGTGAGTCGGCTGCAGGGGTCCCATGTGAAAGAAGTTATGGTGGTAGAGGTGGCAATATTTGGCAGCTGTTTGGAAATGTGAGTGAGGATGAGGCATCATCAAAGGAGATACCAAGTTTACACACCTGAAGACAGGAACAATTCCATTATTTCTTAATTGTGGTTACCCATTATCCATTGTTTAAATTGGTTACTGCAAATTTTTAATCCCTAGCTACCTTTTCCCCACTCATAATGTTCCCTTTCTTCTGACATGCAGGCTTTTTCTTCTCTGTCCTTTGCTTTTTCCTCACCACCAATCATTTGGAAATAAGAACTGATTTTAATATTGGCTAAATAATACAAAAATATGCTTAAAGAATCTGTAATTGCATCTATGATGGTACCCTCTATGGATGCACTTTACATTTTTTTTTCATGGTGATTTTATAATAGTTAAATAATAGCTAGCACTTATTATTATAATAGCTTACGTTTGTACAGTACCTACTGTGTAAACATACACCATTCTAAACATTTAAAAATATTATTACTTTCAACAACCCTGGAAAGTAGGTGCTATTATTATCCCCATTTTACAGATAAGGAAACTGAAGCAAACAGGTAAAGTGACTTGCTCAGGGGTGCCCCATCTATTAAATATCTGAGGCTGGATTTGAACTCGAGTCTTCCTGACTCCAGGCTCAGCACTCTATCTATTCCACCACCTAACTGCCTCCAAGCATATTTATGGTTTGCAAAGCTACACATGCATGTGTGTATGTATATGTATACACACACACACACACACACACACACACACACACACACACACACACAAAATCTCATTTGACCCTGTGTGCTAGGTGATATTATTATGCTCATTTTTCAGATAGGGAAGCTGAGAACCAGGGAGATTCATTGATTTTTCCAGGGACCCATGGATATTAAGTGTCTGAACCAGGATTCAAACGTTGGTCTTCTAGACATGTCTAACAGTCTATCCAGTACACTACTTAGGAATCCCCTTTTCATGTGGTTGTGGCCCCAAACTGTTCTCCAGTTCATTACCAACTCTCTGGTGGTGAGCCTATCTAAATTTGCTGAGATTTTCCTCAGAAACACATACACACACACACACACACACACACACACACACACACACACACACACTCACACTCACTCACACTCAGTTGCTGAACTTACATTCCAAGCCTTTCAACTTAGAATTTCTCAGAACTGGTCCTTAGTGCCATAGACTTTGAGATTTTAGTGTTACTTCCACATTATTATGAGGCATCATAATACATGTTGGAATTTAAATATTCTGAATTTACAGTGAATTTAAAAATGATTTTAAAAGAATGAATGACAATAGAATGAATGAGAACACCTACCCTCCCTTAGTATGGTTGCTATTGAGTTGATGCTAAATGGTGAGGGTATTAGCTACTATTTTAGACATAAGGGATAATAAAGACAAATGGATTCAATTCAAAACTTTATTGCATTTCTATAAATTAAATTTCAATTCTGAATTTTAAAATCAAATGTCAGGCTTAGGTTGTTGTTTTGACTTTAAAGTTCAAGGATTCATTTGATGTTTCGGTACTTCTAGGTCCCAAAATGAGCAGTGGGAAATTTTAAAAATAATAATAAATTCTTACATTTGAAAGTGGTCCAGGAGGGTACCCTATGGAAAACTTCTATTTACTTAACTGTCTCCATTAATTTTTGCTTTATTATAGTTGCCTTAGCTTAGCAATGCTTTTATTTCTTTTAAGGGAGGACCTAATTTTTTTCTGTAAATGAAGTTTATTAAGAGAGAAACAGACTTTTGATGGTGGTTATGATTGAAATGGGCCTACAATTTAAACAGTTTTGTCATAAGTTTTCTAATTTAATAACAAAAAATCTTTTAGATGTTTTAGAACAGAAAATGTTAGAACTTCAAAATTAAAAAAAAAAAGCATTCTAAAAGGGAAAACACGTTGTAAAAACAGCTGCACTATATAATCTTGGGATAAGAACAAGGTTCAATGACAATACCACTTAGCCATAAGGAAATGGTTTTACTCCACTGAACTGTAAATCTGAGTACATTTTCTTTATGTAGCAAATACTGTGTATAACAGATGATGTTTCAATTAAGCTTATTTCTTGCAATTAATTTTAATGAGAACAAACTTGAGTTCTCTGTTTTATGCATATGAACTTGACTCCCAAGGACAAAGAATACCAGCTGTTCTATAATGGCATCTCTTATTGTACATTACTCTACATTTCTTACTCATCTCAGAAGCTATAGGTTAAATCAAAATCTTGCCAAGGTCAGGGTTGAGCATTATGTTTAACATCCATCTCAGGAAGGAGAATTTGGTCCTTTACACTGAAATTTTCAGAGCATTCCTTAAAGTTCTTTCTCAGCAAAATCTTTAGGTAGGCAAGGCTTGTGGTAATATGATATGGTGGCACAGAATTATGGGGTAGGGGTCAGAAGACTGAATACCCACTACCTACTCTGTCATTAGGTAGCTAATGTCTTTGGTAAATTACTTAATCTCTTCATTTCAATTTCTTCATCTGCCAGGTAATAAAACCGCTAACACTACATGCCTTCCCTAACTCCCTAACCATTGTGAGGACTAAATGAAATAATTTAGGTGTTTTAAAAAAAAGTTTTCAAAGAGATAGCAATACTTTTCGAATGTAAGTTGGTATCATTGTGATTAGGAACTCCTTATATCAACACAGATGACAACTGTCCACAGTTTAGAAAGGCTAAGTGATTTATGTACAATTGCACAACTAATAAAGAATAGTGACCACTTGTCAGGTATTGAAGTATGAAGAAGGCCAAAGATTGAATATTGTTAAGGGAAATGTGGAAAGACTTGTGGAGAATCTGAAGGAGGAAAAAGGAGACTCAAGCTGGAGGAACCAAAGATCTAAACTCAACAGAGCAGATTGACTAGGGCTCAAGGAGAAGGATCAAGAAAGAAGAAATGGACTCCTCAGTAGGCTTATCTTTATTAGAAAAGGTTGGAATCTGTGACCTTTAAGGTCCCTTCCCGCTCTATATATGTGACTATGATACTATGATTCATTTTTGAAGAGGACCAGTGAAATGATGTCTTGACTTGTTCAAGGACTGTTGATGAAACATACTATCCACTTCCAGAGAAAGAACTAATATTGATGGAACAGACGGAAGCATGTTATTTTTCACTTTTTCATTTTTTTCCTTTTAATCGAGTTTTCTTGTACAAAATGACAAATAGGGTATTATTTTACATAATCATACATGTATAACCCACATCTGATTGCTTGCCACCTCAGGGAGGGGGAAGGGGAGGGAGGGAAGGAGGGACAAAAATTGGAGCCCAAAACTACAAACAAAATTTATTTCATTTAAAAAATAAAAAAAAAATAGAAAAAAAGATTTCTTTCTAAAAGTATACAAAGGCTAAAGATAAAAGCAGAACTTAAATAAGAGAAGTGACATTTGGAGGAATAGGCATGAAACATGATGGACTAAAAAAAAACCATCCCTGCCCCCCAGGAAAAGGAGCTTATATTCTGAAGGGGGAAACAGCATATACATATAAACTATATACAGAAGACATATACAGAGCAGACAAGATAACTTTGGATGAGAAAGTACCAGAAGCTGGGGGTACTTGGAAAGTCTATGCAGAAGGTGACACTTGAAGTGAAGCCAGGGATTCCAATAGGCAAAGGCAAGAAGGAAGAGCATTCCAGGCATAGGGCCTGTACAGGAGATGAAGCCTCATGCGTAAGGCACAGCAACAGGATAATGTGGCTGGACCACCAAGGTAGAAAGAAGTCAGGGTATGAAGAGCTTTACATGCCAAAGAGAAGAGCTTATATGTGATCCTAAAGGCAGAGGGGAACAATTGGAGTTTATTTAGTTTAATAAGTGACATGGACAGACATGAGCTTGAGGAAAATCACTTACAATTTTCTGTAGAATGGATCCGTTATAGACCCTGAGGGAGCCCTCCACATGATGAATTATAAGAGAAACTGAGGAGAAAAATCTAACCCCATCTTTTGAGACCTGAAGGACTTGAGGAGGAAACAGAGCAGATGAATGAAATCTACAGATAAAGAAGAAGGATTCTTTGAGAAGGAACAGTAGAAGAAGAGGAAGGAGAGGAAAAAAGGGACTGAAAGTATTGAGATTAGAAAAGAAAATTGACCTGAATGAAAGAAAAGGATTTGAAGAGGCATTAAAAAAAGGACAGAAGATGATATGAGTAAAACAAGGAGGAAGGGTGATAACTCAGATTAGGGCAGCAGTTCTCCAAGGAAGTTAGTAACAAAACATCAATGACTGAGGAAAAAGTAGGGAAAATTTTCAGTAACATGCTTAGAGTTTGTGTTGTTTGTATTTTGGCCATAGCTAGGTGTCTTCTAAGCTCAAAGTGCAGGGTAGTTTCTTTCCTTTTTTTTTTTTTCAGGGTAATGGGGGTTAAATGACTTGCCCAGGGTCACACAGCTAGTAAGTGTCAAGTGTCTGAGGCCAGATTTGAACTTAGGTCCTCCTGAATCCAGGGCTGGTGCTTTATCCACTGTGCCACCTTGCTGCCCCAGGGTAGTTTCTTTTATGTTATTAGAAGTATAGGGGCTTGACAAATACTTTCCCACACTCCAGTGATAGAGAAATATTCATTTAAAAATAATAATAAATGAAGATGTTCAATGAAAACAAAGAAGAAAAGCAAAGGCAGGAAAGAAATCTGGACTGTGTCAGGAGTTTGGAGGGTAGAATAATATGACACAGAAAAAGGGAAGAAGGACCATTGAGCACTTGGGGCTAAACAATAGATTATGAAGCTATTCCCAAAGAGTCAGGGTTAGACACTTTTAGAAAGAACCAGCTGCTTGTTAAATAGTGAACAATAACAGAATTTTAGGGTTTGAAGTCACCTCAGTGGTCATCTAATCCAATCCCTATAAAACAAGAAATTGATACTATAACATACTCAAGAAGTGGTCAGCCAACTTTCACTTAAGATCTCCAAGAGGATGGAATCCACCTCTTGTCAAGATGACTTTTTCCACTTTTGGATTGGACTTTTTGTTACAACATGAAGCCTAAATTGGCCTCTTTGTAGCTTCCGTTCTTTGTTCCTGGTTCTTCCCTCCAGGACCAAAAAAGGACCAAAATCTAGTAGTTCAACATTGTGTCACCTCTTCATGTACTTGAGAATAGCTATCCTGTACTGCTGAAGTATTCTCTATTCTATGTTAAACATCCCCAGTTTCTTCAACAGGTCATGTGATATGGTCTCATAGCCCTTTCTGAAACTTCTTCTGCATACTTTCCATATTGTCAATGTACTGCTTTAAACTGTGGTGCCCAGCATTGCAAACAATACTCCAGGTATTAGCAGGGCAAAGTACCATGGAACTATTTCATCCCTATTCTTTGGAGCCATGATCTTTTTTTGTTTGTTTTTCCACTTAATAGTATTTTATTTTTTCCAATTACACGTAAAGATAGTTTTCAACATTCATTTTATAGGATTTTGAGTTCCAAATTTTTTCTCCTTCCCTCCCCCTTTCCTAAGATAGCAAGCTATTTGCTATAGGTTATACATGTACAATCTTGTTAAACATATTTTCACATTAGTCATGGTGTGAAAGGAGAATCAGAACAAAAAGGAAAAACCAGGAGAACGAGAAAAAAAAGACAAAAAAAATGAAATTAGTATGCTTTGATCTGTATTCAGGTTCCATAGTTCTTTCTTTGGATGTGGATAGCATTTTCTATCATGAGTCTTTTGGAATTGTCTTGGATCATTGTATTGCTGAGAAAAGCTAAGTCAGTCATAATTGATCATTGCACAATGTGGGGGCCAAATTTAATATAAGAAGAGTTAATTGGGTGGCTCACCGAAATATTGGGGTCCCAGAAATAATGAGGGACCTCTAGGTTTAAAGCTCCCTCTCCTCCAAACTGCCTTTTTAGATATTTCTCCCAGACCAATAAGAAAGGAGCCTAATAGCCTCTTTTCCACAAATGAATCAGATTTTATTTATGAGAATAAAATAAACAGCAAAGGTGAAATTAATAAAATCAAAGACAAGGGAAAAGAAATACAGATAATCCTCCTAGCTCTAACCTAAGTCTATACAATCCCCAAATTTGCTTCCAGTTCAGCTAATTCAAAAGAGCAGAGCTCATATTTTAACTCAGTACCTGGAGCTCGTAGCTTCAATGGAAAGAACAGCTTACAGCCAGGCTTGAAGGGCTCCTTTGCTGCTGCTGCTGCTGCTGCTGCTGCTGTTGCTGCTGCTCATGCCACCGGGAGGAAGGATAACTCCAGAAGTGCAGCGAGCGTTTAATCTTCTTCCCCCAAAAGGGGAGGTCCTTCAAAAACTGCCTATGGAGAGTGGTTTCTCCTTCTGACCTCAGCAGTATATGTCACTTCAGGGCAGGCCAGGTGTAGCCTCTCCCAATGAGTCAGCCAAAATCCAATAATCTAACCACAACAATGATGCTGTTACTGTGTACAATGTTCTCCAGGTTCTGCTCACTTCACTCAGCATCAGCTTGTGTAAGTCTTTTTAGGGTTTTCAGAAATCTATCTGCTCATCATTTCTTATAGCACAATAGTATTCCATTGTAACGATTGGAATGACGCCACCTGCTGGAGACTTACTGTAGAAGAGTTCTGCCCATGAAGCGAAGGTCTTTGAGGGCAAGACCAGGAGTCTTTTCTTTGGTGTCAGGAAGTGATGCGGGCTAGTGGGAGGAGGAAGGAAGAGACTGGCGCTGAGTCTGGCGCTCTTTTTCCTCTGGACTCTGGTGGAGAGCGGGGCTAGAAATGTGTTCTCCCTTTAATAGATAGGAATCTAGGCCTTTCTCTCTCTTTACCAAATTCTTATTCTCCTTAATAAATGCTTAAAAGTCTAACTCTTGCTAAAGCTTATAATTTATTGGCGACCACTCATTAGATATTTTAGACAGTTTAGCTAGAATTTTAACCCTTAACACCATTACATTCATATTCTACGACTTGTTCAGCCATTCCCCAATTGATGGACATCCCCGTCATTTCCAATTCTTTGCCACCACAGAAAGCTCTGCTAGAAATATTTTGTACATGTAGGCCCTTTCCCTTTTTAAAATGATCTCTTTGGGATTTCGACCTAGTACTGATACTGCTGGATCAAAGGATATGCAGAGTTTGATTGCCCTTTGGGGATAATTCCAAATTGATCTCCAGAATAGTTGGATCAGTTTACAAGTCTACCAGCAAGATATTAATGTTCCAATTTTCCCACATCTTGCCCAGCATTTATTATTTTCCTTTTCTGTCATACTATGCAATCTGATAGATGTGAGGTGTTACCTCAGAGTTGTTTTAATTTAATTTGAATTTCTCTACTCAATAGTGATTTAGGATATTTTTTAATATGTCTATAGGTAGTTTTAATTTTTCATCTGAAAACTGCCTGTTCATATCCTTTGACCATTTCTCACTTGGGGAATGACTTATATTCTTATAAATGTGAGATTTAAAATTGGATATTAGATCATAAATCTCCCCTACTTAACCTTTCCCTTAATTTATCTCCCAGACTAGTAAATGGAAGAAGCTTTTGGTTTTCTAGATAGACCTTTTATTGTCAAGGTAGTCACAAGGTGATGTTGATTAAAAGGATAGGAAAGTAGAAACACAATACAAATCGTCTTAAGTCTAAGCTTAGTCTATATTCCTTATAAAAACTCACCAAACCGAAAAGGCCACCTTTGGAGAGAGACCGTCTGTGCCGCGCGTCAGGAGCCCAGCCAAGCAGGAAAAGCCCCACTTCCGTTCTCTCCACCCCGGAAGTTGAGTGCCCTGCAGGCAGTCTGACGTGCGCAGCAGGCGGACTGTTCGTCTCATCCCCAAAAGGGTGGTCCTTCAAAAACTGGCGTCTTTCAGTTATCCTAACCGATTGTTAAAAACTTTCATATTTTTTTACCACATTTATTTGACTCAGTTCTCTATATAGTTGAGAAATGAGGCCTTTATCAGAAACACGGAATATACAAATTATTTTCCAGCCTTCAGTTTTCCTTCTAATATTGGTCTCATTGGTTTTGTTTGTTCAAAACCTTTTAAATTTAATATAATCAAAATTATCCATTTTGCATTTCATGATGTTCTCTATCTCTAGTTTGGTCATTAAGTATTCCCTTCTGCATAGTTCTGAGAGGTAAAGTATTCCCTGCCCTCCTAATTTGCTTATGGTACCACTCTGTCTAAGTTATGTTCCCATTTTGACCTTATCTTGGTATTCGGTATGAGATCTTGGTGTATACCTAGCTTCTGCCATTCTATTTTCCAATTTTCCCAGAAGTTTTGGTCAAAAATGAGTTTCTATCAAAGGAATGCCCATCAATTGGGGAATGGCTAAATAAGCTGTGGTATTCAATAGTGATGGAATATTATTGAGCTGTAAGAAATGACTAGCAGAATGATTTCAGACATGCCTGGAAAGACTTGTATGAACTGATATATCATTAAGAGAGCAGAACCAAGAGAACATTGTGTACAGAGACAGCAATATTATTTTATGAAGAACTGTGAAAGACTTAACTATTCTCAACAATACAGTGATCTAAGACAATCCCAAAGGACTATCAGTGAAACACTATCTACCTTCAAAGAAAGAATTGATATTGATGGAACACAGATTGAAACATGCAATTTTCACTTTCTTTTTTTTTTAATTCAAAATGAGTAATGTGGTAATTTTTACATAATTGTACATATATAACCTATATCTGATTGTTTACTGCCATTGAGAGGTGAAGAGGAAGGAGGGATAAAGATTGGAACCCCAAACTGTAAATAAAGGTGTTTATGACCTTAAAACAACATAATTAATTAATTGAAAAAAGAAAAGTGAGTTCCTAACCCAGAAGCTGGAGTCTTTGGCTTTATCAAATAGTAGATTACTATAGTCATTTACTACCGTATCTTATGTGTTTAACCCGTTCTACTGATATACCACTCTATTTCTTAGCCAGTGCCAAATAGTTTTGATGATTCTGCTTTATAATATAGTTTTAGATCTGGTACAGCTAGACCATCTTCCTTTGCATTTTTGTTATTAATTCTCTTGATATTCTTGATTTTTTGTTCTTTCAGATGAATTTTGTCCCCATTTTTTTCTAGCTTTATAAAACAATTTTTGGTAGTTTGATTGGTATTGCACTGAATAAGTAAATTAATGTTGGTAGAATTTTCATTTTTATAATATTAGCTAAGCCTACCCATGAACAATTGATATTTTTCCAATTGTTGAGATCTGACTTTATTTATGTGGAAAGTGTTTTGTAATTTTGTTCCTGGGTTTGTCTTGGCAAGTAAACTCCCAAATATTTTATATTGTCTACAGTTATTTTAAATGGAATTTCTTTTTTCTATCTCTTGTTGCTGGCTTTGTTGGTGACATATAGAAATGCTGATGATTTATGTAGGTTAATTTTATATCTTGCAGCTTTGCTAAGTTTGTTAATTATTTCAAGTAGTTTTTTAGTTAAGTCTCTAGGATTCTCTACATATACCATCATATCATCTGCAAAGAGTGATAGTTTTGTTTCCTCCTTGCCTATTCTATTTCCTTCCATTTCTTTTCCTTTTAATGGTGAAGCTAACATGTCTAGTACAATATTAAGTAATAGTGGTGATAATGGGCATCCTTGTTTCACTCCTGATCTTATTGGGAAAGCCAGCTTATCCCCATTACAGATAATGCTTGTTGATGGTTTTTGATATATACAATTTATCATTTTAACAGAAACCCCATTTATTCCTATGCCCTCTAGTGTTTTCAGTAGGAAGAAGCATGTTCTTCTTAAGACGGCTCAATATTGCAGTAGCCTTACTGGCTGCAGCATTGCATTGCTGATTCATATTAGGTTGCAGTCCACTATAACCTCAAGATCTTTTTTCAAAACAACTATCCCATGGGTATTATCAGTGAATCGTTCCAAATTAAGAGTAAGAGGAAAAAGAAATTAATAATTGTGGTTGGGAAATCCTTGATCAGGGATAATGAGAAAGCTATTTATTGAATAATGATGACAGCAGAGTGGGCTGTATGTATCCACATTGTGACAAGAGAATCCCTCAGCCTCACCCCCAAGACTTATCAAACCTCATAACTACTACCTGCTTTTGGTGATTCATGTGAGTACAGTGTTACTGTCAGAAGGAGTCTGGAAAGCACTGCTAAAGAATATAAAGCCTAAGCAAGAAGACTTTAGGGCCATACATCATGGTTCTATGACTGCTGTGGTCAAGCATGATATTCCAGAAGGCAAAGGATATAGACTTAGAGTGAATATAATCTTATGGGGGGAAATGGATCTTAAATGAAATAGAGGACTTCAGAGCATTCTTGATAAAAAGATAAGCGTTGTGTAAAAACTTTAAAGTTCCAACCCTGGTGTTGAGAAACTTTAAAAAAGCAAAAAAAAGAATAAACTAGGGACTAAATAAGGATAAACTCCTTACATTCAGATATGGGGAGTGATACATATCCCTTCTGAATTCTCATCAGGGGTTATAGAGGGAGTTTAATTTGACAAATCCTAAGGGTGGTTCTTTTATGTCTTGATGATTTTAAGAGAAGAATGGAAAGGGGGAAAGAGGAATACACTGCAGGTGTTGGAAAAGGAAAGGAATATTAGGGGAAAATCTCATATAATCAGTGTACAAGTAGACAATTATACAAATAAGGAGGAGGGAATTAGGGGGAGTGGCTGACATGAACCTCCCTTTCATCTGAGCTGATCAAAGTATGAAAAAATACAAACACACACTGAGTTGTTTACAGAAATACATTTCACTTCATGGGATAATAGGAGGGAGGGGCAACTATGTGAATTATGGAGAGGGTATGTTAAGAGAGGGTATGTTATAAGTAAAACCAAAGCAAAATTTAAGGTTTTACAAAAAATGTTTATAGCTTTTTTTTGAGGTGTCAAAGACTGGGAACCTAAGGAGGTGCTGATCAATTGTGAATGGCTAAACAAATTCTTTTATAAAAATGGAATGAAATACTAGTATGCGCTAAGACATTATGAAGGAGATGGTTTTGGAGAAACCTGGGAAGATTTGTATGAACTGATGCAAAGCAAAATAAACATAAGGAGAACAATTTATAGAATGACAATTGTATGGTAAAGACAACTTTGAAAGAATTAGGAAAAGAGAAGTCAGGAAACCCATCACTCAATTATTGCCCTATATAAAAAGGAACTATGACAAAATTCAGTAATTAATTAATTTAAGATCAGTAGACCCCAACCAAACAAGACCAGTTTAGAATATAAATTTCCTTGTAAAATACTTTGAAGGTGAATGGTGTAAAATAAAAGCACTGTTGCCAAAAGAGCAAGAAGTGTTGGAAGTTTAATACTTAATCCTGTGGAAAAGATCTGATTTCAAGAAGAGAGCCTGAAGAGAATTCCTGAAAGAGAGAGAGAGAGAGACTTAGACTACCATCCCAAGAGAGAAGAATGATGGGATAGGAGTTCCAATATCTATGGAAAAGTCAGTAAATGTCATTGATGGTTAGAGGTGACTGCAGCTGCAAGCTTTCTCACAGCTAGTACATTATTGAAATATTGAAATATGTATGTCTTTGTATTGCTTGTAGAACTGTTAATAAATTGCATATCCAATAGCATTGGTATTTATTTAAGTACATTTGGGAAGAGGAGTGTCACAGGTTTTTCTGATTTATTTATAAACTAGAATAGGACTCAGTGTTAATTTATTGATTAATGAAATACATTGTGCATTTCTCTTAATTTATGAGGAAATAACATGGCATCATCTTTGATTCCCTTATAATAGAGAACTTAGGATAGAGCACTAATAAGAATATGAGACAGTAAGAGGGTGAGTTTTGGTGTGGACATCAGCTAGTTCAAGAACCCAATACTCACAGGTATATCAGTAGGGGTCTGATGTTTAAAAAAATTTCTGGGCAATCAATCATTTTATTAATCATGCTAGCAACAATTAAAAAGGGTTAGTGATGCTCTCGAATGCCAGAGACCCTTCGTAGAATGCCCTTGGAAGAATGGGTGATCCTGAAGGTGGCAATCAACTCTGATTGGCTGACAATTAACTAGAGAATGAATATTATAATGAGAGGTAGACCTATTCTGTTGAGGATCTGGAGTGTGACTCTGATTACTCAGTCTTATCAAAGAGACTTATCTTTCTTTATCCATATCATCTGTCTGACAGAAGGGAGAATCCATATTTTCTCATACCTGTCTGAGTAAAACCACAATGGGTCAGAATCCATCAGTCACCTAAACTAAAATTTCTATACCTTTTGAACAAATTTAAGTTTTCCCTCTCAGTATCAGCCCTGTACTTCAAAGGTTGCCTGAATAACTACAGGGGCTGATCCCTGAAAGAGGAAGTAAAAAAGGGGAAAAACCTTGAATCTAATTCAATTATTAGTTATTAACACAAGAGGAAAAATAATCATTTCTCTAAGGAATGTTCATCCTAAATACTTGTTACAAAAGCAAAAGTAAGTGTAAAGCACTTGATAAGAGATCCAAATCAACTTCTATCATTCAACAAATCATTTATCATTTAACAGGTTGAAAAAAACATAAAGGAAGATATCTAGATATTGGGAGGGGTGGGTGGGTCATCTATGGAGGATAACATATGGACAGTCTTCCTTTGTATTCTAACTAGCCTACTAGCCAGTTGGAATTGTATGTTCTCCATACAATTTTGTGCCATTCTATAGGTAGTACTTCAGTGTTCCTTCCTCACCTCTGCTTTATATAATCACTAGTTTCCTTGAATCATAGAAGACTTCATAGAGGTGGCACCTGAGCTGAATCTCTCTCTCTCTCTCTCTCTTTTTTTTTTTTTTTTTGCTGGGCAGTGAGGGTTAAGTGACTTGCCCAAGGTCACACAGCTAGTGTCAAGTGTCTGAGGCTGGATCTGAATTCAGGCCTTCCTGAATCCAGGGCTGGTGCTTTATCCACTATGCCACCTAGCTGCCCTACCTGAGCTGAATCTTGAATGAAGATAAGAATTCTTAGCTAGAGATGATATGGAAGTTGAGTAAAAAAAACCCTGATGTATAATGAGAGCTAAGGGAAGTGCAAGAGTCAAAGATGAGTGGATTCCTGGGAATCTGATGGCTATATTTCACAAATCTCAATCTCTCAATCTCTCTCTCTCTCTCTCTCTCTCTCTCTCTCTCTCTCTCTCTCTCTCTCTCTCTCTCTCTCTCCCTCCCTCCCTCCTACAGTTATTTCCAAGCTTCTTGCCTTTTCCCAGTCATGTCTGACTCTTTGCAACCCACATTTGAGGTTTCCTTGCCAAAAAATACTGGATTACTTTGCTGTTTCCTCCTCCAGCTCATTTTATAGAAGAGGAAACTGAGACAAAAAGGATTAAGTGACTTGCCTAGGGTCACACAGCTAGTTTCTGAGGGCAGATTTGAACTCAGGAAGATGAGTTTTCCTGACTCCAGCCCCATCACTCTTATCCACAGCCACTGGAGTCCAAGCTTAATTTAACTGTGATTTCAGTTTTCCTTTTTTGCTTAGTATATGTTTACATTCTTTAATAGCAAAGCAAACACTATTTGCTATCTGTATTTTCTTGATATTGATGTTAAATAATAAGGGCTGTATTATTTCTTTTCCTGTCACTCTCATTATAACCTCTTCTACAAATCTGTTCCTCTTAAGTTGTTCCTGTTTTGTTTTTTTCCTAAGGGAGCTAAATTAGGCATATTGTATATGTCTATTTTGATGGCAGAAAAAAACAACTGCTTTTTGTAGCACTTAGCTATTTCTTTTGTGATAAATCAAGCCACTTGGTACATTGACTTTGCAAATGAATCTACAAATACCTCCCCTCTAGTTTGCTTTTCAATTCTTCTTTCTTCACCTTTCCTCCTCATTCTTTCACTCCTGCTCTCCCTCCCTTCACTTCCCATTTCTCCTTTCTTCCACCACCCCCTTCTCTCTTTCTCATCTGTCTCCTGACTCATTAGGAAATAAGGGAGGGAAGACTTTTCTTTAAAATTTGAGTAGGCTTCTCTATAAATCTTTTTAAATGTTTTTTCCTTTTTTTCTCTCTATAAATCTCAGACTGACCTAAATGCATGCATATGTGTAAGCTTTTTGTATCAAAACCCAAATAAAGCAGTTTTTTTGAAGATGACTAATTCAGACCTAATATAATTCATTTTAAAACCCTAAAGCTAAAACTTCAAATAGCACTTTCTCTTTTCAGAGTGGCTAACACTTTAAATTCTCAAGGAGTATAACTGCTCCCTTGACATATTTGAAGCTAAACATTAAAGGGTAAAGAATACATTATTAGAACTGACTAGAGAAATGCAATATGCTTGGCATTACTTTTCACTCTCATGGTTGACATTTATCCTGACTTAAATTTCCAATATCAGTTCTTAAATGGGCTTACTAGTATATGATAATCCAAAGGATTGCTTGAGCTCATCTTGACAGTCTTATTGATTTGGTTTAGTATTTACTTAATACCAATAGTATGCTTCAGCATAATTCTGAGTTCTTATCTGGTAGTGAGCTGATTTTAAATTTAAAGTATGGATTTACTAAGAATGTTACTATTGCTTTGAAATTCTGTAGGTTCTGTGGTAATGTCCTTCATGCTTTGACTTTTTAAGAGTTGTTAACTTGTAGTTTTCTCCTTGTTTTTACAAATATATAGAACAGTAGGGAAACCCCTCCACCTCCATGGTGATCTCATTCCATGCTGTCTCCTCTAGCAGATTGCCTCCTCTATCATCCCCACACTATCACTTATCTTCTCTCCCTTTTTATCTACTAGCTGCTTTCCTACTATCTACAAACATACCCTGCCCTCAATAAACTCTGACTTGATTCTTCCATCCCCACCAACTGTTATCCTGTATCTCTTTTGCCTCTTAGGACTAAATTTCTTGAGGAGGCCATCTACAATAGGTTTCCCCACTTTGTTTTTCACTCTTCTCACTTCTTAACTTTCCTCTCATTTTCTTAGTTCTCTATAATTAGGCTTCCAACCTCATCATTCAACTGAAGCTATTCTCACCAGTTACCTATGATCTCTTAATTGCCACATCCAATGACCTTTTCTCAATCCTCATCCTTCTTTTAACTCCCTGTATCTTTTTACAGTTGTTCACTCTCTTCTCCTTGATATTCTATTCTCTCTTGGATTTTGGATACCAATATTTCCTGATTCTCCTTATTCTACTTATCTGACCACTACTTGGTCTCCTTTGCTGGATCTTCATGTAGGTCACCCCCTCTAGGCATACATAGCTGTCCCTCAGGGCTCTGTACTAAAGGTTTTCTTCTCTCTTCCTCTATACCAGGGCTTCTTAAACTTTTTTCTACATGCGTCTCCTTTTCGCCCGCAGAATTTTTACATGACCCCAGGTATATAGGTATATAAAATAGGCATACATAACCTTTTACTGTTGCCAAATTATTCGCAACCCCCCACATTCAGACATGGAGTTGCAACCAGCAGTTTAAGAATTTTTGCTCTATACTACTTTACTTGGTGATATTAACTCTCATTGATTCCATTATTAACTCTATAGTGATCAACCTGCCCAAAATGGAATTCATTGTCTTTTCTCTGAAAACCTCCCTCTTTCCATTCTTTCCTGTTACTGTTGAGAGCACCACCATCCTTGCAGTCTCCCAGGCTTACAAATCTCTTACTCCCCATATCATATCAATCTGCTGCCTAGCATTGCCATTTTCACCTTTATAACATCTCTCAAATGAGCTCTCCCCTCTCCTATGATACTGCCACCACCCTGGGGACCCTCATCTCACTCCTGTACTATTGCAATAGCCTGGTGATCTGTCTGCTTGCCACAGGGCTCTCTCCACTCCAATCCATCCTCCTTTCAGCCATCAAAGTGATTTTCCTGAAGTCTAGGTCCAACCATGTAGGGACTCAGTAAACACCAGTGATTCCTTCTAAATTCCAGGATTAAACATAAAATCCTGTCTGACATTCAAAGATTTTTCATAATCTAACCTCCACCTGCCTTTTCAGTCATTAAAAAAATTCAGGTGGTTTTTTTCCAATTATATTTAAACAAAAATTTTAAAATACTTTCCATGGGGATTTTATTTCATTTTTTAAGGCTTCAGACAACTGCAAATCTGTGGTTACAAATCTACATTGGTCAAGGAAGTTTCCTGACCCAG
Organism: Dromiciops gliroides; assembly: GCF_019393635.1. Classification (NCBI taxonomy): domain Eukaryota; kingdom Metazoa; phylum Chordata; class Mammalia; order Microbiotheria; family Microbiotheriidae; genus Dromiciops; species Dromiciops gliroides. Next base: position 573,585,117 of record NC_057862.1, read on the forward strand.
GAGTTCCTTACAATAGTGAAATTATAGGTCTGGGTTTTTGTTGTTGTTTGTTTATTTGTTTGTTTGTTTTTAAATACCAGTAGCTATGCTGGCTTTTTGATATATAGAAACAGTCACTGCCTCTAAGGAGCTTATATTCTAATGGTGGGGTAGGGGAGACAACATGGACATAGATAAGATAGAGATAGGGTGGGTACTGCAACTGTTACTTCATTGGTATAAAGGGTAGAGAGCAGTCCTCAAAACTAAGAAGAATTGGGTTCAAGTCCTGCTTCTGACATGTACAGATAAATACAAAATATACAGAAAGGAATCAGGAAAGGCTTCCAGTAGCAGGTGACACCTGGGCTGCATTTTAAAGGAAGATAGAGATGCTGAGAATCAGAGATGAGAAGGGAGTGCATGCCAGACTTAGAAACTATGAGACTAGCTTGGTTGGAATGTCAAATGCCAGTGTGGCATATAAAACTATGTGTGGTCACCTTATTTCTGTGTCAAATTTGGGGAAAATTAGCTGGGGTTTCTAATATATTTGTTACTTATAAATTAGAAGCTTTAGCACCAGTTTTTGGGTATTAAGCATTTATTAAAGTGTATTAGATATTAGTAAAGAGAGAACACGTAGAGTTCAGAAAGTTCAGAAGCCCTACATACCTAGGATAGAAGAGTCAGAACAAGGCACCCTCACCACCTTGGAGTCTCAGGCCAAAAAGTGGAAGTTCCTGTGCCTGTGAGAGCAGAATATACTTCTGGGTCCTGATGAGAGGCAGCCCCTACACACCACTGCAGGCTAATTGGCTAGCATCACCTAAATCCATTGGTTCACTGGACTTAAGGGCAGTCCAAGAGCAGAATGTGCCAAGGTCAGAGAACCCACCCACTGAGGGCCAGGCTCTCAGGTAGGTGTGGTTTCAATCAAGTCAACTTCAAGTAAGTCAATCAGCAAAATCAATCCAATCAATATTAATATAATCTCCTCCAAGGGGGGGCCTCTGGGCATTCCAAAACCTGTTATTTTCTCACCCCATTAGTTCTTTTTCAGTTCATCATCCCTGCACTGACTATGCTCTCCTCTCTTCCCTCTCTTGACCCCATGGTGAGCCACACTTCAATTCTTTATTATCCTCTACTCTTAAGTCCCTTGCCCCCTTAGCCTATCACTGATCATCCCTTCCTGAGCCCTACCCTTGGATTACTTCCACCATCTTCTGTTTTCAGCCCTACTTACATGCTGCTGAATAAAACTAGAGAAAAACATCAAACTGTACTGTTGTGGTCTACTACAGATTTATGTTATGTGCTCTCAACTGGCCCTTTACTTATGCAAGACAACCCTTTTATGTGTGAGAATTGGAGTGCCACCAACCTGCTGAGAAAAACATTGCAGGGAAGCTCCTCCCTGAGGAGAAAGCATGAGGTGACCTTTCTGGGGTTTTGAAGGTCAGATTGGCATCCAGGAATTGTGCCTGCTGCCTGTGGGTTGTGTCAATTAGTGCTACCAGCCAATTAGCTTGGAGCTGTGTGTGTGGATACCCGGCTTCCTGTTTCAGAGGGGGCTTCTGGGAGAAGTGGCAGAGGAGCATGGTCTTTTCTTGCAGGAACTGGCTGTGAGCAGAAGGAACACTCTCTCTCTTTTAGATAGCTAGATGAAGGTCTCTCTCTCTCTCTCTCTCTCTCTCTCTCTTTTTGCTAACTCCATATATATTGGGGGGGGCGGTGAGGGTTAAGTGACTTGCCCAAGGTCACACAGCTAGTAAGTGTCAAATGTCTGAGGCCGGATTTGAACTCAGGTCCTCCTGAATCCAGGGCACCATCTAGCTGCCCCACTCCTAATATACTTTAATAAATGCCTAATGCCCAAAGACTGGTGCTAATGCTTTTCTGATTTAAGGCGACCTCACATTAGATTTTAAACATCACAGCTAGAATTTTAGGCTTTACATATACCTTCCTAATCAATTCACTCACCACAGCCACTTTTCCAAACCTTTTTATCCCTCTTGAAACTTTCCCTCACTACTCTTCTCCAAACCCTCTCATCTGAGAACCTTATCTCATAATTCAATGGAAAAAATGGGGATGTTGGCAGAGAGCTCCCTCTTTTCCTTTCTTCCTCATCTCATATCGCACACATGCCTTCTACCACTATCTCCTTAATCACTCATGTCTCTCTTGAAGAGTTGGCTCCTCTCTTTGTCAAGGTAGACCCCTCTGCATACATATGTGATCCCATTCCGTCACATCTTCTTCATCAGGTTGCGCTCTATCATCTCTACTCTCTCACTAATCTTCAGTCACTCACTTTCTACTTACTGTTTCTCTGCTGCCTACAAATATACATTAACAAAACTGTGGAATTTATGAAAGGAAATTAATGTATGGGGCAAGATAATAAGTTCACTCTACAATATATTCAGATTAAGATGCTGGTGGAAATACAAGTTTTATTTATTTAATTTATTTGAAGATAAATGAAAATATAGAAACAAAACATAGATTTATTAAATTTGAAGGTACTTAAAAATGAAAACATTTAGATGAGGATCAGTTGAGAGAGAAAGACAATGTTGTGGTGGGAGTATATGATGCTAACTGCCTGGTCTAAAGGATGAAATGGATGATGGTTTCTAGAAACCACAAAAATGGCATTGCGATGTTTTATAGTAGTGACTGAGCATGCCAACTGTACATCTGGGCATCTACTTGATTTCTGTCTGTGAAAGCAGAAGTAGTAATAAAATTTTGCCTTGCTTTTGATAATAATTTTAATTTTTTTCAAAAATTAGGGGAAGTGATGAAAAAAACATCATTTTGAATCTGATCTTGATTAAAAAGAAAAATTGTTAAAATCTACTAGGACTCTTTGGAGATGGTAGCTAACTCATCTTAAAATATGTTGTAAATAATTAGAAAGCTGATAGTAAAGTATGCCTTGTCTAAAATGTGTTTTAAAGTAGTCTACAATTCAGTAGGAGACCTTAATTTAAGAAGAATGAAGTAATCTCTAAAAAGAAATTCTGATGCCACAAATATAAATGGGCTATCTAAAGAGATTAAAGTTCATACTCTTGGAATTTATCAATCAACTTTGCTTTAAGGAAGATACATAAAAAATGGAAGTAAGAGCAGGAAATGTAAAATGAATACAGAAGGCAGGTACAGTTTTATGTAGTCTGTGGAGACCTAAAATCTAGAATGACCTTATATAGTGATGAATTCTAAAAACCTGTACTATTGTGTTTTTTTTAAGCTACCTTAAAGGCAAGCAAAGTAAGGGATAGAACTATTTCTTGGAAGTGAATGGGGTGGTGATAATGGATGACAGAGACTCAAAACTACTTGGCACTTTGTTTTTCTTTCTTTGTCAAGGATAATGATCTTAGAATTTAGGAAAGTAGAACAAAAATATATAAAAGAGAATTGAAATCAGAGGTATATAGTAAAAACCATTCAATCAAGGTAACCAGACCCAAGTGAAATACATACTGAAGGAATTAGGAATTATGATAATTTAGCCAGTGTCAATGATCTTCGAAAGACTGTGAGAATAAGAGAGATGCTTGTAGACTGTATAACTAATGTTTTCTTGATTTTTTCAAAGAAGAGAAGGGGATATCTGCAAACTATAAGCTACTGAAATGATCATGATTCAAGGCAAAATTCTAGAACATTTGATTTTTGATTTGTGAGTGCCTAAAATACATATCTCCATGACCAAGCATGTATTCATCAGGAACAAAACATGCCAGAATTACCTGATGTCCTATTTTTTTTAATAATGTTACTAGAATTGGGGGGAAAAACAAACATTTCATCAGTCTGCCAACAAGAATTTATTAAGGTCCTGAGACTACAAACACTAGCAGAATGCAAATATTCCCTGCCCTCAAGGAGTTTATATTCTAATAGAGAAGATAACACATAAAAGGGAGCTGAAAAGACATGGGGGGGGGAGGGAGGGGTGTTACCCCACTCTGGATATGATAGTCCTGCATCCTGGAAATAAGACAGTAATGCATCCCAGAGAGAAATGAAGAATTGGTTGGCCTGAACCTCTTTAAATTTGAAATTTTGGGAGGACGTAGACAATTAGAAAGTGAGACCTCGGGGACAGAGGGTACTTCTAATGTGAGGAGTCATGGGAGGGAGGGGAAGGGTAGGGGCAAGTTTACAAGCAAAGGAGGTTTCAGTGGCGTGGCTGACAAAGTCCTGTGGAGATGAGTTATGATTGTTGATGTTGTTCTTCTGGACGTAATGGAAAAATATAGTCTGGAGGATAGTAACTACATTTAGGTAGATCCAGAAAGTATTGAATGACTAGGCTCAAAGAATGGTAATTAGTAGATCACTATCATCCTAGGAGATCCCAGTAGAGTGTGATTGGGCTCTGTCCTTGGAACTGTTTTCATTATTATAAGTGACTTGATTAAAGGCACAGATGAAGTTTCGGATTTTTGGGTTGGCAAAAAGCTGAGAGGGATATGTCCTGGATAGGGATAATCGAGTCAAGTCTCATGCCTGAAAAAGTCAACTACTCAAGGAGGGGAAGCTTTGGCTAGATAAGAGCTCATGTAAAAAAGATCTGGCACCAAAGCACAACATGAGTTACTAATGTAAAGTGACAACTAAAAATTAGAGCAGTCTTAGAAAAGCATTATGTTCAGAATGAGAGAGGTTATAGTAAACTCTTTACTCCCTACATTGTATTCTGCCTTGGTCTGACCACATCTGAGGATTGTGTTTACCTTGGGACACCATATATTAAGAAAGATAACGATGAAGTTGAGCAAACTTGGAAAATTGCTGTCAGGTTAATGAGGGAACTCAAAACCGTGGAATACAAGGGATGTTTAAATGAACTAGGAATGTTTAGTTTGGAGAAGACCTTGAGGGATGAGGAGAGATTTGATAGCTACCTTCAAACATTTGAAGAGCTGCAGTGTAGAAGAATTATTCTTGTTCTGGTCTCCTTAACCCCAGAGGGCAGAGAGTCATGTTTTATCTCAGTATCGGGGTATGTGTGAGTGTTGGGGTGGAAGGAACCTTTCCTAACAATTGAAAGCTATTCCAAACTGAAATGGACAGCTTCATTAAGTAATGAGTGCCCTCTCATTATAGGTCTTCACAGGACAGCGAATGTTTTTATTTTTGACTTTGAGTCCCCTGAGCCTTACACATATAAGTGCTTTGTAAAACTTGTTGAATAAATGAATGAATAATTCATTGGAGCTGTTATAAAGATTCATGTTCAGTTAAAGGTTAGAGTATATATCTGGATTCCTTTTCTTTTTCTTTTTCTTTTTTTTCAGGGCAATGAGGGTTTAGTGACTTGCCCAGGGTCACACAGCTAGTAAGTGTCAAATGTCTGAGGTCAGATTTGAACTCAGGTTCTCCTGAATCCAGGGCTGGTACTTCATCCACTGTACCACCTAGCTGCCCCCTGGCTTCCTTTTCAACAATGAAATTCTTTGGTTTTATGTGGTCTGCTATCACTTCTCTTTTTTTCTCTTCTCTCCAAGTCCTCAAGTTTACTTTTTTTTTTTTAGGCAGGTCAGGAGGGTTAAGTGACTTGCCCAAGGTCACACAGCTAGTAAGTGTCAAGTGTCTGAGGTCACATTTGAACTCAGGTCCTCCTGAATCCAGTGCTTTAATCCACTGTGCCACCTAGCTGCCTCTAAAGTTTACTTTTAAGAACTTGGATGAACTATAACTATGATTTTTAAAATCATATTTTAAAAAAGAATGTATATAATTGTAAATTTAGAATATTAAGGGGGTAAATGTCATAAAGTATGTACTTCTGTATTGGAGACCATTGTTGAGTTAAGTCAGTGAAATCAGATCCATCAGAGTGCTAAAAGATTATCATTGTACATATCTTAGCATTCTTCTGGACTATGGAGCCTTTACTTTTTTTGTTAAGAAAAAGAACATTTGAAACATTTTAGCCTTTTTTTGAATAATGTACCAAAGATATATGGTATATTAACATTAAAAGCAGAGACATGCAAAGATTCATCAGAGACATTTACTAAGATTTCTTTTTTGTATGTGTGATGCACCATGGTGAAATTTGGGAAAAGTTAGAATGATAAATATAATAATGTATCTGTTCTTAATGAGTAGTACAGTAGAGAACAGGAGTCCTTAATATGGGTTATAGTTTTTAAATATTTTAATAACTATTCAATATAATTAATTTCCTTTTAAAGCTTTCATATTTTATTTTATGCATTTAGAAACATAATTCTACAATAGGTTTTTAAGCTTCACCACACTGCCACTGTGTGGACTATGACGCACAAAAAGTAAAGAACTCATAGTCCAGAAGAATGCTAAACTAGGTACAATGATAATCTTCTAGTACTCTGATGGATCTATGATTTCATTGGTATCACTGTTCACTTTCTTTTCCAATGAATACTATATAATCTACTCTTGTGATCTCATCTTGGTAGTATTCTTTTTTTGGGGGGGGGGTACAGTGAGGGTTAAGTGACTTGCCTAAGGTCACACAGCAAGTAAGTGTCAAGTGTCTGAGGCCAGATTTTAATTCAGGTCCTCCTGAATCCAGGGCCGGTGCTTTACCCACTGCACCACCTAGCTGCCCCGTTGGTAGTGTTCTTTATGTCTTATCCTAAACCTCTATATATACAGTGTGATGGAGGTATTCCTTTGGATTCCAGTTTGACTAAAGAGCAGAGCTGAAGTGAGTGGAAAATAGTGTGAGATAAATCTGGAAAAATTGGTTGTAGTCAAATTATGGAGGACTTTGTCATGTTTGGGAGTCTGGCTTTTATTCAGTTGGCAGTGAAGAAATGCTGAAGGGTTTTGAGCAGTGTAATGACATGCAATCACAAAATCTCAGATTGGGAATAGCCCTCAAAGAGTATTTATTTAGTCTAATCCTCACCCCAACAAAAATCCCTTCTACAAAAATGCCAATTCCAGCCTTTGCTTAAAGAATTAAATTGAGGCAGATCCCATTATCTACCCCCCCAATCACTTTCATTTATGAATAACTGTTCATTGTTAAGAAGGTTTTCCTTATATCAAGTCAAAATTTGCTTCTTTGCAACTTCAGTCCTCTGTTGCTAGTTATGCTTTTTGAGGACAAACAGAACATACGGCAGTACATCAAATACTTGGAGATACTTAATATGCTCTGCCCTCTATCCTCAAGTCTTCTCTAGGTTAAACATCCCTGGTTCCTTCAACTGTTCTCTATATGGCATGATGTCAAGGCCCCCTCGCCATGCTGGTCTTCCTCCTATGGAGGTACTTCTGCTTATTAAGCGATACCTTTACCAAAATGTAATACCCAGACCTGAGCATAGCATTTCAACTATAGTCTGATCAGTGCCGAGTACAGCAGTCCTTTGCCTCTTTTATTCTGAATACACTGCCGTCCTTAATGTCACCTAAGATCCCCTAATTAGTTTTGGCTGCTATATCATACTACTGATTTCTCATTGATTTTATGGTCCATTAAATTACTCAGGTTTTTTTTTCCAGATCAATTGCTATCTAGCCATTGGCATCATTATCTTGTTCTTGTAACACTGGTTCTTTAAAACCAAATATTTGATTTCTTATTTATCCCTGTGCAATTTGTCTTATAGAAGCAGCCCAGTGTTCTGTCCTATTGAGATTTTTGGGATCTTCCATTTGTTATTGAATATATTAGCCTTTCCTCTCATATTTGTGTTATTTGCTTGTTTGGGAAGGCCTTTCTTTTCCTTTAGAAGATTAGCCCCAACTCTAACCAGTTAACATTATATAGGTTGGGTGATGTGACTTGATGATCTCATGCTAGATGACTGCAGAAGGTCTTTCTCTGATTAACCTTTCAGCCTTCTTTCTGGCTTCTCAGACAATATCCTCCTCCATCTTAGTTTATCATTTTTGGTACTGCCTAATTAATCTTACACTGCTCTTACCTTGTCATTCTTCTGTTCAAAAACAATGACAGACCATCACATTTATCACATACTTGTATTGTTGTCCCTGTTCTCCACACCCCAATACTTGCCCGTTTAAGCTCCAGTATTAGACCATAACTTTCTTGAGGTTAGGGATTTTGTTTTATACAACTATATGTGTTTGATGCATTAATTTATTATTTTGAAAGAAGGGATAGTTAAATGAAGAATTTCTGTTATCAGTATGTTTCAGGGACTTTTAGTAGGACCACTAGAGCAAATAACTTCTTCATTTAACCTTCCCCATGTTTTTGTGTTTCCATTACTTGTGTTCTACATTCCTTATAGGAAATATGATCGATTAATGCTCCAAATTGTGTATCTCTTTATATAGGCTGTTTCTTCTTATGTAGGAGATACAGATCAAGGGGAGGGTGCAATGGAATAAGGAAAAATGGTGATGTTTCAGTGTAGCAGTTGAAACATTTTACCTTGAAAAGTGCCCTTGTTTATTCTCTGTAAAAAACATAAGGAACATTGGGTTTGGAGACTTATACATTACCTAAATCACAAGGTTGTTGTGAGGTTCAAATGAGATAACATAAAGTACTTTGTAAGTCATAAATATCAGCTATTAATATTAGAGTATTGAATAAGTAGGATCATTGATACAGTAAGAGATTAGTTCTGGGATCACCAGAAATATATGCCAGAAATTTTAATAGTAATGTGTAACAGTAGTAGGAAAAAAGTAGTAAGTAAATAGCCATATATAGAATTGAATCATGTGTCTTAACACTATAATGTTGATGGACATTAAAAGTCTATCTTGGGGCAGCTAGGTGGCACAGTGGATAGAGTACCAGCCCTGGATTCGGGAGGACCTGAGTTCAAATCCTGCCTCAGACACTTGACACATACTAGCTGTGTGACCCTGTGTGGCATGCCTGTCACTTAACCCTCATTGCCATGTCAAAAAAAAATGTCTATCATGATTTTGGTATGGATACAATTTTGAAAAGATGCTTAATTCTTACTATTTGTTTTTAGAAATGAATGATTCAGATATTGCCCTACCAATTATGACTTTTCATGTGGTTTCTTTTGTTCTTTTTTTAGGTTTGAGTGGCCGATTCTTTGTCACCACACTTCCAACTATTTTCCAGTAAGTTTATATATCAAGTGTGGAACAAAACTATTCACTTTCTAATATAAACAGAAATCACTCAATAAAAATGTCAACAGTAAATCCCAGTATGTCTCTGACAGTCACCTTTTGTTGAGCTTTGTACTGTCTTGTTCTGGATTTTATAAAATTTGACAATTTCTTCATTGTTTTATTCTCTATGGAGATTAATTCAAGAGTTCACAGCTTTCTGATCCCCATTGTAGATCACAGACTTTGACTTTTAATATAATTTCTCAGGACTTGATATATCCTTGACTAGTACACCTTACTGAAAAATGATAAGAATCCATTATGCTTTATGCAGTAAATCATAGGCTGATAGGTTATAGAAGGTCCTCTCATTTATTCCCCTGTCATCACATTAAATATGCTTGAAAGCTCAGAGACATTATTTTCTCCCAATTCCCTAATTCTCCTTAAGAAAAGAAGAATTCATAGGATTTTATTAGCTCATTCCAATGGTCATTGCTAAGCAGATTCTGAAGTAGCAATTCACCACTGCATTTAATAATGATAGGTGGTGCATGATTTGATATATAGACTTTAAAAACACTTGAAGTCAGAATAGGTCACGTTTTGTTTTGTTTATTTTCAGACACATTATTTAAGTGAAAACATATTTCCTTTTGGCAGTAATTCTCAAATAGGGCCCAGTTAGTTTGCAAAAGATGTAATTTCAGAAATGTGAAAATTGAGATTATAAATACCATCAACCAATACAATTAAATACATATATATGCATATATTTGTAAACATATTTAAATAATTTTAAATAATTGGTAATAGATTTAGTTAGGTAAAATAGTGATGGGCTGATAAAAATTCTAGCATAAGCTTTCCTTATTTGAAATTTGGGGGTGTGGGTAGCTAGGTGGCACAGTGGATAAAGCCCTGGCCCTGGATTCAGGAGGACCTGAGTTCAAATCTGGCCTCAGACACTTGACACTTACTAGCTTTGTGACTCTGGGCAAGTCACTTAACCCTCATTGCCTTGCAAAAAAAAAAATTGGGAGTTTTCATTTTTACTAGATAAATTATGGAAAGTAAAACTATATATGATCGCTCTATTACTGTCCTAAGTGTAGGAAAAATTAGCTGGGGTTTATTACATATTTGTTACTTATAAATTAGAGGCTACTGTACCAGTTTGGGGCATTAAGCATTTATTAAAACATATTAAATATTATCAAAGAGAGCGCACATGGCTCTGAAAGATAGGAAAGACAAGCTAGGAAATAGAAGAGAGAGAAGAGAGAAAATGGGGAACCCTAGAGGGCTGGGTCTCCTCTCACCAAGTTCCCAGGCCCAAAGAGCCAGTTTCTGTGTAAGCTTGCTGTGGGCAAGAGCAGAGCCTACCCATACACATTGTTCAAAGCTAATTGGCTAGTATCATTGAAATCTATTGGTTCACTGGATTTGAAGGTGGTTTGCGAAGTTGTGCTGAGTTCAGAGCCCAGAGAACAGATCCTCTGGTGGGAACAAGGCTTTCAGGTAGTTGTGGTTTTGAATGAGGTCACTTCCTGACTCTGGGCTGACCTTAAGAAAGGTCTGACCTTAAAAAAGGTCAGGCTTGGGCTGGGGGTGGGAAGGGGCAGGGGGGCCCTTGGAGTCCCAAACCCCCTATTATTAATAATTTTCTCACAAACTTAAGATCATAGGTACTTTTAAATTCATAATTTTGGCTATGATAACTCTGAACATTTTTTCTTGTTATGCTATAGATCACTAATGTGCCTATTAAATTATAAATTCCTTTAGGGTTAGAACTGTGTGTATATGTGCATATATACATATAAAATAGGTACTTAAAATGTTTATGTGTGAATAGATAATACAAATGTTTTCAATCTTTGAATCTCCAACCCCAACCTCAGTGCTTTATGTGTAGTCAGGACTAAATAAAATGTTATTTAATAGAATTGAAATTAAAGCAAAATTTATTTTGGTTTTATGATGTTCAGTACTTGTATTATTAATGGATATTTTTTTCTGTCACACTCGTAGTGCAAAGGATGGGATATTTCGCCGATATCGTGGCCCAGGGATCTCCAAAGACCTTCAGGATTACATCTTAGAGAAGAAGTGGAAAGCAGTTGAGCCTGTGTCTGGCTGGAAATCCCCATCTTCTATAACGTAAACTATGCCTTGCTTTTACTTAAAGAGATGATTATAAATTCACATAAGAGATATATTGGGAACCAAATTAACAACTTTTTAGGCTCCAAAATTCAGAATTTCCTGTTTATACATCATAAGCAGAGCATAGACAGCAAAAAATATTCCATGCTGGTTCTGAAACTAGTGTACATATATTATAGCTACTTTTCAAATTCCTATGTGGCCTTCCTGTGGAGACAGACACTTTGAAGAGTCACAAATGTTTATACATTTTTAGACAGTGACTATGCTGATTTAATGTAAACCAGAATTTATAAATCTTGCAGTGAGTTGTGCTAACAGTATCTCCTTCATACAAAACATGGATTTGTGTCCCTTTTCAGTTTCTTTTACCTTTGAATTAATTTGAAGCATGAAATCAATTAAAAAATATAATGTATCATTCTTGTTCCATAGACAGTTCTTTAAAGGAGTTGATAGGAGTTTAAGACATCTAGTGAGGTAGTAAATAGAATGCCAGACTTGGAATCAAGAAGATGTGAATTCAAATCTTGCTTCAGATCCTTACTAGCTTTGTGAATCTGGGGAAGTTACTCAACCTTTCTCAGTCTGTTTCCTCATATGTAAAATGGGGATAATCATAATATTAAATATGTAAAGCATTTTGCAAACTAAGTGTCACTTAAATACTCATCATCACCTTTCTCATTGTATTATTATTGTCATTTTCATACTTGTAGCTATTTCTAGTAGTAGTAGTAGTAGTAGTAGTAGTAGTAGTAGCAGCAGCACCACCACCACCACCACTACTACTACTGCTACTACTACTACTACTACTACTACTACTACTACTACTGCTATCAAGACACCAGGGGGAACAATTACGTTGGCAGCATCTTTCAGGGCTGCCAGGGGTTCAGGCAGTGATTGTCAATAGCTTCATGCCTCATCCAAGGCTAAGTAATAATCAATGTGGTTGGTATATTTCCTGGTCTAAGAGTTACAAAAGAGCTTTGTAGTTCATTTTAGCTATCTATAGCAAAATTATTCTGCTGAAGTCCTCTGATTCCATGCCATGATGTGGAGGTAACCCTGATATTTTTTTTTTGGTGAGGCAGTTGGGGTTAAGTGACTTGCCTAGGGTCACACAGCTAGTAAGTATTAAGTGTCTGATGCCAGATTTGAACTCAGGTCCTCCTGACTTCAGGGCCAGTGCTCTATCCACTGCACCACCCAGCTGCCCCTAACCCTGCTTTTTTAAGGACTTTGTAATGGAGCATAAAATTTGACAAGTCCTTACAGAACTGAAAAGTCTTCAAAAATGGTCCCATTCTTTCTGTTGTGTGTGGATCAACTTAACTAAGTCTTAAAAGCCTCATCACCAAGTTGGCCAAGGGTTATAAAGTGTTCAGTCATAGCAACTCTACCTATTAAGTTCATAATTTATATATTCAGTGCAAGAAAGGATCTGAGAGATATTCTAGTATATCTTATGCATTTTGCATTTGAAGTAATTGCGGTCCAAAGAAGCCAAGTTACTTGGCTAACATTACAAGAGAAGGAACTGGAACATTTGAAATTCAAATTCAGATTCTTTGACTCTGTTGGTGGCAGGAGTATTCAAGTATAAGGAATCAATTTTTGCTGTCACATGGTATACCAATGCTGAATATTTCCTTAATAAAATTGAAATAAACCCTGAATAAATTACCCAGTAAATAGCTTTTTATATTTTGTGTACATAATACATTTTAATTTCTTTGAATAGTGCTAATCTATGTTATTCATTGGGGTCATGAAGAATTGAACATGACTGAACAACATGTTAATTACAGTGTAGGAAAGACCCAGGTTTATGTTTTTGTTTAGTGTACTCTAAACTTTCTTCTGAGAAAATTTTCATAAAGAGTTTTGTAACTCATATCACTAATATGAGTAATATCACTTTACACCGCGATTATATTTGCAAAACACTTTGTCATCAGTTGTCTTATTTGTTCTTCAGTATATTTGCTAAGTAGTTTGCCTAAGGATAGAACAGATAGTGTTAATACCAGTTCTCACATGGGGACATTAAGGTTCAGACAACAGGAGTGGCTAGACTAAGATTACACAATTAAACTATTCCTAGTTTTGTGGGGGCAAGGGAGGAGAAAGCAAAAGCCCATTTCAAAACTGAAACTCATTCATGTTGGTTAATATTTTTTATCCTGACCTGTGATCTCACTGGTTTGGGAACTCTACACTGATACAGATTGGCAACTTACATCTGTAATGTATAGACTGAGAGAATTAACTAGGGAGTTCAGAAGTTAAATGACTTTTCCCCTGGTCATTTAACTAGAATAGCTAAACTATTCTTGTCATTGACAAGAATTGAATACAAACCTTCCTGCCTCCCAGGATAGCTTTTTATCTACTTCCAACTTCTTGTGATACTCATTTTATGGACTCTCTATTTTATGGTGAGAGTTACAGATGTGTGACAGGCTTTGACTCATGTGGTAATTAAATTTGGACCTTTGATGTTTGAGCTAACTAGGGTTTTATTTTTCAACTTTATATTATATTCTTGCTTAAAGAATCCTTGCTTGGCACATAGTTGACATATAAATGCTTGTTCTATCCCTAGCTCCTTGCTAAATTATAACATTATTTGTAGGAAAAAATATATGAATAACAATTTTAATTGGAAATTGACTTAGATAAGAAAACTGAAATGAGTTTACATATCCAAGAGAAGGTTGGTAGATACTTTCTCAACTTGACATTACCAGTGCAAAGTTGGCAGTGAGGTGGCCTAATGGATAGGGTTCTAGACTCTGGGTTGGGAAGGCTTTACTTACTAGCTGTGTGACTCTGGGTAAGTCATTCCATCTCTCTTAGCCTCTATTTCTTCATCTGTGCAATGGGAATAATAACAGCATCTACCTCACAGAGTTTTCATAAGTCCCAAATAAGACAATATTTGAAAATGTCAGTTGTTATTATTGCAGTTTTCAGTCAAGCTGCCTCCTTTCTAGTCCCTCCTAATGAAAAAAAAAAAGATCAGTGGTGAGATGGTAAGGAAGGTAGTTTTTCACATGATATATAAGATATCATGAGATGCTTTCATTGTGTAAGTGGGAGATAGCTGTGTATCAGGATTCAGCCAATTATGTTTGTTTGGACCCTGCCACTATACAAAAACACCTTGTTTAGAGGGTAGCCAGTGAAAAAAAGATATTGGAATTATTTTTTATTGACTCTATACCATTTATCATTTTTTTTGTTTTTTTAAATCATATTTTATAAAACTGCTAACTTCTCTCCTTTAATTTTAATTTTTAGAATGTCTGGAATGGCTGGGCTTTTCAGTTTATCAGGCTGGATACGGGTGAGTAGCCCTTAATAATTCCATTGCAGGAGTGCTTACTTAACATTTATTTCAAAGATAGGAGTGAAAAGTCAATGTGCTAACAGCATGAATATAAACATTTGACAAATGTGTACCATGATTTAAGTTTTCCTCTTATCACCATTGATTCCATGCCCTTGGTAGGAGTTTTATGTCCTTGTAGTGTAAAGGCAAAAATTGAGCAGGACTTGTAGGTAGTTTGTCAAAATCACATTTTTGTACAGTAGATGATAAGCTACTAATCAAAGGCAAAATGTTTGATGTTGTTTTAATTCTGTTTTATTTTTCTTCAGTTCTAATCCCCCTGCTGATCAGAGTGTTAGGCCTAGAAGCAATTCACAATGGATTTCATTGAGTAGTTTCAGAGGTGGTTATCCAGGTTTGGCTATTGATTTACTGTGTAATCTCTACAAAGTGACTTAACTCCTCAGTTCTCTGTTTCTTCATTATCAAATTAGGGAGATCAAATCTAAATGATTTGGCAGCACTGCTGTGAAATTGGATAAAGCTCTGAAAAACCCTTTTAATATCATCTAAAAAAAGGTATTTTTATAATAAGAGTCTCAGCATAAATTGGGTTGTTTGACTTTATCTTAATGCAACATTTGGAATATTATCTCAGCTTATGTTTTATTCTGCATCTCATTGCTCATCATTTTTCAGACATTTATCAGGCATCCATGATGCCTGATATGAGATTTCTCATCTGTATTAATGGAGACAATGTTGCTACAAAGATCTTTCTCTGTCTAAATGTTCAGCTTCCTTATAGAATGATAGGGATAATAATTTAGTCAAATTAGTCATACCCCTTAATTATTTTCAAATATCTGTCTTCTTTTCTATGCATCTTGTATTTCCTATACATATGCACATGTATAATCAAGCAAATATAGCATGTGGTACTCATAGCAAGACTTGCTATCTAAGATGATAAAGCCAGATTGCTGTTTCTAATATCCTCTGTGGATCAAGGATTATGGTGTTTTCCAGGGCTCATCTGTAAGTTATTTTTGGACAATTTACAATTCTACTCTAACTATAAGTCTCTATTCTTTAGCATTTTGATTTTTAAATAGTTTAAAAGTCTATTTGTTTATGAATATGTGTAATTTATGGATTCTCCTTCCCTCCCTGCCAAGTTAATTCCTTTTCCGCCTTTTTTCTTATTCCATTCCTGCTTCTCATTCATTGCCATAGCTTTCTCTATACAGTTTGTGAATGATTGACAAGTTAGGTTGTTTTTTTTCTTTTTTGATTTTAAAGGCAGCTTTTTGGTTCTGTTTAATTATCTTTACTTCTTTTTTAAAAAATTCTATTTATTTATTTATTTATTTATTCATTCATTCATTCATTTATTTATTCATTCATTCATTCATTTATTTATTCATTCATTTATTTATTTATCTATCTATCTATCTATCTATCTATCTATCTATCTATCTATCTATCTATCTATCTATTTATTTATTTATTTATTTTTTAGTGAGGCAATTGGGGTTAAGTGACTTGCCCAGGGTCACACAGCTAGTAAGTGTGTGTTAAGTGTCTGAGGCCACATTTGAACTCAGGTTCTCCTGACTCCAGGGCCGGTGCTCTATCCACTGCGTCACCTAGCTGCCCCAATTTTCTTTACTTCTTTATGTTGTGAAGCTCTTATAAGACAGATTGAGTTTTTCTGGAAAAATCTCAAATATTAAAAAAAATGCCATTCGTTATGAAAAGGAAATTTTTTGTCTCCTCCTTCTTGCACTGCCTCCTCTTCACCTAAGGGACTCTATTGGTTCTTTTGCCTCAGTTCTACTTAGAATAGACCTCTACTGGTAAGTCCAGGGCCTCAAATAGAGGACTTGACCTGCCAGCCTCCGGCATCTAGAGCAGAACTCCCTTCCTCTCAAGTATACAGACCTTCAAGTGGAACCCTGAGTTTGTTGGGAGCATATCACTCTGAATTCAAAATGGAAGACCTCAAAGAGGTCAGAGCATCTCTTAATGCGCCAAAGCTTCTTCAGAGCTTTGAAGGTTTTTGCTTTTAGAGAATCTGCCTGCTTGAGGTTGTAGAACTTAGGTCAGACATCTCTGACACAGTGACACCTGTGTGATACAGTGGCCCTGGCTAAATGTTGGGGCATGCAAAGAAAGGCAAAAATATGGTCCTTGCCCTCAAAGAGCTTTATAATGGGGAGACATGTAAAAATTCTTTGTGGTAATTTTGGCCCTCACAGACAAAATGCAAATAACAACATTCATGTAAAATATACACAGCAAATGTGGGAAGCAATTTCAGAAGGAAGTTATTAGTAGTACAGGAGACTAGTAAATTCCTCTTGTAGGAAGTGGGTTTTGAATGGTCTGAAAGGAAGCCAGAGAGGTCATACAACAGCTAGGTGGCACAGTGGATAGGGCTCTAGGCCTGGAGTTAGGAAGACCTGAGTTCAGATCTGGCCTCAGACAATAGCTGTTTGATCTGTGGCAAGTCACTTAACATTTGTTTTCCTCAGTTTCTTCATCTGTAAAATGTGGATAATAATTATACTTGCCTCTCAGGGTTCTTGTGAGGACAAAATGAAATAATAATTGTAAAGCACATAGCACAGTGCCTGGCACAACCTAAACACCATACAAATGTTAGCTGTTATTATCAGAGCAGAGATGGGCATTCTAGCATGGGAGAAAGCTACAAAAAAGCTTGGGGTTGGGGGCTGGAGTGTCATATGCAGGGAACAATAAGAAGTCTCATTTCATTAGATCATAGAGTATTCGGAGAGGAGTAAACTGTAAATTGAAAACATTGGAAGGGGGCAGAATGCAAAGGTTTTTAAAAGCAAAGCAGGGTTTCATATTTGATTCTGGAAATAGCAATATTACAAAGCCATTGAAGTTTATTGAGTTGGGAGATGGGTAAAGAGTATGAATTTAACTTTAAAATAAGAAAAATATACCTACATTGGTCTTAGTTTGTTTGATCTATTTCTGTCAGACTTCTAAACAGCCTACAAAATCAAAACAATGCAATACTCAAACATGTGGAAGAGATTAGGTAAGATAAAGGATGGGGAAGGAAAGACTTCCTAGGCAAAATGTTGTGGAAAGTGCACTGGATAGACATGGAGTCAGAGAGTTCTGGGTTTGAATACAGCCTGATATTTACTAGGTGTTTGACCCTGTGCAAGTCACTTACCTTCCCTAATCCTGGGTTTCCTCATATGGAAAATAGTACCTGAAATGTTTTCCATAGGACTATTATGGGGGTCAAAGGATATATAATATTTTACCAAACTTCTTTATATGATTCCAATAGGGTTCTAATACCTAAACCAGAGAGGGATAAAGCAATTAACCAGAACTATGGACCCATATTGCTAATTAAAATTGATGCAAACATTTTAAAGGTAATCTTAATTCAAAAAGGTGATAGCAATACATACAAATAATTTTTTGCATGAAAAGTAGAATTTATAACAGAAGTACAAAGATAGTTTGCCTTTAGGAATACAGTATAATAATTTAAAAAATAAAAATAACTAAGCCATATGATTATAACAATAGATGCAGAAAAAAGCTCTTTAAAATTTACAGCATTACCTATTCTGATTCCTTCTATTTCTTTTTCCTTTCTTATTTCTATTGCTAGGATTTCTAATACAATATTGAATAATATTGGTGACAGTGGGTATCCTTGTTTCATATCTAATCTTACTGGCAAGTCTTCTAGCTTATTACTATTTTTTTTTAGGCAGGGCATTGAGGGTTAAGTGACTTGCCCAGGGTCACACAGTTAGTAAGTATCAACTGTCTGAGGCTGCATTTGAACTCAGGTCCTCCTGAATTTAGGGCTGGTGCTTTGTCTACTATACCACCTAGCTACCCCCATAGTTTATCCCTATTACAAATAATGCTTGCCTGATGGTTTTAGGTGAATGTTTTTTATCAATTTAAAGAAACACACACACACACACACACACACACACACACACACACACACACACACACACACACAAAACTACAAAGGCCCTATGAAGGAAGATGCTATCTGCATCCAGAGAAAGAACTGATAAATAGAAGTACATATCCACAATACATACACACACACACACATACATATTTGTGTCTAATGGTAACCATTCATCCCTAGGGTTGAGGGAAGAAGGGGAAGAAAAAAAAAAAGAAGAAAAAGATACATGATAACTTTATTATATGTTTAAAAGGAATAGCAAAGTTGTATATAATAGGATTGCAATTTCATGTGCAATCATCTTTTTTTTCCATTCTATGTTATGGAAATGCTTCTTTTATTAAGTTCAGAATAAAATAAAATTTAAAAGAAAAGAAAAAGGAAAATGTACAGTATTCATTTATGCTAAAATCTTTAAATGAATTGGCATAGGACGGACATTTTGATATGATTTTTCAAAACTTATTTAAAGCCAAAAATAAAACATTTACAATAAGGAAACACTAGAAATTCTCCTGTTAAATACAAGGATAAAGTAAAGATAATATTACTTTTGACATTATTCAAGAAATACTAGTGAAAGCACTAAGTCAAAAGAAACAAATTAAGGGCATAAACATTGGCAAGGGGATAAAATTATACATATTTGCAGAGAACATGATGATTTATTTAGAAAATCCCAGAAAATCAACAAAAGCAATATACAACTTAATTGAGGCAATTCCAGTAAAGGAACATGATGTAAAATAAGTACAATACTATGAACAGTATTTCTGTATAGCAATAACAAAATCCAGGAGGAAATAATAAAAAATAAATTCCATTCAGGAGAATTAAAATGGAAAAAGTATCTGGGAGTTAATTTACTGAGACGCATTCAAGATATATAAATATAATTATAAATGTTATTTTTTAAAATAACAGCATAAATAATTGGAGAAATAGCCATTGCTCAGGGTTAGTGCAAGCCAATGTGATTAAAATAATACTAACTGAATTAATTTACCGATTTAACTAAATTAAACACTGGTAGTTTGGTAGTTCAAACTACCAAATGGGTCCTTTATAGAGTTTGATACATTAATAACAACATTAATTTGGAAAAACAAAAAGTCCAGAATCTCAAATGAAATAATGAAAACAAGTAGAAGTAATGGGGACAGGGTGGGGAGGAGAGAAGAAATGCATTCGAAGCTTGAAATAATATATTTAAATAGTAGTCATCAAAACTTTGGTACTAACTAAAAAGTAGAAAAGTATATGAGTAGAACAAACCAGATAATGAAGAATTAGAAAGAAAGCATTTACATCTAGGGACTCTCAAAAAAGAGGGAGTAAAAAGGCAGTAAGTACACAATATGAATCAAATATGGGGCAGCTAATTTATTCCTACAACACAAGAAAAGCCAAAATTAAAAGACTCACAAAGTTTCATGAACAGAACAAGATTCAGTAATTTTCACGCATAACTGCTGTTAAAATTTGTTGGGAAGGGGCAGCTAGGTGGCTCAGTGGATAGAGTACCGGCCCTGGATTCAGGAGGACCTGAGTTCAAATCCAGCCTCAAACACTTTACATTTACTAGCTGTGTGACCCTAGGCAAATCACTTAACTCCAATTGCCTCACCAAAAAAAAAAAAAAAAAATTGTTGGGAGGCTAGTACTTATCCTCAACAGAACATCAAACTATTTGCAGAACTACTAATTAAGCATTTAGTTTTCTTTTCCTTCCTTCCTTCCTTTTTGTTGAGGTGATTGGGGTTAAGTGACTTGCCTAGGATCACGCAGCTAGTAAGTGTCAAGTGTCTGAGGCTGGGTTTGAACTCAGGTCCTCCTGACTCCAGGGCTAATGCTTTATCCACTGCACCACTTAGCTGCCCTTAAAGCATTTACTTTTGACCATGGCTCTATACTACCCAAATAACTTGTGTTATTAGTCTGCTGGCAAATCAGTCAGGCTTGGGCCAATCCTCTTGTTGTCTTCCTCTGCAGAGCAGAAGGTTCTTCTGTTGTTTCCCAGGAAAAGAAACACAAAGTTAAAAAGGCTGGTAGCATCCCAGGCTAATGTTCTCCTTGTTCAGTCCATGTTTCCTCATGGGGACAATAATAAAGCAAGGAAGGGCAGCTAACCATCCTTCCATACCCTCTCTCGACATGGGAGAGTCAACACAAAGAATATACTACTTGCTGTTTAGGGAAGAATCTCAGCAAAGAGAGTGACCTGGGGTTATTTGTTCTATTAGCTGACAAAGCCCCTCTCCTATTACTCAGCAAGAAGACAAGCAATAAACCACTCAATGTTTACTAAAATACTAAAAAATACCTTGTAGCTCTTGGCTCTAAAGCACTTGACCTATTTCATTGTGGGAGAGATATAGCCCCTACTAAACTATAAAGAACCATTTCCCAATGGATGAGTTGTTAAAGATTATGAACAGTTCTTAAAAGAATTGATAACTAATAATAGACATTTGAAAGTTTGCTCCAGTTCACTTATAAGAGAAATGGAGGTCAAAATAACGCTGAGGTTACACCTCACACCTAGCAAATTGGCAAAGTTGTTAAAAGATAGCAATAGTCAGTGATGGAAGGGTTAATAGGAGGATAGATATACTACAGTTGGTGAATTTGTGAATTGGTGCAATTATTCTGGAAAGGAATTTGGAATTATGTTTTTGTTAAAAAGTGACTAAAATGTCCTTTCTCATATATACCAAAATACTCATTATAGCACTTTTTGTAGTAACCAAGAAAAAAAATTGAAAATAAAATAGATGCTCATTGTTTGATCGGTAACTGAACAAACTGCAGTATGTGAATATAATGAAAATATAACAGCACTATAAGAAATAATGAATATGAAGAATTAAGAGATGTGGGAAGACATTTGAACTGATGCAAAATGAAGTAAGCAGAACTGGCAAATCAATATATTTCAGGGACTACTACAATATACTGTGGACACCATTCAAGCAAGCAAACATTTATTTATTAAGCACCTATGCTGTAGAAAGAACAATAAAATGAACCAAGGCTGTGAAAAAAATGAGATAGGAAGTAAGGTGCTTTAGAAATTGTGAAGGTGATATATGTATGTGCCAGCTATGACTAGGCTTCAGGCATTTCTTTTCACTTGTCACTACAAAACATTTAAATATCAGTTCTCTTTCATTGTAATATTGATTACCCCCTCTTAAGTCTATAATTACTTTTGGTAAATTAAATTATAGTTTAACTCATTGAGGTCTTGAGATAAATACAGTAAAATGTTGCCTTTCTAAGGAATAAGCTATATATTCATCTTTTTTATGTCCTTCTCCCAAAAGCTTTTGTCAAAGGAATTTTGGAAATTTTGTCTTAGTTTCATTAAAGCCAGATATCACTCTGACACAATGCTTTCTTAATTTTTCTAAACAAATACCTAAAGTTTATAAATGAATAGAAACTATATTGTTTATTTAGTAAATTTCATGCAACCTGTGTGAAAAAAGGGATTAGAAATGGGATTCTTACTGAAATTTGTAAATAGCCAGCGTGTGGTTTTAAAACAATTGCAGTTATTGCCAAAAACAAGAAGAAACTAACAAAAACAAATGACTGCAAACTAAGACAGATAAACACGTAAGGAAAGGATGCCATCTTGTGGGCTTTTAGGGTAGCCCAGATAAATCGGTGTGAAAAGCTACAAGTAATCCTGAAATTGTCCAATTTAGTCCGTTGTTAATAACAAAGTAAGTGAAACACAGTGCTTCCCTTAAAAGAAACTTTAGTGGAGGTTTTAATGAAAAAAAAATAGAGTCCCCTTAGACTGTGAGCTCTCCCCATTAGACTGTAAGTTCCTTGAAAACAGGGACTTCTTTTTGCCTTTGTGTCCCTAGTGCTTAGCACAGTGCCTGGCACATACCTGGAACTTAAATACTGGTATTCCAATTAGTCTTAACTTCTAAAATGAAGTGTGTGTGTGTGTGTGTGTGTGTGTATTTCTGTTATGTGCTTTAAAGCATCATTACCAAGCACTCAGAAATCTAGTTCTTTTAATTAATCTGACACCATTGCAAAATTTTAACTAAATAAAAGAAAGGTATGGGATCAAGGGCACATGTAGATGGGTTGTCATTGTTGAGGAGGGCCTCCTAATTATGGGAGACTGGAGTAAAAGAGGAGAAAATAGGGAATGAATTAAGGAGTTTGGAGATGAAGAGAAGGGGAAAAGATGGAGCTCATGGCCAATGACCAGCCTTTATTTTCTTAGTCAAATATGAGCTGTGGTTCTTAAGAGGGCGTGGAGAGAGGAACTTTGAAAACAGAAGAAACAACCTCTGTGGGGAGTGGAATAGCGAATTGATCAAGGAGAAATAAATGCTTCAGTAAGTCCCTAGTAGTTAACATAAATTTGCAGGTGATTCAGTCAGCTTAGTTATACAATTTCCTCCATCTAGCAGCATGGTAAGAGTGGTAGCAGATGATAGTGGAGGTAATCCAGGGTCGGAATTTGATATGATACGAGAAGCATTAAAAATATAGAGGGATGAGAGATTCAGGAATAGCAGATAGTATGGAGTTGGATTATTTAATTATAGCATCAAGAATAAGGAGGGAGGAAAATTAAAAACAGAGCTGGAATTATGGGCTGAGAAAGTACTGAGGTGTAGAGTGATTAGAGGTAACAGAAGAAGTGAGAAGGAGCTTCTGCATTGTGTTAGAATGAGGAACCTTCAGAATTCCCTTCCAAGAGAGGCTCATTCTTCAAGGGGTGGTCATAGACAAAAGTGGGATAGCAGTTGCCCCAGGAGCCTTACTGTTAATGGAAGGCCCTTCCTGCCTGGGTATTTAGTGAGAAATGGGAGGCTTTGACATTGTTGTAGTGACACACCTCAGAAAGGAAGTAGCCCCAGAGCAGTAAATTCTAGGCACAAGAAAGGCACCATCCAAACCTACTCCTTCAGTATTGTTAAAATCTGACCCCTACCCTTCAAGATCCAATGATGGAGAGACCAGGGAGAAACAGGTGCTGGGGCTGGAACATTATTAGTGGCGCCCCATCATTAGTTAGCCCCATCTGACTGAGTGCTCTATGACATTGTAGAAACTCACAAAAGATTAGCAGTAGAGTTCAGGGCAATACGTTTTGATTAGAGAGGAGAGGGAGTCTCTAGTCCTTGTTTAGAATCAGGACTGGAATATCTATTCTCATTAGTCAAGCACTAGCAATTCTGCTTCTGATCCTGGCTTAGTGGTCCCAGAAGCTTGTGGCTTTCTTACATTTAGTCAAGGAAGATTAGCAGTAGTAAAAGGGTAAAACGTTTCTGGGTGAAGAGACCTAAAACTTGATTGGCCCAGGACTGAGACAGCCATTGTACCATTCAAGACACAAAGAGTACAAAGGTTAGTCGTCTCCAATGAGGGCAGATCCCAGAAGCAGTCACATATTCACGGTGTTTTATGCACATATATTATTAGTACTAGGTCATCGCTAAAAACTGAACACCAACCAATAATCTTCATGTGGAAAGAACTGATGGAAAGTCACAAAATTTTGTGATGCTTTGAATATTGAATACAATGTTTTGAAATATAGTAAAACTATGATTTGATTCAGGATCACAGCAAATAAAACATTGGTTGAGACTGTCTGTCTTTCTGTAGATAGGCGGTTAAGTAGATAGGCAGAATCTCAGATTCTGGGGGCCATTAAAGGTAACTGGTAGTTTTTTTTAAAAACAAAAGATTAAGATGTATTCATCTACTTACTTTATTAGTCCAAGATTTTTAAAACTGCTACTTAGATGCATATGTGTGTTTAAAAAGTAAATGGTGTGTAACATTTTAATAATTTGTATTTTGAGAAGATTAACATTTAATTGCATTGTCTTTAGGAACCCATTTTCCTAGGTTTCCTTTAGGAAATGCAGGGGCAGCTAGGTGGCGCAGCGGATAGAGCACCGGCCCTGGATTCAGGAAGACCTGAGTTCAAATCCAACCTCAGACACTTGACACTTACTAGCAGTGTGACCCTGGGCAAGTCACTTAACCCCAATTGCCTAACCAAAAAAAAAAAGAAAGAAAATGCATATGTTTCATATGGTTTGCAGACTCAAAGAACCTTCATGGTTCCCACTGCTAAGTACAAAGCCTTAGACACATGTTTAATGAATGGTTGAATGAACAAACTTGATATTTCTTGAATATGGAAATTAGATGTTTCCAAAGCAAGTGACACATCTGTGACCATAGGGAAGGAATCACAGCTTCCGGCAGTTATTATGTCAGTAGCTTTTACTTAGGATCATGTTATCTAGAGCTGCAAGGGACCTCAAAGGCTGTCTAGTCTAATACTTTAGGCTTTACACCGGGCCACACTCAACAGTGTCTGGCATATCATCCGCAAGAACAAATACTGGAAAGATCTTCACATGGCTGCTCTGTGCCAGGCCCGTGCCATCCTGCAGAGCCAGAAGCCAGTGGTGGTGAAGAAGAAGCGAACCCACTCACCCAAGAGCACTTAGGGTGCCAGACCTGCCTTTGGCTAATAAAGTCAAACTGCTCAGCCTGAAAAAACAATAAAACAAAACAAAACAAAACATTGAATTAATACAGTTCTTCACATTTCTTTAAGCTTACATGTAGTTTGGGACAGCTAAGTATTGGAGGAAGAAATAAGGAGACAGAAGAATTTATTCTTTAAATCAGTTTGTCTTTAAATAAAAGATGTCAATCCAATTAAAATGGTAGGAGAAGACATTCAGATATCTGGGGTTTATAGATGCTCTATGGCTTTATAGCATTTAGCAGGGCAAGATAAAACAACACAGAACATCATGAAGGAAATATGAAAGAACTCCGGCATGGTGGATGAATGGACCAGTGAATTCCAGGAGTACCTGCAGAGATCAGGCTATTCACTTCAGGCAGCTCTTATGCCTTTTTATATTGGAATGTATTCCTTTATTCCAGATCTATAATTTTATAAAACAATTATGACTGTTTGGGGGAATAGTTCAGGTGCTGAAATATGTTGGATGATTGATTATAATTCACATAGATTTGGGTGACTACAGAAGAGAGCTAATCCTACCCTTTCTTGTCCTCAGTGGGAATTAATTTAGTCTTTTTTTCTTTCCATTTCAGCAACTTCACAACTATTTCACAGGGACTCTTGGAATTCCAGTCTGGGCTTCATACTTGATCTTTGTTGTAGCTACACTAATGATTGGCCTTATCCTTGGTCTGGTAAGACTATTTTTTTCTCATTTTGTCACTACAAACCAGGGGTTCTTAATTTGGAGTCTACAAACCCCTTTTGGGTTCCTACATAAATTTCATGAGGTCTTTGAACTTGAATGGGAAAAAATTACATGATTATTTTCACTAAAGTATCTGAAAGTATTTTCTTTAATTACTTTTTTTTTTTTTCCGGGGCAATGAGGGTTAAGTGACTTGCCAAGGGTCACACAGTTAGTAAGTGTCTGAGGCCAGATTTTAACTCAGGTCCTTCTGAATCCAGGACCAGTGCTTTATCCACTGCACTGCCTAGCTCCCCCCCCCCTTAATTACTTTTTTTAAAAATCTGCTATTTTGAGAAATCCATTGACTTCAACAGATTGTCAAAAGTGTCAATGACACACTCAAAAAGGTTAAGAAAAAACATCTAACACAAATGATTAATTCTGTGCATAGTTGAAGGTAGAATACAAAACAAATAAATATGCAATTTTTCTTATATAGTTTTTCTCATGGGGAAATAGGTGGTGGGGGTCCTTAGGTATTCCTCTGTGAAGAATTACAATTGTTACACAAAGTCCATTTAGAATAAAATGGTCTTTTACTTGGGTGCTGGAGAAAGTGATTGAGAGGGAATCCAGTGGGATGGGAAAGGCTTGAATGAGGAGTAGTGGTATCTCTGTCCCCTGGTGCAGCCCAGGTAGCAGCCAAGCACTATGGGCTTATTTCCTAGTGGGGTGGGAGAGGCATGAATGAGGGGTGGTGGTCCTGACTTCTGGAGCTATCTTTGTTCCTTTGTTCAAGGAGAAAACCTCTGAGTTAGGGCAGACCCATATCAGGGTTTTTTTTTAATGTAACTTAGGATTTCTTGTTAAATTTTCTTATAAGATAACCACTTACTCTCAACTGTTCCTAGTAATTCAGGGTAATTGAAACTGCCATATCATCAAAAATATATTAGCTATTTCTTTCAGCTACCTCCTTCACTATATCTTTAACAATCTCCAAAATAAGTTGGTAGGATTATCATGTGTATTTTCCAGTTCTTTTTCCTCTGATGAAGGTTCATGTTGTCTAAGAAATATCCAAAAGGCAACAACTGAAAAAAGGAAAAGAAAAGGTAATGTAGGATCAGTCCATTGACAAATGGGTCATCTATATATGCAAATATCACTTGTCTGGTTAGAGCACTGTGCTAAGGATCACAAAGTCATGGGTTTGACACATAGACTCATAGTCATAGATCATAGGATCTAAAGCTAGAAAGGACTTTTAGAGGGCATCCAATCCAACTTATACCGTATAGAGTGTTCTTACAACAATCTGATAAGAGTAATTCAGGCTTTAATCACAGCATATAATATGCATTATATGCTACAATAGAGCATATAATAACAATAATTAAATCAACAATTTTTTTTCACGGCTGCCTATTCTACTTTTTGGTAGCTGTAAATGTTAGGATGTTTTCCCTGATATCAAGCCTAAGTTTTTACCTTTTGATGTCATTGCTTCATTTCAGTGTGAGCCATTGAGTTTTACTTAGTCTTATGACCAAAGATTATACTCTTTACCCTAGTCATTTGTCCCATAAATGCACATATGTTGTTCAAAAGGGGAGCATTTTCAAAATTTCTACTAATTGAAAAAAGCAAGCAAATCTTCATTTTCTACCTGATTTCTGCTTGGTTTAGACTCTAGAAACAATATCTTTCCCCACCCCACCCCCTAGTTTGAGGATCCTGATGGTCCTCCCTTGTCCCTGCACTTCTGCCCCTTTCAGAGCCCTTTTGTATATTGATTTGTACCCATTAGATTGCAAGCTTCTTGAGGTCAGGAACTGTCTTTCTTTTTCTCATTTATATCCCCGTCCTTAGAACTGTGCTTGGTACATAATAGGCACTTAATAAATGTTTATTGACTTTTCTTTCTTTCTTTCTTTTTTGGGGGGGCGGGGCTGGGCAATGAGGGTTAAGTGACTTGCCACACAGCTAGTAAGTGTCAAGTGTCTGAGGTCGGATTTGAACTCAGGTTCTCCTGAATCCAGGGCCAGTGCTCTATCCACTGTGCCACCTAGCTGCCCCCAGTGTTTATTGACTTTTGACAAGCAACAACAGTAGTTTACAGAATAGGCACTATTGATGATGGGTCAGTAGTATCCTTTTTACTTATGAAATACTCTTGCAACTGTATGTGAAAATTTTCCACCTATATGTGTTTAGGGAGAAATTTAAATTACAAATGTGCCATTGTAATTGCATATGAAGACAGTAAAAAAAATCCTATTAGTCAATTACAGGTGCATTAGCTAATTTTATCTTAAGAATAGTGAGTCATTAAAACACTCCCTGTCCTTACTTAGACAATTGCTGGTTGTCTGTTGTGCCTTAAAACTCTTATTAAATTCTGTGGAATTTCACTAATTGCTGTAAAGTTGTGTGCTAATTACACAGTTTTTGAGAACAATATAATGAAAGTACCTGATAACTTAGTGAAGGAGAAAAAACAAAAATATTTCCCACCATCACAGAATTTTCAGAATTGGAAAGGACCTGAAGAACATCCAGTCTAATCCATATACAAAAACAAATCCCCAGTAAAATACTCCCATCATGTAGAAGACTTGCAGTAAAGGCACATTCACTTCCTCTGAAGGTACCCTATTTGACTTCTGAATAGTTCAAATTATAAGAAAAATTTTACTGGCATCGAGCCTAAACTTTCTTCTGGGAAACTTCTGTCTGTTGTCCCTGGTTCTGCACTCTGTGACAAACAGAACAAGTCTAATCCATTACTTTACCACATGAGAATTACAGGGGCTTGAAAAGGGCTTTTTGTTGTAAGGGGCTAAAATTCTAGCTAGTCTGTCTAAAGTATCTAATGAGTGGTCGCCAATAAATTATAAGCTTCAGCAAGAGTTAGACTTTTAAGCATTTATTAAGGAGAATAAGAATTTGGTGAAGAGAAAGAGAAAGGCCTAGATTCATCTATCTATTAAAGGGAGAGCACATTTCTAGCTCCACTCTCCACCCAGAGTCCTCACAAAAGAGAGCAAGAGCCAGCCTCCCCCCTTCTTCCTCCCACAAGCAAATGTCACTTCCTGACACCAAAGAAAAGCCACATGGCCTGCCCTCAGGGGTATTCTCCTCATGGTGGAGCTTTCCTACAGTAGCTCACAAGCAGGTGGTGTCCAATCGTTACACTGTAAAAAGGTGGTCTTTTAGCTGAGATTTGAAAGAAGCCAGAAAGACCAGGAATTGGAAGTGAGTACGAAGAGAATTCCAGGTTTGAGGGCAAGCCATTGAAAAATGCCCAGAGCCAAGAGATGGGATGTCTTGTTCAAGGAACATCAAGGCCAGTGTCAATGGGTCAGAGTATGGGAAGTATGGGGAGGGGTTATGTAAGGTGTAAAAAGACTGGAAAGTTAGGTCAAGCTAGGTTGTGAAGGTCTTTGAATGCCAAGCAAAAGATTTTATATTTGCTCCTGAAGGGGATAGGGAGCCCTTCGAGTTTAAGTAGGGAGTGACATGGTAGTGTCTGTGTTTTAGGAAAATCACTTTGGTGTGCTGAGTGGAGAATGAATTAGAGAGGAAAGAAGTGTGGGTTGGGCCACACAACTTTAAACTATTGAAATAGACTAAGAATGAGAAGATACCTGTACTAAGGGATTGTGACAGTATCAGAAAAGAGAAGGGGACATCTTTGAAAGATGTTGCAAAGGTGGAATCCACAGGCCTTGGCAACAGATTGGGCATGGGCTTGAGAGCAAGGAGTCAGAGGTGGCCACCTAAATTGTGACATTGGGGGACTAGGAGGATGATGATGCTTCTACAATGCTAAGGAAGTTTGAAGGTTTAAGGGGAAACTTCAGTTTCCAACATGTTGAGTTTAAAATGTCTATAGGACATCCAGTTCCAGATGTATGAAAATAAGCAGTTGGAAGGTAGAAGAATGAAGGTCATTAGAGAGGTTGGGGTTGGATAAGTAGATTTGAAAATCATTAGCATAGAACTGATCATTGAATCCTTGGCAACTGATAAAATCACCAAGTGAAATAGTATAAAAGGAAGAGTGAAAAGGGCCTGGGACACAGTCCTGTGGTATGCCTGCAGTTCAGAAGCTATGACCAGGATGAAGATCTATCAAAGGATGCTCAGGATAGATCAGATAAGTAAGAGGAGAACCAGGAGAGGGTAGTGTCCTGAAAACTTAGAAGAGAGTATGATCTACAGTGTCAAAGGCTGCAGAGAAGTGAAAGAGTCATCCCTCTTGCTGTTGGGTTTGGCAATTAAGAGATCACTGGTAACTTTGAATGATGAGATCAGAAGGCGGATTTTAGGGAGTTAAGAGGAAAGTGAGAGGAGATGAATTGGAAACACCTATGATAGATGGCCTTCTCTAGAATTTAGTTGCAAAAGGCAAGAGGAATATGAGGTGATAGTTAGTGGCAATTGATGGATCAAGTGAGGAATTTTTGAGAGTGGAGGAAACATAGTCAAATTTATAGATAAGGAAGGGTAAGGGGGGAATAGAATAAGCATTTATAGAATACCTATTAAGTGTGAGGCACTGTTCTAAGTGCTTTACAGATATTATCTCATTGGAGAAGTGAGAGACTGAAGATTGAAGATATGTGAAAATAGGAATGATAGAAAGGGCAATCTGTGGAAGAAAATGTGACATAGAAAGCTTTTAATAAATACTTTTTTGACTTGCTGGTAATGCAGTGAATCTTTGAGGGCTGGGCCTAGAATCAAAAGGACCTGGTTCAAATCTGATCTCAGACACTTACTATCTCTGTGACTCCGGGCAAGTCACTTAACCTGTTTTTGCCTCAGTTTACTCAACCTTAAAATGGGTATAGAACTAGCACCTACTTTTCAGGGTTGTTGTGAGAATCACTTAGCACATGTGCCTGGCACGGAGGTGCTATATGAGCATTTAAATGCTTATACCCTGACTCTCCTTCCCCTTGACATGAAATAATTTTATTTTTACATTTAACACTTTTTGCTGTTGATCATTTAGGATGTCCAGCTTCTTTTGTATGTGTATGTGTTTTAAACAAAAAACCTTTAAAGTGTGCCCAATAAGAATTCTGGGGGCCCAGAGTGTAATCCAAAGCAACACATATAATTCAAGGGAACTGGGATATTTTAAGGTAAACATACCCTTTTAAGTCATCCTATTGACTCTTTGAAAGTTAGTTATTTTTATTTTCACACTTAGATTTTTTTTCTATTTGCCTATAAGGAGCTTCTTTATTAGTTCTGTGACAGTTAACTGGATTATTTTTCATTGCTAATTAGCATGTGCCCGGTGTTAAGGCCTAAAGGAAATTGGCTAGTATACCTAAAACAAATAAAATTTACTCTGCTTCTCCTTTTTTGTTTTGTTTATTTTTGGCAGGTTTTCAAAGGGATTTGCTCCATTACTACAGGACCATGACTAAATTTGCTGGAGTAGTGTTTTTGTGCTTATTAACTTGGGAAATTAGTATAACCCAAGGGTTCTAAAGATCAGGACATTGTTAAGTGTAGGTGAAGCCCTTAACGTTTACTTGATGAAGCAATGAAAACTATCCTCTCAGCATGAACTTTGTTTTTGAAGGAATTTAATGAGTGTTTCTTGACTAACTGAAGTTGACCTTTTCTGAGAACTCATTCATAAAAAATTTAGGTGAGCCCTCCCCCAGGTATTTTCTATATCGCCCTATATTAGAATGCAAACTCCTTGGAGACAGAGATTGTTTTGCTTTTGTCTTTGAATCTCTAGCAGTTGGCACAGAGCTTGGCAATAGTGTGATGATTAAAAATATGAGAAACATAATTTCTGGGTAATTTAATCATTTTATTAATAAGGCTGGCAGGTTATTAGTAAAAGGATGGTCAATGACCATCTCTCTCTGCCCAAAGACCCCATGGTTGTGGTACACAGGGTTTTTATACTCTTGAAACAGCAGGTTTCAATGGGGCCACAAATTGACCCCTGCACATCCTCTTCCCCTCCTCCCCAGTGACCCCTTCCCTGGACAGAGAAGCCTTTGACTATCTAGATAAATTGATCTGTCTCCATCCAAGATTCCTTGTGAGCTTGGGTTGGGGCTGACCAAGATGAAGAGATTCAATGTAATCGTACTTTCAAGGAGAACTGGACCTTGGAGTGAGGGGGACGAAAGAACCAAGAAAGAAAGGGAGAACACTGACCACCCCTACCCCCCATATACCACCCCCCACCAAGATATTGGTCATTAATAATTATTTCTCACATAAGCACTTAATAAATATTGTTTTTCAAATAAACCTGCAGCAAAAGAAAATTCTATAGTTGTGGCCATCCTCATCATCGTGAGCATTTATACAGTGCTTTAAAGTTTACAAAGTGCTTTACAAATATCATTTCATTTTTTACTTATAACAACCTTGGGAAATAGATACTATCTATCTATCTATCTATCTATCTATATATCTATCTCTATATATCCCCAGTTTACAGATAAGGAAACTGAGGCAGATAGAGGTTAAACAACTTGCCCAGGGCCGTACAGCTAGTAAATATCTGAGCCTGGATTTGACTCAAAGTCCATTGTTCTTTTCACTACACTACCTAGCTGTCTTTTTTTTTTGTGTGTGAGGCAATTTGGGTTAAGTGACTTGCCCAGAGTCACACAGCTTGTAAGTGTCAAGTGTCTGAGGTCGGACTTGAACTTAGGTCCTCCTGAATCCAGGGCTGGCACTCTATCCACTGCTCCACCTAGCTGCCCCTTAGATGTCTTAAAAAAGAAAAATAACAACTTTTTTGTGGTTCAAAGGTAAAAGTGATATAGGACATCATATGTTTTGGAGAAAGTTGTAAAAGGAAAAAAAAGTGATCCTCTTATTTAATCAGTAATCAGAAATAATTGCAAAGAAACAATAAACACTTATTAAGCTCTTACTGTATGGAGGACATTGTGTTGGATGTTATGGGAGATAAATAGTTTAGATAAAACAATTTCTCTTTCAGTTTACCAGGAAAAGAGGGAAGTAAAGTATTTCAGTTTCAGGGAGCTGAGTGAAAAAAATTATGAAAGAGAAAAAACTTAAGGCATGTTGGGGGATGGCTTGGGGAGTGGGGTGGGAAGTTGTTCTGTTTGTCTAGAATAGAGAGATTATGAAGGGATATAAGTGATAGGGCTAGAAGGTAGAGTATTGCCAAATTATTTAGTGCCTTGAAGGTCAAATATTTTTATTCATTCATTCATTCATTCATTGCTTTGTTCTGGCTACATTATGAAGGACGGATTGGAGGGGAAAGGGAATATCATTCTAATGTTTCAAAAAGGAAGGAATGGGAAACAAGCATGTACCAAGTACCTATTATATGTCAGGCACTGTACTAAATGCTTTACAAATATTAACTCATTTAATCTTCACAATATCCCTGAGATTATTATACTATTATTATGTTATTATTCCTGTTTTTTCAGACAGAGTAAACAGAGGCAGATGGGTGACATGACTTACCCAGTGTAGTATAGCTAGCAAGTACCTGAGGCTCAATGTGAAAACAGGTTTTCTAACCCTAGGCCAAATGCTCTATCTCCATTGTGCCACCTAGTTGCCAGTTATATGGCACGTTCAGAAGAATGGTGGTTTTGTGGGTGATAATACTAAAGTCAGAAGGAAAATCAGGTTTGGGGGGTAAATAATAAACCTAATATAGGACATTTTGAGTTTAAAATTCTAATGGGATATTCAAGAGAAGTTCTGTAGACAATTGTAAATGTAGGTCTAGTGCTTCAGAGAGGTTGGAACTGAATGTATAGAGTTGGGGAGTACTCTGCATAGATCTGGTAGTTAAAACCATAGAGTACCTACTATGAAGTCAGAGAACATAGGTTCACATGCTGCTTCTGTCACTTACCTCTGTGTCTTAGTCACTTAGACTCTTAGGACTCTGTTTTCTCATTTAGAAAATGAGGGAGGGGGGGCCAGCTAGGTGCTGCAGTGGATAAAAGCACTGGCCCTGAATTCAGGAGGATCTGAGTTCAAATCTGGCTTCAGACACTTGACACTTATTAGCTGTGTGACCCTGGGCCAGTAACTCAACCCCCATTGCCCCGCCCCCCCCCCAAAAAAGAAAAAAATTTTTTAAATGAGGGGGCTGGACTTAATGGCCTCTAAGGTCCCGTTCAGCAGTAAATCTGTGATCCTGTGATCAGTGGGAGTGAACATGATTGTTAAGGGGGCCTATAGAGAATAAAGAGATTGTAGGTAAAGTCAACCCAGTGTCATGAATTTCTCCTGAAACAATAAGCAAATTCTCAAGCTCAGAGGAGGTAGTCAGTTGCTGTAGTAGACAGAGAACTACACTTGGACACAGGGAGACCTGAGTTCAAATTTGGTCTGAAACATTTATTGGCTGTGACCCTGGGCAAATCTCTTAACCTCTCTCTGCCTCAATTTCCTCATGTGCAAAATGGGATAATAGTAGCATGTACCTTCCAGAGTTATGTGGAGAAAATGAAATGGTTGTAATGCATTTTGCAAACCTTAAAGGCCTGGATAAATGGTCATTAAATAGGAGTAGAGGAATAAGCTTCCGTGAGTTACCTAGGCAGGAGAATCCCCAGGATGGGAGTAGTGAGAGTTCAAAAGGACAAAAATAGGAGCTAGTGAAATATTAAAGTGGAAGATCATGTGTTATCTTGGCAAGTGAAGCCAGAGCAGAGCAGGTTGACTGAGGACAGTTGGAGAGGCCAAGGTTTACAAGAAGGTCACTTGAAAAGTTTACAGTGTGAGAAAGTGGTGAAATAGTAGGAGATTGTGATATGTGGAAATTTCAAAGTCCCTTGTCCTAGAGGTAGTACAATTCTTTGAAGAAGTGAGGTCTAACTTGTCACTGTGTTGTGGTTGTTCAGTCATTACAGTAATGTCTGACTCTTTGTGATTCCATTTGGGGTTTTCTTGGCAAAGATCCTGGAGCTATTTGCCATTTCCTTCTCCAACTCATTTTACAGATGACGAACTGAGGCAAACAGGGTTAAGTGACTTGCCCAAGGTCATACAGTTAGTAAATATCTGAGGCCGGATTTGAACTCAGTTCTTTCTGACTCAAGGCTCATCACTCTATCCACTGGGCTGCCTAGCTCCCCCTTTGTGACTCTGTTGTTCTATGGCTTTTATGGATCACAGAGAAGTTGATGGATTTGAGGAGGTTGAAGAATTTCAAGAGAATAGACTTCTCATTATGCCTTCTTGCTCTCTGTTGTGGTTTTGAAATATAATGACATACAAATAGTACAGTGTCTATTATATATTATGCTTCAGTGCCCATGATGTGTAATGCATACACATGCTTTGCCTTTCTACAGCTGGGACTGTGCCTTCAGCAAGCATTGGTTGCTTCTGTCTTGTCAGCTATTCAGTTATAGAACAATCAGAACTCTGAAGTGCCTTGGTTTCAGTGAGCATTTTCATTCCAATTTGTCAGTCATTCTATAATGACATTTTTATTAGCTTCAAGGATTATTATTATAGAGGGACCTGGAATTCTCTGGTTTCATGAAATTATAACATCAGGAGAGGCTTCAGGAATCAGCAGGACACAGCCTTTAGTCAGATGAGAAAACTGTGACCCAGAGAATGAAAATGATTTGCCTGTTATCCTACAAGTTGTATCTTTAGGTACACTTTATTCTTCAGTTGAATTATACTCACTCAGAAATTAATTAAGTTTAACAAACACATATTAAATTCCCACCTATTATGTGAAGGGTCAGAGGGTAGCAGGGCATAATGAAGGAGGGACCAGCCTTGTAAGACCTGGGTTCACATCGAGCATCAGAAACATATTAGCTGTTTTACTGTGAACAAATCACTTAGCCTCATTCTTCCAATCCTCTAACAGGATCCCTTGACATTCTGGTGAACCCTATGGATCCCTTCTCAGAATGGTTTTTAAATGCATAAAATAAAATTCATTGAATTACAAAGGAAATGAATTACAGTGAAACAGTTATCAGGTTTTTTTTTTAAGTTCATATACCTAAATTAAGTCCCCCCTGCTTTCAGATTAGAAATTATAGCACAAGTTTACCTATCTGGATCAGTGAAGAGATCTTTCACAATGAAAGTGAAAACCAACCTTAATCTATTGGCTTTTCACTTTTCCCTTTACTCAACATCTGCATTCTGTCTTCTCCCTTGACCCCTCAGTTCTTTCCCAGGTCATCATACCTGCACTAGCCACTCTCTTCTCTGCAATTTGACCCCTTAGTGAACCAATTCAATGCTTCACTGTCATTTTTGAACCTCTAACTCCCTTATCATATCTGCTGAACGAAGGTGGAGAAAATCATGCAACCATTCTGACTGAATCCACTCACTGCTGCTAGGCAATTCCACTGTACTTCTGTTTTCAACTTACTGTCCCACTCTCCACAGCAGCTTTCCCAAATCATTCCATCTTTCCTCAAAATTCCCATGGCTTCCCCTCCCCCCTCAGCAGAGAACCTTACCTCTTATTTTACAGAAAAAAATTGAGACTATTTGCCGTGAATTCCCTCTTCTCCCCTTTTCCTTGTACTTTATCACTCAGGTGCCTTCTGCCACTCTCCTTCTCTACTGTTTTATATGATGAAGTGGCCTTAACTCCCTACCCTACCCTACTTGTTCATGCAATCCCTTTCCATCCTGTCCTCCAACAGATTGCCTCCTATGTTATCCCTACACTTTCATTTGTTTTCAGTCTCTCCCTAACTTATTTCCTATTGTCTACAAAGATGGTCATGTTTCCTTTATCCTGAAAAAAAAAAACCTCTCACTTGATCCCTCTATTCTTGCTATCATCCTATCTCTTCTATTTATTTATTTTTTTGGTGGGGCAATGAGGGTTAAGTAACTTGCCCAGGGTCACACAGCTAGTAAATGTCAAGTGTCTGAGGCCGGATTTGAATTCAGGTACTCCTGACTCCAGGGCTGGTGCTCTATTCATTGCGCCACCTAGCTGCCCCCATTTCTCTTAATGTTCATGATTTCGAGCATGTTTTCATGCAATCATTTATAATTTTCAGTTCATCTTTTGAAAACTGTTCCTTTCCTTTTACCACTTATCAAATGGGTTATTGCTTTCAGTATTATACATTTGTGTCAGTTTCTTGTATGTTGTGCATATTTGGTGCAAATATTTTCTCTTTCTATAATTTCTCTTTTAGTTCTGTGTTAATTGATTTATTTATGCAGAAACTTTAAAATTTAATTTTGAATAGTCAGTGTTCTCTATTCCATATTTGATTAAACCACAGCTAGGAAAGCTTCCTGTTCCTTGTTTTGTCTATTTAAAAAATTTTTATCTTATAGCACAACCTTTTACAGGTCATTAATATATTTTGTACCTGTTATGTGGTACAAAATATTGGTCTTAACCTAATTTCTGCCACACAGCTTCCCAAGCTTTCTAAAAGTTCTTGTCAAAAAGGTTACCTTCCCATTAATTTATCTTATTGGGTTTATCCGCACTAGACAACTGCTTTCTGCTTTCAGAGCTCCTGATTTTTGCTTCTGTGATGTTTCATTGTTTTACTTTTCTTTTTTTTAATCAGTAACAAATAATTTGATGATCTCTGCTTTATAGCACAGTTTGAAGTCTAGTAATCCTATACCCTATTCATTCATATTTTTTGCCTCATTATTTCATTTAAGATTCCATATATTTTGTTCTTCCAAATGAATGTTATTATTTTATCTGGTTCTAAAAAAGCATCCTCTAGGTAATTTGATTAATATGTCACTAACTATATAAATTAATTTAGGTTATATTGAAGTCAAAAGATTTATCATGGGGCAGCTAGGTAGCACAGTAGATAAAGCACTGGCCCTGGATTCAGGAGTACCTGAGTTCAAATCCGGCCTCAGACACTTGACACTTACTAGCTGTGTGACCCTGGGCGAGTCTCTTAATCCTCAATGCCCTGCAAAAAACAAACGAACAAAAAGATTTATCATTCGAGATAGTCAAACAAAGGGTAAAATGTTTGAGTTTTATTTAACCTGGCAAATATATTAATCCTTCCAATTACTTTGCATATTTAGACAATTTCTGACATCAGATCATATTTTGCTAGACATGATATAAACCTGTCCAGTGAGTCACAAGATTAATAAAATTTTAATATTTTTTATTCTTATCCTTTGGGGAATAAGTCTAAACCATGAAAAGATGAAGTATAGATTTTATACAGTTTTGTTTATCAATATTTTAAATATCCATTTTGATTGTTATTTTACCTTTACTAATTTTATTCTTTTGTGTATGCTTTCTGCCCTCATTTAAATGCACTTGATGACATCAGTGTCAAACATCTGTGACACTGCCATCTGTTAGAACTAAATGGAACTGACATACCAGTTTGTTGAGATGTCCCTTGATAATCATAGGAACCTTGGTTTCCAAAGGGGGAAAAACACAGTTCAAAAATATTTGCTAATCCTCCTCAACCCAAGAAATATTTCTGAAGTGCCCACTTGTGCTTGGCAGGTTAAATAGATATAGGCCATCGCCATTTAAGACTTTAAATATCTGAAATTAATAGCATAAAACATCAACAGAGGTTCCTAAATAAACTCCCTTTCTTTTCTTCTCTTTATTTTGTATCATTCTGTAATGTTTGATGCATAGTTGATGCTCATTAAGTACTTGATTATTGGCTAATTTTACTGGGAACATTTAAAAAAAATTTTTAGTGGGGCAATGGGAACATATTAATACTGAGAGCTGAATTATGAATAAACTTGGAAAAAAGAATTCCCTTTTTCTTCTATGTCACATTGTCTTTTTTTGGGGGGGGTGAGGCAATTGGGGTTAAGCGACTTGCCCAGGGTCACACAGCCAGTAAGTGTCAAGTGTCTGAGGCCGCATTTGAACTAAGGTCCTCCTGACTTCAGGGCATGTGCTCTATCCACTGCGCCACCTAACTGCCCCCACATTGCTTTTTTATAGCTTTTCAATGCAATGCTATGGAAGATACAAAAAATACATTTTAAAAAATACAAAAGATAGTCCTGGCCTTCAGAAAGTATTCTCAATGAGCTTACACTATACTAGAGGAGATACACACACACACACACACACACACACACACACACACACACACGAGTATACTATCAGGTAAACTGAGGGAAAGGGAAGGCTTCCTAGAGACATTGGCACCTGATTTAAACTTTAAAGGAAGTCACTGATTTTTTTTTTTTGAACGGTCAGAGGACAAAGAATTTACTTTCAGTTTTGAAATGAAGGCTAGAACAGTGATAGAATGGAAATCACAAAAAATTTCATGGAAGAAGAGGCCTTTTCATCTGAACCTTTTAGAATATAGAAACTGGGAGAGGGGCATGCCATACCTTTCCAAAGGGAATACCGTGAATAAAGGCACAGTTGTAGGAAAATGCAGGGAAGCATATTCAGAGTATGATGAGCATAAGGTATATGGAGGGGACATGGGAAACGTAAATTGGAATCATACTGTAGAGGCTCTTAGATACCAAAGTAAGGAATATGAACTTTATTTGGCAGATAATGAGGAAGCACTGCAAATTTTTGAGAAAGTAGAGTGATAGTAGCAGAACTTTTAAAAAGATTGACATAGTCAAAATGATAATATTGTCATCAGAAAAAATAATGATACTGACATATTTAAACTTTCCAGTTGTCTATTCCTCAGTTACTATTGGGACATTCTGTTTTCTGTGATTAATTGATTTCCTGGGAATACCTCTGTTTTAAAGACAAGTATCTTTTCATGTTTTTCCTCCTTAGTGAGAAGGATTCTGAAATTGTGTCTTGTAGATGGAGGAAATAACAGGCATTTCAATGATAGAAAACATTGACATTCAATGCAGAGCTTACAAAAGAACAAGTCCTTTTATGGGGGGAGTGTGTGTGCGGGGAGGGGTATGGGTAAATATATAGATATCTATATCTACATATTTATCTACAGAGAGAGCATGATTTAGGGGAAAGAACTAAGAAGACTTGAGCTCCAATGTTGGCCCAGGCACTATCTAGCTTTCTGTGACCCTAGACAATTTCTTTAACTTCAGTGGGCTTAACTTTTCCATAAAATGAGATTGTACAAGATTTGTATTTAGTCAGTGAGTAAGCTTTTGTTAAGCCCTGACGTATGCTAGGCATCACACATTCCTTGACCTTGAAGAGCATATATTCTATAAAGGAAACAACATATATACATATAAATAAATGTAAAATATATAGAGAGAGTAAATGAAAGGTTAATGGGGAGGAGATAATATTAGAAATTGTGGGGATCAGGAAAGGACTCATTAGGAGGTTTTCATTAAGCCAACCCTTGAAAGAAACTAGCGATTCTTTTTTTTTTTTTTTTTGGTGAGGCAGTTGGGGTTAAGTGACTTGCCTAGGGTCACAC
This sequence comes from Dromiciops gliroides, assembly GCF_019393635.1. Classification (NCBI taxonomy): domain Eukaryota; kingdom Metazoa; phylum Chordata; class Mammalia; order Microbiotheria; family Microbiotheriidae; genus Dromiciops; species Dromiciops gliroides. The sequence goes on from NC_057862.1 coordinate 573,625,344, forward strand.
AGCTAGTAAGTGTTGTGTCTGAGGCTGGATTTGAACTCAGGTCGTCTTGGCTCCAGGGCCAGTGCTCTATCCACTGCGCCACCTAGCTGCCCTGAAATTAGCGATTCTTAAGATGTAAATGCTAGGGATAGATTCTCTCTAATTCTAAAATTGTGTACAGATGAAGACCAATAATTTAACTTTGTAATTTCATTGGCTTACGGAATTCCCTGATGAGGAAACTCACTCTGCCAATGCAAGCCAGTTGGCTAAAGGAAAAGTGATTAAGTGACCTGGCTAGTATGACAGAGATAGTATGTGCCTGAGGCTGAACTTCCTGTCTACAAGACTTTCCCTTTATCTACTATACCGTGCTGCCTCCTTTTATGATTCCATAAAAAAGAAGCAGACTGGTACAGTGAAAAGAATCTTGGATTTCGAGTCAGAGGACCTGAGTTCAAATTCCTGCTCTGCTAAATTTACTAGGATCTGTGTTATTGGATAAGTCACTTAAGATCTATACCTATAATTTCCTCATCTGTAAAATGAGGGAAATGGACTCGATCAGGTCTTCTTAAACTTTATCCACTCATGACCCCTTTTTGCCCCCCAAATTTTTTTTGTGAACCCACATTCAGTTATGTGACCCCATTCAGGATTGTGACCCACAGTTTAAGAAACTAGGGACTAGATGACCTCTGGAATTCCTTCCTGATATAATGTGTGATCCTACAATAATCCCAGTTCCTTTATGTCAGTACTGCCCCACCACCATCGTCCCCAACCCTGTAAAGTAACAATAAGAACAATAACAATAACTTCCCCCCTTAGATTTGCATATCCATTCAATGGATTTTATTGCTTTCAGTTTTATTAATCTCTTCTCTGGTTTTCGTTTTTTAAAAATTAAATTAATTATATTTTTGTTACATCAAGTTCTGAACTGTCTCCCTCCCCCCCTAAACCTCTACAATAGCAAAGGGCACTGTTTGACATAGATTTATAAATATATATAAAACCATACTATGTGTGCTTCTATTTATAAGTACTTTCTCTGGAGATAGATAGCATCTTCCTTCATAACTCTTTTGTAGTTGATTTGAGTATTTATAGAACTCAGACCTAACTTGGTTCTTCACCATTATTCTTCAAATGATATTGCTGTTACTGTATGCACAGTTCTCTTGGTTCTGCTCATTTCACTTTTCATTATTTCATGCAAGTCTTTACATGTTTTTCTAAAAACAACCAGCTCATCATTTCTTACAGCACAGTAGTATTCCATCACAATCATATACCACAACTGGTTTAGCTATTCCCAAATTGATGAGCATCCCCTCAATTTCCAGTTCTTTGCTAGCACAAAGAGAGCTGGTATAAATATCTTAGAACATATAGGTACTTTTCCTTTTTTGCTGATTATCTTGGGAAACAGACCCAATAGTGGCATTGCCCAGTCAAAGGGTATAAGCAGTTTAATAGCTCTTGGGCCACAATTCCACAATGCTCTCTAAAATGGTTGGATCATTACAATTCCACCAACAGTGTATTGATGTCCCAATTTTTCCACAGCTCTTCAAACATTTATCATTTTCCCCTTCTGTCATTTTAGCTGATATGATAGGCATGAGATGATATCTCAAAGCTGTTTTAATTTGAATTTCTCTAATCAATAATGACTTAGAACATTTTTATATGACTATATATAGTTTTGAGTTCTTCATTGAAAAATTGCCTATTCATATATCCTTTGGCATTTATCCATTGAGGAATGACTCATATAAATTTGACAAAATTCTCTATATATTTGAGATGAGACTGTTAATCTAAGCCACTGTCTATACAAAAATTTCCCCAATTTTCTGTTTTTCTTTTAATTTTGGCTACGTTGGTTTTATTTGTACAAAACCTATTTTAATTTAAAAAATATTTTTTCAATCTTAATAGTATTTTTTCCACTTACATGTAAAGATAGTTTTCAACATTTGTTTTTATAAGATTTTAAGTTCCAAATTTTTTTCCCTCCCTCCCCTCTCCCCAAGATGGCAAGCAATAGGTTACATATGTACAATCACATTAAACATTTTCCCATTAGTCATGTTGTGAAAGAAGAATCCGAACAAAAGGGGAAAACCTCAAAAAAGGGAAAAAAATAGTATGGTTCAGTCTGCATTCAGACTCCACAATTTTTTTTTTCTGGATATAGAGAGCATTTTCCATCATGAATCCTTTGGAATTGTCTTGGATCATTGTGTTGCTGAGAAGAGCTAAATCTATCACAGCTAATCAACACACAATGCTGCTGTTATTGTATACAATGTTCTCCTGGTTCTGTTCACTTCACTCAGGCTCAGTTCACTTAAATCTTTCCAGGTTTTTCTGAAATCTGCTTGCTCACTATTTCTTATAGCCCAGTAGTATTCCATTACATTCATATGCTACCATTTGTTCAGTCATTCCCTAATTGATGGGCTTACCCTCAATTTCCAATTCTTTGCCACCACAAAGATAGCTGCTTGAAATATTTTATTACATATGGATCCTTTTCCCTTTTTTATGATCTCTTTGAGATACAGACCTAGTCAAAGGGTATGCACAGTCCCATTGCCCTTTGGGCATAGTTACAAATTGCTCTACAGAATGGTTGGATCAGTTCATAACTCCACCAACAATGCATCAATGTTCTAATTTTTCCACATCTTCTCCAACATTTATTTTCCTTTTTTTTGTACAAAGCCCTTTTCATGTAATGTAATCAAAATTACCCATTTTATACCTCACAATGCTATCTTTTGCTTATTCATACATTCCTCCCCTATCTCTAAGTTTGATAGTCAATAAGTTCCATGTTTTTCAGAGTTTCTTATGATAGCTCTCTTTATATCTGGGTCATGCATCCATTTTGACCTTATCTTGGTAAATTGTGTAAGTATTGGTCTATGCCCAATTTCTGCCAGACTTCTTTCCAGTTTTCCCAACAATTTTTACCAAATATTGAATTTTTGTCCTCCAAACTTAAATCTTTACATTTGTAAAACACAAAGTTAATATAATCATTTACTACTTGTTTTATATATGTCTACTTTGTTCCATTGATCGACCTTTGTATTTCTTAGCCAGTACCAGATAGTTTTGATAGTCATTACCTTACAATATAGTTTAAGATGTGGTACTACTAAACCTCCTTTCTTTGTATGTTTTCATTAATTCCTTTGATGTTCTTGCCTTTTTGTCCTTCCAAATGAATTTATGATTATTTTTTCTAGTTCAATAAAATAATATTTTGGTAATTTAATTGGGATGGTATTGAATAAGTAGATTAGTTTAGGTGGAATTGTTATTGTTATTATATTGACTCTGCCCACTTATGAATAATTAATATTTCTACAGTTATTTAAACTTGATTTTATTTATAAAAAATGTGTTTTGTAATTATGTTCATGTATTTCCTGGCTTTGTCTTGACATGTGTGCTCCCAGGTATTTTATACAGTCTATAGTTATTTTAAATACAGTATCTCTTACTATCTGTTCTTGCTGAATTTTATTGGTGGTATATAAAAATGCTTATGATTTATGTGGGCTCATTTTATATCCTGATACTTTGCTAAAATTATTAATTATTTCAACTAACTTTTTAGTTGAATCTCTAGGGTTTTCCAAGTATATCATTATATCATCTGCAAAAAGGGATTACATCCAAATAGCAGCTCTGAGTGAAACAAGACTGCCAAATGATGGTCAACTTACCAGTCAGAGATGGATACATGTTTTCCTGAAGTGGCTACAGTAATGGCATAGGCTTTGCAATCAAAATTAGTCATCAAGCTTGTATGCATACCAAGAGGAGGGACTGACAGACTCATCACAATGTGATTGCCACTTGCAGAAAAGCTCCATGCTACCATCAACAGTGTGGCAAAAGAGGACAGGCTTGTGATTCTGGGTGACTTTAATGTAAGAGTAGGCACCGGCTATAAGATAAGGCAAAGAGTCCTTGGGTGGAATGGTGTTGGAAATAGCAACAGCAATGCTCACTTAGCACTAAAGATTTGAGTGTTTCATGAGCTTCTCAGCACCAACACTGTTTTCCATTTACCTAAATGCAATAAAATCTTGTGGATTCACCCTCATAGCAAACATTGACATTTAATAGACTATGTGATCATGTATGCATTTCATCATTCATTGTATACCCAGTTCTAAATGCTCCAATGCATTTATCTTTCTTGTTTTATCTTGACTCTTATGTTTGTGTTTCAAAGCTTATATTAATTTCTGGGTCTTTTTTATTATTATGAAGAATGCTTGAAAGTCCTCAATATTACTACAGGTCCTTCTTTCCATCCTTCCCCTCCGTCCCCTCTTCCCCTCCACCACCCACATACACAACCATAGGATTATACTTTATTTTGCTAGATAAGTTATTCTTGGTCATAAGCCTTTATCTCTATCCTATGGGAATATGCCTCCATGATGGTCTATCCCTATCTTGTACTATGGCTCAGAAAGAGCTTCCAGGGTGCTAGTCTGGCTGCCTGCTTCCTGCTGTAGTTTTAGGCTACGGATTTGCTATGCTTCCCACCTACCCTGGGTTGTCTCTGCTCAGAACCACTGCAGGTCTCTGCAGTCTTGGACTGCATAGAGGAGCTGATACCTGTTGCTCTTTGGGGTTTTTTGTTTTTTTTATCATTAATTTTTCTGAAACACTTATAGTGCTTTATTGGGGTATTTGTAGACAATCTGGACTCCTCACCATCTTAAAAGACTGCCATCTCAGTCAGAAATATCAGTAGTTCTTATTCTTCCATTTCTGGTACAAGGAAGAGAAAACCATATCTCTCTCCTGCTAGCATATTCTCACTTTTATACTAGTTTCTCTTATGCTTAAGGGGAAAATTATTTCTAAGAAATTGATATTTTGTATAGCCAAAAATATACTTTTAAAATGACATCTTACTTTAAAAGTTTTGTATGGAAGACTACTTCATTTTACTTTGACATTTCAGTGGATCTTTGATCTCAGTGATGTGGGTAGTCCCTCCAAGAGAAGCAGCTAGGTTGCATAGTGCATAGACTACTGAGTTCAAATTCAGCTTCAGACACTTACCAACTTTGTGATCCTGGGCAAGCAAATTAACTTCTTTCTACCTCGGTTTCCCATCTATATAATGAGGAATAATTATAGCACCAATCTCCCAGGGTTATTGTGATAATAAAATATTGTGAGAATATTGGTAAAGCGCTTTGGCTCTGGAGCAAAGAGTGAGGTTGGTGACCTTGTACAGCCCTCTCTCACTTAAATCCAATTCATTGTAAGTCATGACATCACTTCCTGAAATCATAGTTCTCTTTGAGAATGAAGGACAAACAACACCAGAGGACTGCATATTAAAAAGAACAGATGCAAGAAAGTGAGTGAAGGGGCAAGATAAGGGAAAGCAATTATTCCACTTAGAATGGTGCATAGAATATGTGGAAAGATCAAATATTAGATAAGGATAAAAAGGTAACAACAAAAATAATGATAGATCTATTTAGCTTTTTAAGGTTAACAAAACATTTTACCAATATGATCTTCACAAAAAACCCTGGGGCCTTGAAGAAAGAGAAGTTCAACAGTTAAAGATGTGGAGGAGTCTATCCTAATAATTCATGATGACTTGAGCAAAGGCACAAATGAAAAAGGGCAGGATGAGAAAGGCTGGGAGGGCTAGTGCTCTGACAAGGACACAGAACAGGTGAAGACATTGTATGTGGAATGTGCCTGAAAAGGTAGGTTAGGAAGAGGTTGTGGAGAGCCGTCCATCTTAAGATAAGGAATTCATACTTTATTTTATACTTTATTTAAGCAGGAGAATTAATGATCTGAGCAGTATCTTAGAAAGATTACTATAGCAGTCATGCACAGGATATATTTATTGTAGAAGGTAGAGATTGGAGACAGGGAAGCTAAGGGGCTATTAAAATATTTAAATATTCTTTTACCATTGCTCACTATTGATCATTTATTTAGAAATGAATGTTTGTGTTTTGGGAACAATATTTAATTTGTATATTAAATAATGTCTTTTTTATACCTTGAATCATGTCTTTTCTATTTTTTTCCCTCAGATACTGGTTTTACTTGCGGACTGCTTTTGTCCACCTAAACCAAGAGATGGAACAGATCAGTCTGGTAAGCATTATGAGCTTATGTATACCATGAGTTTGGAATGATGTGGTGCTGATGGTTTTCTTAAATGTAATTGAGCCTTTTACCATCAAGCAATTAACCCTAATTTCTTTTTTAAAACTATTTTTATTTATTTTGTTTACTGTGTTATATTTCTAAGAAGAAAAAGACTACTATGAACAAAGAATAGCCTTACATATTTTCTCCTAATTTAAGATTTTTAACTATACTGGAGGATATTTTCTCTCTAGTTTCCAAAATTTTAAAAGCTTTTCCATGCTAGATGATTTTTTCTGTTATATTTGATGAGCAAATTTTGTGTTGTTTACATATTCTTTTTTTGTGAGAATAGAGAACAAAACTTAATTAGATTGTACTGACTTCTGAAATTTTGGAAACCAGAAGGAAAAATGTATATTAATCTCTTTCACTTTTTTTTTTCTGTCCAGACCTGTGATTATATTCATGTCAGTGTAAAAACTAACAGTGTAAAAACTCCCTCCAGTGATGCTAATTAGGACCTCTTTCTTAATTTATATTCTTGCCTGGCACCCAAAAAGATTAAATTACTTGCTCATGCTTACATGATTTATATGTTCTGAGTCAAGACTTAAAGCCAGGTCTTCCAGATTCTAATGCTATCTGAACCATATTCTTAGCGCTTAGGATAAAGCTTGATATATAAAGCGTCTAAGGATGTCTATACTTGATGTTGTTTCTTTGATAATTATAACTACTGAAAAACTTTCAGTGCTCCCCTGCTGCTGGATGAATAAAATTTAAGCTCCTTAGCCTACCTTTGAAGACTCTCCAGAGTCTAGTTGCAAACTACCTTTCCATTTTTATGTCAAGCTATTCTGCTTCTACTCTTTATTCCAGCCAGACTGGAATACTTTCCATCCCTTGTTTTCATTCTGTGCTCTCCTATTTCTTCATCTCACACTATTCCCTAAGCCTGGAATAGACCCTCTGTCTACCTAATCTCCACTGATTGAAATCTCTCCCTTCTGTCTAAGCTCAGCTCAAGTGCCAACTCCTCCATGAAGTCTTCTGAGATTCTTCTTTCATCTCCTTCTTTTCTCCCACTCCCACCCATGATTTTTTGATATCTAAAATCACTCTGTCTAGATCTTTCCTTTAAAATTCTCTTTCTCCTTTATATTGCAATTTGCCCATCTCTTCAACTAACTTCTTCCCTAACTCTTCTCCTACCTCTCCCCATTCTCAACAGATAACCTTGCCTCTAACTTTTCTAAAAAGATTGAAAACATCCTCTTTGATCCAATTTGATCCAATCCTCCACACTTCAAAATATCTGTAGCTTCACTCATCTTCTTCATGTGCTTCAGTGTCAGAAGAGGAGGAGGATCTTTTTACCAAGGCTAACAGCCTCACTGTACTCTTGGTCTCATCTACTCTGCTCTCTTTTAGGAGCTTGCCTCATTTAGAATGCTCTCTATCCCTCTGATCTTCATTCTACCCTTATCAACTTGTTATTTATTCCCCTATTACCTATAAATGTGCTCAAGTTTATCCTACATGAAAAGAAGAAAGAAAAAACCTTTGACCTTTCCCATCCCTGTAGCTATCATCCTATATCTATATAGAGAATATTAATAGCTAACATTATGGCACATACTCCACTATGTTGTAGGCACCGTACTGAGCACTTTAAACATAATACCTTATTTGAGCCTCACAGCAACCCTGGGAGATAGGTGCTATTATCTCCATTTTACAGATGAGAAAAACGAGACAAGGAGAAGTTAAGGGACACTTGCCCAGGTAACATAGCTAGTAAGTATCTGAGGCCAGATTTGAACTCAGGTCTTCCTGATTCCAGGTTCAGCACCCTGTCCACTGTCCCACCTAGCTACCCCAGATGATGCCTATATACAGCCTGACCCCATATTTATTTATTTGCCAGCACACCCCAATTTTATTTATTTATTTGAGCTGAAGAAATAAGAGAAGTATTTCCATAACACAGTAGCATAGGAAAAAAAAGATGATTGTACATGAAATGAAACTGCAAATAATTGTTCAACTTGTTTTTCCTTTTAAAATATATATTAAAGTTATCATGTGATTTTTTTCCCCTTTTATTTTTTCCTCCTTTCTTCCTTCCCTTCCTCCCTCCCCCATCTTATAGATGGCTACCATCAGACACAAATGTGTGTGTGTGTGTGTGTGTGTGTGTGTGTATACACATACATACATATATGTAAAATCATTTTATGCATACTTATGTTTATCAGTTCTTTCTCTGGATGCAGAGCATCTTCCTTTATAGGTCCTTTGAAGTCCGATCACTCATCCCAAATTGACTGCCAGAAATCTTCATCTACTTGTCTTGCCAACACCTCAGACTAATATATTCAAAACTCTATTCAATATTTTCTCTTGCCTCCTCCTCTCATTTTCCCTGTCTTAAAAAATCTACCATTATCCTAGTCACCCAAGCTTGAAACTTGAGAGTCATCTTTGACTCTTCAGTCACCTACTATATCTCATACATTGCCTCAGGCTGTTGACAACATCTCATGCCTTTGCCATCTTCACTGATGCTTACATGACCTTGGACAAGTCACTTAAGGTCTCTGGTCATCAATTTCCATATCTGTAAAGTGAGGGGTTCAAATAGATGATTTTTGAGATGCTTTCCAGCTCTAAGTCTGTGTTTCTATGTTGGTTCTTAATTATTTTTATTAAAGCAGGGTAAGAGTGTTCTGTAAAATCGAAAAAATGCTGGGAACAGAATACAGAGATGTTTTTATAATATTTAAGATTAACATAAGAGTGAGTAATGTTATAAGAAAAAATAGGGGGGAGGCTAGGTGGCGCAGTGGATAAAGCACCAGCCCTGGATTCAGGAGTACCTGAGTTCAAATCCGGCCTCAGACACTTGACACTTACTAGCTTTGTGACGCTGGGCAAGTCACTTAACCCCCATTGCCCTGCAAAAAAAAAAACAAGGAAGAAATTAGGGTTTTTGATAGCAATTAGAGGTCTCTAAAATAAATAAAATTCAGGTAAGGTTAGGGACAAGACAAACAAAACACTTGGTTGATACATAAACTGAGATGTTCCCCCAGAATTATTTTTTAGAAACTTGTTTAATAATTCTCATTTTAATTTTTTTAAATGATTGAATATTTTTGATTGGATGCTGATTTGGTATTCAGTGCAAGTTATTTTCACTTCTATTGTTCTTTATAGAACTGATTGAAAAGGAGAAGGAAGCTCTTACAGTTGAAGATCTAGGAATTTCAGAAGGAAAGAAAGACCTTTCAGATGAAGAAGAAGAGAAAGATGACCTTTCAGAGGGAGAAGAAGACAAAGAAGACCTTTCAGAACGAGAAGAAGAAAGAAGCAATTCAAATGATGAGACCTCCGAAGAGGACTCTGCAGTGGATGAAGGATCAGCAACTGAAGATGGAGGGAATGTCCCAGACCAACAGTTGACTGATGTGGATGCTGAAAACTCAGTGAGGCAGCGCAAAAGTCATGTTGCTGATGGAGAACAGTAATTTTTTGTGAAGGTATTTCCAGGAAACTGGACCAAAGAAATGTGTCAGTTGCCCTTCTGGTCTACAGTGGAAGCCAAATTCTTAATCTGCCCTGCATGAGCCAGCTTCTCTCTTAAAAGCTTATACATAACAAACATCTAGTCCTAAGAAGCAGTAACCCTCATGTAGTAATGAGACTCCTTTAGGCATGACAATCAAAATCAAAAATGAGATCCATTATTCTGCTTGGAGTTTTGTGATGAGAAAATCTGTGGGGTAAGGAAGTTCTGGTTGTAATAGGTTACCATCACTCCTTTTTAATATTCTCTAGAAACATTGCTTCAAGCCACATGAGATGAAAGCATACTTGACTTCACACATCAGCAATAACAAAATGTGCCCTAAAAACTGTAGCAGAAGTCTTGCTTCTTTATTTGGTCTTGAGTATTTTTGTCCAGCCTGATGGAAAACATCAGACAATTAAGTCAGTCAATAGATATTTATTGAGATAGAAACTGAGAAGCCCCTCAATGTTATCCTAGTAAAGTAACTGTGGGTATGGTGGCTTAACTCTCATCACTGCTCACTGAAGCACCTTCATTATGCTCCATTATTTTCCTTCTCATTTTTCCTTCTCAATGTTTCTTTTGAAAATATACTGAGTGCACTGTGACAACAGGGACTGGTCTTAGACTGGGCTTGCTATGTACAACAAACACCAGCACTCTTCAGTTCCTGGGTATTCAGAGAAGCAGTGTACAAGTTAATGTGACATCAGCTGAGCTTATTATGACTTCAGGGGCTTAGATCATCAGAAACCACAGGCAATGAAATATTGACAAGCAAATGCTAAAAATGACATGGAACCTTCAGAGATTCAAAAGGAAGTGGTCATTTAGCAGGAGGAATTTTTTTTTTTTTTGCCAAAAGGCAATCTTCCCCCCACCCCCTTCAAATATTTCATTGAGAAATCTTCTCTCTGAAGCCAGTAAATCCTCTTCATCTTGCCAATACAAGCAAGTCATGTGAGAAGAACTGCAGTATGATGTGGTACTATTTCCATCACTAGAGTAGCTCCCTGGCACCATTTGAGCTACTTTAGTAATCATAACAACTAAAAAGCCACTTACGGTTTCCTTTTTAGTGAACTGACCGACTGGTGAAAGAATGAGTGAAAATCTAGAGCAGGAAATGAGAGAAATGGTTTCTTCTCTTCCCGCCTACCCCCCAACTCTCTTTAATCCTACAAAGAAATGAGTCTTTGTAAATCTCTCAATACTTGACTTATTAAAAGTACCCAGGGGTTTAGTTTCTTTTAAAAAAACTTTCTTTTTACTTGATTTATTTTTTAGAAATAAGTTGAGAAAATCAGGAACCAAGTTGTACATAGATTCCCAAGGTAGGGCCTCTTTCACACCTACCTCCCCCCCCCCCCTGCTTTTTTTTGCATGCAACAGAGTACATAATAAGGATTTTATAAAATCCAGAAATTATTTTGTCACCTTTAAAAATGAATTGGATCAGGGCAGCTGGGTGGCGCAGTAGATAGAGTACTGGACCTGGATTCAGGAGGACCTGAGTTCAAATTCGGCCTCAGACACTTAACACTTACTAGCTGTGTGACCCTGGGCAAGTCACTTAACCCCAATTGCCTCACCAAAAAACCCCAAACAAACAAACAAAAAACATGAATTGGATATGTACCTGGCTTTTTAGATTGCATTAGAACAAGGAAATTAGTGTATGATTCTGAGAATCTCTGCCCTCCTATGGTTGAATGAAGTATTACAGGACTCACTCAAAACTAGTATTAATTTTCATAAAATAAATAAAATCTTATTCTGGGATTAGTTTACATCTTTTTAAAGTTAGTCAAGTTTTGTTAGTATTGTTGTTTTTAGTCCCCTTCCCCTCCATCCCCAACAGGATGTGGGGTAGGGGGATAGAGGGTTGGAAAGATAATGATTAAAAAGAAAGGATTTATTCCAAGACGTTATAGGGTTTATTTTAAGCCCTTGAAGTCCCATGGTTGAGTGTTTATTTCATGGTTTTGCTGTTGCAAAGTAAATATAGAAATAAACTCTTTCAAAGGAATAGGAAACATTTTAGTGGCTTCCATATATTTTAAAGAGGATTTAAGGCTGTTAAATGTTATATATCCACATTTATGTGACTGAACAGTTGTATCTTAGGAACTTACTAAGCATCAGAGTAAATATGTCATAGGTTTACTTCTTTTATGGAGAATCCATCTATTCTTTTGAACTATTTCAATGGCTCAGACAGTATCGTGCACCCAGTGGATGCTTGATTCATATTATGTGATCTTGATGATCAGTTACATCTGATTAATATTAATGTTATATAAGGTACTTAATATATCCCAGAAAAGAGACTTGATCCTTTACTCCCCAATTATTTAAAATAAGGGAATGGTATCCTTTTATGCTTCAGTACTTTTGTTCTTGCTATAGCTATATAGACTTAAGAGCTTTAAGAAATCACAAATCTGTTGGACCTTCACTCCATCCTGTTTGTTTGTTTTTTCTGGTAGGATTATTATTCTTCTCTCCTCAAAAGAGATAACATCTTCACAAGTACTACACAAACACAATACCAGTGGTCTTTCTAATTATTTGAAATAAATTTAGCCCATAGAAAGAGCTCTGTATTTGGGTTTGAATTCTGGACTTTCTACATACTACCCATGTGACCCTTGGCAGGTTATATCACCTATGTGGACCTTAGAATCTTCATCTATAAAATGAGAGGCCAGAGTACATAATGTCAAGGTCTGTTTTCACTCTATATCTGTGATCCTATTGTTTCTAAAGTATCTGTGTTATGGTTGTTTTTCAGTCATTTCAGTTGTGTCTGACTCTTTGTGATTATGTAAAATGAAATTTGGTATGATAGGTAAGCAATAGAGTGATTGTGGTTTTGGAGTGGGGAATATAGTCCTTTAAAGTGGTAACAGGATAAAACAAATACTTCTTTGAAGATCTTCAAACCATCTTTCTACCTTATTATTTCAAATTTCATGGTTTAAAACTAGGTTTATGGATAAACCACTCCTCCTATTTCTCTATTTGAAAGTGAAATAAATAAGCCTTCCTCTCCCCACCTTCACTTCCAGCTTTAAAGAAAGATCAGAGGGTGGGAATCATTCAAGTATGGAAGCCTTGAAGTGCAATCTTTGTTTATTTCCAGTTCATTTAATCACCATCTTATTTATATGTCACTTAAATCATGTAAAGAAATGAAAAGTAAATGTTATATTCTCTAAAAATTGTAGTTTCAACAGGGTTGGCTTTCAAAGAACAGTTCTGAATTATTTGCTAGCAAAGACACCCTGTTGTTTTCTATGGGAGTTCTGTATGTTTTCTGCAAAATTGCATATACTCCAACCCACCACTTAATTGCAAAGGGTGGGGGTGAGTGAGGGGGGTTGTTCTTTGTTCTAAAATCAGTGTTAAGCATCTGACATTTTATGACCTGGTCTTTGAGTAGTAGAGGAAAAAAAAAAACTTTTAAGTGATGGTGGAAGGGGTTATTAAAAGGGGTAGGGGATAGTAAAGACTGGGCAAGATAAGCTAAGTTTGTGATTTATTTGTTGAATGAATGATTGCATCATAAGAGGGTAAGTCAGGGTGGAGAGGGAAAAGATGTAGGTTGGTGTTTTGTTCTAAAATGACTATTTTATTTTTCTTTGGCATCCTTCATCTCAATTAAATATTGAAGTGTTGTTTCTGTCAGTATTATAGATGAATAGTTTATTCAAGCTGCCACATTGCCAAGGTTTTCAAAAATATTTGCCTTTGTCTTCTGTGCCAACAGTAAAATTATTTTATTGTTACATTTTGTTTACCTCATTCATGTGTTTTTATTCACTTGAGAAAACCACAGCTTATTTTGAAAAATTGAAATGTAGAATTAACTTATTCAATATAGTGTGTGTTATTACATGACTGATTGGGATAAGAGATCTTTGAGAAAACCATTTCTCTATTAACATCATGAAACTAATTACCAGCATGGTTAAACTAAGCTTTCTCCTAATCAGTTTACTTATTATAAAGAAAGTTTGAGGTAGAAGGTAACTAATGTATATGAATCATGCAGCTTTGACTTTTTTGTATTGGCTACAAATGTTAAATGATATTTATGTTACACAGCTTTTTTCATGGAAATGCAATCTTTTTATACTAAAGTTCAGCAGACATACTATTGCATATTTGTATTGCAATACCTTATAAATTTACTATTTAAACTCTGTGGCTACTTTTGATTCTTTAATGCAGTGATATTTAATGATTGATTTTCCTTATGGTGCTTTGTGTAAATCTTATGAATTTATACTATCACTTTTTTTTTACAGTTTCAAATGGCTTATGTAAGAAGATGAAATGAGAAAGCAAGATACAATTTTGAAGCATTGCTATATAAAAACCAAAGACTGTAGTCAAAATACATTACTTTTGCATGAAAGCTTTCAAACTTTTAGATATTATAGAATACTGGCTTAATTAAATTGACATACCATTCAGTGATTACTGATTTCTCTCCCCATTCTCATCCCCATTCTTCCTCCTTCCTCACCTTTTCCCTCCCTCTCCCTCCTCTCTCCCTTCCTCTCTCCTGCCTCTCTCCCTGTTTTTCCCCTTTCCTGTACCCCTCTCTTCACTTGCTCTCCCTTATAATTTCTTCAAGATTGGTTTTCTTCCATCCTCTCTCTTTTTCTCTCTCTCTCTCCCCCTGCCTATCTCTCCTCCTCTCCTTCCCCTCCCCCATGCATTTCATCTGCTGTACCTCTGGATGGTCTAAATCTGGTCAAGGGCATATTTAAAATTCTAACAAACCCCATTCCCCAAGGTTTCCAATTTGCCTAAACCCAGCCTGTTTATATAACCTTTTGAGATTAACTGGGATGGGAACTAAGAATGATGATACCTCTTCTGGAAAGAGTACACCTCAGTCATGGTCTCAATCATAAGAGTATAGAGCCAATGACCTAGAGATAGACAACTGCCCTTCACACTTCCTTACATTCTAATGGTAAATCACCAGCCGTGTGGCATTGAAAAAGCACAAAAGAAGGTAAATATTCCTGGCAAACTACATGATGATGCAAAGATGTATATGAGTATTTGGTGGCTTCCTTTGTGTGAAAAACAAGGTGGGAGAGGAGAACAAAAGTGAAAATAACTAGACACACAACTTAGTGTTTTATCAATGTGGAAAAATGGAAACAGCATAGATTGAAAGTTAGGTAGAACACCAAGCTATGTTAGCTTAGAGACGAGATCTAAGTGTTTTGTTCAGCTTTCATCAATTTGTTCTCTGGCCTAGGGAAAGACATTGATTCTCTATAAGCCATGGCTTCCCTCTCTATAAAAATGTGGATATTCTCTGTGGAAACTTTCTGTGGATTGTGCTTTCCAGAATGC
The DNA here is from genome assembly GCF_019393635.1 of Dromiciops gliroides. Lineage (NCBI taxonomy): Eukaryota > Metazoa > Chordata > Mammalia > Microbiotheria > Microbiotheriidae > Dromiciops > Dromiciops gliroides. Next base: position 573,640,453 of record NC_057862.1, read on the forward strand.
CTGATGAATAGTTTACAAACTTACTTTTGTCTTAAACCTTTTCCTTTTGCCCTTAGTTCTTTTTTAGTTTAGTTTTTTTTTTTAGTTCCTTATGAATCCATGAGATACTTCAGAATTTCAAATACCTAGTTTCATCAGTCTTAGAACTCATTCCACCAATCTAGCTCATAACTGCTCCAAGATTTAATATATGGACCCAAAATGTAATTGCCCTATAGCCATTCTTTCCACTGGCTTCTGAAAATTGATCCAGGCAGGCCCTCAGATGGCAGACCTGGTTCAGCTTCAGGTTTATATCTAGAACTTACCAACTTGCCAGAGCTTTACTACTTCAGCTTTCAAGAGGGCAGGGTAGAATTTTAGTGGAACAGACAAATGAGAGAATGTCTGGAATTGTGTTGCATTCTTTAGAAGAAATGTATTATTATCTGCCTTCCAGCCACTTTTATAATGCCTTTCTAGCATTCTGAGCTTCTTTTGACACTGGCTTGTCTGCATGGCTTTCCTAGCATCACTTCCTGACTCAAGACCATATTACCATCAGCCATAAGGTTGGACCACCAGAAAGGAACTGAAATAGCCAAATCACCTTTTTCATTCAAAAACCTACAGTCCTTACATCACTTAGTTTTGTATGAAACACTATATTTTGCTGGTATTTGCATAAAAATAGAAATTTATTCTTTTTTCTTTTTTTATGGAAGGTGGGTCAAACCAATGAAAGATTAGAACTATTCTCATTGAAAATATATAAAGAAGTTATATCTGGCATTTTTTCTATACATTATTCTTTCTAGTGAAAGAAAAAATTGGGGAACAAAGAATTCTTTTCTCTGTATATTTTGATTAATGCTGGAAGACCAGGATCTCCTTGGTGCTGTTTCTAAGGTGCTTTTTTTTTTTTTTAGTGAGGCAATTGGGGTTAAGTGACTTGCCCAGGGTCACACAGCTAGTAAGTGTTAAATGTCTGAGGCCGGATTTGAACTCAGGTACTCCTGACTCCAGGACCGGTGCTCTATCCACTGCGCCACCTAGCCGCCCCTCTAAGGTGCTTTTTTTTTGTAGTCTCCTTAGTCAAAGGAGAAAGCACTTAAAATAAAGAAATGGAGCACTTTCCAATCTACATTACCAGTCATGAAATGTTAAATTTTTTTTAATTCTTCAAAATATTAAAGTTTTCTTGTGTTTTTGTATGCATGTCTGAGGTAACTGTGAAAAGTAGAATAAAACATTTCTTAATAATTTATTGATTTCTAAATTTGTAGTTATAATACAAAATTAAGAGATGTATTATACAGGTGGTTAAAAAAAAGGCAACTTAAATTTTTTTAAAACTATTTCCAAAGCCCTTACTGATGGAATTGAAAGTGGTTTTGTTTTGTTGTTGTTTGTTTTTTCAGGATTAAAAATACTTAAGAGATATTCTAAGAAGCAGTTAGGTGGTACAGTGGATAGAGTATTGAACCTGGAGTCAGCAAGTACATACAGCCTTTTTTTTAATAGCTATGTAACTCTGGACAAGCCATTTAACCTCTGATTGCCTCAACTTCCTCATCTGTTGAATGCACATAGTGATATCCTCAATCTCCAAGGATTGTTGTAAGGATAAAATGAGATAATATTTGTAAAGCTCTTTCTAAACCACAAAACATTATACAAATTATATTATATATTCTATTAACTACTGATTATTCTTTTGGGAATTCTCACAAACCAGTGCTACTATGTACTAGTTTCTATGAGCAATGAGGGTGATAGTAGAAGAATTTAGATAAGAATGAACATGATGAAACTTCAGAAACTTCCTCTCTACCTGTCTTGAGCAAGAGAAGGTATTGAAGCTAAGTTCACATAGCATTCATTTGTTGGTATACATTTATCAAATCATCCATCTTTTGGGATGTCGATGACAGCAAAAGAAATTGAGTAGCCATGAAATGTGCCAGGAAACTTGCTCAGCTTTGGGGTTCTCAATTTTTCTTCCTGTTTATCATATAACCTTGGCCTTTGGGAAAAACAGAAGTTCATCTATGGTGTCCCAGGATGCAACTCCAAAATCTTGGACACACAGCATATCAAAGAAGTAAACTTAGGTTGCATTTGCAGGGCATGTTACCACCACTAAAAATTGCATATAGAAGAGGGACTTTCAGCCAAGATGACTAGCTTAGTAAGAGGTAGCTTCTAGTTTAAATGAGAGGAAATCTTGGAATACAATATTCCAAAAGGCAAAATATATAGACTTACAACCAAGAATAAATCACCTTCCAATTCTAGGGCAGCTACGTGGTGCAGTGGATAGAGTGCTGGGGCTAAAATCAGGAAGGCTCATTTTTCTAAGTTCAAATCTGGTTTCAGACACTTACTTGCTGTGCTACCCTGGGCAAGTCACTTACCCTATTTGCCTCAGTTCCTCTTTCAAATGAGAATGGCAAAAACACTCCAGTATCTTTACCAAAAATTAATAACAACAAAACCCCAAATGGAGTCATGAATAATCAGAGATGACTGAACAAAACAAACAAAACCTAGGGGGGCAAGGGGTAGGGGAATGGGCCTTTAGCTGATTGGAATTGTGTAGATTATCTTACTTTTCTATTTATATCTTCAGTGCTTTTATTTAACAGTATTTTTTTTAACATAGTAATCACTTAATGCATATTTCATTCATACCATCAAGATTATTACTTCTGGGGGGCAGCTAGGTGGCACAGTGTATAAAGCACCAGCCCTGGATTCAGGAGGACCTGAGTTCAAATCCGGCCTCAAACACTTGACACTTACTAGCTTTGTGATCCTGGGAAAGTCACAACCCTCATTGCCCCACCAAAAAAAAAATAATAATATTTTGAAAACCTGAATATTCAATTAGGGGGGAAAATGGGTTGTTGATGGAATAGAAGACTTTTCAGCTTCTGTTGAAAATACCAGAGCAGGGGGCGTGGCTAGGTGGCGCATTGGATAAAGCACCGGCCCTGAATTCAGGAGTACCTGAGTTCAAATCCGGCCTCAGACACTTGACACTTACTAGCTGTATGACCCTGGACAAGTCACTTAACCTCCATTGCCCCGCAAAAAAAAAAAAAAAGAAAAAAAAAAAAAAGAAAATACCAGAGCTGAGTAAAACCATTCAATTTCAAAGTTCAAATACAAGAGTCCAGAGAAACGTAGGATGGGAAATTGAAAGGACCAGTATGATGATGTAGTGCTAACGTTCTAATGAGGGAGATGAAACAAATGTCCCTTTAGAATATTAATGTCTTCAAAGGGTTTTACAGGAGTTCAATTAGAAAAATAGAGAACCTATGGGTGGATTGGTTCTGTTCTTAGGGTTTTAGGAGAGGAAAGGGAACAGTATTGTAGAAGGGAGGAGGTGGGGGAAGGAATTTTTCATAATTGGAGTGTCTGAAGAAGAGTATACAAACAGAAACTGACAAAGGAGAATTGAACACATGCACACACACACACAAATAGCATTCTCAAGAAGAAAAGGATAAAAAGGTGGGTTTTGAAGACAGGTGTGAGAGAAATTTGGTACTAAGAGAATTTGGTGCTGAAGAGTCAATAACTTCCAGGTCCTGAAGAATGAATTAAAAGGGAAAAAAGCAAAGCAAAGAACTATATTCTAAAGGGATGCCCATCAATTGAAGAATATCTAAACAAATCGTAGTATCTGAATTATTCTATTTGAGTATCATAGTATAATGGAAAAATATGGTACCACAAGAAATAATAATAGTGACTATTTATATAGCACTTTGCAGCATATTTTATATATTAAAGCTATCTTGCTAATAGAGTAGGGGAAACACAGAACAACCTTACTATTTAATTGGATATTTTTAAAGGTAGAAAGCTATACATAATGGATCTGCAGTTTCTATCCTTTGTGATTACTTTGAGATCCGTCTTGAATTCTGCAAGAGGTATCCAGTTTCTCTGTCTCTCCTCTCTCCACATAGATGTATCACTGATACATTCATATACACATATACATATACACTCCTGATTCTCAAAGATAACATTTTCATAGATAAAAGATACATAGATATAGGGATAGATATTAAGATAGATATCCTGATTTCAAGATTAGGGGATGTGTATGTGTGTGTGTGTGTGTGTGTGTGTGTGTGTGTGTGTATAGATAAGATACATCTGTGAGAAAATAATTACTAATAATGGATTTCTTGGGGGGACCCAGAGATCACTTTTCTCAGTCCTTTCTCCCCCCTACACTCCAGAAAGTCCAGTTCTCTTTGAGAAACTACATCAAATCTCATCTGGGACAAACCCAAGGGTACAAAAGGAATAGAGATAGATTTTTTTTGTCTAGATCTGTTAATATCTAATTGACTGATAGGATTAAACTATACCAAGATAATGGACTTTGCCTTAAGCAACTTGAGTGAGGGTCTTTTACATTCTTTTTCCTTATGTAATCTCTAGAATTTATTTTAATGTAGAACACCTTCAAGTCAAGTCAAACAATGGAATTGAATGATGCTAACCAATTAGATTTGATGACCTGCCTCTATCAAAAGAGCATAAAAAAGCCCTTGAAAGATACCATGAGAGGTCTTCTGGGTATTCTGGGACTTCTGGGATGTTTTCTCAGCTTCTCTCTTGGCTTTCTGGTACTACATGGTCTGTTTCTCTCTGGAATTCTCTTGGGTTTTCTTTTTTTTTTCTTTTTTTTTTTTTGAGGATCAATGGGGGTTAAGTGATTTGCCTAGGGTCACACAGCTAGTAAGTCTCAAGTGTCTGAGGCTGTATTTGAACTCAGGTCGTCCTGAATCTAGGGCCAGTGCTTTATCCACTGTGCCACCTAGCTGTCCCTCTTGGGTTTTCTTGAGACCACATGCTGTCTCTCTTAGAGACAGCTTGGGTCTTTTGGGGTTTTTCTCCTGCTCCTGCTAACTGACATGTTGAAGCTCTATCCCTGTTTTCCCTACCATGTGGCCTGAGACCATGAGAAGTTAGGGAGACATGTGGTCAATCAATCCTTTATTGGTATAATATTGATAAGTTAATAATCTGCTTATCTAAAACTTGTATATATGGCAATCAATTAATTTTTTTAAAAACCACATATCTGTACATGAAATAGGTACATACAAGATAAATATAGAATACATGGAAAATGACTTTAGAAGTGATGGTATTAGAAACTAGGATGACACCGCATCAACTATGTGTTGGATATTTTATACTGGATATCCCATAGGAATGTCAATCTCAACATGCCTATAATGCTTGACCTTCAAATTGTCAACTCGTAAAAATCTTTGGTTTTCTTTAAGACTCAACTGAAGTGTCATCTCCTCTAGGAAGTCTTTCCTAATCTCCCCAGCAGCTAGTACTATCCATTCTAGGCTATTTTTCATCAATTCCATATTTATCTTGTATTTGTTGATGTATGTATGTTATTTCCCTCATTAATTTGTAAGCTCTTTGAAGGCAGGATTTTTTTTTTTTTTTTGGAGAAGAGAGTATGGGTATGTTGTGTAAACATATTGGGTATGTTTGTAAACAGTAGGGAAGCAACCAGTAGATAGAAAGAGATTGATGGATACAGAGAGGACAAATGGTGACAACCTGCTGGAGAAAGCCAGAGGGAAGTAAGCATTCATCTAGACAGGTTTGCCATGCAAGCAGGTCTGCTTTATCGTGTGTGTGTGTGTGTGTGTGTGTGTGTGTGTGTCTGTCTGTCTGTCTGTCTGTCTGTGTGTCTGTGTGTCTGTGTGTCTGTCTGTCTTTTTGTCAATGCCCAAGGGCCACAACCAGAGGAGATTAATCTAGACTGATTGAATTGAGACTGAGAGCCATTGACTTTGCTGATTAGCCTACATAAAGTTAATGAAATTAAAACCACACCTGTCTGACTCCCAAGAGGGAGTGTTCTCAGAGGCTGTGGACTACGACATCAACAGGAGACCATCCTCAACCAATCAGCTTGAAGGACCTCCCCTTCCGGGGGCAGGGGACAGAAAGTAGGAAGTGAGGCTGGCTCACTGGCTCTGCTCTTTTTCATTCCAGAACCTCAGCTTGGTAGCTGAGGGGAGGAGAAGAAGGAGTCCATTCTGAACCCTAGGCTAGAAAGGTTTTTTTCTCAATTTTCTGAACTCCACATGTTCTCACTTTACTAACCTGTAATATACGTTAATAAATGCTTAATACCTAAACTGTTGCTGAAGCTTCTAACTTATAAGTAAATCCTAGCTAGTGGAGACAGAAAAAGGCGACCACACACATTAAATTTTAAACATCACTACACACACACACACTTTCTTTGATATAGATGCTTAGAAGAGTACATGTGCATATCAGAAACATCTTTTACTTAATCTGTACCAAAAAATGTGGGCTAAAAATAAATAACCCATTGGTAGATATGTGATACAATTATAATGATATTATTTTAGTTTATCCCAAATTCTGCATGCCACCTGACTCTTCATTTTGCTTTTAAAGATATCTTTTGATGTAAAAAGAGAGTAACTAGGTATAATTTCTGGAAAATTTTGTTGTCCATCAACACTGAAATCTCGTTAACATGCCCCTTCCTGTTGTTGAGAGCTAGGGAGGCAGAGGAATTTGTGTGTTCCATATCCAGATAAATTTCAGAAATCTTACTAAAAATAAAAGGTCTGGCTAAGAATTGTTGGGTTTGGGGCAGCTAGATGGTGCAGTGGATAAAGTACTGGCCATGGATTCAGGAGTACTTGAGTTCAAATCCGGCTTCAGACACTTAAAACTTACTAGCTGTGTGACCCTGGGCAAGTCACTTAAGCTCAATTGCCTCATAAAAAAAAAAAAAAAAGAATTGTTAGGTTGGCCTTGTTCCCAGTGTTTTCTGCATTAACCAAAGTGCATGGATATGAATATGAAGGAGAGGCATCTTTGCTAGGGCCACAGATCGATAGAGTTCCTAGTATGTCTCCAAGCAATAGTAATACTGCAAATGAAATTTGTAAAGCAAAAGTTAGCCTTGGGGCTTCTTAAATCTGGGGTGCCCAATTTGCCTTTATTTTAATCTGTATCTGGGCAGAAGAAGAGAAGGAACATTAATAGAATGGTGGGGAAATCATTAGAGAGAATAAGAAGCTAATGAGGAAAGATAAATGTAGAACATGCCTTATGAGAAACTGAAATGTCTAAGAGGGAAGATACATACACACACACACACACACACACACACACACACACACATATGTAACTTGGTTGGGCAATGCTCTTTTAGTCTGATTTCCTTCAAACTAGTATTTCTTAAACTGGATGTCAGGCCAACTGGCAAGAAGTTCCAAAAGGAATTGTGAAAACCAAAGCTGCATAATTCCAAATGGTTGTTTGGCCTTGGCCAAAGAAAAGAGTTGAGATAGAGGATGCTGGTAATCCTTTGGGCCTTTTCCCTACACTCTGTTCTGATTATTAAGATCTGGGAACTGATCAGGAGACCAAACCTATAATGCTTTGGTTTGCTATTTAATTAGTTTCATTTATTTGGGGGCTATTGGTGGTAGTCATGTCCATTTTTGTTTCAAACAGTGACATGGATCTGGTTGATAATAGTAATAATTCTGAAATTCATTAGATAATACCATTATATGTTTTACATTTTTTATTATTTTCAGTTTCAACTTTCATATTTTTTGTTTCTCTAATTATATATGTGTACACACAAATACACACACATATATGTATATATATATATAAAACTCTTTTTATATGTCATCTATCTTTATCATATCTTTTGTGAGCTCCTCTCTCAGAATCAGAGAATATGGTGCTTCAACATGTGTGTATATGTTTGATTTGGGGGATTTATTCAGCAAGGATTGAAGATCTGATAAGGGAAAAATTATACTGTTGCATTTATGTTCCTTAGGGTACCCAGTATCACATATGCTGCTGCCACCCCCACACACACACCCCAAAATCATGTAGGGGAAAAAATACTCAATTTGTAGTCACAGGACCTGAGGTCAAAATCCCAACTCTATCACTTATAACCTGTATGATCTTAGGAAGTCACTTAACATCTCTGAGACTCAGTTTTCTTATTTTGTAAAATGTAAGAAGTGGACTATTGACCTCTAAAGTCTCTTTTAACTTTATACCTAAAGTCATTTTGTCACCAAAATTAAGATACTCAGCAAGTCAGTACTCTCATTCAAAAACAAAGGTCATGAGCCCTATTGACGTGTTTGATTTTACCAATCAGAGAAGATATTAATTCAAAGAAAAAAAATTTAAGTCAAATATTGTAGCAAAAAAAAAAAACAAAAACAAGATCCCCTCACATCATGGAATACTCCTATCACAGGTATGTGAAGGCGTACCTATGGTAGAGGGTATTCCAAAGAGGCCCATACATATTTGACAATTCTGTAGGAAACAGATATGGCCAGGGAACACATATGGGGAAGTACACACATGAACCATTGTGGCCAGGGCACTTCCATGTAGGCACATATGTGGTGATGACATGCTGTGATAGTTCATAATTTTGATGCTACAGGACTGAAAAAACCTCTGGTGATGTCATCACATTGATCTTTGATAGTCAAGTTGCTCAATTGGTTTTGGTTAGTTTTGGACCTCGTTCTCTAGTTTGACCTTCTAAGATTCATAGCTTTAGGATCACCTGCTGACCATGTGTCTATTGCCTGCTAGAATGTCGTGACTAACAACCTTCTCCATGATAAGAGTAAGCTGACAATTCTTTTGTCATAAGGTCTGCCTATCTACTAACTAAGGGCTGCTGAATTCTGTGCAGGGAGGGTGATCCAAAATTAAACTTCTAACTTACTTTGTCTAGGGTGGAACTGCAGTCCACTAACCAAGAACATGATCTGATTTGGAGTTAGAAATTCCTTGTCACTCTTATTTAATTCCTTATTTGCCATCAGTAAATCTATTTCTAAGGGTTTTGCCAAGGAAACATCACAATAGCTGTGTGGGGGCTTGGCTACAGAAGCCCATTTTCTTTCTTAAATCATCTCTTAAGTTGGCACGCAAATGAATAAAATTCAGAACAAATACTAAGCAAAAGAGGTATAGGCATTCTCTTTCACCCTCCTTTATGCTTGCCTTTATTATTTGTATGTCAACAGAAACAATACAAAACAAAATAAATACACAATAAAATTGCTTTGGTGTTATGCATTGCCTAGCAAAAAACCTCAATGTTTCCTTATATATAGTTTTATCATGACATCGTGTCCTTCTGGACTGAAAAGGAAACTAATCTTGGAAAACTTGCTCATCTTTATACCCATGCAGCACCTTACAGTTAGCAAACATCATCCAAAGGCAGCAAACAGAACAAGGGAGAATTTTGATCACTAAGGAATTTCCTACATGAAACATAGGCCAGCAGATTTTACTCAGGTGCTGCAGAAAATTTGGAAAGCAATCATCATTTTAGGGATTATAATAAGACTGTTGCAACTAAATAAATTGTAAAATAGCCCATAGAGATTTGAGATCACATTCTGCCACTGTCAGTTGCTAAGGTTAAAGCTGAGACAGCTAAGGGCTCATTAAGTAGATTTAAAGAGTCTTTCATCCAGCTGGACAGCTGCTGGATAGCTTCATTAGAAAAGAGGCCAATTACTCAAGATAGAATTACATTAGAACTACAGCACATTTTATGGGTCTGCTTCAGAAATAGGGGTTAATGATAAGTCTGATACACAAGAAGTTAGTGTCAGAATACCACTTCTGAATCTCACTCCTTCTGTACAAAGCTGAAAAGTTTCCCATGGATTCTAAGGGACTAAGTGATCTGACCTACGAAGTTATTAGTTATTTTAAGTGTTTCTATTGTAAGAAATTCCAAAGTCCTCTAGTTCTTTGACACACATATAGCTGTTAAGAAATGTCTTACAAAGGATTGTGAGATAGGCTTTAGGAAATCCCAAACCTTCCTCCTACAAGAAATTACATTTTAGGCATGTATTTAATAATTTTATGGCATTGTCCTGATTGATATTTGTGCCATACGTCTTTGACATATGGAAGCTAGGTAGCACAATATATGAATCCTTGAAACTAGCATCAGGAAAAGTAAGTTCAAATTCAGCCTCACACACACTAGCTATGTGATCTTGGGCAAGTCATGTAACCCCTGTGTGCTTCAGTTTCTTCATCTATAAAATGGAGATTATAATAGCACCTACCTCCCAGAATTTTTATAAGTATGTTGAATATTAAATATAGTTTTTGTACTCATCCTCTTACAAGATAATAAAAGGTCAGAGACATCAATAGTATCTCCTACAATTTGTTAACCCAGATCAGAGAAGGCTATTGCTGCCTCTCTTAACAGAAGTAGGTACCTCACAGAAACAAGATCAGAGAATGGATTGGAAAAAGATAATATAAATTTAATATTTTTGTCCCCGGAAGAAATATATAACACATGATCATGTAGAGACTCCCCTCTTAAGAAGAGAGCTCAGAGACTCTCTATTTCTGAGGGTATATGTGGTTTTTTTGTCCACTGATTACAGGGTGTTGTCAGTTTTGATACTATGATACCCAAAAAAAGGCGGTTTAACAATTTCAATTATAACAAGTATGGAGGAAATACTGAAGCATCAAGATAAGATTACAAGATTCCTCAAAAAAAAAGGGGGGGGTTGGCAAGGATGAGGATGCCCAGATGTTATCATAAGATAGGGACTTACTATCCTGGGGGAAAAGAAGTCACTAGGTAGGATCTTTTATCTGATAGCTATCTGGGTTCAGTTTGGAGTTCAATTGAAGGACATTTTACTCCTGTTAATCTAGGACTTCATAAAAAATACTTTTGCATAATAAGGTTCCTCCATCAAATCTAGGTGATCCATATATTCATATTAACGAGTATCAAATGAGATTATATTTGTAAAGTGCTTTTCAAACCTTAAAATGCTAAGTTGTTTTTTGTCCTTCATTCTCAGAGGACTGTGACATTGGGAAGTGATGTCATGACTTGCAGTGGATTGGATTTAAGTGAGGAAGGGCTGTGCGTAGTCACCAGTCTTACTCTCTCGTCCATCATCATCTGGGTCCAGTGGCAAGATATACATCAGGATTACTGGAGATGTCTCCAGATGTTTGAGGCAGTTGGGGTTAAGTGACTTGCCCAGGGTCACACAGCTAAGTAGATGCCAAGTGTCTGAGGCCATATTTGAACTCACTTTCTCCTGACTTCAGGGCCAGTGCTTTATCTATTGTGCCATCTAGCTGCCCTAAAATACTAAGTAGATGCTAGGCATAGTGGAAGTAGCAGTAGAAGTAGTAGTAGTAGCAGCAGCAGCAGCAGCAATATTGGCTTTCAAATATTAAAATATATAACTAAATTTTTTTATTTATCTGTGACATCTCATTAATGCAAATACTTGCCACTGAGTCAGACTGTGATCTTTACATTCCCTCTTGGTCTGTGTCCTCACATGGAACCTCCACAGGGAGTACACTTAATATGGTAGGCCAAGATGAGTGAAGTACAGCCTAAGGGCCAAATCTGGTCCACTTCCTATTTTTATATGGCCCTTAAGCTAAATTTACAGTTAGCCAGATTTGGCATGAGCCATGGTGTGCAGACCCTTCTGCTGGAGTTCTTTTCACATTGTGTGGATTCCAAAGGAGCTCACAGGTTGTGTATCAGTTACTAATCCCCATAATGGATCCATTTTCTTTTTTGGAACAGGTATATCTCTGGTCAGAAACTTTATGACAGTTTTCTTGTGTAGTTCTCTCTTAGTAATGTGTTTTAGCCTAGTCACTAACCCCTACTGGCTGGCTGATCTTCAGTCATGACAAACAATTTGGTTCTACTATAAGCCATGGTTATTTGGTAGCAACTAATGGGATTACTTGGATCACTATTTTTTAAGCACTAGACTTTTGTAACACAAAGGCAAAATTATACATTTTATTTAAAAACTAAGCTTCCAGGAGATATCCTATGATTAGTACATATTCTACAATATTGACCATTTTCTACATCTTTTGTTCGGTACAATAAACACTGATGTTTTGTTTAGCTTTCATTTGACCAGAAAAAGTAATTAAATAAATTCAAGATTTATTACATGTATATTATGTGTGAAGCACTGAAAACTCTCTCCCATGTGGAAGGGAACTGAGATTTTGCTACACTTAAAAAAATCCACAGAGAGAAGACCAGTAGAGATGGCAGAATAGGAGAAAACAGTTCAGCCCAGCTCCTTACTTCAGTTAATCCAACAAAGACCTAGAAAACACAACAGACCATGTCCTGGTCAGGAAATCTAAGGGAAAATCATAACCTGCCATTTTTCCAGCACAGGTTAGTGTAGGGATATAAACAGAGTATTTTGGATACTGTGGTTCAAAAGCCTAACCAGGAGGGAGGGTCTTCAGGTAGACTCTTCCAATACAGGGATTGAAGTGGAGTATGGGCTTATGCACTAGGTCAAGAAGAGACACCCTCATTGCTCCCTTCTATTCAAAGCATGGGCAGTTCTTTTTTGTTTTGTTTTGTTTTATTTTTTAGGATGCATGGCCAGTTCTAATGCTATGTAGGAATCAGCAACAAGTGCCAATTGGCAGCTCTATTGATCATGCCTCAGAGCTGGAGTACAAATTCAGTGTGAACTGATTAAGGGACCTGAGCCTGGGGGTGGGAGGAACTAAGGACAGGTATGTACTAGTCAAAGGGCAAGAAAAGAAACAGACAGTAGCTGTGTGACCGATTCCAAGAACTGAGCACAATTTCAGATTTAACACCTAGTACAGAAGCCTACAACTGGATAACCAACATGGAGAACTCCTGCCATTCTGTTACTTGCAAATGACAGCAATATTGTTCCATGAAGACCTATGAATGACTTAACTATTCTCAGTAATACAATGATCCAAGACAATCCCAAAGGACTAATGATGAAGCATACTCTCCACCTCCAAAAAAAAAAATAACTAATATTGTTTGAACACAAACCAAAGCATGCCATTTTTCACTTTCTTTCATTTTTTTCTTTTTTTTTACTCAGGTTTTCTCATACAAAATGACTAACATGGAAATGTTTTACATAATTGAACAGGTATAACCTATATCTGATTTCTTATCACCTTCGGGAGGGTGTGAGGGAAGGAAGAGATGGAGGAGTATAATTTGGAACTCAAAACTTTAAACAAAAAAATGTTTGTTATTAAATACATAAAGACTTGCAGATCCTTCCAGCTAGTTAATAGTAGCTGTGTGTAGCAGCAGGTTATTGGAACTCTGACCAGAGCTAAGCCCATAGTTGTGTTGCTCAGACCCAAACCCAGATCATGAGCCTGAGAAGTTTAAATTAGGAAGACAGTGATTAGACTACCCTCCATTAGACCACTTTGGGTGAACCAAAAACTTAGAAGTCTCCACCATAAACTGTCTCTGATATTCTTGAAAAACAGAGTATTTGATAATTGAAGAAATCATTGACAAGATACTAGAGAATACAAAATGGACTAAGTAAGTCTTAGTCATGTTGGACATTTCCTCCAGAAATGTGCAGAATCTGCTTCTAAAAAATATTAATTTGGGAAGTAAGGGTAGAAGAATGAATAAACACAAAGAGAATCCCAGCAAAAAGAGCTATTATGATGAAAGTAATAATGCCCAAGACAAAATCCTAGAAGAGAATGATTCCACAACATCTACAAACAAAGCCTCAAAACAATCACACACACACACACACACACACACACACACACACACACATATCTTGGTCATAAAATCAACTAGAATTTCTGGAAGAATTAAAATGAGTGTTTTTTAAGAGTTTTAAAAATATTTCATAAATCAAATGAAAGCCCTAAAGAGAGAATTTAAAGAAAAATGAGCATTTTAGAAAGGGAATTAACAGTTTTACACAGGAGGTACAAAACTTTGCCCAAGTAAGAAATTCCGTGAAAATTAGAATGAACCAAATAGAAGCCAATACCTTTATGAGACAAAAAAAATATTAAAACAGTCAAAATACTGAAAAGACAAGAGAAAATGTAAGATTCTGCATATCAAAATCAACTGACCTATAAAACAGGTCATGGAAAAATAATTTAAGAATCACTGGACTACCTGAAAGCCATTACCAAAACCAAAATTGCCTAGTTATTACATTTCAAGAAATAATAAAAGCAAACTACCCAGATTTCTTAGAATTTGAAAGTAATGTGAAATTAATCATCTCATGAAAGAAACCCCAAAATAAAAGTTCCCAGAAATATCACAGCCAAAAATCCAGCACTTCTAAGTCAAAGGGTATACTGCAGGGAGCCAGAAAGGTAGAGTTCACATGCTGAGGAGTCATTAATGATCATGTGAGTTTTAGCAGCCAGCACTATTAAGAGCTGGAGAGCTTGGAATATTATATTCTAAAATGCAAAGATATAAGCTTACAACTAAGAAGTTCCCCAGAAAAACTGAGTATAATTCTAGAGGGGAAACAAGATACTTCTAACAAAATAGAGCACTTAAATAATTCTGATGAAATGAACAGAAATTAGCAGAAACTTTAAAAATACAAACATGAGTCCAGAGAAACATTAAAAAAGAGGATGACCTTTGTATTGGAAAAACAAATACAGCTAATGGACATAACTCAAGTTAGGAAATAGCAAGAAAGCACTTAGTTGTCATGTAAATGCCAGTTATTTATATTAAATTGTTCCACAAACAAAGCTCAATACATTAAGGACCTCTGTCTTAGACTAAATGAGAACATCCTCCATTGAAATTTGTAATTTTACGGAATTGCTTGAGCCTCAGTGAATTTAAGTTACTTTCCAGGGTCACACAGCTAGTAAATGTCAAAGAAAGGATTTGAACTCATGTCTTTTCAGTTCCAAGTTCAACACTCTGCCCACTGTACCATGCTACCTCTTTGTTTAGAGGGGAAAAAATGGAATGATTTCTGGATATCACTTAACTCCTCTTTGTTTTCTCATCTGTAAAATGAAGGCAGTACTTGCATTCCTACCTCACACAGTTGTTTTGAGGATTAAAAGACATAAATAGGGGCAGCTAGGTGGTTCAGTGGATAAAGCACCAGCCCTGGATTCAGGAGGACCTGAGTTCAAATCTGGCCTCAGACACTTGACACTTACTAGCTGTGTGACCCAGGGCAAGTCACTTAACCCTAATTGCCCCCCCCCAAAGACATAATTAGATCCAGAGATGAAAAAGAACTCAGAGACCATCTAGTTCAGCCCCCTCATTTTACAAACAAGGAAACTGAGGCCGAGGGGTAGTTATGTTATACAACTTGACTAAGGTCACACAAGTAATAAACAATAAAAGCAGGATTTGAATCTAAGTTCTGATTCCAGAGCAAGTACCCTTTCACTACACTACATTGCATGTTAACCATAAAATTCTGAACAAATGAATGCCAATATTCTTTTCTCCTCTATCTTAATTTTTAAGAACATTTCAGAATTTTAAGGAGTGAATATAAAACACCAGTATAATGATAGCAGGTAACAGGTAGGAGATGGAGAAGGAAATAGAAAATCACTTCAGTATCTTTGCCAAAAACAAAAACAAAATGGGGCCACAAAGAGTTGGACTTGACTGAAAAATGACTGAACAAAAACAAAAAGAGGAAGGAGAAAAGCTGGGAAGCTATGAAACAAGAATGACAATCTAATCAGAGGGCAGAGCTGACAGTATCATCTGTGAAGATTAGGAGGGGCCCAAAGCAAGAGGCAGCAAGATATATGAATGACTTGAAAATGAGATAAAAGAGGGGAAAAAGACAATTTTGGCATCCAGTTTCATGGCATTTTAGAATTATATGTTGTTAAGTACCATCTTATCTCCATGCTTTTCCAGGGTATTTCTAGATTGCCAATAGGAAATTAAACTACTACTGGGGAAAAAAAAAGACTAACGAATAATTTTCTATGGAGACATCTATATACTAATGGCCCTAAGTCATTTGAAGGAATCATCTTCACTGCAAATATGTTTTCCCTTAATTGCAAGTGACTGGCCATGAAATCCTGTGACATTCCATCCCTAGTATCTTGATTTGCACACAGAGACTTGAGTAAAGTTGGAACAGAAGTGATGGAATGAGTTACTACATCAAACTACATTCCAGAGGAGCAATGTTCTTGACAAATAGAATTAAGGAGTCAAAATAACCCCACTTTCTTTTCTGCTTAGTATCCTAAGAGTGAACAAAATCTTTGGCTGGCAAAAAAATGTCTCTACTACCCCCAGAGAACCAATGAGTAAATAACTATGCAATTTCTTCAATTCTTTGGCTAATTTTCAATGTTAATGTGACTATTGGCAGCAACATGAAAAGAACAGGGTTACAAACATTACCTTAATTTAGGGTTATTTTGTTCCTTTTCCAAATCCATTTGTTTATTTGCTTCTAAGAAATTTGTATGCTTTCTGAATTTATGCCAAATACAGACACTTATCTATTAGAGATTTCTAAAAGTGTGAGCTCCATAATTGCTGAAAAATTATCTGTATTTCCAAATATATTTAATCAATTTTTACTCAACATGGGCAAGGATATGTAATCTTCTACATTTAGCAATCAAACCTAATTTACAGGGACAACATATATCTTTTGAGACTAGTTCCTTTTCTGAAGATGTTGTATGGTTGAATACCCACATGAAAAGTAAACCTTTCTCTTTCTCTATCTAACCTTTGAAACTAAGTCAGCCTTCAGATGGAAAAGCAATCAGAGAATATCTATTTCTAAATGCTGTGGTTTTGTTTAAACATCTACCTTTTTTACTTAGAACTATTCTTCCTGCTCCAATTTTAAAGGCATCTACTTAAAGATTTTTAAAAAATTAAACCTTAGAGAGTCTTTTATTTCTGGAAGGGTTTTAAATCCCTAGAGAAAGTACTTTGCATCCTTTCTCTAGGAAACAGCTCGGTAGCTCAGTGGTTAAAGTGCTGGGCCTGGAGTCAGAAAGACTGGTGTTAAAATTCAGTCTCAGACACTTACTAGCTTTGTGACCCTGGACAAGTCATTTAACCTTTGTTTGCCTTAATCCACTGGAGAAGAAAACGACAAATTACTCTAGTATCTTTGTCAAGAAAATGCCATGGACAGTATGGTCAAGGGGGTCATAAAGAGTCAGACACATCTAAAGGACTGAACAACAAAATACTTTCTTCAATACCTATTTTCTTTTCTTTCTTTCTTTCTTCTTTTTTTTTTTTTTGCTGGGCAATGGGGGTTAAGTGACTTGCCCAGGGTCACACAGCTAGTAAGTCAAGTGTCTGAGGCCGGATTTGAACTCAGGTACTCCTGAATCCAAGGCCGGTTCTTTATCCACTGTGCCACCTAGCCACCCCTTCAATACCTATTTTCATATCTAAAACAATGGAAATGACATTTGAACATCAATTTAATTCTTGTCCACTATGTCTTGAAAAGTAAAGGCATACTTATCATTTAAAGCTATAAACTTATTCAGAGCAAAGACTATATCTTTTCTTTATTTTGTATACTCCCTTAAATATTGTATCCTTATTGGCATTAAGGAATATTGATAATAGATTTCATGTGAGTAACATCTTATGCCAAAAAAAAAAACCAAAAACCCCAAACATGTCAGTGTGGTGTATTGCAAGAGGAAACCTGGGTTTGTGATCTGCCACTTATACCTACTCACTGTGTGACAATGGGCAAATCATTTAACTTTTCTAAGAATTAGTTTTCTTATCTGTAAAACATGGATGATAATAACTGCAGTATTTTCCCCATAGTACTGCTGAGGGGATCACATGATATAATACATATAAAGATTTTTTTTCCCAAACATTAAGGTGTTACCTAAATGTCAAATCATATTTTCCTCAATGTGAGAAATGTTGTTCTAAAAAGTATTTTTAAAATGAGGGTTATATTTAAAACACAAGATTTTAAAATCACTTGGTATATGTGTTATATGATATAGTCTGAAAGTATTAACCATTTTCAAGCTATTAATACTTCATATTATGCTAAGGCTTTTGGGATGCTCTGTATATGCTGCATTTACTTCAGAGTAGTACACAGAGGATTTTATAAAGTAAATTTATCTTGGAAAGAAATATGATATTTAAAAGGATAACAATCATAAGTAATAAGAGACGGGGCACAGCTAGGTGGTGCAATGGATAAAGCACCGGCCCTGGATTAAAGAGGACCTGAGTTAAAGTCTGACTTCAGACACTTGACACTCACTAGCAGTGTGACCCATTGCCTTGCCCCTCCCCCAAAAGATAAGTTATAAGAGTGTTACTATGTCCTATCCCTTATCTTAATGTCATCTGCTTAACCAAGGGACAACCAATATATGAGAGATTATCTACCAGGGTAAATAATCTTTTCTTTACCTGACTTTTGTATCCCATTTGTGCAAAATGGGCATTTTAAAAGGCAAAACCCCATGCAAAAATTATGGAGAGTTTTTTCCCTTCTTCTCTATCTACCCCTTTTTAGGAATCTCCTCACTAAATACCCTTCTGCTATCACTGAGATCTGATTACTCTGTTTGCCTTTATGTAGTTTTAGAACCCCTGTTTACCTCATTGAGACTGCTAAGGTCCTAACTGTTATTAATGATTTTTATACAAAATAATAAAACTCATATAATAATGTTTACCTATGCATTTAATGCCTATGCAGATAATAATGTTTACCCATGATTTTTCAAAGGACTGAAAAATTCTAAACCCTAGGCAGGAACATAGTCAACTAGGTCGTACAGTGGATAGAGCACCACTCGGCTTTGCATCAGAAATATCTGAGTTCAAATCCAGTCTCAGACACTTAGTGCCTATGTTACTTTAGTTCTATTTGCCTTAGTTACTCATCTGTAAAATGAAGACACACTAGAGAAGGAAATGGCAAAACACTCCAGTACTTTGCCAAGAAAACCCCATGGGATCATGAAAAATTGGATACAACTGAACAACTGAAAAACAAAAGGCAGGATCATAACAGGAATTTGAAAACTGATTGAAATTTTCTGTTCAGGAGGACAAGCATCCCCCTTGCCCCAGCTTTTCAAGCAATTTGGGACTATCAAGATCTTTGGGCTAAAAGGTAGACTCAAGTCATACCTGAAAGTTCTAAAAAGGAAATACACATTGTACGAAAGGAGAGGTAGAGAGAAAAGTGGGGAAGTAGCAGCAGCTGCTATGGGGAAACTCTCTAGTTCTACCAGGCACTTAATAAAAAAGCTAGAAAGAATTGGGGACATGAGTAAAATAGGTTAAATAAAAGGGGGGATGACAGGAGGGTGGAATTGTGGCAAATAAGAGAGGAATCAAGGTATGCATCTCAGAACAGAGGACTCAAACTGGAGCTGTCAGTTGTGCTCACCTCTTCAAGGACTGAGGACTGTTTCCTAAATTCTTCCTATGTTTGTTCAATAGTAGGCAATGTAATATAGTCTGCTTGTTTCTTTTATTTTAATGTTTCTGGTTTCTTCATTTTTTCTCAAATATAAAAAGGCCAGGAACTAGGTAGAGATAAACAAAAATTTATATTAGGGCAGAAAGCCAAACTTGTCTGAATTTTAGGAATTTTCGTAACTGGGGGCTCTGCATTATTAAGATTCATATTAATAGCTTTTCATTTATTATAAACTTCATAAAATAGAGAAATGGATCAAGTTCACCACAGGGCATTATAATTATTACTCCACATGCTGAAAAGCAATAATTTTATAAAGGTGTGATTGATAAGTCTCCAGAAATAAAAGAGATATGGTAATGAGGATAGTGACAAAAGAAAGGATTGCACTTTAAACCAGTTCCCCGGAAAGAGATGGAAAATGCTAGGGAAGGATCCAGCTCTGCTCCTATCTAGGCAAGAGGGAACAGAGAGGATCAAATACTGTTAGGCCACTTCTGTCCTCCACAGAAACACCCACTGGTGTTAAAATTTTTTAAATACATTTTTCAAGCAATATTTTTTCCAGAAAGTTTTTAATAGTTCTGGAAAAATAGTGATGAATTTTCCTTATGCTGAAGCAAAACATTACCTTTCAATTTCTATGTATGGCTGATAGTTTAATCCTCTAGAATAAAGCAGAACAAATCTAATCCCTATCTTTCAGAATAGTCTTTGAAATATTTAAAGCTTATGTTCTTCTCACCTCTCATTCAAAGTCATCTCTTCTCCAAGCTAAACATTTCCAGTTCCTTTTACCAATTCTCATATGTAAAAAGGAGCTGAGAAAGATGGAAGCATCACTACACTTGCATGGAAGTAGAAGACCAAAATTAGTTTGTAATACTTCTAAAGCTTTGCAACTTTTTCCTTTTGCTGTTAAACCTGTATATGCTTTCATGGGTTACTCAATATAAATTAACTCAATACCAAAAGATTGGATGAAAGGCTCCCAGAATGTTGGATGGATCCCCCTGGGTCACATTTACAAAACAACAGGAACAAGAGGATGGATGGGTATGAGCAAGTTGCTAGCAGCATCTTTAGAGGAACTACATATATGAATGAGAACACAGATCCTTTGGAATGCAGGAATATGTTTCCATTTTGTGATTGGCCTTAAAACCAGGACACCTTGGGAGGCAACATAACAACATTCTGGGAAGGCTTTGGCCAACATAGTCTGATAGCATATTATAGTTTTAGATTGATTCTCAGTTACAATATGTTGCTCTTCATGTATGGAGGTGGTGCATTTATTGTTTTTCCATTAGTTGAAATGGATTTTGCTGATCCATCCACACTCTTCTTGTTGGACCCCTTTGTGACCAGCTGCATGATGCATTTGCCAGATGGCTGGCAAATTAGGGATGTAGTCTGTGATCATAGATGAGAACAAAGCCCAAAGGTAGGCTCGATTCTGTCTCTGCATTTCAGTTTTTCCCTTTTCTAAACTGAATTTGAGAGGCAGATTGTGCACATTGCTGTGTTTAGTCATGAAGAAATGGGTTATAATGCCTGCCTATGACAGATACTAGATGTCTGACTATAAGAAAGTCACTTAACCTCTTAGTTTTTACAGGCAGTTCAATAAGGCTACAAGCTACAGTTGAGTTGCATTAGGGTATAGAATTCCTGACACTATGATCATAATCATAGGTCCAGATACTCCCTCTTTCAACAAGCAAACCAAAAGAAACTCAACTTATTATGTACTTGTTCATTCTAAAATTCTAGATTCTATGACAAAACCCCATTTGCATTGTGAGATTTAAGCCTAGTGGGATACAAAAAAGGCTTGCATTCAAATAGTAGACATAATTAATGAAAGAGCAAAGATTACTATAGAAAAATACAGTATTCTTTATTAAAGCATCTGAAAATAGTCAAAAGTGGAATATGACAGAGGAAATGGAACTGAGCTGAAGAAAAGAAATAGAAATGCCATAGAAGTCCTTGCTAAAACAGATGAAAAATTACTCAGTCCCATTTTAGAGGGTTGAATATACATGGATGAGTTTACCTTGAGTGTTTTAATGTGGGAACCAGATTCCTATATGACAAAAAGATTACCCATTGTCTTATTGGTTCTTAAAATTTAATGTTAATAGGAATTTAGACTCCACAGTTTTAAAAAGTCTTTATTATGAATTTGTCATCCATAAATATAAACATTTCATTATACAAAGAACAAAATAAGATTGTATATGAAATAATTAGCTTTTGTTATATAGTCTTTTAAGTGTACAATAAATTTAACATAATAACAAAATTGTCATTTTTGTGTCCTTTTGAACATTCTTGTTTTCTTTGAGGTATTTTTCTCATGTTCTAGTTATCCTTCCTCCCTTTGTTCTTTCCTTCCTTCCTTCCCTGTCTTTATTCCTGTCTCCTTATCTTTAAATTTTATCACTACCAAATAAATCACATCCTTTCCTTTATTTCAAATAGTAGCCCTCTTTTGTAACAAATAAGTATAATCAATCAAAATTCATTGGCCATATCTGAAAATGTATATGTTAGGCATCTCTGTACTATTTTCCAGGAAAAAACACATTGCAGTATTGGTTTAGGGGGGTAGAACTAGTATCTATCTTATAAACTAGCTGTATTATATCTTACTTTTGCAGTGTGGATGTTGTTGAATCAGAATATAGATTTGTACACCAAAATTTGTGTAACATGGCACTATTTATAATAAGTTTATATTGTGGAATGACACCCAAAATGACTCAGATACTTTTTCTAATTAGCTGACTTAATTTAGAGATATACTGGTAGTAAGTGTTATTATTAGTCCTAATTCAGATATAATTAAATAAGACATAGATAGTTTAATTGGAAAGAAATACCACTCATAGGAATTTGCTGGCAAAGATATCACCAACCTTCCCTAGCAATTTCAAAAAATGTGATTATCTGATTCTTCTTGTCTACAAAGTCACCCTAGGAATAAACTATCTGTAGCACTATTCCCAGAGAATAGAAAGACAAAAAACAAAAAAAAAGAAACCCAACAACTATTGATCACAGTAATATTATATATATATATACATATATGTATGTATGTATAAAATATTTTCATAATATTCTTTTTGCACATTCGGCCAATAAATGAGAATAGCATGTGCTTCAATTTGACAGGAAACTTGTCTTATACTATATTATGCCATTCTTTTCAATTTTTGGGGGGGTGGGCAATGAGGGTTAAGTGACTTTCCCAGGATCACACAGCTAGTAAGTGTCAAGTGTCTGAGGCCAGATTTGAACTCAGGTCCTCCTGAATCTAGGGTTTATACACTGTGTCACCTAGCTGCCCCTTATTCTTTTGAATTGTAAATAAGAATCATTTAAAACACATACATATGATCCAAACAAGAGAAGCATGGAGAGGAAAGCAGGATTAGTCTTAGGCAGTGCTATGAATTGGATGAGCTTTGTTTTAAACTCTTCAGTCTCTGGACTACTTCAGAATGACAGAATTTGAGAACTGAAAGCCTCCTTTCACCCCCATCCTTGGAAACAAGTAGAAGAAATCTAGTCTTTTTTCCCACATGGTAGCCCTTCAAATGCTTGGATATTCTCTTCAATTGATCCTTATGTGGAATGGTTTCCAGTGTCCTCACCATCCTAGTCCCTCAATTTTGGATTCTCTCCATCTTTTCAACATTCTTTATAAATGTGGAATCCACTATATACCAAAAGCTTCAAGAAAATGTACAAGAACCTATATGCACAAAAATAATTATAGCAGCTCTTTTTTATGATAACACCAAACTGGAAACCAAGGGGATACCTAATGGATAAACAAATTGTAGCAAAAAATGTGATAAAATATTATTGTGCCATAAGAAATGACAAAATGGATAGTTTCAGAAGACAATAGAAAAGGCTCTGCAGAGAGCCCTAAGTAGAATGAGGGGAACCTATACAATGACAACAATGTTGTAAAGAAAAACAGCTTCAAAAGGCTTTAGAACTCTGATTAATAGGTTGATAAACCACAAAGCCCAAAGAACTGAAAATGAAACATGCTTCCCAACTCCTGATAGAGAGATCATGGACTTAAAATGCAGGATAAGAAATACATTTTTAAACATTACCACTATGGGAATTTGTTTTACTGGACTGTCTATATTTACTATGTAGAGTTTTTTCTCCTTTTTATTGTTCAATTGTGGTGAACAGTGGCAGGGAAAGGTACATACTTATAAAAAATACATTTTAGAAAAATAAAAAAATAAGTAAATGTGGCCATCAGAAATAAAGAAGTTTAGAAAAGGAATGTTTTTTAGGGGAAAAGATGATCAGTTCTGCTTGGACTTATTAAGGATAAGATGTTTCCAGGACATCCAGTATGAAATGTCCAACATACACAGGCTGTAGGCATATTATATGCTTCCTCATTAGTCTTTTGGGACTGTCTTGGATCACTGTATTGCTGAGAATAGCTGTCATTCACAATTCTTCATTGAACGATATTGCTGTTACTGTGTACAGTGTTCTCCTGGTTCTGCTCACTTTACTATACATCAGTTCATATAAGTCTTTCCATGTTTTTCTGAAGTCATTCTGCTTGTCATTTCTTATAGTACAAAATATTCCATTGCAATAATATTCTACAACTTGTTTAGCCATTCCCTAATTGATGGGCATCACTTTGATTTCCAGTTCTTAGTCACCACAAGAAGAGCTGCTATAAATATTTTTATGCAAATAGTTCCTTTTCTCTTTTTTGCATGTCTTTGGGATATAGACCTAGTAGTAGTATTGCTGGCCCAAAGGGTATGCACAGTTTTATAACCCTTTGGGCATAGTTCCGAATTGCCCTCCAGAATGGTTGGATCAGTCTACAACTCCACCAACAGTTGATTAGCATCCCAGTTTTCCCACATCCTGTCCAACATTCAACATTTTCCTTTTTTGTTATATTAACCACTCTTATAGGTATGAGGTGATACACCAGAGTTGTTTTAATTTGTATTTCTATGATCAATAGTAATTTAGAGCATTTTTTCATATGGCTATAGGTAGCTTTGATTTCTTTGTCTGAAAAGTGTTCATCTCCTTTGACCATTTTGAAATTGGGAAATGACTTGTATTCTTATAAATTTGACTCAGTTCGCTATATATTTAAGAAATGAAGCCTTCATCATAGATACTTGTTGCAAAAATTCTTTTTCAGTTTTCTGCTTTCCTTATAATTTTGGTTGCATTGGTTTTGTTTGTGCTAAAGCCTTTTAATTTCATATAATTGTTAGGAACACTTTTGTCTAATTAACTTTCTAAGAAAAAAATCCCCAGGACCAGATGGATTCACAAGTTAATTCTACCAAACATTTAAAGAACAATTAATCTCAATAGTATATAACTACTTGGGAAAATAGGTGGAGTCCTACCAAATTCTTTTTATGAGACAAATCTGTTGCTTATATCCAAACCAGGAAGAGCCAAAACAAAGAAATAAAATTATAGATGGATTTCCCCAATGAATATTGATGCAAAAATTTTAAATTAAATACTAGCAAAGAGATTATAGCAATATCTCACAGTAATCATACACTATGACTAGGTGGGATTTATACTAGGAATACAGGGATGGCTCAATATTAGGAAAATTATAGGCATAATTGGCCATATCAATAAAAAAACCAACAGAAATCATATGATTATCTCAATAGATGGTCTATAATTGTTCTTTAAATGTTTGGTAGAATTAACTTGTGAATCCATCTGGTCCTGGGGATTTTTTTCTTAGAAAGTTAATTGATGGCTTGATCAATTTCTTTTTCTAAGATTGGTTTACTTTAGTATTTTATTTCTTCTGTTAATCTGGGTAATTTATAATTTTGCAAATTTTCATATATTTCATTTAAATCATTAAATTAATTGACATATAATTGGACAAAATTGTTCCTAACAATTGTCTTAATTTCCTTTTCATTAGTGGTGAGTTCATTCCTTTAATTTTTGATACTAGTAAATTGGTTTTCTTCTTTTTTAAAAAATAAAATTAACCAGTGGTTTATCTATTTTATTGTGTTTTTTCATAAAATCAGCTTCTAGTTTTATTTATTAGTTCTTAATACACATTTCTTAAAACTTTGAATTCACTAATTCCATTGTCCTTAAAACCTGCTCCTGGTTTCCTGTAGCTGACCCACAGTGGCACAGCCTGTGTCCATTTTCATCCCAGTGTAACAGAACTTTCCTGCCAACCTTCTAAGTTGTCTTAGGCTAGAAAATTGTTTCACCACATCCTTTTGTGGTTTTTGCCACTCCAGAATTTGTTTTGAGGTGTGATTTAAAGTTGTTTGGAGGGAAATTTGGGAGGGCTCAGGCAAGTCCCTGCCTTTTCTCTGCTATCTTGTTTCTACCTTTTATAATACCCTTTTAAAGGTGGCCTATAATTATATTAGCTTTTGTTGCTTCCTTTTCACACTGTTGACTTTTTTTTATCTGGACAAGTGATTTCATCAATGTAGGAAACTCCTGAAAAGCAGCAATTATTTGTCCTACAACTTATAATCTCAGAGTATTGTCTCAGGGCACTAAGAGGTTAAGTGACTGTTCCAGAGTGATACAGCCATTATGAATCAGAGGCACAGATCTTCCTGGCTCTAAGATCATGATCCACTCTGTTTCTCTAATGGGCATGCAATCTACTAAACATATCCCAGATCTTTTTTCAGACATGCTCTTCCTATCTTGTATTGTGAAGTTGTTTTATTTAATCCGAAAGTAGGACTTCATATATATAGATCTCTATTAAATTTCTTCTTATTATATTTTACCCAATGTTCTAGCTAGGTGAGGTGTTGTTTGTTTGTTTTTTTCCCCTGCCTTTCTCATCCAAGTTATCATCATCTAAAAATTCTATAAGTTTGCAGCAGCCATACTTTCATCCAAGTAACTGATGAAAATGTTGAATGAACATTGGTGGGCCAAGGAAAGAGATCTGGGACACTCTATTAGACAACCTTTTTCAAGTCAGCGTCACTCTATGCTTAATATCTGCTTCCAGTTCTTTGTATAGTTCCAAATCCATCAAAATGTAATAACATTAAATGCCATTTTAATGGTTTTACCCACAAAATTAATTTCCCTTTCATTTTACCACAGGAAACTAGGGGCCAGAGAACTTTAGTGGGTTTCCTGGTGACACTCAGTGAAAGTGATTGAGGTAATTCAAAGCCAGTTCTTTACCACTCTATAAAACATAAAACAACAAAAAATCTAGAAGCTGACTCTTGAGGGCCAGCAGAGACAGGAGTCACAAAGCATCAGGGGAGAGGCTAGAAGGAGTCATGGCAAGATTGCCCTGTATGGCACCTTGTAGCTACAGGGAGATTGCAGTCAAAGACAAAAGGAATGGTGAAGGGAGAGTTCTAGAGATCCCTTGCTGCCCAGCTTGTAAACTAAAATTACTATTTACTTTCTCCAGCTCCCTCTAGATGGTTTAGGGTGAGGGTAGCTGAGGCTGCAGCATCAAGTCTGCAGTAGCTCAGCTGCATCTAGCAGGATGAAGAAAGGAAGCCTTGGAAGGAATCAGATTGTGGCTGCAGGCCACATCAGGGCAGGAGCCCATACCAAAGCCTTCTCTGTGAGCACCCCAAGACCTAGTCTTGGCCTTGGCAGTAGTGCTCTCTGGGGTCTCTGCAGGGGAAAAGTGTGAATTGTGGGTGCTTGTGAGCTGCCTCTCCTAAAATGTTAATATTACCCTAAACTCAAAATAATAATAATTCTTCTCTTCATCTTCCTTGTCTTTGTCCTCCACCTCCTCCTTCTCCTGCTTCTCTTCCTTCTTCTCCTCCTCCTCCTCCTTCTAAGGCCCAGCACAGTTAAAAGACTTGCTTAGGCCACATTGGTTATAGGTATTACAAGTGAGATTTAAACTCAAGTTCTCTGACTTCAGAGTGAGGTTTTTTTTTTTTAATTTTATCACACTGACTTCTATAATTGTACTCTTCTTTCCCCTCTATTGTAATAAATACATATTTTACCTGGAATCTGTAGTAATAATATGCAAAGACAGGACTTTAATGGCAGAAATGTCACCTGAAGTGGCAGTTAGGTAGTGACAGCCAAGATATTTGTTTGGCTAACTACAGAGAACTAGCCTCTTATAAGAGATTCTTGCAAAATGTAGGTGAATTGGGCATAGAAATGTTTTTGTAGACTGTGTCCTCATGGGATGTCAAAGTCTAAGTGGCCTATTGGTCACTTGTTTGCACACTTTTTGTGAGTAACATTTTTCTGAACTGAACTTTGGAAATTCGTCATATTAATGATTTACAAATAAAGTAATCATCAGTGTATAAGAAGCAAAGCCGGAAGGCAATTGTGTTTCAAGAACCTGCAAAATGTTCCCCAGGCCAGTTTGTATTGATGATTTTGAAAAATATGCGAAAAACGTTCTTCAAAAGTCTATCTATGATTACTATCGATCTGGTGCTAATAACCAAGAAACTTTAGCTGATAATATTGCAGCATTTTCAAGGTAAGGCAATTAAAAAATAATATCCTGTGGTTATGCAGTTGACAGATTCTAAATGTAATTTCTGATTATGTGTATGTGCGTTGATATAACTATATGGTTTTTTTTTTCAGGAGATTGGGGTGTATATAAAATTAGCCTTAAGTCGACTTTAAAAATCTTACTTCAATGAATCTATTATCTTGTTGATGTGGGTGCCCCATCTAGTAATGTATATTACAACCCAACTGTATTGCCTATCCTGTATGTCTCTTGTTAAATGTTTAAAAAATACTGGATTTCTAAACATTTTCATAAAATATATTTTTAAATCTCTAGAATTTGGGATTTAAACTACTATATCCCCAAACTATCCCTGTTTTGCTTAATGTGTCTATTTCCTATTCAGGTGGAAGTATTTGCCTCATACAGAAGGGTCAAAACTCTACATTTGACTTTATATGAACATAGTAACAAATTCAGATAAGCCTTTTTTCATTTTCTTTCACTTATGACTGAGCTCTTCTCCCTTACCCATGCTTTTCCAGTTACCTTGAGTACAAGATAGCAATCTTATTTGGAGAAGCCTCTAGAGATCTTGTCCTCATTCTACCAGCATTTGATTATCATTCATTTTGCTTGCTGCCTAGGCATATCTATGCTTCAGATTTCAATTTGTTTAGGTAGGCTCAATCTTTAATCTTTGAGACTTTCATCTCTCCTCCCAAATATTTCCTTTTTCTTTTTAAAAGAGCTGATTCCCGTGATATTTTTCTATTCCAAAGATAGCTGGCAGGATGACTTGTATCTTCTCATCATAAAGATAAATATTGAAGAACAGAGAAATGACTCCTCAGAACCTGTGTAATTATATGAAATTGATATTTTTCTTCTCACTATTCAATCACTGTCATTCAGTTTTAGAAATGAGGTAATAGAGAATTAAGTGGCCTGCACCATTTTTGTTACCATCAGCAATGATATCTGGTGTAGGGAAATGGTATGTGCAGTGTGTCCACAATGTGCCACAGTATGTCATTGTATCCCTGATGATGATAAGTGAATGAATAAATGAATAAGTGCTTATTAAGCATTATGTGCCAGGTTAGATTTTCAGTTGTGAACATAATAATAACACCTATCTACCAAGGTTTTTCAGTCGTGTCCAACTCTTTGTGACCCCATTTGGAGTTTTCTTGGTAAAGATACTGTCAAAGTAGTTTTCCGTTTCCTTCTTTAGCTCATTGTACAGATGAGGAAACTGAGGCAAGCAGGATTAAGTGACTTGCCCAGGATCATACAGCTAGTAAGTTTCTGAGGACAGATTTGACCTCAGCAGAATCTCCCTGACTACAATTCTGATACCCTAACCACTGTGCCACCTAGCTACCCCTATGTGCCGGGTACTTGGAGAGAAAAAAAAATAATATAAGAAATAAGAATTTCCTTATTGTTTTATTCTAAAAAACTTGAACAGAATTTCTAAAGTTTTCTCTTTGTAAAATGGTAAGTATATTATTCTTACAGAAAGGATCCATTTTTTTAGGGGAATAATAATTTTTAAAACCTTCATAAACATCATCATCATCATCACTTACTTCTTAAACACTTTTATCACTTAAAAGGTAAATTTACATTTTTCATTTATATTTTATTGCAAATTTAATTTAATTCATCACAATTCATTTCATCACAAATTTATATTTATTATTTATGGTGTAAAATCATTGAAACTATTTCATCTAATCTTCACAAACAGCACTGAGAAGTAGTCAAGGCTGAGAAATTAGTTGGATGTGATTTGCCCAAGATCACAATGAGTTCTAGTAGCAGCACTGGGACTAGACCCAAGACAGAGCTTTTTCCACTACATTAGTATATTATGTCGCTGTATATTACATCAACGTAGCTTTGGATAAATCTCTTAGGTTCCCTGAGCCTCAGTTTTCTCTTCTGTAAAATAAAGGAGTCATATTAAGTGACCTCTGTGGCTGTGGGGCTGTGATTCTGTATGCCTACTATGCACGACTTTTTGTTCATATCAGTATAATCCTATATTAAGGAGCAATGAGGCTGACTTTTCTATTGTACTAAACAGAAAGCTTGCCAAGTACACTGCCTGCCGGTGTGCTATGGACTTTCCCTAACATTCTGCCTCCAGTAAAACTCAGATGTACTTTCTCTGATTCCTCAGGGTTGGTTTTCTTTCTAGATAACACTTATGGATTGATTGATGGCAATGAGTACTAAAGAGCTGATATTTTGCAAATTTTAGGTAACATTTGCATTTTCCTAGAGGTATTTTTTTTTTTTGCAGGGCAATGAGGGTTAAATGACTTGCCCAGGGTCACACAGCTAGTGTCAATTGTCTGAGGCCGGATTTGAACTCAGGTCCTCCTGAATCTAGGGCCAGTGCTTTATCCACTATGCCACCTAGCTGCCCCCCCCAGGGGGGGTATTTTGAAAACAATTCCCTACCTTGAATAAGAAATTCTAAAAATGTGACTTTCTGGTGTTGAAGACTTCAAAAATATTTGAAGGAGGTCAAGAAGTCTTTCAGGGTCTCTTAGGTCATATGATGGAAATAGCTACTTATTCTGACCATGTGTAGCCTTACTACAAAATGACATGTCTCATCAGTAGCATAAGTTCCTTTAGTCACTACCAAGGTGGCATAAGGAAATTAACATGATGGGGAATGGGAACAGATAAAGGGTTCAAATTGGCTGTAGTCAAACCAGTGAAGTCACTTTTTATGCACAATAATATTCTTTCCTTTTGCTCCATCTCCCAATTAAGTAATTCTCTTTCTGAGGCTTTGGAGCATAGATTGTTTGTGGTGGTGATTGGGAAGGAGTATTGACTCATGGTTTTTCAAGTGGAACATTTCTGAATTCTTGACTTTGGGCCAGCCTGTTACAGTGAACTTAGTGGAGCCCTTGTGCCCTAACTCACTTGTATGAATGCTGGGAAAATTTTAGGATGTGTCTTAGGGATCAGACAGAAGTGAACTCATCATTAAAGATTGTGATTTGGATTTTACTATTACCATATGCTTTTCCATTGCCTCCTACTAACCACTGGGCCTTTCTATCAGACTTGCAGCTATGATGTCCTTATTAGACTGTGAGATGTTTGTGTGTGTGGACCATCAGTTTGTATCCCCAGTACTTATCACAGTGTGATACACAAAGTGATTGTTTAATGTTATTTTTTCATTCATTCATACATCTGTTCTCTAGCTTTAGGTGAATTTCTTGTTTACTAAACAACAACAACAACAAAAGATTTTCAAACTCTTCTCATTGAAGACAGTTTCTTTGGATAGAACTTTTTCTTTCCATTGAAGCTTGAGGGCATGTTAATGATTAGGGATATGGTCCATACTATGTCTGACATTTGAAACTTTTTTTTCAGTCCTTTTTATCACTTTATAAAATATCTGATAACCCTTGTTTTCCTCACTAATTTTAAAATAACTGACCGTGAATCACTAAGAATGAATTTTCCTTCAAGGTCAAGTGGATTTAGGTTGATGGCTTCTAGGAAATCAATATGTAATTTCCTCATTCTGAATTTCAAATGAAGATTTGGGAAAAAAATTAAATCTTAGATAATCTAAGGTGATACTCTACACCACAAACACTGCAAAGGCATTCAAAAAGAAGGACATTTCCCTTTACAGAGAGGTCTCCAACCCTCATAGCTCTTGTTTACACAGTCAGAAAGAAACATTCCAGTCATCCTCATGGTTCTCCAGCCATAGGTCATTCCCTTTTACCGATTGGGGCACTCTCCCAGTCCAGTTTCAGCACAGAGAACAAAGCCAATATGGATAAGGTGTTTGTTTTTCATCTGCAAACTCTCAGGAATGTAATCTACTGAGAGCCATAGCTCCAGAGAGGGCAAATATCAGGTTGTTAGCATTTGCATCACATTCCCTTCCCTGTGCTACATTTAGGACTCATGGTAATTTATTGCTATGGCATGTTAATGCAGACAAAGTGCCCCTTTCAATCATCACTCTCTCGAGTCTTTTGTGGCTTTCTCAGAACTGAAGGGTCATTGATGGAAGGTAATTCTAGATGGCAGACGTTTAAGAATACAACCTATGGTTATAAAGAATTATGAAACCCTTTTTTCCCCATACTAACTAGTGCCTTTTGCAGTGGATATGGTTTTCTTATTCTTCCAAATAACAGGTGAGTAGAAACAAAAGTCTCTTAAGTTATTATTCAGAAGGTGATTTGAACTTATGCAGTGACATTTTCAGTATTTTTCACACTTAGATACCATAGAAATATGTAACTAGATGATCCCTGAAGTTGAACCCCTTGTTTTCTAGCTTTCTGCTAGCAGACAGTAGCCTGTCTTCTATTTTTTTGCATGTCTTCTATTTAAAAAAATTCAAATAGAAAGATGTTTCACAATCTCCATCTGTGCATCCTTTCCAAAGTTAAGACATATTTAGGTTCTGTATGGGTGGTGCCAACGCATTTAGAAGGCTGACATAACTCTTCTAGAACAATAGGGCCCTGTTAAATATCTTACTGATTCAACATGAGCATCCTTTACCCAGGTTAAAAAATTCCAATTCCATGCACCTTTATTTATAGGTCTTATTGTCTGTCCTTTAAATTCTCTTGGTTGTCATTGGTTACTTTGCAATATTGGCATATTCTTTTTGAAACATGTTTCCCCAAAAGACCACTGGACTGCAATCAGTAGACATGGGTCCTAATTTTGGCTTGGCTAGTTGAGTAATGTTGAACAAGTTATTTAACTTCTCTGGGTATCAGTTTCTTTATATGAAGATGTTTGGTTAAATGCTTTCTAAGGTTTCATCTACCTCTCAATTCACTTCGTGAAACTGGACAAAGTCATCCAAAATGGACTGCAGTTAGATCTTTGCTAGAGGGACTCTGGCTAAGCAGAACAAGAAAGTCATAGGATCATAGATTTAGAGGAGCAAGAGCATGAGAAGCCATTCTATTCACCCCTTGTCCCATTTTTGAGATGAGGAAACCTAAGCAAGGAGAGGTCAAGTGACTTGGCTAAGGTCACACAATTAGTAAGTGTCTGAGTGATTTGAATGTTCAAAGCCATTATATCCATGTGGTATGGAGATAAGTGTAAATATTTTATTCATTATATATGTTTGTGTATATACATTAGGACAGCATGTGGCTGTGTGTGAGAGAGAGAGATTGAGAGAGAGAGAATAATATTTCAAGGGAAGAAATGATGCTTTGGTCTTCTGACTGAGTACCCTTTGAGCTGGGGTATAAAATATAACTGGTACTAGCCATGCTTCCCTATTCTGCTCAAAGATGGGGAGCTGTAATTATTTCAGGCAGGGTTGGACCTCATCCTCAAATATGGTAACTCACCCTTTGCATCATTTATGAGATTAAACAAAATTCCACAACTGACCCAAGAGGAAGCATTTAAGATGTCCCATATAACTGTCTACTGCATGTGGGAATAGCTATAGTTACCACTTTGGGCTCAACGCTCAAAATACTGTGAAGAGTATTAACAGTGATTAGAATGTATATAGTTTTAGAGAACTGTATTGAGCCCACGTGTTGACTTTTAGACTACCTATCTTGTCACCCTTTTTCTAAAAGACTACAGAGTTGCAGAGCAGGGGGCCAATCTGAACTAGTAGAGGGGTTTTCCTGATTGTGAGCTTCTTATACTGTTAAAATTTCCCAGATAATACCAAAACAAAAGGGGTCTTTTATTTTTCCTATCCTGAGTTCTATTAATTTATCTGAAACTATATGGTACATTCATTGATGGGATAAATTCTGTTGCATCATGCTCAGAAAGGGAAATGAAGTGTTTGTGAAGAGTAACTGCTCTCACTCTTATTAGTGGAACAGTCCCACCCAGTGGCCAAAGGCTTCATTAAGCCTGATGCAAAAAGACATTATTGTATCTGAGAATGGTGGAATGTTAGGACTGACAAGGACTAGAGAACATTGAGCTCAGTCACCTCATTTTATAGATGAGAAAACCAAGGATCAGAGACATGAAGAAGTGATTTGTACAAGAGCACACAGTTATTTAGGGCAGAGCTGCAAATAGAACCCAAATCTACTGACCTGTGGTGGTCCAATACACATTTCACTAAACTATGCTGTCCCTGAAGTGGAGTTTTTTTTCCCCTTCTTTTCCCTCATTCCAAAAATCTATTCTCTGACATGCATATTCAGGTACCTGCACACCGACAAAAACATACAGCACCTTTTTCTGCAGATTCATATACTTTCATTGTTTCAAGACTCCAAATGTAAATTGTAAGTACTTTGCAGAGCCTGGTATGTCTCAGCTGCTATGATGCTTTTCTTGGTTGTTCTAATGATGAAGTCAGAGATGATCTTCATTAAACAGACACACACACACACACACACACACACACACACACACTCTTCATACCTTTTCCCTCTGCCCCTCTAAAATAGCTACCAAATAACTTTGCTGTGGAGGCTGCTCAAGGGGGGAAAATTCTCATAGAGCATTCAGGGTGATTAAAAAAAATGAAAATTACAATATTCTAAAAATACAAAAGAAAAATTGGAAGAAAATTTATTAATTATACTTTTCAAAGGCCAAACAGTTTACATTGTAGGTGAAGAAGAATTAGATTACAATGGGGACCTTTATCCTGAATTTAAGAAAATTGTGTTAACATCAATTCTCTTCCTTCTCCTTCTTCTTTCCATCATTCTACCTTCTTCTTCTATCTCCCCCAGAGAAGGGACCAAATTCTCCTGAAGGGCAATAGACTGTTGTTGAAAGACCTTGGAGTTCCTTATGGAGGGAGAGTGATCCATTTTTAAATGGATGGAAGTCAAAGGGAAATGATTTCAGCTTACTATAAAGAAAAACTTCATAAAATCTGAAACTATAAAAAATGGAATATGCTGCTTCAAACTTTCTTTGAACAGGACAGCTAGGTGACACAGGGGATAAAACACTGGCCCTGGATTCAGGAGGACCTGAGTTAATATCCAACCTGAGACACTTGATACTCACTAGCTGTGTGACCCTGGGCAAGTCACTTAACCCATATTGCCCCACCAAAAAAAAAAAGTGAAGGCTTGGTGAACACTTCTTGGAGAATAGTATAGGGGAGATTAATAAGGCTGAGTTAGATTATCTCTGAGGTTCAACTCAAAGATTTTATGATTCTGTCCATAATGCCACTAGGTTAGAATGCATGTACTTTTAGATTTTTCCATATGCTGTTTTTTTAATAATGTGAAGTTTAAAATCTATATTGTGTTCGCCTTAAATTAGAAGCTTTAGCACCAGTCTTTGGGCATTAAACATTTATTAAAGCATACAGGTATTCACATGGAGTTCAGAAAGTTAAGAAAAGGCCTATCTAGCATAGAGTTCCAGCCTGGTTGGGTTCTTCCTCAAGTCCTCCTCCACAAGCCTGCTTCAATCAGGAACTCTCTAGCAAGCTGATTGTGGAAGCTTTTTATAGGTCTGGAACAGAGCCAGTCCTTACACACTGCTTCAAGCTGATTGGTTGACATCATCCAAATCCATTGGTTTTGAAGGTGTTCTCGAGTTGAGTTCACAGTCTAGCTTCTGAGAACAATACCTTCTTAAGGGCTAGCCAGGTGTGGTTACAATCCAGTTAACTTGAAGTAGACTAATCAGCAGTCAATCACTCTCACTTGATTCAATCAGTCTAGATTAATCTCCAGGTGGGTCTTTGAGTATCTGCTAAATCCCATTATTTTATCACAATAAGAAGTCATCAAGCTATTTTTTGGTGGTGGTGGGGTGTTGCAAAATTTTGTATCTTGGCCTTTTACACTGTAATATATTTGAAACAGCACTGAACTCAGGTTGGAAGACATGGATGTTAGTTTTTAAGCTGCGCCATATTCCTCCTTCTCTCCCTTCCAGAGAACCATCCTAATTAATTAAAAAAAAACTATTAAAAGGAAAAAAGGACAAAGAATGAGAAGTAGAGGGAATATCAGCTTAAAAGATCAATTAATTTATTGAAAAAAATCTGAAAATGTATACATTTTCCCATACCTTGATTTATGGGTCAAACTCTAAAGGGGAAAAAGGACATTATAATTAAAAAAGAATGAAGAACAGCTAATATAGACCACTACACACACACACACACACACACACACACACACACACACACACACACTTTTTTTTAAATAAAAAGAAGCATTGCTCCTGGAAGAAGAATATAAGCAATGAACACAGAATGTTCCTTATGATAATCAGATGTTTTATTAAGAGCTGGAAGACACACTAGAGGCAATCTAATCTATACCCTTTCATTTTTACATATGTGGAAATAATATATCATAACTCAAATTTATTAAAGCTCATTGTCTTCTCTTACACTTATTCCTACCTAATATTTTGCTTATTTGTGGTTATGCTTTTCCCTGCCTTGCATTGTAAGTTTCCTGAAAATGTAATCATGTTATATCTATTTTTGTATAACACTTAGTACTTAGCATGGTATCTTGTATATTTTTTAACCAGATATCTTATAACATTGGTATAGGAATCGATTTTTTTTTGTAAGTCAATTGAGGTTAAGTGACTTGCCCAGGGTCACACAGCTAGTAAGTGTGTAAAGTGTCTGAGACCGGATTTGAACTCAGGTCGTCCTGAATCCAGGGCCGGTGCTCTATCCACTGTGCTACCTAGCTGCCTCTCGGAATCTATTTTTAAGGAAACCCACTCTAATAATGGTTATGTTATAGCACTTAATAGTCTTAAAAAGAAGCAGATTGCATATTTTCTTTTTTTTAAGTAGTTGCTGATAATGGAATCAAATCCTATATAAATTTCCTTGAGCTTCAGAACACTAAAAACATTTTCAGAGAACCACAATAATGTGAAAGGGACCATTCACACTGAAGAAACTAAGTGGATAAAAATTGTATATTGCCCATATTATGACAAGAAACTGGATAGTCAAATTAGGCTTTTTGTTGGTTTCCTGAGATAAGTTTTATAAATGGTTATTTAGACGGTTCAGAATTATAATGGGGAAGATTGAGCTGGATTCCATTTAGGAAAATCCATCAGGATTTAGATTATCCCAAACTATTCATTACTGCAAAAGCCAACCTCTTAAGTACCAGTATTCTCCTGGTGATGCTATATCATTATGAAACTTAGAATACTACAATCCCAGACAAATGAACATGACAAGCCAAAGGTCAATTGAAATAAAAACATTGAAAACATGCAGGAAACAGCATGTTACCAATAATGACTTGAATGCAAGGCACAGTGCAAAAGGTAGAGTTGAGAAGGTATATTGACCATCCAAACTATTTCAATAAATATTTATTGTCAGGCACTTATTGTTACTATGTTCCAGGAATGTTCCAAGTGCTGGAGATACAATTAATGGAAAGAAATGCAGTCCCTACTCTCAAGGAGCTTAGAGTCTGATGGGTGGGAGACAACATGCAAAAAGAGGTAGGAAAGTAGAGATGGAGCATGGGGGACACTAGCAGGAACCCAGCCTAGGGTATCTTGTTCCATGAAGTTAAAACCAGGCAGAGTAGTAGATACAGAGTTGAATGACCTGAATCCACTTTTTGCCCTTTATAAAAGAAGGCACTGGAAGAAGTTTGGTGTTCTATCCTCCAGCCCTCTGATTAGAGGGAGAAGAGACCAAAGGAGGTAACATCAATTAAGATTTGAGTTAGCAGCATGGTGGCAAGTTTAGAAATGATGAACTTAACCTTGGAGGGGCATCTTGTTCTGTGAAGATGAAGCTAGGCAAAACAGCAGATGCAAAATGAAGTTATGTATGTACTCACATGTACATATTATACTTAGGAAAAGTCTTTTTCAGTCTTTACTGTGTCCTGGAGAATATCAGCTCTTAGTAGTTTAAGGAAAGTCATTTAGTCAAGAAAGAATTATAATAAGTGCTTACTATATATGAGGTACTGTGTTGAGTGTTAGAGATAAAAGAAGTGGAAAACTATGGTTCCTACTTTTAAGGAGCTCATCTTCTAATGGGGAAGACAACAACGACAACAATAAGAAACCAGAATGTACATAGAAGAAATAGAAATCTTCTATGTATGGAAATTAGTCCCTGAGGGAAGGAACACTCCTGGGAAAGACCTTCTATAAAAGATGGGATTTGGTCTGAGTCTTGAAGGAATGCAAAAAGGCTAAGAAGCAGAATGAAGAGGGAGAGCACTCTAGCCGTGCAGGAACTGGGCCAGTGTCCCTGGATCTTAAAGTTTGTGAAGGGGAGTAAAATCTAAGAACATTAGAAAGTTAGGAAAAGACCAGGTTATGAGGGACTTTAAATGCCAAACCTAAGATTTTATTTTTGATACTGGAGATAATAGGGAACTATTGGAATTAATAATTCACTGTTAGGGGGGCAGCTAGATGGCACAGTGGTTAAAACAGCAGCCCTGGATTCAGGAGGACCTGAGTTCAAATCCAGCCTCAGACACTTGACTCTTACTAGCTGTGTGACTCTGGGAAAGTCACTTAACCCTCATTGCCCAAGAAGAAAAAAAAAATCACCGTTAGATTTCCACACCCTGTCCTTACAAATATCAATAGCTTTCTTGTTCTGCAGGTTTCAATGCAGCAATGGAATAATAATAATAATAACAATAACAATATCCTGATTATAAACTTTAAAGTCATTTTTAAACCCTCTATTTTTTATATAAACCCATTATTGCTTTGTGTTTTATTTCTTCCAGATTGAAACTATATCCCCGGATACTCCGGAATGTTGCTGAAGTAGACCTGACCACCTCTGTTTTGGGACAAAGGATCAATATGCCTATATGTGTTGCATCTACAGCCATGCAATGCATGGCCCATGTGGATGGGGAGATTGCTACTGTGAGAGGTAAGCCCTGTGGCTTCTTGGTGGGGAAACAAAGAGGCAAATGTCATTTATTTGAATATGGGGTTCATGACTGCTTTATTTTTCTACCCATGATTCCTTCTTACATTTAGGCAGGTTTTACTCACACCAGAATTGTTTATTTCGGTAGTAATAACGAGAAATTCAATACATTATGTAAAGCATTTCTTATTGAGGGCTGACATAGTAATTCTTCTAATTTTGCTTTCTATGACCATAAATTATATTCATGGTGTAAGGCTGGAAGACACGCAGTACGTAGAATTTTGCAGAATTCCTCTTTAGAAACGTGGGGACCAATTTTTAATTGGGGAGTGCTAGCTAAGCTGCTCACCACAATGTTGGGGCAAGGAAGGAAACCGGCAGCTTCCCTCAAAACAGAACAAGATTTATTTTAACAAGAATAAACTTAAAAAAAAAACACAAACAGGATCAGTAGGATCAAGGGAAAGGTAATAAAAATGGGGAAAGGGAAATTATAATACCTGAAAAATACCACCACCCAGGAATCAGCTGAAAAGACACAGCAGAACGCCTGTTGCTTTCCAGCTTCCACCTAGAATGCTCAATTCTCCTCCCCAAACCTAGAAACACCCCACACAGTCCCAGCCAATGGGATGGCCACTCTGACAGTCACATGACTGCCCTCACTAGGCTTCCAATCATTATAATTTTGCCAGGCCCATGTAGGCATTGGTGAGTGGTGATGACGTGAGGTGCCGGAGCCCTGGCAATGACTACAACCAGTGAGTGGAGCACTGCGCGGCCTTCGGAGCCCCAGGCTAGTGTGAGCTGAGGCATAAAAACCTCAAATAACAATTAATTCTTTACAGAAACAAATATGACCGTAACAACTGCAGACCTAGTAGGTATCTTAAGAGAAAGGCCAAGGGTGGATGCACAGGGAACTTTCTCATCTACCTTAGGTTAAAAAAAAGTAATAAAAATAATAATGTATAGAACATGAAGGAAAGGCAGGTAAAAGAAGATAAACATAAGGATATGGCATAGTCCTATAGAATAATATCAAGAATGCTATAGCTAAGAACAACATTAGGTTGTAAGTAAAATAAAATATTAACAACAAGCATTCATATAATACTTTAAAGTTTACAAAGTGCTTTATAGATATCTCATTTTACTCCCACAACAACCATAGGAGTTAAGTGCTATTATTATCCACATTTTTTTTATGAAGAAACTGTGGCAGTTTAGAGGTTAAGCGACTTTCCCAGGGCCTCACAGCTAATAACCATCCCAGGAAGAATTTAAACTCAAGTCTTCCTGATTCCAAGCCCAGCACTCTTATCTACTAGTCTACAATGTGTTGTTGGTTTGTGGGGTTTTTTGTTTATCTATTTCCTTTTTATCATTATTAGAGAAAAGGAAGAATATACAAGAAGAGAAGTATATTTTAATTAAAGATAGAAAGTAGAACTGCTCAATACTTATTTTGCTTATATTTCTTCTTCCAATTAACCAATAAACACTTATTAAGTGCCTAATGTGGGACAGGTGCTATGTTAAGAACTGGAGATACAAAAAAGAGGCAAAATACAGCCCCGGCTCTCAAGGCAGGAACAATGGAGGAGACAACATACAAACAAATCTAAGCAAAGCAAGCTATATAGAAAATAAATAGGAAACAATCAACATAGGGAAAGCACTGGAAATTAAGAGGGATTAGAGAAAGTTTCCAGTAGAAGGTGGGATTTCAGTAGGGACTTAAATGGAAATGACAAAACAAAAATGGTTAACAAGTTGTTGATATGCAAGATTTGTAAGAATAGTAAGAGAGTACACAGTATTTCTTGATTAATTTAAGTCCCATAGCTCCAGATGAACTACATCCTAGGACACTGAAAGAATTAACAGATGCCCATTTTGTGCCACTGCCAATGAGCACTGTTAGTGCTAATAAAAAGCAGTAATATTAATCAATGCATATTAATGAGTGGTAATACATAGGTAAGCCTAAGTAACTCACAGCCAGGGGCAATTTCATTAGTCTTTGACAATCTTTAACAGAGTATCCTTACCTTCTCATATGCAAACTTGACAGAGTAACTTCCTAAAGTAGATTTGTAGACTCAATCTGAAGTCCCCCATCAACCCTTTACTACACCAGGTCCTCAGTTCAATATTTTTTGACCCTAGCAACTCAGCTAGAGTATTTTGGACATATCTATTAACATATTCATTTTTTATTTCTCCTTGGTGACTTGAAGAGGCACAAAACGTTATGCTGCTAATTACCTCTCTCCTACCATTCATTAAGACTATCAGCAAAGTTCATGTATAACAGATTTTAGAAAACATTAATACCAATAATATTTTGTGAAAGTCTGAGCTGGTGGTTCTTCCTTGCGGTCTGCAGATTCCATGGGGTCTTTGAGTAGATTTCAGGGGGTCCATGAGGTTGGATGGGGAAAAGTCATCTTTAGTTCAATACAATTGGTTTCTTTTGCAATTTTAAGCATTTTGTTTTTTCATTTAAAATATTATTCTTAAAGAGTCTATAGATTTAATGAGATTGCTAAAGAAGTCCATGACACAACCTCTGGTCTAGATCTACTATAGCTGGTAACTAGAACCCCTGGTCTAGACCTACTTTAGCTGGTGGGCCAGAGACAACACTTACCTTCAAAAACATGGTTATATAAATTTAACAAACAAACAAAACTTTACAGTATTCTCATGGGTTACCACCTTTCTTAGTGCATGTAAAAGAGCCATGGAAATTAGAAAAGAAAATAATGACAATAAATATAAATAAATAGGGGCTGGGGGGGAATAACTTCCCTCTTTCAGCAGTGAAATAAGTCAACAAGCATTTATTAAACATTTACTATGTGTCAGGTACTATGATAAGCACTGGGAATAAAAATATAAGCAAAAAAAAAAGACTGTCTTCAAAGAACTTGCATTATAATAGGTGAAAAACACATAAAAGAGAAATAAAAAGCAGGAGAAGGTAATTTAGATACCCGTACTGGGCATAGTGGAGAATGAAGTTTGTAGAGTCAGGAGTGAAGTCCTAGGCAGAATAAAGAAATGAACATCACTGACTTAGGCACTTTCTTTGTCAATTTTTTTTTTTGTATGGGGCAATGAGGGTTAAGTGACTTACCCAGGGTCACACAGCTAGCAAATGTCAAGTGTCTGAGGCTGGATTTGAACTCAGGTCCTCCTGAATCCAGGGCTTGTGCTTTATCCACTGTGCCACCCAGCTGCTCCTCAGGCACTTTCTTTGGAGATTTCAAGGAGGAACTAAACAATCAGATTAGAGGGGTTACAGGGTGAGGAGGCTGCTGGGACATGGTAAAGAAATAATTCCCAAGAGTTAGGAGCAGAGCCCAAAGAGGCATGAAAGACTGAACCTTGGGCCCCAAATGAGCTCTTAGATCACATGGGACTACTCGAAAAGGAACTGGAGACATAGAATCATCTGGATGTCATTTGTATCTGCAGATGAGAAAACAAACTGTCCTGGATGAATATTCTTCTATAGGTCTTTTTTTTTAAACACAAAGACAAACCATAAACTTCTCCAGTGAATCACTGCAAAACCACAGGGTATTCCAAATGGAAGTCCAGACAAAAATTTCCCTAGGGATGCAATTGCATAGGGTGAACAAAATTTATCCAGTGGGTTCATGTAATAAAAAGCATTCAAGATGAAGATTCCAAATGAACTCCCACAATGCAACACCTGTGGGGAAGGCAGGGAGGGGAAAACACCCTCACACCAATTTCTCTGCAATAATTACGAAAGGAAATAGTAACTACAAAGAGCCAGCATTGCCTCATCAAGAGTAGGTCATGGTAGACTAATGTTATTTCATTGTGACAAGGTTATAAAACAAGTATACCAGGGGAATATAGACATATTTTACCTAGATGTTAATAAGGTATTCGACAAAGTAGAAAAGAAGACAAGATGTAGATAATAATACACGTATGTGGATTTGGAACTAGTTGAATAGTCAAACTAAAAAAAATAATAGTGGTTCAATGTCAGCTTGGCAAGAAGTGTCCAGTGGAGTCTGCCAGGGATCTGTAATTGATCCTATGCTATTTAACATTTTTACCAATAATATGGACAAAGATTTAGATGGTATATTCTAACACACTGCATGACAGTTAAGACCCAAAAAGATATCAGTAGGAAAGAGTATTGGAGTGACTCTAAAAGGATAAAATTCAATTGGAATAAATGTAATGTCTTATACTTGAGTTCAAAAAAATCAGATTCCCAGGTATAGGATTGGGAGTCAGAGTTAAATGTTAGTGAATATAAAGAAAAAGATCTGAAGATTTTGGTGGACTGGAAGCAGAACCAGGGATTTTTTTTGGTACAATAACAAGTAAAAACAAACAGTTTTGAAAGTTGGAAAAACTATAACCAACACAATGACCATTCATGATTCCAGAATACAGATGATGAAACTTAATATACATTATAGAGACATGACAGATTTACAGTACAGAATAAGATATACATACATCTTTATACTATAACACACAATATATTTAAGTATTACAAAGTATTGTTAAGCATTTAAGTATTATAAATATATATATGTAATATATAATATAAATCTATGTACACAAATGCTGTATATATATATATACATATATAAAGTACATATTTACGTGTATCTTTTCTAAATCTGTCATGTCTATAATATATTAGGTTTGATTTATATGTGTATATTTGTTGTAAGGGCCAAAATTAATATAGGGAGAGTTAATTGGGCAGCTCACCATAATATTGGGGTAAGAAAGGAGATTAACAGCCTCTTTTCAAAAAACAAAACAGGGTTTATTAATGGGAACAAATTTAAAACACAAGTAAGGTTAATAGAACTAGGGACAATAAAAAAGGGAATAGGGGAAGGGAAAAAATACAACCAGCAAACTCACCACCACCCTGAAATAGCAATTTCAAAAAGAGCCATCTGTGCAGCATCTCTTTCCCTCTTGTGCGCGTGCTGAAGTGCACTCTCCTCCCTTCTCTCTCCCAGAAGCTCCCTCTCCCACAGGAAACAGGGTCGACCACACACACACACACACACACACACACACACACACACACACACACACACACACACAGCCCCAAGCTAATTGGCTGGTAGCCCTTATTGACAGAACTAACAAGTGTCTCTACAGAGGCGAGTTCTGGATGCAGAAGACCACCTGACCTGTCCTCACCGGGCTTCCCATCATGGTGGGGCTTCCCTCATTATAATTTGGCCAGGCTAATGCAGGGTGTCTGGTGCAAGGCCACCATGCACAGGTGCGCACTGTGGCCTCCAATCCCAGCCAAAGATGGGGTCACAGA
Organism: Dromiciops gliroides; assembly: GCF_019393635.1. Taxonomy (NCBI): domain Eukaryota; kingdom Metazoa; phylum Chordata; class Mammalia; order Microbiotheria; family Microbiotheriidae; genus Dromiciops; species Dromiciops gliroides. The sequence continues at coordinate 573,684,633 of NC_057862.1, forward strand.
AACCCCAAATCACAATCAATTCCTTACATTGTATATGTATATATAGATGTGTATATGCACAGAGATATATTTTTATTCAGCCATTGAGGGAATTTGTTTGGTTAGATAATGAATATTTATCACAAAAAATTTTTCTTATTGTCCCTCCAATAGCATGGAGCATGGGAGAGAAAAAATAGATTTCTGTTGGCTTAAAAAATAGGTATGTGAGGCTACTATGGATGTAAAATATTCCTGCTCTTTCCAATGAGTTCCCCTCATGAAATGAGTAATTTCTAAATGTATGTAATGTAAATACAAAACACCTCAATAAAACTGTTAAAAATATATGAGTTAACAGTATGACGTGGCAGCCAATGAGAACTAATTCAATTTTGGGCTTTGTAGAGGGTTTTATCTTCTAGGAATAATGAAATGATAATCCATCTGTGCACTAAAATATTACATTTGGAATACTGTGTTCAATTCTGGGCTGATAAGTTGGAAACTGTCCAGGGTAGGACAACTGGAATCATGAAAGTTGATGAATCTATGTGATCTCAGGGTTAGTTGAAGGAACTGCATGTGTTTAACGTGGAAAAGGGAAGACTGGAACGTGGGAATGGGGGGGGTTGTGGTGGTAGTGGCTGCTTGGTGCATGGCCTTCAAGGTTTTGAATATTTGTCATGTGTAAGATGAATTAGAAACATTTTATTTGGCCACAGAGGTCATAATCAGGAGTGCTGTATAGAGATTTCAAAGAGTCAAATTTAATCTTGATGTCAGAAAAGTCTTAACAGGGACACTCCAAAACAATCTGCCTAGAGAGATGATCAGTTTCTTTTTCCTCAAGCAGGCTCAGGTTAATCACTTAGGTATTTTATAGTGGTTGGTTGAGTCCCTTCAGATATAGGTTGGATTAGATGACTACTGAGGTTCCTGCCTATTTTGAAATTATGATCCTGTGAACTTGCGTTTTGTACTTTTGACACATACTGTTGCCAAAGGGCAGGAAATAAAGGGCAAAGGAGCAGGAACCAGACTCTATTTTAAAATGCCTTAATTCTGAGAATTAAAAAAACGGGTGGGGACTTTCCTTCCCATTCTTTCTAGTGTAGGTTGATTTGCTGACATCATCAAAATTCATGTCACGGGAGATCGGAGATAATAACAACAACAAAAACAACAATATTAACGTTTATATGCTACTTTATACATTTTTCTCCTTTGGTGCTCACAATTACCCTTTGAGGTAAGTTAAAGTACAGCTGCTTCTTCATTTCTATTTTATAGCGCAGAGAAATTAAATAATTTTCCAGTTACTTTCCATCTCCTCCAACAGATTTCTCCCTCTATTATCCCCACACCATCACTTATTTGCAAGTTCTCCCTATCTACTGGCTCATTCCCTACAAATATATCCACGTTTGCCCCAACCTAAAAAACCCCTCACTTGATTCTTCCATGCCTGCTATCATCCTTTATCTTTTCTGCCCATTGTAGGCTAAACTCTTTGAAAAAGCCATCAATAAGAGGTGTCTCTACCTTCTTTCTTCTTATTCTCTCCTTACTTCCTTACCATCCAGCTTCTGATCTCATCGTTCCACTGAAACTGTTCTCTCCAAATATACCAATGATCTTTTAGTTGCCAAACCCAATGGTCTCTTCTTTTTTTTTTCTTTTCCTTTTTTTTTTTTAAGTGAGGCAATTGGGGTCAAGTGACTTGCCCAGGGTCACACAGCTAGTAAGTGTTAAGTGTCCGAGGCCGGATTTGAACTCAGGTACTTCTGATTCCAGGGCCGGTGCTCTATCCACTGCACCACCCAGCTGCCCCTCCAATGGTCTCTTCTTAATTCTTAATTCTTATTCTCCTTGACCTCTATGCAACCTTTGACACTCTTCATTACTCTCTCTTCCTTCACATTTCATATTCTCTCTAGGTTTTCAAGACACCATTCTCCTCCTAATGATCTGACTATTCCTTCTCATTCTCCTTTGCTGGATGGTTATCCAGAACATACCCTCTAACCTGCATCCCACAGCCCCTGTATCATGGCCCCTTTTCTCTTCTTCCTCTATACTACTTCACTTGCTGCTCTCATCAACTCCCATGGATTTAATGGACCTCTTTGCTGATGATTCGCAAATCTCTCTGCTGACCTTCATTCTTGCATCTCTAATTGTCTTTCAAACATTTCAAGTTGGATTCCAGTAGACATCTTAAACTTAACATGTCCAAAACCAAACTTATTATCTTTCCCCCAAACCCTCTCATATTCCTAACTTCCCTATTACTGTAGAGAGTATCATCATCATCCTAGTTCCTTAGGTTCACAACCGAGGAGTTATCCTTAATTTTTCACTGTAACACCCCGCCCCATATCCAATCAGTTACCAAGGTCTCTCGATTTTATCCTTTCAACATCTTTCCAATATGCTCCCTTCTCTCCAACACTGCCATCACTCTGGTACAGGCCCTCATTACCTCACACTGTGATTACTGCAAATGCAATAATTACTGAAATTACTGTAAACTTGATTATAAGTCTTCTAGTGAATCTACCTGCCTCAAGTCTCTCTCCATTCCAATCCAACCTCCATTCTGTCAGTAAAGTGATTTTCCTAAAGTGCTGATTTGATCATATCACCTCCACTACTCAGCAAACTCTAGTGGTTCCCTATTACCTCTAGGATCAAATACAAACTCTTCTGCTTGGCATTCAAAGCCCATCATAACCTATCCCCCTCCTACCTTTCTAATCTTCTTACACCTTACTCTCTACCATCTACTCAATCAAGTGACACTGACCTCCTGGCTGTTCCACAAACAAGGAACTCCATCTCTTGGCCCCAGGAATTTTTTCTGTCTGTCCTCCATACCTGGAATGCTCTTCCTCCTCATCTCTGACCACTGGCTTCCTTCAACTTCCAACCAAAATTCCATTTCTATAGGAAGCCTTTCCCAAGCCCTTATTAATTCTAGTGCCTTCCCTCTTTTAATTATGTCTCATTTATTCTGTATGTAATTTGTTTGTACATATCTGTTTGCTTGTTGTCTCCATCATTAGATTGTAAGCTCTTGGGGACAATCTGTCTTTTGTCTCTTTTTTTATCTGGAGAACTTAGCACAGTGCTTGTCACATAGTAGGCACTTAATAAATGCTTACTGATTGACTGAACCTAGCTTTAAAATCTGATTATTAGATATCATCAAGGGCAAATGGATATAAATGTCATAGCATAGACTTAGAAAGGAGAGAAGGGGGAAACAAAGAAAAAAAGGGAAAGAAAAAATGACATAAGGAAAGGAGGAAAAGGGAAAGCAAGAAGAAAAAAGAGTTATAGAGAAATGACAAAATGTAGAGAAAGATCATTAAGTTGGACTGGAATGAGTTTCACCAACAATGGTCTAAGGCAAAACCAATAGAGGGGAAAGTTGGCTGCACAGTGTGAATTACAGGGATCCTAGAAAGTCTTCCCTGGACCAAAAACATCATTTTCATGGTCTGCCCCAGTGTCTGCAATTTCTGCTGTTGAAACAAGATCATTCTTTTGATTTAAAGTGTTAGTACCAACCAAAAAGATTCTTTTCTAGAAAGAAAAAATTATTAAACTCAATAATCATTATCAGCTTGGGAGAATTAAATTTCTTGATCAGTTAGAGCATAAGAATCCAGAAGGAAAGAGATAGGGCAGGGCAGAGCAGACATTTTGAGAGGGCTAAGGGAGGTCTGACGTGTAGGGCTGTGATTAGTTAAATAGGCCTGAGTAACTGAGAACATTGAACACCTGGTTGGGAGGGTGATGCTTGGAAACCATTGAGAAGGGAGCCAGAAGCATTCATGGAACAAAGTTCACATACATCCTATTTTTCTTCTGTATCAAAACTACTCAGTGGCATCTCTAATCAGTACTTGTGTCAGAGGTATCTCGTGCCTGATTATGGTACAAGAAAAGGTAAATATCCAGATCAATATCACATTTAGACACAGACCAGAAATTTTCATTTGGGGAAAAAATCATAAACTTAGCATAGGATTAGGTAGCTCACATTTGGTTCCTTTTATTGAGCCCAAAAGAAGGCTGACCACCCTCCTGACCAGGAGGCTGGTCTGAAAAATTATTCTTCCAAGATGTTAATGATTATTTGACTTAATGTTTTTCTACTCCTTGCATGGGGATTTTATGGAATGAATGCTTTAAAATCAAAAGAGTGACTTCAGCAGTAAAAATTGCAGACTATGGGACAGACCAGGCAAGGGGACAAGGAAGACTTTCTGGGGTCCTCATATCTCATCCTGCATATTTTAAAGTCTATTTTCATAGACCCTAGTCTCTCATTTCTTTGCCTGTTTCCCTATCATGTTTCCTGTGATCAGGAATGAATACCATGACTCTTCTGAATACTTATCTTGGATATCTACTTCCCTTAGACAATTTTGTTCTGTCACTTCCAGTGGAAAGGCCAGGTTTCCTGTGACCAGACCTTGTGTCTGTTATTGTCAACAACTATGGAGGAGATTGGAGGAGGGAGAAAAAGTACCATTTAGCCTCCTGATCCTCATTTCTACCCCTTCTATGAATAAGGCATATGCCTCTCACTCTCCCCTAATATCTGTATGCACTGTCCGTTTTATAGTTTCTAACCCCTTGTGATCTAGACTAAGAATCTTAAGATTATGTTTCACTTGGCATCCTTCAACAACATCTACTATGTGCCAAACACAACTCTGGGTGCAGGGGATACAATGACAAAGAATGAAGCTATTTCCGGTATCAAGGAACTTATATTCTCCCAGGAAAGAAAACTCCTCCTTCTTATCATCATCATCATCGTTATCATTCATAGATGATTTAAGCTTTACAAAGCACTTTACAAATATTATCTTATTTTATTACAACAACACTGGAAGGCAAGTGCTATTATTATTCTCATTTTTACAATTGAGGAAACTGAGACAAAGAGAGATTAAATGATTTTCTCAGGACCATACAGCTAGTAAGATGCTGAGACTGAATTTGAACTCAGATCTTATTGATATGGGGCCTAGCACACTATTCAGTGTATCACCTGTGTCTCAATAATGTGTATGTGTGTGTGTGCATATGTGTGTGCGTGTATATATATATATATATATATATATATATATATAATGTATATGTGTGTATATATGTATATATATGTGTGAGTATATCCAGAATAAACATATGAAGAATAAATACAAGATAAAAACAAGGTGGTTAGGGAAGGATATCACTAACAGTTGGGATCAGTAAAGACTTCAGGTACAACATGGTTCCCTGCCTGAGCTATGTCTTGAAGGAAGTGAGGGATTATCTGAGATGACTGTGAGGATGAAATGCATTTCACACATGAGACGTTATTGCAAACGCATTGTGATGAAGTATCATGTGTGAGGAATAGAAAGGCCAGTTTGGCTGGATTGTAGAATGTGAGAAGAGAAGTGTGTGTATATATATATATATATATATTTTTTTTTTTTTTGGGCGGGGCAATGGGGGTTAAGTGACTTGCCCAGAGTCACACAGCTAGTAAGTGTCAAGTGTCTGAGGCCGGATTTGAACTCAGGTACTCCTGAATCCAGGGTCAGTGCTCTATCCACTGCGCCACCTAGCTGCCCCGTGAAGTGTATATATATTAAAAAAGATAAGTCGGGGTCACCTTGTGAAGCGAGAGGAGTTTATATTTTATTCCAAAACAATTAGGAAGACACTGAGGTTTATTGAGTAGGGGAGTCACAATCTATATTTAAGAAAAATAACTTTATCATCTGTATGGAGGATACAGTGGGGAGAGCCTGAAGGTAGGGCCACAACATTGCAATAGTTTAAGTAAAGAGTACTGAGCAGCAAAATGAAGGTAGTGTCTGTGTAGACAGTTAAGAAGAGAATGGATGTGAGAGATGTTATTGAAGTGGAAACAGCAATATTTGACACCTCATTGTATATTTTAAGTAAAGTAGAGTGATGGGTCAAGTATAACACTGAAGTCAAAAACCTGGGAGCCTGAAAGATTGGTGGTGCCCTCAACAGAAATGGGTAAGTTTGATAGAGGGTAAAGTTATTAAGGAAGGAAAATTAATTCCATTTGGGACATGTTGAACTTGAAATGTCTGTGGAAATTCTAGCTTGAAATGATCAATAGACAGCTACTGATGTAGGACCAGACCTCAAGAGAGAGAGACCAGGACTGGATACATAGATCTCTGAATCATCAGCATAGAGATACTGATTAAACACAAGCCTTCATGAAAGTATAGAGAGAAGATATGAGAGTCTGAGTCAGTGACTTGGATTATAACCATAGATAAGTGGCATTATATGGATGATAAGCCAGTGAAGGAAACTCAAAGGAGCAGAGAGGTAGAAAAACCCAGGAAAAGAGGATATCCAGGAAGAGACAAATGCTGCAGACATCAAAAAGGATGAGGACTGAGAAAGACTAACAGAGCTAGTGTCTGATACAGTACTTGAACCCAGTTCTTCCTGATTCCAAGACTAGCTTCTATCTCTATATTTCTACCTTAATATGATATTTGAATACACTAATTTATGTATTGGATTTTTTTTTTTTGGTGAGGCAATTGGGATTAAGTGACTTGCCCAGGGTCACACAGCTAGTACTTGTAAAGTGTCTAAGGCCAGATTTGAACTCAGGTCCTCCTGAATCCAGGGCTGGTCCTCTATCCACTGTGCCATAGCTGCCCCTATGTATTGGATTTTAAAGATTGTTTGTTTCTACTGAAAGTTTCAGGGAAAAAACTCAAAATTACTCATTTTAATAGCCAAAATGTCAAAGAAAAGAACAACAATAATAATCAGTGCTGGTATTATATGTAAAACAGCATTTCTTTTCTTCTTTTTCTTTTTGTGGGGCAATGGGGGTTAAGTGACTTGCCCAGGGTCACACAGCTAGTAAGTGTCAAATGTCTGAGGCCAGATTTGAACTCAGGTACTCCTGAATCCAGGGCCGGTGCTTTATCCACTGTGCCACCTAGCTGCCCCCTAAAACAGCATTTCTTATGTTATTCTTCCTGGTTAACTCAATATTCATTTCCTCCTAAAGGTTAATATGCTGTTGTTTTCTCAGAACAGGGTAAATAGGGGCCTTGGGCTCCTAAATTATAAATTTATTTTGAATAACATGAAAATCTTTTTGAATGTATTAGAAAGTGGAATTCTTCACTTGCTTAGAGATAGAGGAGCCTAAGGTAAATTTGATTAAAACAGAAAACAGAAAGGGAACAGGAAAATAAGGGAAGGAGGGAAGGTAAGTAAAGGAGAGGGATAGAAAGATTAAAAATCAAAGATAGCTTCATTTGTCTTGTACTTTTGAGCTGTTCCATAGAAATGTCCCACATGAGGGAGCTCTGGGACTTCAAATGGAAAATGGGAATTCCACATAATGCATTCCAGCAGTCCTCAGGACATTAGCAAATTCTTATTAAACTGTCAAATTTTTAAAGAAATTCTTGCCCCTGGATGCAATTAGAGATTACCACACAGGATTGAATGGACCATAAAATGATTAAATCCAAACACTTTCTTTTTAAACCTAAAAGGCCAGGACATTCCAAAGTGAAAGCTTTAGACACTGCTATTGAGTGGGCCACCTATTAAGGCACAGGTGGGAGGGTATGTAAAGCAATACAAAGAACCATACAGATACTGAAGTGCTGAGTTAGGGTGAAGGTGAGACCCTTTAGCTGTCGAATTTTCTGGATTTTCCATGATTAAATGTTCAACTTTAACATCAAGTGAATGACTGCTAAAAATGAAAGGGGGTGGGGAGGAAGTAATTTCCTTTGCTTTAGACCAGAAAAATGTATTTTCAAATGCTTCATATGTGTGTGTGTGTATACACATACACACACACATATATACACACTTATTTATTGCAATATGGGGATGAGTAGATATACATTTCATTCCTTCTCCTGTGTAAATTTCCATAAAGAACATTCCAGTGAGCTTCAAGTTTGCCTAGACTGGGTGAAGTTAATGTTTTGACTCTGAGATACCTTTGACTATTATCTCTTCTTCAGAAAAATAATCTGGTTCTTTTGAATTAAAAAAAAGCCAGGGAAAGATCAAGATAGGATTTTGCTCAGAATTGCTCCGTTATTTAGGTGATAATGAGGAGGTAGAATTCATCTCAGACAGAAGAGGGAATCGATTTTGCACATCTTATTTTTGTGTTTGAATAAATATGTAGATGAAGGACTGGCTCTGGATTCAGGTGGACCTGAGTTCAAATATAGCCTCAGACACTTGACACTAGCTTTGTGACCTTGGGCAAGTCACTTAACCCTCACTGCCCCACCAAAAAATAAAATAAAATAAAATATTTATTCCTATTCATGTTCAGAGAAGTTGAGAACTTACTAAATGGTGGTCAATGTCAAATATACTTTTAAAACTAGTACAAGATACAGTCTTCCTTTTTGCTTATATTTCAGCATTCTCCTGGGGAGTGGGTGACAAATTGAAGTCAAACAACTTAATAAGTAAATATATTAAATATCAAAAGAATTGTGAATGGTAACCTTTAAAGAATAAGTTTTCTAGTATTTGTCTTCCAGTTTGTAGCCCTTGTTAAAACTTTCTCTAAATCATCAAACTGCTTTACTCCTGAATGATCATTGAGCTTAATTACATAGCATGATGCTGAAAATTCTGAAGTTCCTATCAGAATCCAGACATTAAAGGTTTTAGAATATGGGAAGTTGCTTGTGGTTGTCGTGTATAAACCCAATACTATCTAAAAGCTGTAATTAAAAGGCATTTTACTGTGGAGTGATTCCCATGTGATCATACAAGTTATGTAAGCTCCTTACAACTTTACAATTATAAATTGTAAAGATAATTCTGTAGGATATCAATCGAGGAGGCACACTTAGTACTCTCGACCCAATCTCATGTGGCATGACAACACTGCTCTGATTACCACAGGAAGAGGAGAAAGAGTATGTTGATATAATGTAAAGAATGTGTTCATTTATCTGATTTTGGCCTACGTGTTTTTGGTTGATTTATTAAGTTACTATCTAAGCCAACACTTTCTCCCCATCCTCAATCCAACATATACAGCCCAAAAGAAAGGGTTCTGGCCATGATTTAGGGAACTTAAATACACGAAGAAAGAATAAGGGCCAAAGAATGATGCCTGTTGTTGATTTGTTTCAGGGCCTGTCTTACTGCAGCTCTTCTAGTGATCTGGGCATAATGAAGCCTACACAGTTATTGATGTGCCATATAAATGTAAAGAAGGGAGGAGCAACTTCTATTTGGGTGTGCTCTTCTATGTGGATATTTCCCGAATGGAAGAAACCAGGCTTACAGCTTTACTGGCAGCTTTAGATTGTACTGTTATAGCCTTAGACAATGGACCATCAGAAAGCTACTGGAAAGATTATGTCGGGCTTCCTGGCCATTCTTGGCAGTGTTTAAATCGATTAAGTTCCCCAAATTTCAAACTGGGATTTGTCTGACCATTTCTGAGTATTTCAAACATGATTGTAGCTGGAAGTTTTGTTCTTCCCATTAGGTCACTGACTCCAGAACTTTATTTCTGGGCAATCTCAAGCACAATTTTATTCATTTAGTACACAATGTTAATTGTGTTTTTAGCTACTCCTCATAATCACAGTTCCTGCAGGGAAAAAAAGGCTGACACACTCAATGGACTTTAAGGTGCACATTTATACAAACACGCCAGAATGACAGACCCTTAGTTTAGATCAACACAACCATTTTGTACTTTGTCATTACATATTTTTCCCATTACATAATGACTTCCTGCACAGATGACAAAATGCATTTTCTCAACAAAATTATTTTCAGCACAGCTGTTTTGGTGAGTAAGTCATTGCAGGAGTTTTTTGATCAAATGCATTTCATCAAGAAAATAACTTTAGGCACTTCAAACATGTTTGTTTTTCTCCCCCTTTAGAAAACACAACTTTGGAAATGAGGCTCCCTTTTCCCATAAATGTTGGCTTCTTCCAGAGGAACCATGTGAACTTAAAATACAGTATTGCCTCATTTACCTGGCATCACCACGAGGTGTTGTTTCACAGAAGTGAATTTTCCACATCATAGAAGCTCGTGCTTCTAAGCACTAGGACACACAAAAATTGTAATTTATTTTCGAAGGGAACCTTTTACAAATATAGGGTGTCCCAAAAGTATTAGTGCAGTTTTAAACTATTACTTATCAGATTGCCTATTTAAAGTATGCCTCAATATTTAAATAGCTCTATGGTCTTGTCAATGGGGGCAGTCACTCCAAAGGAGCAAATTATAGCCTATCTACTTCTTAAGAATCCTGCTTAGAGGATCCATGGAACCCTGGAGCCTTTCCTCAAAGCCTTCTGACTCTCTGTGGGTACTCACAGCATCTCTACAATCCATGTTTTGGCTCCACTTCTAAGCATCTTGAAAGTGGCTGTTGTTTCATCCTTTGTATTTGTATCTCGAATACCAAGCACATTCTCCAGCACATAAAGTGGATGTTTAACAAATACTGGGTGATTAGTTGATTGTTGAATGACTAGTCCTCCTCCTTTTCCTATCACACATCATTTGGCCTCTTTTTATAAACTCGGGGTCACACAGAAGTGTGGAGGACTGTTTGTTCCCTACACCAAATAGCTGCTGGTATTTTTACAGTGGGCTTTCTGTTGCTTCCTCCTTCATAGTCAATCCTTCATATGTCAGCTTTGATCAACTCCTCTCTTCCCTCTCCCAGCTTAGGACTTCTATTCAATTATCCAGTAAAGCACAGGAAAAGCTGAAGGGGAAACCCAAGGCTTTGGCACGGATCCTCCCTTTTCATTTTCCATGCCCCCCAAATGAATACTTCTCTACTCATCAGGCCTAGTCAGTATGCTTCTGCTTCTTGGATAAGAAAATTCCTTCTTTTTCTGGAGTCCCTTAGGATTCAGGCTGTATGTGCTTATTGACACAACTACCCCTCCCACCCCCCTTTTTTCCCTTCAAATTCTTAATGTTTCTACTTTTTGGTAATTACGTCTAGCTCAGTATTACCTTGTCACTGAGCTTGTTTGGTATAAGGCAATTTTTCTAATTACTTGACATATGGAGCTCCCCTATATGTTGAAGTTTCTTTTCTTGGCCTGTGATTCTAGACTGAGATCTAGGCTCCCTTTCTTTGGGTGACTATTTGATCTTCCTGTGAACTATTAGAAGTCCCTTTGCTTAGTTTGGTTCATCCATTCTTCTACCGGGAACAAGGTCCATTCCCAGACCTTTGGTATCCCTTTCACTAGATTCCTGTTTCTGAAGCATGATCTGCCCAGATTATTGGCAGGATGGCAGTGATGATCATACTCTGGTCAGAATTTTGAAAAAAATTACATCTTTCTTCGGACCTCATTCTTGTCCATGTGTTTTAGACTCCTAAGTTATTCTCAGACCCCTTTTTCCTTGGTGTATATGAATGGAGTGTGGTGGGGGGCGGGGAGGTGTTGGTTTAGACACCAGCTTGATAGATGAACAAAAAAAACTTAGGCCACATATACATAATATCAACATATTCTCTTTTCCCCTTCTGTAATAATCAGAACAGTGTTGTATCACCATATGAAGTTGGGTTAACTGAGCCCTAGCCTGGAAGTCATTTGTGACCCACCCACACAAAAGCATAATTCAGATCCCAGGAAGGAAGTGGTGCTAACCACAGCCAAATTCAATTAAATATGCATCTGATGCTATTTGCAGTGCACTGTGCTAAACACTGAGTATACAAAGAGGAACTTGAAACATAGTTCCTGCCTTCAAGAAGCATAAAATCTAGTAGGGGGATGAAGCAGATACACAAATAACTATATTAAAAATCAGAACTACTAATTTATTGATATCTTTGTTTTTTATAAAACCTCATTTTCTGCCTGTGTCCTTTTCCTCTCCCTTCAAGAATATAAAACAAAATTAATATGATAAATATGTAGGAAAAGTCAAACAGTAAGGCATGAGAAATTTGAGGGCAGAGGGTTCACTTCTACTTGGGGAGATCTGGGATGGCTTCCTGTGGTACCCTAATTTGGTCCTTGAAAGAAAATTTCAGCAAGAGATATGGGAGAATTTATTCCACTCATAGGGGATAATATTCACAAAGGCACACATACATAATATATGAAGAGTTTTTACATAACCTTCGATAGATCATATATATGTTTATCTCTGTATGTGTATGCATGCAAAAATATAGTCCTTCCTCTCACAGAACTTACATTCTAATAGGGTAGAAAATAAGCAAACAACTCTGTGAGTATATGTGAGTGTGTGTGTGTGTGTGTGTGTGTGTGTGTATTTAGTAGGCAATGGTGGGTGAGTGAAAAGTGATATGATTAGACCAGTGAATTAAGAGGATAAAGCTTGTAGTGCTGTGATGGAGAAATTAGAGATATGGAAGGAAAGACAGCTAGGTTGCAAAGTGCATAGAACGAAGACCTGAGTTCAGTCCTTCCTTAGATATAGCTGTGTGACTCCAGGCAAGTTATTCATCCTCTCTCAGCCTTAGGTCCCCCTTCTATAAAATGAGAATTATAATACTACTTACCTCATGGGATTGTTGTAAGGATCCAAAGAGATTGCATATGTAAAATGCTATGAAATTATAATAATTTCAATGGTTAAATATGTATATGTTCCCGACTCCAAATTAATCCCCATTTATGTTTACAACTGGAGAAGGAAATTGCAAACCACTCCAGTATCTTTGTCAGGAAACCCCCAACTGGGGTCACAAGAGCCGGACGTGACTGAAAAATGACTGAACAACAACATGCTAAAAACAATATCAATAATGAAAAACACCTCAAGAATGGGAGGTAGAGGACTTGCTGATTCCACAAACTATTTTCTTCCTCATCTTTTGAGGTGGGGGGAAAGGGAGAAGGTTTATCTTGTTTGGACTCCCATCACCCACTGGCAACCTCAGACTTGCCAAAGACAATTAATATCCACAGCCCCCAGGGAGGTGATACCCAGATGTCTTTATGCGTAGCACTGAGAAGTTCTATTTCAAGCACTTTTGCCCCAGAGGATCCCAGGACAACCCTTCCCTGGCTTGTGCTGGTTGCTGCAAGCAGGTCATGGGTTGTGGGAACCACTCCTTGCTGGTAAGAACTTTTACCTACCCTTGTTTCTAGAACATTCTGACCCCACATAACTCTACTTTCAAATTCCACCTTCTGCAAGAGGTCTTCCTTCGCTCTACCCCGCTCTCCTCATCCCCTAGCCCCACCTGTCTGAGGTTACCTCCCATGTTTACACTGTATATATCTTCTACATGGATAGTTGTCTCTGTTGTCTCTCCTTTTAGAATGTAAGCCCATTGAATGCAGAAACTTTGAATTTTTATGTGTCATCAGGGCACATACTATATATAGAATAAATGCTTATTGACTGACTTCTAACATGAATGCATTTTTCTTGGGGATATGAATTTTTTACTTAGTGTACATGTAGTAACCATCTCCAATGACCCTCATAGAACGTAAACTCCTTAAAAGCAGAAACTGATTAAAAAAAAATGTTCTCTGTATCCCCCAGCACCTAGCACAATATCTTCTGCTAAGTAGGTTCCTGATAAATGGTAGTAAGATTGAGTTAAACAAAAAATGAAAACAAAAACAAAAAAAAAAACAAACAAAAAAACAAAGAAGAATAAGCATTTGCGAGCTTAATGGTGAGGCCCTTAAAAATTTAACTCCCATTAAGTTTCCTCCTACTTTTCCTAATCCAATATATCTGGATTGCAAAAAAACATTTTTATCAAGGCCTGATATAAAGAAAGACCTTGCCAAACTCCAGGAGCACAATTATGTGTCTAAGCCATTTGTGAAGATTTGCCAGGTCAACTTATTTTGGAAAGAAATGGATGTACATTTAGCTTATTTAAGTCACAATGTGCTGAAACTTATGAGTTTGATTTTTCAGTATGGAAGTATTTTGCATTAATACCTAATGATATAAATGTAACACTTGGTGTTCTCTTAGTGTTTTCATAATTAAGCAAGGACTTTTTATACTATTAGTGGTGTGAGATAAAGCTCACAATCACCTTCCAAGCTAATTATGTTAATTCTTGTTTTCTACAATATGTATTTATTATGTTTTCAGGGGTATGATTTGACTGGTATTATGTATCAATCTACATTGGGAAAGGAATGAAGGAATTACTACTCCCTGTGTTTGCTCCCTAAAAATCATGCTAGGATAAACAGCATGCATCTTTGCAGATAGGTCACATTCTCATGTCCGTGTTAAAGTATCAGGAGGCAGTGGTGACAATGGCCATGCCATTGAAGCACAGACTTGAGTTGACACTGTGGTTATGGAAAACCTTTGAGTTTAGGTGTGTTAATGCATTCCATGTCTCTGGTCTAAGAACCTGGTTAGCTGAGTTTGTATAGGCTCATTCTTAAAAGGTGATGCATTTTTTTCTGCCACAATTTCTCAGGAATACCATTTACCAACTAAGGTGTGTATATGGTTAAGATTTGTACAACCAATTAAATCACAGGTCCTTCTGGTACTGAAGTAGTCACTGATATTGATCTCATTTTATTGTTTTTGTACTTTCAGTCAAGTGATTTTTCCCCTTTAAATGTATATATTTAATTTTTTTTACTTTAAAATTTTATTCAGATCTTTTGCTTTCACATCAATTCTATCTCTGAATAAATAACTCCTAAGCTCCTTTGTGTGAACCATCCTTTGTTACAAAAAATGAAAGAAAAAGAAAACAAGAAAAAAATGTTCATAACTATACACTAACTGAATCTGAAGGTCTATACAGTGTTAAATACCATTGTTACCAACCTCTGCAAGGGAAGTAGCTGTATTTTCTCAACTCTTCCATGACAATTTCTTTTTCTCTCTCTCCTTCCCCCCTTCTGCCTCCCTCCCTCCCTCCTTATCTCTCTCTCTCTCTCTCTCTCTCTCTCTCTCTCTCTCTCTCTCTCTCTCTCTCCCCCCACCCTCTGTCTTCCCCTTCCCTCATCGCCTTTTACTTTATGTCTCTGCTCTTCATTTACACTATTGTATTTATGTGAATATAGCTTTTTATGTACATATAGTTTTGATAATTTTTTTAGAAGTCAAGTGGGAATCTGAAGACATACAATGCACAATATCAACAGAATGGCTTAACAGAACTTTTGGAAGAGTTTCTTCCCCAAACTCTTCCACTTCCTCGTCTTTCCTTGCCCTGACACTGAGTAGAATTACACAGACTGGTGAATGGCTGATTCATAGAACATCTTCTACCAAAGAAAGGAAAAGGACATCCTCTTACTTATATTTATCTATATTCACATAAATCCCAAGTTTTAGGGTAGCTTGCTTCTCTCTTTTGAAAGGGAATTGAGATGGCTTCTAATGTTATAAAGAGTAATAATAATTCCTTTACATAAAGGATATATATATACATATATATATACATATATATATACCTTTACATACTATATGGAATTTCTTTTTTTTAATTAATAAAAGTATTTTTTCCCTTTACATGCAAAGATAGTTCTCAACTTTTGTTTATACAACCTTTACAATTTCATATTTTTCTCCCTCCCTCCCCTCCCTCCCCCCCTCCCCTAGATAGCAGGTAATCTGATATAGGTTTTATATATATATATATACATAATAACATTAATCCTATTTCTGCTTTAGTCATGTTATAAGAGAAAAAATCAGAGCAATGATGAAAAACCTCAAAATGGAAAAAAACAACAGCACCAAAAACAAAAGAAATAGTATGGTTCATTCAGCATCTATACTCCACAGTTTTTTTTTTTTTCTTGGATTTGGAGATCCTCTTCTATCATGAGTTCCCTGGAACTCTTCTGTACCATTGCATTGCTGAGAAGAATATAGTCCATCACAGTAGATCAACACTCAATGTTGATGATACTGTGTACAATGTTCTTCTGGTTCTGCTCATCTCACTCATCATCAGCCCATGCAAGACCCTCCAGGTTTCTCTGAATTCCTGCTCATTGTTTCTTATAGCACAATAGTATTCCATTGTATTCATATACCACAACTTGTCTAGCCATTCCCCAATTGATGGGCACCCCCTCAACTTTCAATTCCTTGCCACCACAAAAAAGCAGCTATAAATATTTTTGTACATGTGGGTCCCTTTCGCCTTTCCATGATTTCTTTGGGAAAAAGACCTAAAAGAGGTATTGCTGGGTCAAAGGGTATGCACAGCTTTATCGCCCTTTGGGCATAATTCCAAATTGCTCTCCAGAATGGTTGGATCAGTTCACAGCTCCACCAACATTGCATTAGTGTTCCAATTTTTCCACAGCTTCTCCAACATTTATTATTTTCCTTTTTTGTCATTTTAGCCAGTCTGATAGGTGTCAGGTGGTACCTCAGAGTTGTTTTAATTTGCATCTCTCTAATCATTAGAGATTTAGAGCATTTTTTCATATGGGAATAGATGGCTTTGGTATCTTCATCAGAAAACTGCCTGTTCATATCCTTTGACCATTTCTTAATTGGGGAATGACTTGGATTCTTATAAATTTGATTTAGTTCCCTATATATTTTAGAGATGAGGCCTTTATCAGAAGTACTGGCCACAAAAATTGTTTCCCAGCTTTCTGCCTCCCTTCTAATTTTGGATGTATTGCTTCTGTTTGTATAAAATTTTTTAAATTTAATGTAATCAAAATAATCCATTTTGCATTTTATAATATACTCTATCTCTTGTTTGGTCATAAACTGTTTTCCTTTCCAAAGATCTGATAGGTAGACTATTCCTTTCTCTCCTAATTTACCTATGGTATCACCTCATGTCTAAATCATGTATCCAGTTTGACCTTATTTTAGTATAAGGTGTAAGATGTTGGTCTATGCCTAATTTCTGCCATACTATGTTCCAGTTTTCCCAACAGTTTTTGTCAAATACTGAGTTCCTATCCCAGAAGCTGGAGTCTTTGGGTTTATCAAATACTACATTACTAGTGTCATTTACTACTGCACTTCCTGAGCCTAGCCTATTCCATTGATCTACCACTCTATTTTTTAGCCAGTACCAGATAGTTTTGATGACTGCCGCTTTATAGTAAAGCTCCAGGTTTGGTACCGCTAACCCACCTTCCTGTGAATTTTTTTTTCATTATTTCCCTGGATATTCTTGATTTTTTGTTTTTCCAGATGAATTCTGTTATTATTTTTTCTAGCTCTATAAAATAATTTTTAGGTAGTCTGATTGGTATGGCACTGAATAAGTAAATTAATTTAGGCAGTATTGTCATTTTTACTATATTAGCTCTGCCTATCCATGAGCAATTGATATCTTTCCAATTATTTAGAACTGATTTGATTTGTGTGAAGAGTGTTTGGTAGTTGTGTTCATAGAGTTCCTGGGTTTGTCTTGGCAAGTAGACTCCCAAGTATTTTATATTATCTACTGTTACTTTAAATGGAATTTCTCTTTCTATCTCTTGCTGCTGGACTTTGTTGGTCATGTATAGAAATGCTGATGATTTATGAGGATTTATTTTATATCCTGCTACTTTGCTAAAGTTGTTAATTGTTTCAAGTAATTTTTGAGTTGATTCTCTAGGATTCTTTAAGTATACCATCATATCATCTGCAAAGATTGATAGTTTTGTTTCCTCCTTGCCTATTCTAATTCCTTTCTCTTCTCTGATTGCTAAAGCTAACATTTCTAGGACAATATTAAATAATAGGGGTGATAATGGAAATCCCTGTTTCACCCCTGATCTTATTGGGAAGGCCTCTAATTTGTCTCCATTACATATAATACTTGCTGATAGTTTTAGGTAGATACTGTTTATTATTTTAAGGAAAGCTCCACCTATTCCTAAACTCTCTAGTGTTTTTATTAGGAATGGGTGCTGTATTTTGTCAAAAGCTTTCTCTGCATCTATTGAGATAATCATATGATTTTGGTTGGTTTTCTTATTGATGTGGTTAATTATTTTAATAGTTTTCCTAATGTTGAACCAGCCCTGCATTCCTGGTATAAATCCCACCTGGTCATAGTGTATTATCCTGGTGATCACTTGCTGTAATCTCCTTGCTAATATCTTATTTAAGATTTTAGCATCAATATTCATTAGGGAGATTGGTCCATAATTTTCTTTCTCTGTTTTTGCTTTGCCTGGTTTTGGTATCAACACCATATTTGTGTCATAAAAAGAATTTGGTAGAACTCCTTCTTCATCTATTTTTCCAAATAATTTTGTATAATATTGGAATTAATTGTTCTTTAAATGTTTGGTAAAATTCACCCATAAAGCCATCTGGCCCTGGGGATTTTTTCTTAGGGAGTTCATTAATGGCTTGTTCAATTTCTTTTTCTAATATGGGTTTATTTTAGGATTTTATTTCCTCTTCAGTTAACCTGGGCAGTTTGTATTTTTGTAAATATTCATCCATTTCATTTAGATTGTCAAATTTATTGGCATACAATTGGGCAAAATAATTCCTAACTATTGATTTAATTTCCACTTCATTGGTGGTAACATCACCCTTTTCATTTTTGATACTGGTAATTTGGTTTTCTTCTTTCTTTTTTTTAATCCAATTAACCAATATTTTATCTATTTTATTGGTTTTTTCATAAAACCAGCTCTTAGTTTTATTGATTAATTCTATCATTTTTTTTTGCTTTCAATCTTATTAATTTCTCCTTTAATTATCAGGATCTCTAGTTTAGTATCTAATTGGAGATTTCTAATTTGTTCTTTTTCTAGCTTTTTAAGTTGCATGCCCAATTCATTAATCTTCTCTTTCTCTTTTTTTATTCATGTAAGCATTTAGAGCTATAAATTTTCCCCTAAGCACTGCTTTGGCTGCATCCCATAGATTTTGGTATGTTGTCTCATTATTGTCATTCTCTTGGATATAGTTATTGATTTTTTCTATGATTTGTTGTTTGGACCATTCATTCTTTAGAATGAAATTATTTAGTTTCCAATTGATTTTCATTCTACTTTTCCCTGGCTCTTTCTTACATGTAATTTTTATTGCATCATGATCTGAGAAGGATGCATTTACTATTTCTGCCTTCCTACATTTGACCATGGTGTTTTTGTGCCCTAATACATGGTCAATTTTTGAAAATGTGCCATGTACTGCTGAGAAAATGGTATATTCCTTTTTATCCCCATTCAATTTTCTCCAGACATCTCTGATGTCTAACTTTTCTAGTAATCTATTCACCTCTTTCACTTCTTTCTTATTTATTTTTTGGCTAGATTTATCTAATTCTGAGAGGGGGAGATTCAGATCCCCCACTAGTATAGTATTACTGTCTAATTCCTCTTGTAACTCATTTAACTTCTCCTCTAAGCACTTGCTACCCCTGCTTTTTTTACTTTAGCTGAAGCATGATATATTCTGCTCCAGCCTTTTATCTTTACTCTTTGTGTATTTCTCTGCTTCAAATGTGTTTCTTGTAAACAACATATTGTAGGATTCTGTTTTTTAATCCAGTCTGCAATTCGATTCCATTTTATAGCAGAGTTCATCCCATTCACATTCACAGTTATTATTACTGACTGTTTATTCCCCTCCATTATATTTACCCCCTTTGTACTTTTCCCCCCCTTCTTTCACCCTATTCCTCCTCACTGATATTTTACTTCTTACCCATGCCTCCCTCAATCTGCCCTCCCTTTTTATCACCCCCTCTCTTTTCTTTACCCTTTTCTCCCTTGCTTTTGTCCTCCCTTCTATCAGTCCCCCCCTTTCCCTTCCCCTTTTGCTTCCCTAAAGTATGAGCTAAGTTTCTTCATCCCAATGAACAAATATGTTATTCCCTCTTTGAATCAAATCTAATGAGAGTAGGGTTGAAACACTGTTCATCCCTCCTTTCTTTCCCTCTATTGTAATAGGTTTTTTTCACCTCTTCATATGATATAATTCACCTCATTCCACCTCCCCTTTCCTCTCCTCCCCATAGACTCCCTTTTTAACCCCTTAGTTTTCTTTGTATCATCACATCAAAGACAATTTATATTTACACCCTCTGTGTAAAGTCCTTCTCTCTGCCCAAGTACATTTACAGTTCTTAAGAGTTATGAGTATTATTTTCCCATGTAGGGATATAAAAAGTTTAACCTAATTGAGTAACCTTTTTTTCCCCCTCTGTTTACCTTTTTAAACTTCTCTTGATTCTTGTATGTTAAGATCAAATTTTCTATTCTGTTCTGGTCTTTTCACCAGGAAAGATTGAAAGTCCCCAATGTCATTAAATATCCATCTTTTCCCCTGAAAGAGAATGCGCATTTTTTGCTGGGTAATAGATTTTTGGCTGCAATCCAAGCTCCTTTGCCTTCTGGAATATCATATTCCAAGCCTTGCGGTCCTTTAATGTTGAAGCTGCCAGGTCCTGAGCAATCCTGACTGTGGCTCCATGATATTTAAATTGCTTCTTTCTGGCTGCTTGGAGTATTTTTTCCTTCACCTGATAATTCTGAAATTTGGCTACAATATTGCTTGGAGTTTTCCTTTTGGAGTCTCTTTCAGGAGGTAATCGGTGGATTCTTTCAATGATGATTTTATCCTCTGATTCTATGATATCAGGGCAGTTCTCCTTAATAATTTCCTGGAATATGGTGTTTAGATTCTTTTTCTGGTCATGGCTTTCAGGCAGTCCAGTGATTCTCAGATTGTCTCTCCTGGATCTGTTTTCCAGATCAGTTGTCTTTCCAATGAGGTATTTCACATTTTCTTCTATGTTTTCATTCTTTTGATTCTGCTTGACTGATTCCCAGTGTCTCATGGATTCCTTATCTTCCAACTGTCCAATTTTAATTTTTAAGTCATTGTTTTCTTCAGTGAGATTATGCACCTTTTTTTCCATTTGGCCAGATGAATTTTTTAAGGCATGGTTTTCTTCAGTGAAATTGTGCACTTTTTTTTCCATTTGGCCAGATGAATTTTTTAAGGAATTGTTTTCTGCAGTCAATCTTTGTGCTTCCTTTTCCAAGCTGCTGATTCTTTTTTCATAGTTTTCTTGTTTTGCTTTCATTTCTCTCCCCATTTTTTCTTTTACCTCTGTCAATTGATTTTTGAAATCCTTTTTGAGCTCTTCCAGGAAGGCTTTTTGTTCTTGAGACCAATTCACCTTCCCTCAGGAGGCTTCACATGTAGGCAATTTGAGGGTATTGTCTTCATCTGAGTTTGCATTGGCTTCTTCCCTATTGATACAGAAGCTCTCAATGGAGAGGGTTCTTTTTTGCTTCTTGCTCAATATTGCAGCTTATTTATTTATTTTTTAGGTTGAGGTCTGCTCTGGGGGCACCAGGGTCCCTGTTTTGGGCTTCTTATGCAGGGGTATAGGTGCTGTGTGACTGGCTTTTTACTCTGAAGCCTTTATAATGTGTGCAGTTCGCCCCCCTGCACTTCCTGTCTAAGCGCGATGCGTCTATGTGCCTGGATGCGCCTATCCTGTTCGTGGCCCTACCGTTGGCAACTTGCCCTCTCGGCTGGTGCAGGTAGGTTTTTCCACTGTCCTTCTTGGCCACCAGATTTTTTGAGCCAGGTTCCAGAGGCCTCAGTTGTTTGGCTGTGGCCCGCAGCTCCTGCTGACTTGCCCCAACCCCCTCAGCGCTGGGCTGCTGCCCTGTGCTGTGCCTCCCTTTTGCCTGAGTCAGACTGACCTTTTCCTGAAGTATTCTAAATTATCTCTGGTTGGAAGACTGTGTCTTTCTGTCTCTTTGCAGGTTCTGTAGTTTCAGAATCCGTCCAGAGGCTTGATTTAATGTTCTTTTTTGAGGGAACAGAAGAAGAGCTCAGGCAGCTTGCTGTTTCCTCTCCGCCATCTTGGCTCTGCTCCCCTCTAGAATTTCTAAAAAAAATCTTTTCTATCTTTTGCACTTTTGCCAGGTTAACTTTTATAATGCTTTGGGAAATTATTTTCAGTGGCTGCCCATTGTCTATAGAGAGATAGATAAAATATTTTCGAGCACTTGCTAGGTGCCAGACACTTGGCTAAGTAAACTCTGGAGATACAAATATAAGAAAAGGAGAGCTACAAATGAGGGAGGATATGCCTCAAACTATCCATAATGGTTTGGAAATGGTCAGGAAGTAACATGGAGTCCTAGTTTTGGGCAAGATAAGGCTAAAAGCTCACTGGGTGAGTGGGCAGCCATTTTCTTTCCTCTGGAAGACAATATCCAAAGGGTTTGAAATAAAAGTCTTGCCCTAGAGAGGAAGTGAGCTATTAGGGAAACCTGGTTACCAAGAAAGCAAGGAGAATGGAGCTGTTGAAATGCAGAAGGGTGTGTGTGTGTGTGTGTGTGTGTGTGTGTATGAGAGAGAGAGAGAGAGAGAGAGAGAGAGAGAGAGAGAGAGAGAGAGATCAAAGGTGATGGAAAATGCCAGCTTGGCATACCTTGCTCAAGAGTGCCACCTCATGGTAAGATTTGGAAAATGATTTATATAATATCCTATTAGTAAAACTTTCTTTAAGATACAAATAAATCAGAAAAAAATTCTAAAATGATATTAGTAACTATTAAATGGATATCCCACTTATATTATGAGGAAGAATTAAAACATGATTTAACAGTGTGGTCCTCAGCTGCTAAATGCTGGATATTATTATAATGAAGAAAAGTTTATGTGTCAATGATCCCTCTCAGAAGCAGGGAATGAATATTCCAAGGGGTGGGAAGCATGTGAGTGACAAGAAAAGCAACATTGGTTTTCCCAGTCTTAATTTCCAAATCTTTAAAATGGAGAGGCTGGAACATATGACCTCAAAAAATTCCTTTTTTTTTTTTTTTAAACTTCTGATTTGCAGATTTTTAAGGACCCAGTGCCTGGTTTATAAATTAAAATTAGTATGTTTAAGGGGAAATGGAGAAATAAAGCATATTTTGGAACAGAAATAGTCATTTTATTACTATTTAAGTTTTAGTTTATAATAAATATAACTCTAATTATGTTAAGAATTCACATTTATTTAAGGTTTCCAAAAGTGTTTTCTTTACAGCAACCCTGGAAGGTAAGAATTGCAGGTGTTATTATTTCTACTCTATACTTAGGAAAGCTGAGACAGAAAGCAATTAAGTGATTTGAAAATGGGAATAGAAGAAGATTCCTTTCAAAGCTACAGCTGGAAGAGAATTCTTGACCAAAACAGGTATTCAGAAAAGATCATAAAAACCAATATAGACAATTTTGATTTTATACAATTTTAAAGCTTTTGGAGAAAAAAAATTGATATAGCTAGAATGAGAAGTGGTAAATTTGGGGGTGGTGTGGGAATCTTTGTAACAAACATATGATAAAAGTCTAAATTCCAGGCTATACAGGGAACTGATACAGATATAAAAACCAGAATCCCCAATAGATAAGAGACTCAAATGATATGGACAGTTTTCAAAAGGAGAAATGAAAACTATAATCAACCACATGAAAAAGTTCTCCAAATCTCTAATAAGGGGAATGAACATTAAAATAACTCCAAGGTTTTATTTTATGTCTGTCAAATTGGCAATGGTGATAATACCAAAATAATTTTGGAGGAGCTATGAGAAGATAGGTACACTAATACACTGTTGGAATGAATTGGTCCAGAAGTTCTAGAAATAATTCGAAATTATGTAAAAAAGTTATTAAATTGTTCATACCCTTTGTTCCAATAATCCACTGAACATGTCCTCTAAGAAAGTAAAAAAATTCTAAAATGCCTCATATTTGCCAAAATATTAATAGCAGTTCTTTTGTGGTAGCAATAAACTACAAATGAAGCGGGTGCCTATTGATGAGCGGAAATGGCTAAATAAATCACAGCATAGTAACATAATATAATATTATTATACCATAAAAAACAATTGTTATAAGGAATTCAGAATAATATGGAAAGGCTTAAATGAACTTGTACAGAGTAGGGTAAGAGGAAATGAGAAAAAATAATATATATACACACACAACGCAAGTATACAATAGTAAATAAAAATAACACCAAAAAGCAATTGAACTTAGTTAACATGAAATGAGCAATATTCATTTCCAGAGGACAGATCATCAAATACTCCTTCCCAGTCTTGGTAGATGAGGTTGAGGGCACTAAGGGATCAGAAAATGAAGAGCAGAGAAACAAATGGTTGTTGTATTGCATGGTCTTGCCTAACTCTTTTTCTTTAGTCGAAGAAAGGGTTCAGTAGCAGAGAAAGAGGGGAAGCATTCCTCATGCTATTGATGAATTATACTGTCAGATATGGTCAATGGTCCATGTATTAATATTTGGATTAACTGTACTTCTCTTTAAAAGGGAGGGTTTTGTTGGACGGAGATATTGGGAAACACTAGCAGTGTTTAAAAAATCATTGACATTAAGGCCAAAAGGGAGTTATCTGATTTTCTGAGGGTCACGTAGCTAAGAAAGAAGTATTAGGGCGGATTCAAACTCAGGCCTTGTGATGCTAAAGGTCAAAAAGCAAGTCAAGACATTTTTCATTACATAACATAGCTTTTCTTGCTTAGCATTTATATAGGGTATTTCAAAGTGCTTTTAAAGTAAATTCAGTTCAATGATATTATTAAAATCATACTGTGTGCAGAAGACTGGTCTATTAGGAGAGATATATGGCTTAGGTAAGAAACAATTTCTTCATGGAACTTTACTAAATAATAGTAAGTATAAAATAATATGGAACATGATTAACACATTGTTCTTGTTGTTTAGTTGATTAGTCACATCTGAATCTTAGTGACCCCATTTGATGTTTTTTGTTTTGCTTTGTTTTTGGTTTTTGGCAGCAATATTGGAGTAGTTTGTTATTTCCTTCTCCAGATCATTTAACAGATGAGGAAACTAAAACAAGTGGGGTTAAGTGACTTGCCCAGGGTCAAACAACTAGTAAGCATCTGAATCCAGATTTTAACCAAGGTTCTTTTAACTTCTGGGTCAGAACTCTATTCACTGCTCTACCTAGCTGCCCAGATATGGACATTAAAGAGGCATAAATGCATGTATTCTTTGATTTGATTCCTTTCATAAACTTGGGGAAGCAGTGATTATTGGATCATGATCAATAGATATGGAAAATCAGGCTCCATGAAGTTGTTACTTTCCCAAGATCACACTTCCTTATGCACCTGAGCATTATCTAAAGGTGTGCTTTGTGTATAGTATAACGAACAAAGCACTGACCAGCTTCATAGTGTAGACTCTGGAATTAAAAGAACAACATTCATATCTTGACCCTTGTGTGACCTTGGTGTCATTTAACTTCCCTGGTCTTCAGTTTCCTCATCCACAAAATAATGTCTTGTGCTAGATTCCCTATTCATCCTCACTTCAATTTTTATTTACCTTTCATATGATAAAACTTTGAAAGCTCATGAACCAATGTATTTAATGTTTTTTGCCACTATCAGAAAAAATGGATATTTTCTCCTTTTCAAATTAGAATAGTCTATGTTGGAATGACTTGGTTTTTTAACCTTTTGATCTGGAACATGGAGACTTGGATCTTAAGATCATGACTGCTTTGACCTTTAATCTTCTTCCTCAGCATGCCATTCTGTGGGAACGGGTATGATGCTAAGCACCTGGGCTACCTCGTCCATTGAAGAAGTTGCTCAGGCTGCCCCTGATGGAACTCGTTGGATGCAGCTCTACATCTACAAAGACCGGGAAATCACCAAACAAATTGTGAAGAGGGCTGAGAGGAATGGCTACAAGGGCATATTTCTGACTGTAGACACCCCTTACCTGGGAAATCGCTTTGATGATGTACGCAACAGGTTCCAATTACCCACACATCTCAGGTACCTCTCCCTTCATTCTATTCAAGTCTCAGAATTTGTTTAATTATTCACTAGTTAAAGGGCATTGACTTTATTTCCAGTTGTTTGCTACAATTAAAATAAAATGCTACTATGAATAAGATGATTTTTGTGGGATTTTGTTCTCTCTGACTTTCTTGGGGTTTTGTGTCTACTAGTGGTATGTCTGGGTGAAAGGATATGAAGACATTAGTTGCTTTCTAAGCATAATTCCAAATTGCCTTTGAAATAATGACAGGGTCACAGATAGGACTTGAATCCCAGTCTTCCTGGCAGGGTTTTTATCCATTCTGCCATCAAAGCTTTTTGTTTTGTAGGGGTGCACTGGAGCATGCTCCTACTGGTTCATAAAAGCCTATGGTAAAAATTCCATTATGAGTATTTACAGTTTGGAAATTTGTTAAGACTACAAATTGGGGCTTGATTTATTGTTTTGTTGGTTGTTTAGACTTTTAAGGTGAATCTGAATTATTAGCATTTCCTCCATTAGGTAAGGTTGATCACAAGGTTTAAAAAATATGACATCTAGAGAGGCAGCTAGGTGGCACAGTGGATAAAGCAGAGACTCTGGATTCAGGAAGACCTGAGTTCAAATCTGGCCTCAGACACTTGACACTTATTAGCTGTGTGACCTTGGGCAAGACACTTAACCCTCAATCCCCCTCAAAAACACCCAAACAAACAAAAAGTATATTGGGCAGTTTTGGGAGAATCGGTTGTTAAATATTTACTAGTACATCCCTGTTATGGGAATAGACAAAATGTATTCAGAGTGATTTGGGGGGTTTGGCACTAGGAGCTGGAAGGATTAGAAAACATTTTGCATAGAAGGTGGCATTTGAGCTGAACCAGGAAGAAAAGTAGTGATTCTGAAAGAGGGAGGTGAGAAGAGAGTGCATTCAAAGCATGACAGACAGCCACTTCAAATGCATGGAAGCAACAGCTGAAATACTATGAATGAGAACAGTCAGAAAGTCTGTTTGGCCACATCTCGTTTTGCATGGAGGAGAGGATTATTCAGTAAAAATGAAAAAAGGTAGGTTCAGATAGGTTGTGAAGGGCTTTAAATGTCTATTTAATCCTAGAAGCAACAAGGAACTGCTAGATTTTATTGAGGAAGTTTGTAACATTGTCAGTTTTGTGCTTTAGGAAAATTAATTCGGTAGCTCAGTGGAGGATGGATTGGAAAGGGGAGAGACTTAAGGCAGGGAAACCAGTGATCACTTACCATCATTGTATATCAGGACAAGGAATGAGTAGGGATATTCTTGTGGCCTTGAGTACACTAGATGGTGGGAAAATTATTATATGTCTTTTTGCTACTCAAGATTATGTTTAATTTAATATTGTGTTATATAGTAACAGATAGATGCATATTTTATATGTGTGTGTATATATATATATGTATAGTGCTTTGAAAACCCATAAACATTATGTAAATATGTGTTACTTTCCATGGTTGTTTTTTTTTTTTGTCTCATAAATTTCTATCTTCACTTGCTACCAGGCAATGGATTTAACCAATAACACTAGAATATAGGTGTGTGTCTCTTGGCAATAGTAATACCTTACATTTGTTTATTGCTTCCCAGCTTACAAGTCTCTTTGTTGCTATGTATAGCACATATGTCAGCATAAACATAAGTGTATGTGGATAATTACATATTTTAGAAGGACAGGTAGTCAGAGGATCTGCAAGTCAACTGGGAACTTCTTGTATGGGAACTCCTTTCTCCCTTCTATGACCTTCTCTATAAGCTATAAGACCTAGGGAGTTACCCAAGATAATTAGAGGTTATCACTTGCCCATCTAGTTAAGAATAAGAATCTACGTCTTCCAGGATATCTTCTAGGATATTCTATCCACTACAAAAACATAGGATGCCATCAAATAAATCATACTTCTTCTACACGTACATGTAGGTACATATATGTATGTGTATATATTTACATATTACATATACACATCTGTACATATATTTACATGGGACAGTTAGGTGGCATAGTTGATAGAGTGCCAGACCTGGAGGCCAGAATACCTGAGTTCAAATCTGGCCTCAGACACTTACTGTGTGGCCCTGGGCAAGTCACTTAACCATGTTTGCCTCAGTTTCTTCATCTGTAATATAAGTTGAAGAAGGAAATGGCAAGCCATTCCAGTATCTTTGCCAAGAAAACCCTAAATGGGATCATGAAGAGTTGGACATGACTGAAATGTCTAAACAATGAACATGTATTACATATACACATACACTCACAATGCATGTATGTATATGTATATATAAACATGTAGACACCCACACATGCATGTATGTGTACATATACACATACATGCACACATACATATATAATCATTGAGACAGCATGATATAGAGGATAAAGGCATAGCCTTGTAGGCAGGAAGACCTGGCTTCAAATTTTGCCTTTGGCATGTACTGGGTCTGGAACTCAGGTTTTTTAATTGCTCAGTACCTGAACAAACTATTTAAGATGGTAAGTTGTAGAAACGTGGCTGATATGCATTTTTTTTTTTTTGGTGAGGCATTTGGGGTTAAGTGACTTGCTCAGGGTCACACAGTTAGTAAGTGTTAAGTGTCTGAGCCCAGATTTGAACTTAAGTATCTCCTGAATCCAGGGCCGGTGCTCTAACCACTGTACTACCTAGCTGCCCCCAATATGCATTCTTAAAGGGCCTTTTCTACACCAATGAATGCACAGATCTATACCATTTGTGTATATACATACTGTCATATATGTGGGGAGAGAGAGAGAGAGAGAGAGAGAGAGAGAGAGAGAGAGATTATAATGGATAGGGGCTGGACGTGTGATTTCACTGATTTATGAAGAAAATTGATGAGAAACCTTCCTCTACCAATGTAGGTCAGTACCTTCTTTGCAACTTCAAGTTTTAGGGATTGCCTAGAGTACTGAGAAGCCAAATGACTTGTTCAGTAAGCAGTATGTGTTAGGAGCAGCTGATTCACTCAGATAATTGAGCACTGGGCCTTGAATCAGGAAGACCTGAGTTCACATCTAGCCCCAGATACTGACTAGCTGTGTGACCCTGGATAAGTCACTTCATCTCTGCCTGCCCTAGTTTCCTCATGTATAAAATGGGGATAATAGTAACCTCTGTCTCCCAGGTTGTTGGGAAGATCAAATGAGATAATACTTGAAAAGTGCTTAACACAATACATAGTAAGTACTATATAAATATTGGCTATCATCATCACCACCATCATCTATTTGAACCTGAGTCTTCTTGACTTTAAGGCTGGTGCATTGTCTATACTGTGCTTTCCCTAATGTATACACATATGTATATTATATACATGCATAAATGCACACATAGAAATTTATACATATTTGTATGTACATAAAGAAATATACACACATAAATATACCAAGGGGGGAGGGAGGGAAGGAGAGAGAAAAGGAGGGAGTCTGAGACAGAGGGGGAGTGAGAGACAGAGACAGACAGAGAGAAACACACAGAGAGAGACAGAAGGAGAGGGAGGGAGGAGGCAGAGACAGAGAGAGAGAGAAAGAGGAGGAGGAGGAGGAGCAGGAGGAAGGGAGGGAAGGAGAGAGACAGAGAAAGAGACGGAGAGACAGAGACAGAGAAGAAGGAGGAGGAAGAGAGGGAAGGAGAGAGGGAGGAGACAGAGAGAGAGACAGAGACACAGAGAGACAGAGAAAGAGACAGAGAGATAGAGACAGAGAAGAAGGAGGAGGAAGAGAGGGAAGGAGAGAGGGAGGAAACAGGGATAGAGAGAGACAGAGACAGAGAGAGACACACACACACAGAGATTACAATGCATTTATCAAACATTTGGGCTGCAACTCTTGCTCCCTTTCATCTATGTAGGGTCATTCTCTGAGCAGTTGGAAGGGTTAGTTCTCTGTCCTTTCACTTTGTTCTTGGGCTCATGCCCAGATGACGTGAAGAGTTAAGAGACAAAGCCCCCTTTTATTTTCAGCTTTTTAGCAGAGTACCTAAGGCACCACAGCTTGTCATATCTCCCATCTGAAGATGACCGAATAATTAGTAACACATCCAGGTTACAGGGAATACAGGAAACACCCCGTAGACGCCTTCGCCCTGGCCCGTGAAGGGAACACTAGCTCTGTTTGTTACAGGCTGACGTGGAGGGCCAGCTCCTTCTGGTTAGCTACTCATGATACCACATCCAGCACTCACAGGCAGAGTTCACCATACTAATGGGAGGCACAGGCTTCCGTTGAAGTTACATACACCCAAAGAGCACATTCGTTACAACCTGATATGAAATCTGTCTTATTTCTGCTACTGACCTTATTCACAGGGGGTGAAGCCTGGCTTTTCAAATGTGAGGTTTGGCAGGCAGGGGAGACAGGAAATCCAAAAGAGAACGAAAGAGTCTGTAAAAAGCTGGTTTCTTCCAGGCTTTACTGCTTACATTCCACCCCACCTCCCCACCTCACATGTTAGAGGAAGAGAAGCCCCTTCTTGGCACCTGGGTGGGGTGGCAGGGTTCATAGCACTTGAGATTCTCTTTAATGCTGATCTATAGAATACATATGCAAGATGCATGTGGAAATTGGAATTGGAATGTGTTCCGGAGGCAAAGAGGATGGAGAGTCGGGGTTGTAACTGCTTTTG
The DNA here is from genome assembly GCF_019393635.1 of Dromiciops gliroides. NCBI lineage: Eukaryota > Metazoa > Chordata > Mammalia > Microbiotheria > Microbiotheriidae > Dromiciops > Dromiciops gliroides. The sequence goes on from NC_057862.1 coordinate 573,715,099, forward strand.
GAAGAAAGGAAAATGAAGTCAGCTCAACCAATTGATTCCTCAGGCTCTTAGGCAAGGGCCCTTTTCTTTCTCTACATCCTGTGGAGATTGTCCAAAGGTCTGAGAGATCCAGGGTTGGGATTGCGCTTTTAGGTCAACATCAGAAAGGTTAAAGAAGATGAAAAGTCTGATTTATGTCCCTATTGGTTAAGACAAAGAGAAAAATGAAATATCTTAGTTTTAACATTGGCCCATAATGATATTGGGCAGCTAGGTGCCACAGTGGATAGAGTGATGTGCCTAGAGTCATCTTCATGAGTTCAAATCCAGCCCCAGGCACGTATTAGCTGTGTGACCCTGGGCAAGTCAAGTAACTCTGTTTGCCTCAGTTCTTCATATGTAAAAAATGAGCTGGAGAAGGAAATGTCAAACCACTTCAGTATTTTTTTACTAAGAAAACTCCAAAATGGGGTCATGAAGAGTCAAACATGATTGAAATGACTGAACAATAAAATAATGATGTACTAAGTGGTACGGCCTGGAATTGTATCTTTACATTTTACCAACTATTCCATACTGGGAGAGTGGTGCTGTTTACTCTGATGGTAACCCAGGTTGGAAAAAGATTAAGTGGAGACAAACTCGAGATAGTTGCCACAAGTAAAGTCGTGTTATCTTTACCAACAGATTTAGAGGCTAGTGTCTTAATGTATCTCCGCTATATAGTTTTTGCTTTCTTTCTGTGTAGTCATCTTTTTTAGTACTACTTTGGATTGATATCAGTGCTTTTTTTTGGTGGGGGTGTGGGGGTGTTTGCATCTGTGATTTCATCAGATTTCCAATTTGAAATTCATTTCACTGATGTAGATCACAACTCATCTCTAAGTTATTCTTAGAGAATTACCGTGAGCAACAAGAGGTTAAGTAAATTTCCCATAGCAATGTAGTTAGTATGTGTAAGAGGTAAGACCTGAAACAAGGCCAGATTTCTATCTACTATACCAAGCTGCCTGTCAATACTCAATAGATGATCAATTATCCCATCATAATATTCACCCCAGACATCTCCAGGACATCTTCCCAAAGTCACATGCAACTCTTCTTGGCCCCCTTCTCTCCCCTCCCCACTTCCCCACCTCTTACTGTGGGGATAGTAATTGAATCAATACCACCATTGCTTTTGGAAAGGGTGTGTCAAATTACCCCACTCAACATTCCTGTAAATTCCTAAATCAAAACACCCTTGCTGGCTACCACTTCCTGTTAGATGTTGACTTCCCCTACTGGGTTGTAAACTCCTTGAAAGCAAGGATTGTTTGCATTTGCATGTTTATTCCCAGTTCTTAGCACAGTTCTGGGCATAAATGTTTTTTATTCATTTGTTCATTCGTGCATTCATCATAAGTATGTATTATTGAAAGGTGGTTGATAGAGAACTGGTCTTGGAGTTGGCAAGACCTGGGTTCAGGTTCTGCCTTTGATGCATATTAGCTGTGTGTCTCTGGGCAAGACATTTAGATCTTAGTGTCCCATAACAAATCTCTAAGGTTATAAATTGCAGAACAGGGGCAGACTTACATTGGTGGAGGGAGTTTCTTTGAGGAGAATCCTGCCCCGATATCTCAGATCTAGACAAAAAAAGAATGAAATACCCATAATTTCCATGATTATTATTTCTGCTGTCATGCAGTTATTTTTTGCCTTATTTAGGATTAAGGCAATGTCTTTAAAGGATTGGGTGAAAATTACATTTGGAGGAAATATTTTTTTTTTCAGAGCAGTCCTAGTAATGCTGAGGATTCTTATTACTTTTCTGTCTTTGAACAGGACCTGTGTGATCTGAGGTTTCAAACTTTTCTTGAGCAATCTGATCCCTCCAAACTCTGTCATTTATTTTAATATTCATCCTTTCCTTCCTAATGAAATTAAATACTCGAAAATCACAATTTCTTCTGTTCTTCATGTATACCATAATTCAAATAAAATGGCATCCATAGAAGCTTTCTGCAGAACCATTAGCAAAATGCTCCATCATGGATGTCTATAAAAGATATCTGAAAACTTGTTCTTGGCTTAAGACTTTGAACAAAGTTTAAGAGTAACAACAAGGTCCCATTGTGAACAGAAATTTCTGTAAGGCAACATTCATTCAAGTGTTGATCTGTATTTTACAGTCCAAGAAAAACAACAGTTATTTATATAATTTTATCCATGTTTCTGTTTTTTTCCTATCCATCCCCTCTCTCTGAATACCCCCTCCCCATCAAACCCTCCCACAAAGCTAGAGCTGAAAACCTGGAGCTTGTAAAGGGAGGGAAGCACACATACAGATGTTTTTGCTTTCTTTTGATTATCATAGCAACTAGATTGATAAGAGCTTTCTTCTTTCTACTTCTTCTGCCTCCCCTCCTCCTCCTCTTCTTCCTCCTCTTCCTCCTCTTCTTCCTTCTCTTCTTCCTCTTCTTCTTCCTCTTCTTCCTCCTCCTTCCTTTTCTTCTCTTGTAAAGAAAGGGCTATTTACGTGTTTCAGATCCCCAGTACCATTCTGGAATAATCAAGTGAAGATCCATTTGTTCATAGGAACATTCAGTCAATTGAATGGCAGAATCTAAAAATTGAAAGATATCCATAAGGTCACCCAGCGCATCAGTACCTGACCAAGAATTCTCTCTACATCATTCCTGATGAGTAGTTATCCAGATTTTGCTTGAAGAACTCCTGTAGAGGTGGGAGGTGGGGGATTCACTCCCTCCAGAGGCTTTTTAATTTGCTTTTAGATAACTCCATTTATTAGGAAGCTTTCCTTAGATCAACCCTAAAAATTCCTCTCTGCAAGTTTGACCTACTTTACCTCCTTCTGCTCACTAGGACCAGGAAAAACAAAAATAATCCATCTTTCATATAACAACCCTTCAAATGTTTAAAGAGATTAAAGAGAGCTATTTTGTTATTCCCTCCCCTCTCCCCCTGATCCCTGCCCCCCCATCCTACTTCTCTTTTCTAAGCAAAATATTCTCAGTTCCTTCAACCAGTCCTCATATGGGATGATCCAATTTCTCTTCTCTGGAAGATTCCTAGTTCATAAATGTCCTTCCTAAAATGTGATGCCTAGAACTGAACAGAACTCTTCAGATGTAGTCTGATCAGGTCAGATCATAGAAGTACTATACTTTGGTGGTCCTGCATAAAATACCTCTCTTACTGCAGACTTAGATCGCATTATAATTTCTGATTGCCATATTGCAGTACTGGCTCACATTGAATTTTAATGTGGTCACAGAGTTTTGTGGTTGTGTGATAATTAATATATAATATCAATAAATGCTCTGATGAAAACAAATACTTTAAGCACATCAGTGAAAAGGCTTTATTAGAAGCTGATGAATGATAACTTTTTGTATTGCTATACATGGATTCATTTGTGTTTTTCTGTGATCCTCTAAGTGCATAAAACTGCAGTGTTGAATGGGAAATTACTACCAGGGAAATTTTGTGAATATTGCCTCAAGAGTTAACCAGAGTTATTTTTTCCTGGGACTGCTATAATTTCATGTTCTTCATGGTCCATGCATTTGCTTTTGTATCTCCTATAGTGCTTAGTATATTGTCTGGTTCAAAGACAGTACTCACTTAATATTTACTGAATTTAATTTTCATAACAAATAATCCACTTGATGAGGTATAATTTAACTGAATATAAGGGTATTTGAAAGTTCACCAGCAAAGAGTTAAGATGTGAAGCTTAGGTATTTCAGTGCCAGAGATATGAGAACAGAGATATGAGAAATCTGGAAGAGTGGGACAATAAAGGGAAGATTATGTACCTGCTAGTGTCAGACTTTTCCATAATAACTACTGAGAAGTGTGTCTAGGTTGTGTAAAGTAGGTTGATGAATGGACACTACTACATTTCTAGCCTCAATAGCAGCTCCAAAATAGTTGAGTAGGTTGGTGGGAGAGAGAGATTTGTTGGTCTCTTGTCACCACACTATATTTTTCACTAATGAAGAGATGTTTCACCTTAAAATGATGCAGAAATTGTGTCCACATAGACAAACAAGCTTTAAAAAGAAAATATGGATAAGGTTAATCAATTCCTTTAAAGATAATTTGATTGATTCAATATGTCTACTCCATATATTTGTCCCCATAATAGCTCCCTTTCCAAAAACAAACCTGTGTATATAGATGCAGTATAAGAAATAAGATAGTTGTAAGAACTTGGGGGTACCCAGATAAGAAACCCAAATGGTTATATCTGACCCAGACTTCTGAAGAGCATGTCATGGGAGATACAGAACTCCATGCAGGAAGAAGATCAATTCTTATTTCATTCAAATAATCATTGTATAAACAGAGAGATGCCTTTCTGTACTAATTTAAAACCATTCTTTGAATTGATTTATGTCTCTATTACAGGATGAAAAATTTTCAAACCAACGATTTGGCCTTTTCTTCTGAGAAGGGTTATGGAAACAACAGTGGCCTTGCAGAGTATACAGCTAAAGCAATTGATTCATCACTTAACTGGAAGGATATTACCTGGCTGAAAAAAATGACAACCCTCCCAATTGTTGCCAAAGGCATCCTCCGAGGTTCATTTATTTCTTTACTTACAAACATATAACCTTTATAACTTTATGCAATGTAATTCTGACTTTTATTGAGGGGGAGATTGGCACATAGGAAAATGAAGATGAAAGCAAGAAGAGACGTTTCTGCTATTTAATGAAAGGTTCTTTACCACAGTGGGGAATCAGCATCATGAGAATTAGATGAGCATTTCTGAAAACAGCATGAACATTTCCAAGCCAATGGGACATTATTTCATTTAACAAATTACTGTTTCATAACTCCAAGTCATGAAATCTTAGGGCTAGTCAAGAAACCATGGGAAGGACTATAGCATCTATTCATCAGGCTAGCCCATATGTTAGAACTAAATGTTAAGACAGCTCAGAGAGAGAGAGAGAGAGAGAGAGAGAGAGAGAGAGAGAGAGAGAGAGAGAGAAGTTTCAAACTCCCAGGAGAAAACCCTTCACATTGGTAGTGTTTATATAACTGAAAACAAGTGTTTAATAAGTGTGTTTGTGTGTGTGTGTGTAATCACCTTCAAATAGTAAAGTTGCTGCATTATTGTTAAAGATCTCTAATATGTTTCTTTAAAAACAGAGGATTTGGGGCAGCTAGGTGGTACAGTGGATAAAGCACCGGCCCTGGATTCAGGAGGACCTGAGTTCAAATCTGGCCTCAGACACTTGACACTTGATAGCTGTGTGACCCTGGGCAAATCACTTAACCCCCATTGCCTAGCAAACAAAACAAAACAAAACCAAAACCAAAACCAAAAAACCCCCAAAAAACCCCAGAGGCTTTATTCATGTTAAAACAAACTTGTTATTAATTTTTCTCCTGCAACCATCCCTGATGCTCTCTCCCAATTCCCCCTACCACATCATATTCAAGGCCTTATCCCTCCTCTGGACCCAAATCTCCCCAACTTGCTCTATTAACCAGTAGCTAGAACCAACAGGCAAATGTGGAAAGCAGTAACAAATTCTGATTTGACAAAGCCTGATTTGATCTGTAAAGTAAATCAACAAATAATAAAGTCAATGCAGATTTTAAAAGGCCTGACGTACTCTCTTGAAGCTGTTTATGTCAGAGTAGAACCTTTCCCTTAATAATCGCAATGAAAAGGGTACTTTTGTTCCAGCTTGATATTTGCCTTCATTAGATGAACAAAGTTCCATGAGAAGAATGTCATGTCCATTTGTACTGACCATGTTTAGGATTCCCATCTATGTCGTGCTGTGAAAACTTTCCCATCGCGTGCCATGGGCTGTGAGTCAAAGAATGAAATGGATGTTCCTATCATGTGAGGTTGAAGAAGTGCCTAGTATTCTCGACCTTTGCATTCTTTAGGTGGCCTTTATGCCACCACCATCATCAATACAACTTCTTCCTCTTTCCCCTACCCTACCACTTGTATTCTGCTTCTCCTCCTCCCTGCTTCTTCTCCCCTATCTTCCAGATTTCTTCTCTTCCCATCCTTTTTTTCTTAGTGAAAATAAAATAAAGAAAAATCCCTCCTAAATGAATAAAACTACATATAAAATTATCTAAATACCTGGATGGGCAAATAGATTAATGTACAGATATATTAGATATATCTCTAGTAGATCTGTGACTTCTTTAGTGTAAGAAAATACTTCTGGTAACAAAACTCCCTCTATTAATGAAGATAAATAGATGCTATGCTATTTATAATCTTAGAGAGTTGCCTGTGGCATTGAAGGTTAAATGACCTGTCCAGATTAGAATAGACAATATATACCAGATAGAAGATGAACAAAAATTTTCCTGATTTAGAGTCTGGCTCTCTATCCAGAATGCCACATTGCCTCACATATATAGTTGCACATATCTTACATATGAGGGAGAGAGAGATGCAGACAGAGACAGAGACGGATACAGAAACAGAGACAGAGAAACAAAAGGAGAAAAAGAGAGGCACAGAGAGAAAATGGGACAGAGAGAAATAGAGACAGAGAGACATTTTTAATTGGATTTGGGTACTCTGAGAGACATTTGAAAGATAGTGGGTTATGTTAAGAAAATCCAAGGAAATGCAATTTGTACACATACCATTTACCCTGCAGCATCTTTGTATAATTATTAGTTTCTTTTATTTAATAAACAAAAAGCATTTCTATAGTAACAATTGCATCAAGCAACACATATGCTAATTCTGGACTTTAGGAAGTCTGTTCTTGGAAGTTCAATAATCAACATTTCACAGATTTATTCTTGCCCCATTAAATCCATTTCATCCATATTTTCATTTACATTGACCAGAAGTTGCACATCTTTTTCTGAATTTACTTTTAGCTATAAAGGTGAAGGTTATGTTTGCAGAAACATGGGATAACAGCTGGGAAGTTCTGGATGAAACACATCTTTTCCTTACCGCCATTATATTACTATGCAAGAGATATAATCTCTCTCGCTATGGTCAAATTCTACTCTTTTAAAATTTCAACAAACTCCAAACATACACTTAAGGACAAGATTTGGCCTTCGTTAATTCACATGCTAACAAACATTACATTCTTTGGGCAAAGGCATAATAATAGTTGGTTTGACAATTGCTTCCTTCCTTCCTTCCTTCCTTCCTTCCTTCCTTCCTTCCTTCCTTCCTTCCTTCCTTCCTTCCTTCCTTCTTTCCTTCCTCCCTCCCTCCATCATTATCCCCTTCCTCTTATCTTCCTTTCTTCCACTCAATCTCTTCTTTTTCTGAAGAACTTTCCTTGAATTTACTTTTTTGGGGAAAAAAAACCAAAACATGTCCACTTTAGCCATAGTGAAAAACAAAAGAAAATATAAACTACAAAAAGCAAGGAACATAAAGAAAGTGAAAAAAATGCTTCAATCTGTGCTCAGAGTTCATTAGTTCTCTCTCTGGATATAGATAGCATTTTTCATCTTGGTATTTTGGAATTGTCTTGGTTCATTGTCTTTTTTTTTTTTTTTTAGTGAGGCAATTGGGGTTAAGTGACTTGCCCAGGGTCACACAGCTAGTTAAGTATTAAGTGTCTGAGACCGAATTTGAACTCAGGTACTCCTGACTCCAGGGCCAGTGCTCTATCCACTGCGCCATCTAGCTGCCCCGGTTCATTGTCTTGATCAGAGTAGTCAAGTCTTTCACAGTTGATAATCATTTACAATGTTGCTGTTACTGTGTACAATGTTCTCTTGATTCTACTGACTTAGCTTTGCATCAGTTGATATACGTTTTCTCAGTTTTTTTTCTGAAACCATCCTGCCCATCATTTCTTATAGCACAGTAGGATTCCCTCATAAACATATACCACAACTTGTTCAGCAATCCCCAATTGATGGGCATTCGCTCAAATTCCACTTCTTTGCCACCACAAAAAGAACTGCTATAAATTTTTTTGTATATATAGGTGGTAATGTTGTTCAGTTGTGTCTGATTCTTCATGACCCATTTGGGGTTTTCTTGGCAAAGATACTGGAGTGGTTTGCCATTCCCTTCTCCAGCTCATTTTACAGGAACTGAGGAAGTGAGACAAACAGGGTTATGTGACTTGCCCAGGATCATACAGCTAGTAAATGTCTGAGGCTGGATTTGAACTCGGGAAAAGGAGCCTTCTTGATTTCAAGACCACTCTATTGACTGGGTCACCTAGCTGCCACCACATATAGGTATTTTACTTTTTTCTTTGATCTCTTTGGGATACCTACCTAGTTGTGGTATTACAGGGTCAAGGCATATGCAGTTTTATAGTTCTTTGGGCATAGTTCCAAATTGTTCTCCAGAGTGGTCAGACCAGTTCACAACACTACAAATAGTACATTAGTGTCATGATTTTTCCACATTCCTTCAGCATTTATCATTTTTTATGTCATGTTAACCAATCTAATAGGTGTGAAGTAGTACCTCAGAGTTGTTTTAATTTGCATTTATTTGATCAATAGTGATTTAGAGCATTTTTTCATATGACTATTAATAGCTTTGATTTCTTCTGTTCATATCATTTGACTATTTATAAACTGGGAAATGGCTTTTATTTTTATAAATTTGATTGTTTCCTATATATTTGAGGATTGAGGCCTTTATTAGAAAAACTTGTTTCCTACCCTACTCCCCCATCCTACTTTCATTCTAATTTTGGCTACACTGTTTTTGTTTGTGCAACAACTTTTAAATTTCATGTAATAAAAATTATCTATTTTCTATCCTGTGATCCTCTCTATCTCTTCTTTGGTCATAAGCTCTTCCCTTATTCATGACAGGTACAATTTTCCATGCTTCCCTAATTTGCTCATATCACCTTTGTGACAAGTGATCATCTAGGTCTTGCTATAAGACCTCTAGTGAAGGGGATTCCATTACTTCCTGAGCAGACTATTAGACTTTTATAGTGCTAATTACTTTGAAATTTTTCTTTGCAGTAGATGGAGATCTGCTTCTTTATAATTCCTACCCAGTGTTCCTGGCTCTGTCTGTAGGAGCTGTGGTAAAATATGAAAGTTTTTAACAGTCGGTTAGGATAACTGAAAGACGCCAGTTTTTCAAGGACCACCCTTTTGGGGAGGAGATGAACAGTCCGCCTGCTGCGCATGTCAGACTGCCTGCCGGGTACAGTCCGCCTGCTGCGCATGTCAGACTGCCTGCCAGGTACAGTGCGCCTGCTGCGCATGTCAGACTGCCTGCCGGGTTTTTTTTTGACTTCCGGGGTGGAGAAAAGGAGAGAGGCCTTTTTGCCTGCTTGGCGGGACTCCTGACGGCGCGGCACGGACTCTCTCTCTCCAAAGGTGGCCTTGTCGGTTGGTGGCCTTGTCGGTTGGTGGCCTTGTCGGTTTGGTGAGTTGTTATAAGGAATATAGACTAAGCTTAGACTTAAGACGATTTGTATTGTGTTTCTACTTTCCTATCCTTCTAACCAACATCACCTTGTGACTATCATAACTATAAATAAAAAGGTCTATCTAGAAAACCAAAACCTGCTTCCATTTACTAGTTTGGGAGATAAATTAAGGGAAAGGTTAAGTAGGGGAGATTTATGATCTAATATCCAATTTTAAATCTCACAGAGCCAAGCAGGAAAGGTCTAGGCCCTCTTCTGTATGATAGCCTTTTCAAATATTTGAAGATTGTCATTATCCTCTTACCTCAAGTTTTCTCTTCTCTAGGCTAGACATCTCTCTTTCTGTAAACTCTTTTTCTCTCAGTATATGCAATGTTGCTCAAGGCATTTTTGAAGCAAACATAAAATTTCAATTCTTTTCAATTAAACAAACATTGAATTAGTTATCATATACTAGGCACTGTGCTAGGTCCCATGTATTCCAATGACAAAAAACAAAACAATTGTTGCTTCAACTTGCTTAAATTCTATTAGGGACCATGACATAGAGAGATGGATGGATGGATGGATGATAGATAGATGACAGATAGAAAGACAGACGAATAGCACCTACCACACAGGGTTATGAAGATTGATTGAATTAACATTTATAGGGCACTTTGAAAAATCCTTAAAGCACTATATAAAATGCTAATTATTACTATTATTTTGAAGACCTGCCTGTGTTTGAATTCTTCTTTTGATGCTCACTACCTATGTGACTCTGGGTCTTAGATTCTCTATGTGTAAAATGAGGGCCTTCAATTAGATAGCCTCTGATGACTACTCTTGCTTTACATCTATGACCCTCTATAAAAGGTTGAGAAATAAGTGGATTGTGAGGAAGTAGAAATAGTTAGTATAAGTATTCCTTTCTAAGAGTTTGGTAAAGAAAGCAAATAGGGCTTTTTTAATGATAGCCAGAGGGAATAGAAGGTATTTTAAAGGATAGACATATATATATATATATATATATATATATATATATATATATATATATATATATATATATATATATATATATATATATATATATATATATATATATATATATAGTCTTTAGGGAGGGAAGAAATAAATAGGTAAGGAGATACTGAAGAAAAGAGAATGAAAAGACAAGAAAGATGGGACAAGCTTTTGGAGGAGAGAGGATGAATTGGGATAAAGGGAACAACTAAAGGGAATAGTCTAGGCAAGGAGAAGAATGTCTCTTCATCAAGACTTGAAACAAAGGTGGAGAAAATGGGGAAAATACAAAGAGAGTTTAATGTGGTGAGTATTCAGAATCATACAATCATAGAACCTCAGATTTGAAAAAGAACTGAGTCCATCTAGCTCAACCCATAGTAGACCAGGAATCCCCATGACTACATTCTTGGTGTGAATATTCAGCCTTTTCTTGAAAAACTTCAATGAGGGAAAATGTGTCATTACATCTTGAGGAAACTCATTTTTGCTTTTGGATAGCTTTAATTGTTAGGAAGTTGTTCCTTATGTAGCTTTGATATGACATGTAATATGGGATCCATACCATCTTTACTCTATCAGCTGACTTTACCAGTCAGCACTCACAATGGTAGTTCTGGAGGATTTCCTGGGGGAGGGTAATGATCAATCACAGCAGTGATCATGTGACTTCTACTCAAATCACAGTAACCTATGTATAATCTTGGTGGGGGGAGAATACATGTCTTCTATTTGCCACTGTAGCTCTTTAACACTCACTAATGTGATTCCATTTATATACAAGTAGTCACAATGACAAAATTGACTCTTTTTTAAAAAAAAATTTTCACAATTGGCTCTCAAACGTGAAACATTTAAGAAATAATAAGGTACCAATGAGAATAATTACAATATTTACTCAGTAAAAGGCAAATGTAGAAATAAAAAAATCCACTCAAAAACCTGGATCACAGTAACTCATCAGTGTACTTAGTATCTGTGGGGAAGAGTGAGCTCACACTTACTGAAACCTAGCAAGGAGACATATGACTAGGGAATCCCATGTGCCTGGGATAACCATGACCCTGAAGGGTAAACCTTGAAGTCCTTGGTCTCTTTAAACAAACAAACAAACATAAGAACATCTGTACCATGCATCGCCTTCTGGCCAAAACCACTTCTCTTATTTTTCGGCCACTGAAGGATTGTTGAGCTCTTTTAGCCCACGTGGCAGGGTACTGTGAATACATTTTAATCTTTTAGCAAAGTATAGAAACATAGTTCCAAGAAAAACAGCTGCAAAGCCTGTCTTTCTCCTTCCTCTATCCTTTCCCCCTCTCTTAAACTATAGGGGGAAGTAAAGAGTGAGAGTTTTCCCCTCTCTCAAGTTATGTATTTTACCAAGGGAAAATTAGCCCAGATAGCTCTTCCCAGTTTCAGAATACAGCTCTCCTACAGTGAGCTTCTAGCAGCTCCAGAGCCTTTATAACTTTAGAAAGCCCTCTTTTCTCCAGACAATCAGCACTCAGTAAAACAATATCTCTCTTCCACTCAGCACCACTCTTAAACATCTGAATGACTTGTCTGTCAGCTTTTTGGAGTCTTCTAGTTTCTCAGTCTTCCAATTTCTGGCTTAATCTGACTGCCGTCTCAGCCTTTTCTTATCTCTTGTATTCTTCTAGTTATCTTTCTCTGGCTTCTAATGCCTCAACGCAGCCCTTATACCACTGTCCCATGGGTCCCAAATAGTAGACTTATAGTTTGCAGCTATACCCTTCAAAATTCTAAAAACAGTTAATGAAGTCAATATGCTACAATGCCATTTTAGCCATTATTACATAATTCAGTGCTCTATTCTCAAGAAGATCCTCTCAGTCAGTATATTTATCTGAGAAGCAAGTTTTCTCTCAGGTCCTCAGAACATTTTGTATCTTTCCTCAAGCATTTATCTGGTGGGGGTGATTTTCTTAGAGCACAATAGTATTCCATTACAATAATATACCACAACTTGTTCAGCCATTACCCAATTGATGGGCATTCCCTTGATTTCCAATTCTTTGTCACCACAACCAGTTCTGTTTTGAGTCCAAACAAAACAGGTATACTCCCACTTCCTATTTGGTTGTCATTGAAGTACTTGAAGATAATTTTCTTGTTCTCCTAAATTCCATTCATTTTTATTGACACTTTTGTAATCTTGTCAATTTATTTAAACCTAACTGAATAATTAAATCAAGTGTGAGGGTCATTACTCCAAATTTATATATACACATATACACACACATAGATGTATTTGTGTATATGCAGAGTAGATGTATTTGTATATGTATGCATATATGTATACATATGTGTAGCTTTTTACATGTAGATGCATATTCTTTTGTTTAATTCTTTATAATTTGCATATTAGAATTATTCATTTGAAACATTTTATTAGATTATATTGACTAGGGGTAAAATTGAATTGCATGTAAATTCTACAAGGAATATTGGTTATTAATAGTCTTCTTTATTTAAGATGATACAAATTTTGACTTTATCTTTGTCAAGAGCATCATCCCTACTGTGGTTTTTCCAGCTCTACTGCAGGAGTTTTTTGGATGGTGTATAATCTTCATCAATGGAGGAAATAGTGGAAATCCAACCCATTAAATCCAATGAGTAGTTATGAAATGCTTACTATGCAATAAGCTCTGTGATCAGAGCTAGGGGTGCAAAGTTTTTTTCAAGAAAACTTAGATCCTGCTGGCAGGAGGAGCAGAAGGATACAAGATCTATTAAAGCATTCTTCAAATCAATATTTTAGGATAATCATTTTAAAATCTATTCTTTAGTTTTAAGAGGCAGCTAGGTGGTGCAGTGGATAAAGCACTGGCCCTGGATTCAGGAGGACCTGAGTTAAAATCCAGCCTTAGACACTTGACACTTATTAGCTGTGTGACCTTGGGCAAGTCACTTAACCACAATTGCCTCACCAAAAAAAAAAAAAAAGAAATGCTTAGGTTTTTATTTTGTTTTTTTACAGATGCCAGGTAATTTGCTACAATATCCTCAGTTTAGCTTTAATTATAGTACTGCTGAATCATGTTTTTCCAGCTGATGATGCCAGGGAAGCTGTGGAATATGGCGTTGATGGGATATTGGTGTCCAATCATGGTGCTCGCCAACTGGATGGCGTGCCTGCTACTGTGAGTACTGATAAAAAAGGAGATCAAATCATTCCTTGCAAAATTTCCATTGCAGTTTTAATTTTAGCTATTTTCCTGTTTGTCTGGTTTAGTCTTGGTCTGTCTTTTTATGTTTTTGTGTGTATATGTAGCCATCCAATAATGATCCATGTGTAAACATATATGCCAAAGGGTTTTAAATCCAAGAAGCATTTACTGGTGAGAATATTATGTCATTCAGCTATTTACTCAACTTTAATGAACTATTTAATCATGCTAGCTGATCTAAGATTAATTCAAAAATTCTGAGATACTATATGATTAACTAGCTACCTTGTAGATTGAATACAGAACTAGGAGATGAGGAGACCTGAATTCTATTATTAACTAACTGTGTGACCTTGGATAAATTGCCCAATTCTCTGTATTTCAATATTCTCATCTATAAAAATGAGGGAGGTAAAGTTATTTGATCTATTAGGTACCTTTCATCTTTACAATTATGTGATCTCTAGTCTATGTAAAATAGAAAATGTATGCCAAATTTACCTTAAATTGAATTTTTTTAAACTTAAGTAATCTAAATTGGTCTCCAGGTATAGATAATGACCCACTTCTCATCCTTTTTTAAAGTACATACACACATATACACATATACACATACATACATATGACCATATTTATATACATATACACATACTTACACACACACACACTTTTCTTTGCCTATGATTAATGATTTGATGGTTTTGACTATTGACTAGTGAACTAACTTAAACAAGTAATCAAGTCAGCTTCATCTGATTCTATTCTCTTCTACCACACTTCCCTTCGCAAGTGAATTGACAGGTTGTCTCAGTCAAAATGGTCCACCCAATGGTTTGTGTGGACCTACATGGTTCCACATTGTTTTAAATGCACAGATAAATGAAATGTAGGTACTGAGGCTCTGCTTTGCTTCAGGAAATCATAATAGGTCACATGTACTAGGAATAGACCTACATAGTCCCTGATACATAATATAGAATTCAATAGTGTCAAACTTGAATAGGAAGGAATCCCTTCAGGCCATATACTGACTTAGAAAACCGCAAATTAACATTATCTGTTTTGTTTAATTATTATTTATTTTGTTAAACATTTCCCAATTACATTTTTTTTTTTGGTGAGGCAACTGGGGTTAAGTGACATGCCCAGGGTCACACAGCTAGTAAGTGTCAAGTGGCTGAGGTTGGATTTGAACTCAGGTCCTCCTGAGTCCAGGACCAGTGCTCTATCCTCTGTGCCACCTAGCTGCCCCTCCCAGTTACATTTTAATCTGGTATAGATGGTACCCAAGACTTTTACAGGCTGCAAGTTTGACACATAAGACAGCTACATGGTTTAGTGGATGGAGTGCCAGGCCTGGAATAAGGAAAACTCATCTTTCTGAATTCAAATCTGGCCTCAGACACTTATTATCTGTAACCTTGGGCATGTCACTTAACCCTGTTTGTCTCAGTTTCCTCATATGTAAAATGAGTTTGAGAAGGAAGGGCAAACTACTGGCCAAGAAAACCCCAACTGGGGTCATCATGAATCAGACATGCCTTACAAAATGACTGAACTGAACTGGTTTGGCACTTCTGGTATAGATCATGGGATTATAAGATCCCTAGCTTGAATGCAAACCCTTTGAAGGCACCAATTGTTTTATTTTTGTCTTTTATCTCCCTTTAGCGCTTAGCAAAATTAATTTTAATTCAATAAACATTTATTAAGCACTTACTCTGTGCTAGCAACTGTGCAAAATGCTGGAGATGCAGAGCTTAGATTCTAATGGGGGAAGACAACACACAAAAGGGAGGTGAAGGAAGGATGAAACAGAGAGAAGGTACTAGATGGAAAGGCAGGAAGATGATGGAATTGAATCCAGGAGTTCAGCTGGTAGGAAATAGTTGGGCAGTGAGTTGTCTGAACCATCTATAAATGGAAGCTCAGTGATGGGAAATCTTGTTGTTTTCATTGTTGTTCAGTCATTTCAGTCATATCAGACTCTTTGTAGCCCCACTTGGGGTTTTCTTGGCGAAGACTAGAGTTAGCCATTTCCTTCTCCAGGTCATTTTACAGATGAAGAAACTGAGGTAAACAGGGTTAATTGATTTTCCCAAGGTCACATAGCTAATAAGTGTCTGAGACCCGATTTGAATTCAGGAAGATAAGTCTCCCTGACTCCAGTTTTGGTACTTTATCTAGGATGCCACCTAGCTATGCCACCTCGCTGCCTTGTATTGATTGAGTACTTAGTGCTTAGCAAAGCACCTGTAAAGAATTAATTGTTATTTGAGGTTTGTATGCCTTGGTGTGCACTGGCCTCGGGCTCCGAAAACCGAACGGTGCTCCACCCACTGGTTGTAGCCATTGCCAAGGCTCTGGTGCCTCACATCATCACCACTTGCCCAGGACTACACGGGCCTGGCAAAATTATAATGATTGGAAGCCTAGTGAGGGCAGTCATGTGACTGTCAGAGCGGCCATCCCATTGGCTGGGACTGTGTGGGGTGTTTCTAGGTTTGGGGGAGGAGAATTGGGCATTCTAGGTGGAAGCTGGAAAGCGACAGGCATTCTGCTGCGTATTTTCAGCAGATTCCTGGGCGGTGGTATTTTTTCAGGTATTATAATTTCCCTTTCCCCATTTTATCTCCTTTCTCTTGATCCTACTGATCCTGTTTGTGTTTTTTTTTTAAGTTTGTTCTTGTTAGAGTAAATCTTGTTCTGTTTTGAGGGAGGCTGCTGGTCTCCTTCCTTGCCCCAATATTGCGGCGAGCTGCTTAGCTAGCATTCCCCAATTAAAAATTGGTCCCCACACACCCAAAGCTTAGCACAGCACCTGGGGAATTGCAAATGTTTAATAAAAGCTCGATTGATTGATTGCTGCCTACCTTATGTCCAGCCTTGTGCTATGTACTGTAGGAAATTATAAAGATGTCTATGGAACAAAGCCTGTAGAATGATTAATACAGAAACCAAAAAGATCATATTAGCAAATCAGGAAATCTTAACCTTGCCCCCTTTGACAGTTTGGTGAAGCCTATGGAGTCTGTTTTCAGAGTATTGTCTTTAAATATATAAAATACAGAGGATTGCAAATGAGTCCAATCATATCAAAATATAATTATCAAAATATTTTTGAAGATCAAGTTGACAGAACCCTTGGCTATAAGTTAGATATCTTTACAGGTTAGAATGTACTGAAAAACCTAATACAATGAAATTAAATAGAAATAAATGTTAAGTTCTAGAAATTAACCTTGTAAGTACATGATGAAGTGGATAATAAGCTATTCCAAAGAAAATCTATGTATTTTAATGGATTGTAAACTCAATAGCTATCAAGTATGATATGGTATTCACAAAAGCTAATATCATGTGAGTCTGTGCTAAGAGAAATAAACATATAGCACCAGGTCATAATCTTCTGTATTATGCCCTGGTGACATTTTGCTTCAGTGTCAGGAGCTACATTTTTAGGAGGGACCTTGATATCCTAGAAAGAGGGAAGAAGAGGGTAACCAAAAATCATGCCATATGAGGATGTATAGAAGAAACTAACGAGTGGTGTTTCACTTGGAAAAGACTTAAGGTGGATGGAACCATGGGTACTTTGGCATCAGGAAGACCTGAGTTCAAATCTAGCCTCAGAAAATTACTAGCTGTTTGACCTTGAACAAGTTACTTAACAGCTTTTTGCCTCAGTTTCCTCACCTGTAAAAGGGGGATTATAATAGCACCTCTCAGGGTTGTTGTGAGGATCAAATAGTTGTAAAGCCCTTAGCACAGTGCCTGACATATAGTAAATACCATCCTAATGTTAGCTATCATCATTATTATTTTATCATCATCATCACTTGAAGATTTCCAATGAGGGAGAATGCCTTACTTACCATGGCAGCTGATTCCACCTTTAAAGAACTATATTTGTTACAGTTAAGGTTAAGTGACTTGCCCAGAGAAACAGAGCTGGCTGGATCTAAACTCAGGTTGTCTTAACTACAGGCCCAGAATTTTATCTATTATGCCACTCATCAGGGATGTTGTAGAAAGGAATCTTGTTTAAATAAATGTTGCATTAGATAATCTATGACATCTCTTCAAATTGTAAGATTAGTCTATATTTCTGTGAGTTTGGTCTGTGCTCTGATGGTTGCCATCTCGTTGGGGAAATGACATTATAAACTATAAGAAAGAGGATTAAATTAGGACAGGGACTGTTTCTTTTTTGTAGCTTCAGTGCCCAGCCAATGCCCGATACATAGAAGTGATTAATGCTTCTTGAATTGGATTGAAAAGTAACAAGACATCAATGAGTGCTCTGTGAAGTCAGGAAGGGGAAAAGTTATTGGAAAAGATTTCATTGAAAAGTGGAATTTTAGCTGCCTCTTGATATGTGAATACTATTTTAAGTGTCCCTTTATTACACAGTAATAATAGCTAGCATTTATATTGTGCCTTAAGGTTTACCAAGTTCTGTATCCATATTATCTTATTTGATACTCACAATGACCCAGGGAGGGTTATAATTATCCCCATTTTACTGAAGAGGAAACTGAAGAAGATAGAATTTAAGCAACTTGTCCAGGGTCACACAACTAGTAAGTTTCTTGAGACTGGATTTGAACTTGTCTTCCTGATTCCAAGTCAGGTATTTTATTCACTGTATCATGTTTGTATCTATAGAGTTTCTTGGATAACCATGTAAAGACTATATTTAAGAGTCTAAAACCTAAATTCAAAAAGTTTTTCTTTTATACCTTTGGGAAGTGAAAGCTGAGGAAGCAATAGAGCATTGACATAGCTTGTTGATGCCTGGCATATATAAGCTGTTGCAAGGTAAGAAATAAAAGAGGGGTATAAAATAGTGGGCTTACAATGAATTTATTTACATAATCTGTCTCACTGAAAATTATACAGCATAGCAAAGGTACACCCAATAGAATTCCAGCTCTATTTCTACAGTTGGAAATACTAGGCTACAGATAAAACCTTCTATCCCATAGATAAATTACTTCAATCTGGACTCAATTTTGAAGCACAAGGTCCATGTCATAAATGTCTTTCCTAGGTCATTTTTAGGCCACATTCAGTGTTTGAACAAAACTAAACAGAATATTTGATAGACTTTGAAAATGTGCATTGAACCCAAGCTGGTTAATATTTTTCTCGTTTCTCCTTACAAATTGGGGAAATGTGCTTAATTACAGTTTGCATCATAGTTTGGAAATTGTAGCACTTATATGTTGATGTAATTTGCCTGAATATAAGAAGAAAACCGTGTATATGTAAATTGATCCAAAGTATGTTTGGCAAGGTAGCAAAAACTAAATGGGAAGGGAGAAAAACTCACATTACATGCCAAACCATTCAGGGCTATGGGCCAAACTCTACCCTTATTCACTCCATGGTGGAAATCTGTGGCCAAATTCATCCCATAGTTCCTTACAGGAATACAGGAAACTCTCCCAGTGATTATCCCACCGACCCCAAATTTTAATGTAAAGGGAATGTTGATGTTTTTAGTTCCTAGTCCCTTCCTCTTCTTTTTTTTTTAAAGGAAATTGTTTTACTCTTGACCCTAAACCTGCATTCCTGTGGCCTGCTGCTTTCACCTAAAGTCCTGGCCTAATGAGATTAGCAGCCTTTGGGTGGCCTGGAGCAAGGTTCCCTTTAAATGGACAGACAACATAACATTTTCTATCTTGCCTTCACAGATTGATGTCCTGCCTGAAATTGTCAAGGCTGTGGAGGGAAAGGTGGAGGTATTTTTGGATGGAGGTGTACGTAAAGGAACGGATGTGCTGAAAGCCCTTGCTCTTGGGGCCAAGGCAGTATTTGTAGGGAGACCTGTCATCTGGGGATTGGCTTATCAGGTAATTGAGTAATTACATAAACAAATGTCTGGTATGAGTGAGCTAGACTAAGCCAAATACTTTCCTCTCTTTCATTTTATTAGGGAGAGAAAGGAGTGAAGGAGGTTCTGGAAATGCTGAAAGAAGAATTCCGGTTGGCCATGGCTCTTACGGGTGAGCTCTTAAGTCTTTCATCAAGCCAGTGCATTTATTGTGTCTACTGCTGAATTTTGAACACCATAGTAAGGATGCTTTTATAGTGCAATTAAGAAAGTGTAGGTCCTGGAGTCAGGAAGATGTGAGTTCAAATCTAGCTTCAGACACTTACTAGCTCTGTGACTGTGGGTCACTTAATCCCTATCTGCCTGTTTCTTCAACTGTAAAGCAGGAGTAATAATAATGCCTACCTCCCAAAGTTGTTATGAGGGTCAAATGATGTAATATTTAGAAAGTACTTCACATAGTGTCTGGCACTTAAGTACTTAATAAATGCTCCTTTCTTTTCCTTATAGTAGGCATCTTGAAAGAATACAGAAAAAACATGGTCTCTGTCCTTTAGGAACTGGTAATTTATTTTAATACAGAACATACTCCTATGACTAAAATGGACTGTATACTTACTTAGTGATTTCTGTGTAGAAGTATTATGATAGACATGTGAAAATGATATATAAGTATAAGATATATTCTCTGTTCACAAATAGCTTGGATTTTAGTTGGAGAGAAGGAAAGGAAAAAAATGACAAGATAAAGGAACGATCTGGAAGGTTTTTTTTTCTTCACGATTAGTATGAGTTATTTGGACCATTCAGATCTGTTGGGAAGATAGCTGACTCTCTATCATTCCCCCAAGTGCATTTCCCTTTAAGGGAAGTCTCAAACACAGAATGGTACTGTAATACTCTTGCTCTTTGGTAAGGGTGGGTGGAAAAGAAAGTTGTGTTGGCTGTTTATAGGGTCCTGAGATTCTACTCTGTGTGTTTGTGTGTTTTACTTTCTTTGGGGTGAAATAAAGATTATAGGATCATAGACTTAGAACTGGAAAAGATTGTAGAGGTCATCCAGTCCAACTCATTTATTTTATAGATAAGAAAGATGAGGACCAGAAAAATTAAATGAATTGCCTGGGGTTACAAAGCCAATAAGTATTTTAGATGGGATGAGCATCAAAGTCTAGTGCTCTGTCCACCATAGCCCACTGCCTCTCATAGACAGGTTGTCCTGAATACTATTTAAACACATTGCATTTATATTGGACCCCAGGGCCCTTTTGACCCACATTTTTAGAGACATATACAAACTATATTCTGATTTGTTTATAGTAGAACTTGGTTGAGGACAGAACAAGCCAAATTCTGAATTTCCACAGGGAAACCTCAGGTCAGAGGGGGCATGAGCCAAAGACGTATTTATGAGAATTCTTTCTAGATTGAACCCAGTTCTTGAGAACCTGTAGCTTGAGTCATAGGTTAAATCTGTAGTCAGCCAATTGGTTTATCAATAGGCATTTATTAAAAGTGTACTATTGTGCCAGGTACTATGTTCAAGTATGATTGAAGAAAACTTGAAAGGTAGAAGTGAATCAGGATATAATTAGCTTTAAAAGTCAAACAGTATATTTTATATTTGATCCTGGAGCTAATAAGGAGCTATTGAAGTTGATTAAATAGGGGGCTGACATGGTCAGAATTATACTTTTGTTGTTCTTCAGTTGTTTCAGTAGTGTCCAACTCTCCATGATCCAATTTAGGGTTTTCTTGGCAAAGATACTGGAGTGGTTTGCCATTTCCTTCTCCAGTCGATTTTATAGATGAGGAACTGAGACCAATGGGTTAAGTGACTTGAAGAGGGTCACACAGCTAGTGAGTATCTGAGGCCAGATTTTGAACTCAGGGAGATGAGTCTTCTTGACTCCAGGTCTAGCACCCTATACATCGTGCCATGGAGTTGCTCCTTAGAATTACACTTTAAAGAAGATCAATTTGACAGATAAGTAGAAAATGGACTGGAATGGGGAGAGATGTGAGGCAAAGAGACCAACCAGTGCATTGTAGGAGGTTTTTTAGAATCTCTAAGAATAGTAGGTTCCTAAGAATACTTCTTTTGGTGTTTTTTTTTAATGGGGACTTGGTTTCCTTTTAAAAATCGTTTTTTTTTTTTGGGGGGGGGAAGTTATCTTTAATTTCATTTTAGCTACTTAGTTGTTTGGGTGATGGAGGGTAGAATGGACACACCTTGGTAGAGAGACATGGGATACAGCACTCAACTTGGAGTTGGGAAGAAATGGTTTTAAATCTTGCCTCTAATACTTACCAGCTGTGTAGCCTTGGGTAAGTCATTTAAGGGGAAGGGAACAAACATTTATTAAGCACTTACTATGTGCCAGGATAAGCACTTTAGAAATATCTCATTTGATGCTCACAAGAACCCTGTGAGGTTGCTTCTATTATTATCCCCATTTTTCAATTGAGGAAATTGAGGCAGGTAGAAGTTAAGTAACTTGCTAAGTGTCAGATAGCTAGTAATATCCTCAGTCCAGATTTGAACTAGGGTCTTCCTTGGTCTAGGCTTAGTACTCTATCCATTGTGCTACATAGCTTCCTGTGATCAGTTTACTTTTATGGAAGATGAGGATAATGATCCTACTTCAGAGTAATTATAAGGCTTAAATAACATCATAAATGGTTTCCTAAAAGGCTTTTTAGAGCAAAATACAAAATGTTTTCCAGCCATTAAAGTTCTATCTAAACCAGAGCTTCATAAACTGTGAGTTGTGACCCTACAATCTTCCTCATTTTGACATCGCTTCCTTTTTTAAACTAAACTATTAAAGTCCTGATCTAAATGTACCAATTGTTGCTGCTGTTGGGGAGTTGACACATAGCAATAAAGCAATAACTAAAAATGAAGGATAATGTAAAACAGATATCAATTGAATGGGGCAGGAAAAAATGTGCTTTAATCGTTTAGTTAAAGAATGAGGAGATGGCAGAATCTTTTGGGTAGTTCTATAAAGAAAGTAAGCCTTGAGGATGGTCTTCAAAGATGAGGGGTAGTTGAAGAGAAGAGGAAAAAGAAGAAGGAAGAAGGATCATTTTATGTGAGGAAAATATTTGTGTAGAGATGAGGAAGAAAGAAGGCATTTATCGCAATTATTATGAAGATCAATCTAGCTTTGAGGTAGAGTTAATAAGATTGGAAAGGTTGGTTGGTATTAAATTGGAGGAGGTGACTAGAATTGCAAGTTACAGTATTTGGAAATTTGTAATTCATTTAGGTTTCTAAACAAGGTTGAGATGATGATTTTCTTAAATGAAGATTATTCTGGCAACTGATGTAGTAATAGTGATAAAGACCTGAAGCAAAGTGTTAGAAGCAGGAATAGAAAGAAAAAGAAAGATTCAAAATATATTATTTGCTCAGTCAGTCAAAAAACATTTTTAAAACACCTACTGTGTGCCAAACACTGTGTTAAGCCTTAGGGATACAAAAAGCGAGAAGACACAGTCATTACCTTCAAGGAGCTTACAATCTAATGAGGAGACAACATGCAAACAAATGTATATAAACAAGCTAACTACAGGATAAATGGAAATAAATAAGAAAGGGAAAGCAGTGTAATTAAGAGCGTTTGGGGAAGGTTTCCTGTAGAACATGGGATTTTAGTTGGGATTTAAAGGAAACCAGTAGGTGGAGATGATGATGAGGAGCTTTTCAAGCATGAAAAACAAGCCAGAAAAAAGCCCTGGAGCTGAGCAATGGAGTGTTTTGTTCCTGGCGCCACCAGGAGACCAGTGCCATTGGATTGGAGTTTGTGTTGGGGAGCAATATGTTATAAGAATGGAAAATTAGGAGGGGGCCAGGTTATGAAGGACTTTGAACACCAAACAGAGGATCCTGGAGGCTTTAGGGAACCAGTGGAGTTTATTGAGTAAGGGTGGGTTACATGGTCAAACTTGTGCTTTAGGAAAATTACTTTCATGGCTGAATGGAGGATGGAATGGAGTGGAGAGAGGTTTGAAGCAGGCAGACCTGCCAGCAGGTTATTGCAATAATCCAAGGTGATTATTGTGAGGTGATTAGGGGCTGAACCAGAATTCTGCCAGTGTCAGAAGAGAGAAGAGGGCATAAATCGAGTAATGTTGCAAAGGTGATATTGGCAGACTTTGATAACATTTTGGCTGTGGTAGGGATAAAAGATAGTTAGGTGTAAAGGATGATTACTAGGTTATTAGCCTGAGAGATGGAAAGGATGGTGCCATTCTCTACAGTGATAGGGAAGGTAAGAGGAAGGGAGGGTTTAGAGAGAAAGATGATGAGTTCTGCTTTGGATACAAGTGTAAGATGTCTACTGGACATCTAGTTTGAAATGTCTGAAAGGCAGTTGGAGAGGTGAGATTGGAGGTCAGCAGAGAGTTTGGGGCAGGGTAGGTAGATTTGAGACTCATCAACATAGAGATGGTATCTAAATACATAGGAGCTGATGAGATCACCAAGTGAAGTATCTCTGACATAGAATAAATGGTTTCTGCTTTGCAGCTGATATTCACATGTGGGTTACCCAAAGGTGGAGTATGTTGGATGTTTCCTATAGATTCCCAAGTAACAAAAATACTGAAACATTCGATTAGAATTTATGAAATACTTGTTAAATATACCAAAAGAATGATCACTTTTTCCATAACCTGGAGCTAGAATAGGAACAGGATATGGCTTCTTCTATTGTTCTCTATTAAGCCCTCTGTTACTTTCCTTCTTTCATTCTAGAATCATCCTGAGTTATTGATTCAGAACAGGTTTAGTGTGGAAGATGAAATGAATCACTGAGGCAATTATCCAGATAATGCCATTTCCAAAACCATGTAACTAAGAAAGAAGGAAGGTTTATTGTTATTTTAAAAATTTGTCTTTATGACCCGGATTGTCCACATTGAATGAATTTTTGACATGATTGTTTGCCTCTTCATTGCATTTTGCCTTTGTAGACACTATCTGAGGGAAGAATGACACCCTGTGAATCATCACCCTAAGTTTTCTTTTGCTACAGAGACAGATCCTAAAGCAAAGCTTTCAGCCCCCAAATATCTATTAAATGTGGCAGAAAGAATATACTCTTTGTGTTAATAAAACTATGTGCCAGTCATTTCGTGTTAAGGACTGTTTAGGTAATAAAAATGGTCTCATGCCACATAAGAGTTGGCAGGCCTACCTTGAACCATAAACTTTACATTAGTCAAGTTTTACATTCCTTGGGAAAACCATTACCCGACTGATTATTATTGCATTTATTTTATATTAAATGTATGTTTTGTTTTTTCAGGGTGCCGGAATGTAAAAGACATTGACAAGACATTGGTGAGGACAAGTCCGTTGGTTGTTTCCAAGATCTGACAGTGCACACTATTTTCTCATCTGTATTCTTTCTTTCAGCATGTGGTTCTTGACAAAGAGACACTGTGCAGAGGGTGACCGTACTGTGTAATTTTGAGCCACCATACAAAGAGCGTCGTTCTTCCCCAACAAAATAGAACCCCCTTTTAGTTCATTGCTATTGACTTTTCAATGGGTGTCCCAAGATCATTTAAAAATGCACTTGCATCCTAGGAATATATTAACTGTTAAAAAAGAAAACATCGAAAATGAGTTTAAACAACTCAAATTCTCTGGAAAGGTAAAAGATGTAATTTGGCAAAATTTGGAGCATCCACTACTGACAAACAAATAACTGAACAGAGGTGTTCACTCAAGCAAATTGGTGGAGGTAGACTACAAATTGTGTCTTAAGTCTGAGATCATGAACTTAAGGATAGATTGGAGGCAGGGCTGTGAAATTGATTGGATGAATAAAAAGCAGTCTGCATTATTTAGGAGTGTGTCACTTAATGGCATATGATGAGGAGTTTGCTTGTTTTACAACTGAAACCCTCTCTTGTCCATGGTCTACTCTCCCTTTTTCTCTTCTGGGTACTAAAGATCTATATTACCTTAATTCTTTTGATCTTTCCTGATGACTTTGCTACCTTTGTTGTTTTCTTATTTTCCAAATTATCTGTTACTATTACAGCCTTGGAGGATTGACCCCAAATCTCCAGGCTACAAGGGACATTAGAAGCTATCCAGTACATGTTGTCCAAGGAAAGGAATATCTTCTACAATATTTTTGAAAAGCTGTCATCCAGGTTCAGTTTTTAAAAGGAAAATGCGCACTACCTGTCAAAATTATGAGAGGTTGGATTTTTTTTTTTCTCCTGAGAAAAGTCACTTACTCCAGTCCCCCAAGGGTTATAGAAGAACCCTTTGAAGTATAGCAAAATGAAAATATTGGAGGATTAATTACTGCCTGAAAATAGTACAAATGTTGTAGATCTTTCGTCCACTTTTCAAACTGGGATGACACCATTCATTAATCTAACCTTATAAAATTCACTAGCTCAGAGGCTTACTTTACCTGATTTTTAAAAAAATGTGACTATACCTAGAGAATTTTGTTTTCAAGTGTATAGAGCAAATACTGTAGTTGCTTGTACTATAGGATTTGAATCAGATTTTTTTCCTTTTTTTTGTAAGCTGGAAGGGACCTTACAGAGTAACCCTCTCATTTTACATATGAGGAAACTGAGGTCTGGGAAGTCTATGTGACTTACCGAGGTCACACAGATAGGAAGCAGCAGAGCTCAGATCATATCAATTCATCTTTTTAAAAAATGAGTCAATCAACATCAATATATTAATAAATCAATTGTCCAAAATATCCTATTATATACTAAGAACTATGCTGGATATAAAAGTATTCAATGTGGTACATACTATGTCACAAAGTTTCATTTTTTTTACTAAATAATACATGTAATTTTAGTACCTAAAACCTTTAGAGATTAATTACTTCAATGCTCTTTGTGGAAATAATAAAATAGAGAGACTAATTGACTGGTCCAAGGTTTCCTAGCTTATCAGTGACAAAGCTGTGACTAGAAACAAAATCTCTTGACCACTACACCAGCACTTTACTACTACCTCCTTTTTCTAGACTATATTTAACTAAGAAATAAGTGATTTCCTGGGAACTTGTCCAGAAGGATCAAAGAACCTCCTCAAAATTATATAAATGGAGAACTAAGAACAGAGCTCATGAAATGTGTTTCTCTTCTTTTGTTTAGTCCAAAGAACTGTACTTCCATTTCCATTTTATGGATTCATGCTTCTATTTCTTTTCTTTCTTTCTTTCTTTTTTGTGGGACAATGGGGATTAAGTGACTTGCCCAGGGTCACACCCCTAGTAAGTGTCAAGTGTCTGAGGCCGGATTTGAACTTGGGTCCTCCTGAATCCAAGGCCAGTGCTCTATCCACTGCACCACCTAGCTGGCCTCCCCCCCATGCTTCTATTTCAATGTGGATTTTCACAGAAATTTTCAGTGTGAGACTATGTCTACAGGGTTGTGCTGGTAAATGTTTAAGAATTGGATCTCTAGAAGGAAAAAAAAAGTGTGCACAGCAAACTTTCAAGTTTAATCTTTGTTATTAATATTTTCTCCATCACTTTATTGTGTGTAGATAATTAAACAATAACTCAAGCTCTGGTTTTTAGCATTTGCCAATTTCCAAGGTATAAACCTTCCTTATTTCTTTTGTGTCTCTAACACCACTTATGTGTACTCATATCTCTTATGGAAACATTATGAAAAATCATGAGCAGATTTGAAGAATATGGAGAAGTGAAAATAAAACATAATGATGTTTATATCTCTCACTGTCCCTTGCTATAAGCAGTTCTTTCTTGGAGAAGCTGTTCAATCTTTAAACATATTCTCTATCTTTATAATAGAAAGAAAATGTTTTGTCAAAGGAAATGTTTTGAAATCTATAAAATGAGTATTGTGATCTACATAAAATAATGAGAAAAATAGCTAAAGTCAAACTCAAGGGAGTACCTGTATTCATAGCTTCTTAGAGTTATAAGGGAGTTTAGAGATTGTCTTGAGCAAAGCTCTCTTTTTACACATGAGGTAACAAACATTCTCCTTTGTAAAAGATCATCTCTAATCTCTTATTTCTAGGCAATGTTAGCATTAGGGCTAGAACATGTATCCTATTTCCCAATTCGTAGTCTAGTGCTTTTTCCCATTTTATTTCCCATCCAACCCAAACCAATAGGTGTTTATTAATCACTTTCTATGTGAAAAGTGTTAGGGATACAAAGACAGAAATAAAAAACCACCCTTGCCCACATGGGGTTTATATTCTACATACATTCCCCTGTATAGAAATTCAGTTAACTCTAGGTAAATCTTCTCTTTTCCCATATTAGAACAGATATGTCACAGCCTATGGGCACTTTGTACTCCCAGTTCTGTGGCCAAAGACAGTCCTACTGTTTTTGTTTGACACCTTTTAGTGCCTATCAAAGCCATGCATTAATATTTTGACTGTCTAGACTGTTAGGGAATGGCTGTCCAGACTAGCAGGGGAAAGAGATTGACCCTTCCTTGGAGTCTTATATAAACAGAACTCCCAGAGAGAATATGGGAAGGGGGCTATGAAGTGGAATCCTTCCTGCTCTTTTATGCCTGGAGAACATGAATTCCCTGGCCTGTATGGAAGAATTGAGCTAAACAGTATTGATGTTTCCTCGCGTGCAATTTTCAAACTGTATCCATGTCAGCACTGTGTTATTCATTCATTTGTTTATCTTGCCAAAACATTGAAGTTTGTGAAATAGCCTTGAGCACAGTGATGGGATAGTGTAACATGAAAGGAAGTTGTGGCTTGATCTCAAGCAGAGAGAAAAAGACTTTCCTCTTCATTGTAAAATTCTTTCTTTATTTACTGCCTGGTGGACTGTGTTGCATGACAGTTGCATAGCAACAAAATAAAGTTTGTCTGTTTAAGGAAACCTGAATGTTTCTCATAGCATAAAGACAGCAAATGCTTTCTGTTTACTCAACTTATATTTGCTACAATGTGGACTGTGTCACATGTCAATTATGGAACAACAACAGAATGATAGTTTATTTTAGATAATATAAATGTTACTCAAAAGATAGAGAAGGATGATATCGTATGTTTACATGTTGGGGATTATTTCTATGGTTTAAAAGATGTGATTTCCTGTCCTTATCCCAATCCTTCTTGAGCAATAGGCACCTTCCTTCCTCTGTGCTCTGAGGGTCCATAGTTGGGGAAAAAGAAAACATTGTTGCTTAATTAACTGTTATTCTAATAAAATAACGAATTTATTCATGAACATGTACACACATTCAAATTTTCTGAGATCTGAAAATAAAGGACTAAAAACAAACTATTAAGATGGTCAAAATAAGCCCTAGGATTCAATAAGTAATAAATTTGGATTTCCCTTTCTAGTTAAGGACAACATAACAATATTCCCTCACAAAATCTAGATCTTTACCTGTTATATCTGACCATGCTGGGTGTCTGGAAAATCAGCCTCAAGATTTACTTGATGGTTTTAAATCATGTCCTGTACTTGCATCTTGGGACTACTTTAGAGGCAAAATCAGTTTCCTATAAGGGTAAACCCTTTCAATTGCCTATAAAGGAAATACTTGCAGTTATGGTGCATTTATGAAAAATTACTCTTTTCTCCATTTTCTTCAGTCATAATTATTCCTAATAATATAGCACCATTATGTAAAGTTGGTCATGTATTCAATTACATAGTTTTACTTATAACAAAATGTGATCTTATGGACTCCTGAATTAGGAATCAAGATATTACTATATCTTTAGAAAATCTTCTTCCCTCTTGGTGACATAATTATCCCATATATAAACTGGGTATATTATAGTTCATCTGATTTTCTTTGCAGGGATATTGCAGTGTTATCATGTAAAATGATAAACAGGGGAATATTTTAAACTATTTGGAAGAAAGGTACTCTATCATTTGAGAGTAGTATTATTTATTTTAATTAACTGTTCTAGATCATGAAAAAATTATTTAATATAATTATCACCGCCTTAGTATTGTGAAGGAATTCGCAGACTTTCCCAAGGGCAACATATTTGCTGACAGCACTTGGACCAGTGGAAGTAATTGCATTTTCCAAATGGTGGTAGGGAATCAGTAGGAGCATTTCCCGAATCATCTTTATCATTACCTGGGTTTTGCTGCTTGTGTCTCATTTATATCAAAAAGGAAAATGTGAAGGAAGGCCCAAGTGAAAAAAGAACTCTTTTTCATTTCCCTGATACTTCCCTAATACGTATATCATACTTCAGTAGTTACATTCATTCTTTCATTAATTTCAGTATTTTCTCCAACATTTCACATTGCATCACACCTCTTCACCTTGTGCTGCTGTCTTCCATAGACAGTCTACCCAAGGAGCTGGAGGTCTTCCTGTCCCAATTTATTATTCCTGTACCTCTTTATTATTTCACAGATACCAGTGCAATACTTGAGTGCTTGTTGCTTCTTACTCATGTGTCCTTTGTCCCCTTGATTAATAATAATCTTAGACTCTCTGGTTTTGATACCCTTTGTCAAATATCTCTTGGACTCAGGGAATTTCTGAACATTAATAAATAGGCAAATTGATGCAGTGTACATCACTATGTACATCAATGTTATCCTTAGTAAACTTAGTTTAATGATGATTTGTGAGAACAGTTAGGTAGAGACCAAATTATTTGGTGATTTTTTTTCATGGTTTTATTGTTGACGTCATTTGATTGGATCTAAAATAAAGGTTTACCCATAAAAAAGCTATTTTTGACATGTGCCCAGCATGGATTACAATATAACATTTCAACATAAGTGATACAGAAATTTGTGGTTAGTGAATGATCCAAAATAATAATGATAATTCAATTCTTATATTTCTTTCAGCTGTTGATTATGCATGGCAATAGAGGACAGCTTAATGTATATAAGATCATCTATGAGATGCCAGAGGACAGGTTAAAAAAGTGAAAAATTACATCAGCTGGTAACTTTTCTGCTCAGCTGGTTTGGCTGATGCTTTCCACTGAATTGACCAGATGTTTTGTTGTCATGTAAACCTAGCCTAAAAGAAATTCACAAATTATCCCCAAACCTCATTTCAGACAAATGCTTCAACTTTCTCCATTCAGCCTTTTTTTTTAAAACCAGGGCTGCTAGCAATTAAGCCAAAATCTTTAATTTAAACTTTATCTCTTTTCCCTTCTCCTACCCACCTTCTCATGCAAAGGCTAGCCTGCCCAAAGGCAGGCTGTGAAAGTAAAAGAAACAAAAGTCTTGGAAAATTCATAAGCTGTACAATCAGAAACTGAATAATTGAGAGCTTACTAAAGTAATAAATACTTTCACTTAATGGACCAGGGCCCCAGGTTCATTCATTGTGATCCCAGAGTCCAACCTGATTGATCACGAAATGTGGTTTTTTTATATATACACATGCACACTCCTCCTCCTACAAATATTTTTAGGAGAGAAATGAAATTCATCCTAAAGCTACCACCATCCCTGCTTTTTTTTTAACCTGAAGTGCCTCCTGCTTGATAGCTCATAAGGGTATATTTCTCTCCATCATGACACCTACTACTGACAACACCATTTAGCAAGCCTTTGCATTTCTCATTTACTCATAAACCTGTCAACAGATTCCTTGATTTCAAATTAGTAAAACATAGTCCTGACCACACACAATTTTAAGAACCCCTGTTTTAAAGTATAATTAATGCATTTAGTACTAATCGCCAATTTATTTCCAATGCATCTACTTGAAGACAGGTTACATTTTTGGTGTGTGTGATTTAAAACCACCATTGTGGCTGTTAGTATAGTGAGGGGGAAAAAAGCCCAGTGGGGTATGGAAGCAGGAGAGAAGGCAGGTATTAGGACTGTCCCTCCTTATTAAACACCACCCTGAGAGAGCCTTTCACCTTGGTGAGGGCCACTGGTGCAAGGTCAGCTGACAGCACGAGCACTTTCATCTAGGGCATTGTATCCAGGGTATTTAGAGAAAACCAAGAGAATGAAGGTTATTGATGTATCTTGGACAAAGCTGGCCATTATATTCTATAGATCTGAGAGAGATTTGGTGTGAATAAAAAGCTACCAAGGGAGACCTGTAAGCATGAATAGGCACTACAGAAGGAACAATACAGCCTCCTGGGCATGTTCTTTGTGCCTGGGCATGGCTATGTGCTCTGCTGACTGCTTTCCCTTTCAAGATGGTTTCAGGGGACTTATAGTGTGTATGCCCAAGGCCTATACCTAAGAGGAGATATTGTGATGAAAAACTTCACCCAGGTCAGCAAATGATGCATCACAGAAAATATTTTGAAAGTCACTTTCCCATCCAAAAACATACCTGTGTCAGATAGTAGGACCTTAACAGTCTTGGGTGCCAGAATCCTGACAATCCATATTAATATAGCTTTATTTTTTATTTTTATCTCTTAGCCTTTTACCTTGCTAGATGATGGAAGAATGATGAGCAATATAATCATGTGATATATTCGATACATGAATTTACATTTATTTACATAAAGTTCAGAGTTTTTTTTTAAACATGAAATGATGTTTTCTTGGCTCATCTTCAAAAGCCTCCCCCCGCCCCTGCCTACCCCACCAAAAAAAAAAAAAAAAGGAATTCAGGTTTTCTCTACAGCCAATGTAAGAATCGACTTGCTTCTTCAATCTAAAGAGAATATTTGATCCACGCCAACATTTTAGGACTTTTCAGAATATGATTGAGAAGTAAATCTTGAAATATTGAACTGGACAGAAAAATGTTCATCCTCTTTGTTTATGATCACAAAAACAAACAATTTAATGAACTGACCATTAAATCAATGCTAATGTTAATCACTAAGAGTTAACATTGGCCAAGTACTGGATCCTGTTCATTGATTATTATCAGGTACTGAAAGTCACGCACTTATCTATGAGGTTATTAGCCAAGTATTTATTAAACACTTCCTACTGGTCACTCACTGTGCTAGACATTGGGAATATGAAAAGTAAAAAGAATCAATCTGCCGTCAAGGAGCTTATGTGCTTCAAACCAGACAATCCTTTAGGAAAACATCAGGTTTTCCATAGTTCTCAAGGCTCTAGTTCCTTCTGTTCCCTATCTTTGCTCCTGGTTTTTTTTTTTTTTTTTTTTTTTGTGGGCAGCAGCATCTAGTTAGGCTTAGGGTGAGGTGCCTATGTGTGTAGGTGAAAGGATTTTGCCAATTATATTTTCTGTTTATCTGTCCTACATCCAAGGATGTGTTGAAGCAGCTGAAAACAACTCAAGGGAACTGATTATTAAATTTTCAGTGTGGGCATTTACACCTTCAAAATTGGCAAACACTACAATTCAGAGCTTGATTTATTGTTTTGCTGATTGTCCAGACTTAAGAAAGTGAAGGAGAAAATATCAATGTTGGAGAATAAACTTAAAAGTCTATTGCGATTATTCATTCATTCATCTATTGTTTATTTATTTACTGATCTATCTGTCCATTTATTAATCTGTTAATCTATTTGTTCATTTGTTTATTTATGGAGAGCAAGTTGTTAAACATTTAGCAGCACCTCACCGGATTAGGCCACATCCCAACTCACATTTGCTGTTTGAGTCTGTGTGTATGTGAAAACCCTTAGATTCAAATAATTTTGTGTATTCCCACACTTAGGATTCGCATGTTCCCACCACTGTACTTAGCTTTAATAATCAGTAGATGCCTTAACTTGAAGCAAAGAATTTCTAAAATGGCATCATAAGTAATAAAATATCCCTCTCATAAACCTCTCTTACTACTACACAGAATGGGGACATTCTCCCACAACTACACAAAAATGTCAGTGGAAAGTGTTAATAAATATAAAATACACTAGTAGACACACACACACACACACACACACACACACACACACACACACACACGGACTTTAGGCAGCCCAGGTGACTTGCATCTCCTGCATTGCAGGGCCTCTATTGCTCTATTAGTGGTTTCTTTTGTTGTTCCCCTTGGATGCAGTAGTTATTGTTCTGGACTCCTTGGATTGTTCTTCATAGTTCAATTCTCAACTATTGGTGTTGGCTCTTTTATCTGTTCACAGAAGTCCTCCTCTTCCTGCCTTGACTCACTGGCCTACTATTTTCTGGGTGCAGTGTCCCTTACTGGAAAATTAGCTAGAATTTGAGATATTATGATTGATGGAGTTGGGGGGGGGGAGGGAAATCCATCTCAACTCAACATGAGTCAAAGAACAATTCCCTGTTAAGAGTGGAGTTCTTGGGGCAGCTAGGTGGCGCAGTGGATAGAGCACCGGCCCTGGATTCAGGAGGACCTGAGTTCAAATCCGGCCTCAGAAACTTAACACTTACTAGCTGTGTGACCCTGGGCAAGTCATTTAACCCCAATTGCCTCACTAAAAAAAAAAAAAAGAGTGGAGTTCTTTCATAGATAGCAAGAGTTATACTTCTCAGATCTGATTTCTATCTCAACTGACTGCGTAGAAAGTGTATCTCATTTTTAAAAACATAACAGTGGCTTGGTTGGTTCTTGTCTACCTGATGGCTGGTTGACCATAAATTTCATCAATTTTAGTTAAGAACTTCTTCACACTTTGTGAAGAGATAATAAGAATGTAGCCACATGTTTGCCTTTCAGTAAGACTGTAACACCTCACTATTGCAGTTACCTGATCCTTTTTTCTGCAATTTCATTAACTGGTCTAGAGGCAAATCAACTAATCTGAGGTCATGCCCCCCCCATTCCCCTACTCCATACTTCATGGCTCATAGTACCCCGGACCCACTGAGAAATACCACCTTCTCTTTGCTGATGGTTCAGTCATATACATGCCATTAGGGAAGCAATTACACAACATAACCTACCTGAATACGATTATTTATTAATAACCATAGAAGGGAAAAGAAAAAAACCCAGATATATTAAAACAACCAATATGCAGACTACCCTCCTTCACTCCTCCCAGACTCCAATAGTACTAAATCAGATTTTAGGCAAAACAATCTAGTAGAAATGCTTAGATTCATTGCCCCACTCTGCAGTACCCTTCCCCCATATGTTATCCCCCAAGTCTATTCTACTCATAGACAGATCTCTTGTATGGTCAATGTCAAGTTAGTTAGTGAACTCAGGACACAGGGTGTCTGCCTGACTGCTTTTCCTCACTCATCACTCTCTCATTGCCAATGAACTTTGATCCTGCCTTCTGAGTTCTTCCTCTCATGGCTGGCTGTTTTGCTGGGCTATATGAAAGCTGATTGCTCTAAAAAAAGTGACTTGATTATTCCAGATGGAATGGTGGTTAGTTTCAGTGGCAATACCAGGAATGGAGAGAAACTATTTCCATGCTCTTCATTCATCCATCTATTTTTCTTCTTCCTCCTTCTTCCTCTTCTTCTTCTTCTTCTTCTTCTTCTTCTTCTTCTTCGTCTTCTTCGTCTTCTTCTTCGTCTTCTTCTTCGTCTTCTTCGTCTTCTTCTTCGTCTTCTTCTTCTTCTTTTTTGTGTGGGGCAATGAGGGTTAAGTGACTTGCCCAGGGTCACACAGCTAGTAAATGTCAAGTGTCCAAGGTCAGATTTCAACTCAGGTACTCTTGAATCCAGGGCCAGTGCTTTATCCTCTACGGCACCTAGCTGCCCCCTTTCTATTCCTTGTTGAAAAGTCCTCTTTCCACCCTGATTTTGGCTCCTTCCAACATTGCCTTGGCAGCTGAAGCTTAGTGGGTGATCCTCAAGGAGTACCTATTACACATTCACTTGGCATCATGTAGGTAATAAAATTGGGTTGATTGATTTTGTCATGTTTGATAAAACTTAAAAAATAAATATAAATCTTAATTCCTTAATTTTAACCTATTCCTTAGATTATTTACAATCCATTTTTTATTCATTCTGCCTACTGATAATAACAGGACGAGGAAGGAACTATTCTAGTGACTTGAGAGACCTTGTAGGTATGTATATATTATGTCTTGCACACTATAAAATAATAATTATAAAATAAATGCTTCATAACCTGGATAAGTCAAAAGAAAAACTAAACTTGCTAAAGTCAGGAGACCTGGGTTTGAATCTTGATTTAAGAATTTACTAGTCATGTTATTATTAGACAATAACAACCTTTCTGACCTTCCCTCTCCTTATCTTTGAAAGGGGGAAGAATAATATCTGTATTGCCTATTTCATAGGGATGCTAAGAGGACAGCTCTCCATAAGTAATATATTTAAGGATTTTCATGAAATAATAGCATAAGAACTATTTTTTGTAGAGATCAATTAATCAACAAGCATTTGTTGTGTGCTTACTATGTGCCAGGCACCATATTAAGGGTTAGGGATAGAAAATGCTGATTCTTGACAGTTTTCTCATATACTACATCTTTGTACCTCTAGAATTATGCTGTCATTGTTTTATTTAAATGTTTTGCATGGCTGCTTATGGCAAAAATTGTGTACTTCATAATAATATACAACTTTTCTATTGGTACCTTTGACTTCATCATTTCCAATTTCCTTTTGCTCTTTGATCATTTCATATCTCTTTTTCTCACTCTCTCTCTCTCTGTCTGTCTGTCTGTCTCTCTCTGTCTCTCTGTCTCTCTCTCTCTGTCTCTCTCTCTGAGTGTGTCTCTGTGTGTCTCTCTCTTTCTCTCTTCTCTTCTCTTCTCAAATGCCTCCTTCTCTACTGCCTGGAACAATACTCTTGTGTCCTGATTCTTAAAAGTCCTTAAGTTTATTCTACTTTCATCCTATATCTTCTTTCCTTTTCAAAGTCAAATTCCCAGACAGTGTCATTTAAATTTGTTTCTATTTTCTGAGCCCTCATTTTTCAATCTTTTCAATTTGTCTTCTGACCCCACCATTTGATTGAGACAGTATAATTAAATCATCTATCAATAATTGACATTATTGACCATCACCTTCTTCTATATAGTCTCCTTACTTGCCATCTATAATATATTTCTCTCCTGGCTCTACTTCTACTTAATTGACCACTACTCATTGTCCTTTGCTTGGGGTTCATCTATATTTCACACACTAAATATACTGGCCTCTTATAGCCCTGTCCTGTGTTCTCTTCTTTCCTTACATTCTTTCCCAGTCATCTCATCAGTTTATGTGGGTTTAATTATCATCTCTACACACTTAACCACCAAATCTGCATATCCATCTCTGTTTTCTCTTGTACTGTAGTAATGGACCACTAGTTGCCTGCTAGGTATCTTTACCCCAATGTCTTATTGACAATTCATATTCAATGTGTTCAAAAGGGCACTCAGTAGCTTTTGCCACCAACCAATACTTCTACAATATGGTGAAGGCATCAACATCTTCTAATCACCTAGATTTGTAGCATCATCATTATCCTTGAATCACTCTTCATACCCATTTAGTCCTTGAGTTTTATTGATTTCCCCTGCATCTTATTTCTTGAATTCCTCCCACATCCATGTCTCTTCATCTGTTCAGTTTTCTCAACCTGAACACACACATACACATATATTACTACTCCAGTTTATGCCCTCATCACTTTTTACTTGGACTATTATAATAACTTCCTAATTTGTCTCCATTTTTCCAATCTTTCCACCTCTCCAATCCACTTTCCATTTATCTGTCAAAATAATATTTCCCAGACTTAGGTCACTCTCTTGTTGAAAAAGCTTTAAAGTCTCTCTATGGGCTCTAGGATAAAATTATAACTTCCCATCTTTATGTTTGGAGCCCTCCACATCCTAGGTGCAATATATAACTCCAATCTTTTTTCATAATTCTCCTCTTAATGCATGCTACATTCCAGCCATACTAGTCTAATGATATGGTTCCTGAATACAACATTCCATCTCCTATCTCTGTCTTTTCAGAAGCTGTAATGTATGCCTGGAATGTCCTCCCTTCCTTCTTAGATCCTTAGCTTCCTTCAAGGTTCTTCTTGCTTCTATGGTTAGCCTTTGCTTATTTCCCTTCCTCCATATGTTTGTACTCTTTTTTAAAAAAGGGAAATTTGAATGATACCTTTTGCTTTTATATAACCTACATTTCTAACTGTATCTTTCCCTCAACTCCTCCCAAAGAGCAACCCTTTATTATAAAGAAGAAAAAGAAAGTTCAGCAAAAAATAAATAACATATCAAAAAAGCTAGATGTTACATGAATTGTGCCAAATGTGTGGTCGTTACCTCTGCAAAGAAATAGAGGAACTGTTCTCTCATACTTCTTCTTTAGGGCCTACTTTGATCATTAAAATTTAACAAGCTTAATTTTTTATTGTTTTGTTGTTCTTATTTCTATTTACATTGTTCTAGTCATTATGTGTATTATTTTCCTGGTTTTTCATACTTCACTTTGTATCAGTTCATATAAGTTTTCTTACACATCTATGCATTTTTCTAATATTTTAAAAATATTCTTTTAAAAGGTTTATGGAAGTTTATTTTTAGTTTATGGAATAAAACAAGCATTTCCATAACATAGTACAATAAAAAAGACAGTTGTACATGAAACTGCAAATCTACAATGCACAACTACTTATTCCTTTCAACTACACAACAAAATAATCATGTACTTTTTTCTTTTTTTCTTCCCAACCACCAACCTAGAGATGACTACCATTACAAACAGATAGGCATATATAAATACACACACACACACACACACATATATACACACATGCACACATATACATACATATAAATGTAAAATTATTCTATATATACATTTATCAGTTCTTTCTCTGGATGCAGATGGTGTCTGCATAAACTTTCTATAATTAATTTGGATATTTACAATAGAAAAAATAATTTATTTGCTTAAAGTCATTCTTTAAACAATATTACTGTTACTATATACAATGTTCTGTTGGTTCTACTCATTTTGCTCTTCGTTATTTTGTGCAAATCTTTCTATGTTTTATAAAATCATTGAGCTCTTCATTTCTTATAGTGTAAAATATGGGCAGCTAGGTGGCTCAGGGGCAGCTACGTGGTGCAGTGGATAGAGCACTGGCCCTGGAGTCAGTAGTCCCTGAATTCAAATCCGGCCTCAGACACTTAACACTTACTAGCTGTGTGACCCTGGGCAAGTCACTTAACCCCAGTTGCCTCACTAAAAAAAAAAAAAAAAAAGAGTGAATGAAGAAAATTAAAATGCAATTGGGAAGTATTTAACAAAATAAATGAAAATATATAAATTATGTCAGTATGTAGTTTTCCAAGTCAATAAGTAGCATATAGGGATCCTTAGGTATGATTTAGTGGCCCCTGTATCTGAGTTTGACACCATTAATGTGGGTCATTCTTCTATCTGGTTGTTAAAAATTTACAATTCATTTCTTGAGAACTATTTGTTTACACACTTTGATCATCTATCTATTGGCTTTTGATTTCATACATTTTTGTATAATTATTTATATATCTTGAATACTAGACCCTTATCAGAAAGAAAAAGCCAATCCAAACATTTTACCCAGTAGAATTCTTTTCTTTTTGTCCTAGGAATATTACTTATTTTCAATTTCATATAATTGATGTTTTAGTTTTGTAATCACATCTTTGATTAGGAATTTAATTCCTAGTCATGGATATGAAAAGTATATGATCTTCTTCTTCTTTTTTGCGGGGGCAATGAGGGTTAAGTGACTTGTCCAGGGTCACACAGCTAGTACATGTCAAGTGTCTGAGTCCAGATTTGAACTCAGGTCCTCCTGAATCCAGGGTCAGTACTTTTTCCACTGCATCCCCTACCTACCCTGATTTGTTTCTCTTTTAATATTTTACTGGAATGATCTTGAATATTCTGGTCACATATCCATTTGAAATTATTGCAGTGTATATTTTAAGATTCTGTTCTAAACCTAATTTCTACCAGATATATTTCTATTTTTCTGAACATCTTTCCAAAAGTCTTTTCAAATAGGAAATTATTTCCTATTGATTTATGTTTTTGACATTTATATAATATAGGCTTTTAAATTGTGTATAGAGTTCTGGACTTGGAGTCAGAAAAATAGGAGCTGTAATTTTGCCTCACTTTGCCAGTTATATCACCCTAGGCAAGTCACTTAACTGCCCTTAGGCTCAGTTTCCTTTTCTGTAAAATGTGAATGATAGCACCTACTTCTCCTGGGTGTGGTTAGGATCAAATGATACAATTTATGTAGAATTCTTTGCAAACCTTAAATCACTATATAATTATTAGTTTATTGTTGCTGTTGTTTTTTCATTTGTTCCACCGATCTACTTTTCTATTTTTTTAAACCAAGAACAATGCTTTGGATGATTATTGCCTTTGTAATGTAGTTAGGTCTAAAAGTAACTATTTCTCTGTTAATTCCTATGCTTTTTTTGTCAGTGTTCTTTGGATAATGTGGATCTGATTGAGGGTAGCTAATGGATAAAGGATTATTGAAGGTCTCTCATCTGCCAGGGGCAGAGCAGATGGCTAAATTGGGAGCTACTTGGAAACTGAGATTAGACTGGTGAGAGACACCGTCTGCAGATATTGGCAAGTGCCATATTTAAACAAGTAGGCCAAGATTGTCCATACTGAAATCCTCAACCTCTACATTTCAATTGCAGTGAGAAATCTTGCCCCATTCCTTTCCTACAGAGTTATAAGCTTTAAATAAACTCATTTCTGAAACTTGTCTTTAAGCAAGGATGATGAAATTATACTGGTTCTGAAAACATGTTGATATTATTTCTTATTGCTTGATTATTAACTTTTGTCTTTGTCAAACAGTTTTACTTCTTCAATGCTATTCCTTGCCTGAGACTATTAGCATGGTGAACTAATGCCACTGGAATATCTAGACCTTTTAAAGTTAACTTTAGAAGTTCCCACTTTTCTAACCAAGAGGCAAAGAGAGCTCTACAGGGGACTTGCTATTTAGGATTCTGTATTTCAGAAACTGATTTCAATCCAAGAGGGTCCTGAGTTTGACAACAAGCTTCACAGTTGTATCAGCTCAAGTAATACATATCCCTCCGAGCTTTATATCATCTGAAAATTCAGTAAGCATACTATTTATGCCTTCATCAAAGTCATTGATAAAAATGTCAACAGAACCCATCCAGCACATGTCTATCCAGAGTAAAAATGAACCTTCCATTGCTTCCTTCTTTCTTCTTTAGAAAAAGAGCTCCCTTCCCAAAGGACCTATACTTTCATTGTCTAGGGCTTGGTTGGTCTCTCTTATTGTTCATCAAGGGTTTTGGCTGTTTCCAAAATCCTTCCCTTATCTTATATAGAGTTCCTTACTTCAGGTAGATTCTTGGAGATGTACTACATGCCCTGTTCTACACTTAATCCACATCTATTATCTCTTTGGCAATTCTGACAGGAAGATAGTAGGGAAGCCGATTGAGTCCACTGAGGAAGGAAAGGAAGTGTGAGATTTAAATTTGGATATAAGAGCATTAAATTCCCCCTTTAACTTTTCCCTTACATATCTCCCAGACCACTAAGAAAAAGAAGCCTCTGGGCTTTTTAATCATTGAGGGATTAGCTTTTATTGTTTGGGAATTAATTAGACAACAAAAAGGTGATACCGATTAGGGAAATAGGAAAGTAGAAATACAAATGAATAACTTAGATCTAAACTTAGTCTATATTCCATTATAAAACTCACCAAATCCCAAAACTGCCTGCCACGCCAAGAACCAGAGCCCACCACCAGAATGCGTGTGCTGCCACTACTGAGCTGAGAAGCCAGAGTGAGCGAGATAGACCCGACTTCCTTTCTCCCTCAGTTTTAAGTTGGCATCCCGGAAGTACAGCGTGCTTGGCCACCTCTCTGGGCAGCAGCAGGCTGACCACCGTTTATTGAGGTCTCCTCCCCAAAAGGGCGGTCCTTCAAAAGCTGTTTCAGTAGCATGTGCTCAACTCTCAAATGATTAAGCTAAAACTTCTGGGGTTTTTTTTTACCCCAGAAGGGAGTAAGATCCTCATATTGGGGCATCATTTTCCTTTTCTGTTACCCAATAGGAGCCCTCAAATTATTACTGACATTCTCTGTCTTATCAAATTCACCAGATATCTTGGCAGGAGAGTAAATCCTGTTTTCCTTTTCAAAACTCCATGAGCCCTTTCCCAGTTACATTAGCAAATGCGTCTTTATTAAAGATACAGAAAGAATTCTGTGATTCTGTTGGAAAGAACACTGGATTGGAGCCAGTATATTTTGGTATCTTTGCAAGGGAAAGATCTCTGTGCCACAATTGAAATAAAGGATGTTAGTTACTGAAACCATGACATTGGCAAAGTCTTAGCTTTGCCCCAGACAAGTTAAATAGCCATAATAAAGTCACTTAGTCTTTCTCTTTCTTAGTTTCCTAACATAATTCCTGTGACAGAGGTTACTTTTGATTTTGATATTATCGCAGCTAAGGATTTCCAAGAAGCAATGGAAGGAGACTTTCAAGGTCTCTCTGAAGAACTTTGGAATTGACTGTTAGACAAGGTAGACATTTGCACAGGACCGACCACCCAGCATGGTGTTCCCACATCAAAGAAAGTTCTGTGCTCTATGAGCAAAGCAGAATTGAAGCAGCTCAAAAGAAACATAAAATGCACAAATTAAGAGACATCTCCACTCCAAATGTTCATATGGACTATTGGTGCCCGATCTGTGGTAGTGCCTTCTAAACTGATTGTCCACAGTTGGACACGCTGTACCTTTTCCCCAGAATAGTGATGTCATCTTGATCCTCTTTGAGAATGAAGGACAACAATCAACCAAAGTCATCTAATTTAAAAGTCGAGCAAGTTCCTACTATGTAGAATTCATTAACACCACACAAGTCAGTGATAAAACTTGTAACTCCAAAGATAGGCTTTCTTGTCACAAGGCTAGTGATTCTCCATTTCCCTATGTGACATTAACACCATTGACTTCAGATTAATGATGATGCATTACTTAGAAGCTACCAGTCTGCTGTTGGTACCTATTGGGTACCAGTCCTCCTCATTAGACATGGAAACTTTGTTAATGTTGTCAGGCAGAGATGATAGCTGCTAGGGAACAGCAGTGTTGGAGGTCAGGGTAAATTTCTTTCTTTCCTTGCTACTTTCTTTAATTCTGCTGCTCTCAGCTGGCATATTTATGAATAAGGAAGCAACAATAGCATCCTGTGATGATTTCTCAGAAGCAGCAGCAACAGGGACAAAGGAAGAAGCACCCAGATCCAATTATATACAGGAAGAGCTGCCATTCACCTATGTGGCATGTTTGGAAGGAGCAGAAAGTCCATAGAGGCAATAGCAAGAAAGACAGAATTTCTTGTGGTGAACCAAAGGGACACCAATTGAGTTGTTGAGGGAGGTGGCTGCTAAGTTAGTGTGATTTTCATCAGAAACCAAATAAGTATGTACCTTGAGCCCAAACAGAAGTTTGGGTTCAGACTGAATTTAGAAGATATAAATGGGGATTAGTCCAATGAACCACAAACCCCAGGGTTAGGCCTTAGAGGAAAAGCCTCAGGACTAAAGAAGAATAATAACAGGGAGCAATATGTCTATCACTTTAAAAAGGAGACTTGGATTTCCCAAAAGTCATGAAATGTGCCTTAATGAAAACTTAACTACAACAATCAACCAATCAACA
Source organism: Dromiciops gliroides (assembly GCF_019393635.1). Classification (NCBI taxonomy): domain Eukaryota; kingdom Metazoa; phylum Chordata; class Mammalia; order Microbiotheria; family Microbiotheriidae; genus Dromiciops; species Dromiciops gliroides. The sequence goes on from NC_057862.1 coordinate 573,758,086, forward strand.
TTTTTTAAGAAAACTATGGACCTCTTCCAAGCATTGTTTTAAAATGCATAAATTGAACTAAACTACACTAAAACACATAGGATTACAAAGAAAACCAATTATATGAAATTACAGTAATAATTTTCCAGATGAGATGAGATTAGATCACTTGTCTGTCATGGATATTACAGGTGGGATTCATGATTTAGCTGGGCTGCACTAGATGTCTTATGAAATCCCTTCCAATTCTGAGTTAATGTGTACTTGGTGGGTGTTATGGGGAAAACAGATAGGGGTTTGGGATAGGGGTTCTTAGGAATTCCTCTTTAAAGAATTATACCCTCTTGCACACATCCAATTAGAATACTATAATAGTTTATTTAGGGGCTAGGGAAAGAAAACTAAGAGAGAAATCCTTGGACTTCTCAAGGGGAGAAGGCATGACACAGAAGTGTGGCTCTCTGAGATACCTATCTTCTCAAGCAGGAGACAGCAGATACTTTTATGGGGGGGGGGTGGTGATCATCTGACTGTGGAAAGTTCCTTTATTGAGGGAGGACCATCCCCAACTGGTGGAGGCTAGGGGAATTTGGGTGAGGGGAGGCAGCAGCCACACCTAATCTTATCTCCCCAGAGGTGGGGGAGAGTGGAATGAAGGGTGGTGGTCCTAGAGCTAGCTCGGTCTGGATCCAGTGTCACTTATCTCTTTAGGTGTGTCTGTCCTTGGTTTAGTTTCTCAAGGAGAAGGTTCTTTGATTTACCCTAGAGAACTTCTGGGTATGCTAGGCCCATAACAGTGGTGATGAAGGGGGTGTTCATGTGAGGCATGTAGAAAGATGGAAATTCTGGCACCTTGGTCTAATAAGCTGTGAGGAGAGATATCTAGTTGAGAGTCATCAGTTCCTGTAATAGTTCTTTAACTTTGTCACGGCTTGTAACTTCCCAGTGAATACAGAAGTGGAAAGGGAGAGAGAAGTTTATAATTGTATATGTAGATAACCTGATTTTCAGCCCCTCTATAACTGACTGATGTACCATCTTTTGCCCCTATCTGCTAAGGAAGTCACCCCATGGTGACTTTGTCATTTGTTTTTGGTGCTCTTTCTAATTACCTGTCAGATATTATAGGCTGGAGTTTGAAAGGACACACTTTTGCATTTGTATCAGGTTCTAGTTCTCTTAGAAGCAGTGGAATAAATTGGCTATTGAGCTCATCACCTGCTGCTTGTAAACTTAATACCCTTGTTCCCCATTTTCTATTTTGTTGTCTGGGAAGATAACTTACATGGGGAATTTTCAGCCATACATTTAACTGCAGACATTTCAGCAAAATCTTCCAGGAGGAATGACCAACATTTATTCACTTCTTTAAAAGCATCCTAGGGTGCAGCTAGGTGCCTAAGTGGATAAAGCACTGGCCATGGAGTCTGGAGGACCTGAGTTCAAATGTGACCTTTGACACTTGACCCTGGGCAAGTTACTTAACCCTCATTGCCCCACAACAAATAAAATCATCCTAAACTTACACGTTTCACTCAATTCACATAGATAAAATCTACAGAATGATAAAATTGTGCCTTCAGTTCTATAAAATAATTATTAAGGTAAATAAAGAGCCCAATAATAGAAAGCACCAACAAAGAGATGAATATGGTACATAGATATATTAAAAATAAAAACAAATTTGTTTTTTTTTTCTTTTTAGCTTTAATGGTTTTTAAAAAGATCATTCTCAGTTCAGGGATTGGCAGTCAATAAAATGTTAGCATAGTCTCGGTTCCTCTGGCTGTCTCTGTTGGGGTGTATTCATTAATTAATCCATTCATTACTATTAAAGCCTCTCTCAGCTCTTCCTATGTTTCCTATGAGCTTGACTCAGTTGATAGGATCTGGAAGTTCTGGAAGTTGAGAAGTCTCCAAATGTAACAAGCCAGGTGTGTGTGAAACCCCCGCACTGGGCTAAAGAATAACCCCGTGCTAGCCCCCTGCTGGAGAACGAACTCATCTGACAAGCGGTGTTTCCATTTTTCAGACTCCGAACGGGAAAGTCGGCTCAAAGGAGTCTTATTCAAAGTGTTTTCCAACGATGTAGTTCTGTGTGATAGTACCCAGGTGGTTAAAAAAGCAGCATTCAAAGATCAAAGCAATTGCCTTTCCTGCTGCCCACCCCTGCCCCCTCCTTCTTTTCTCTGCTTTGCACAATGAATGCTTCAAGTGTCCGTCTGGTATTTGATTCAGAAAGGAAACCTGCAGCACTCATGTCCACCGAAATAAACCAACCAACATTTTGAGCTGCCAACACTTTTGCCTATTACGTCAAGGCATCTCAAAAGTTTAAAGCACAGAAAAGCAACGTGTGTTTTTTGCTCCTGTAATCCCATGGTAAACATTAGGCAGACAACCTTTCTGGTTTGGAGCATTAAAAAAAAAAAAAGTACTGAATTTGAAAAGCCCTGTGAGTCCACTTTGGGGATTTCAGAAAGTGTCGTTTGGCCGTGAGCAAAGTTGAGAAGCTACCATTCAGCACACAAGGAAGGAGGGAAGCCGCTTGGCCCCATTCATAACTTCATAGCTACTGCAAATATCAGCTGATGAATATTTATGTTATCCCTGGCATGGACCCGAAAGGCAAACAGGAAAAAAAAAACACAAAACCCCCCTAAAGTTAGGAAAAGGTCGTCTGAACTCTGTGGGATTCCTTTACCAACACTTTCCATGCTTGAGCAGTGGCTGCTGAATGAAATCATTATGTGCCGGGACCCTGCACAGGAAAACAAAGTCTGTTCATTAGCACCTCGTACTTTGTTTGAACCTTGTACATTCATGGGGTTCTGAAAGGGAAACCCTTTTCCTGAAATCAAATGCACAGTATCTAGAGCCATATTTTTAAAGAAAATTATTGCAAATTGCTCCTCATCAAATAGCAGCTTAAATGGTTCAAAGAAAGAGCAAGTCAATGAAGGAACTTTTTTTTTTTTATGTGAAACGAGGAGAATATACGGGTTAAGCTAATTTTTATTAAAAGAGTTTCAAAGAAATCATTATAATAATGTGCAATATGTAACTATTAAAACCATAGGATAACATTCTATTTTTCTTGAAATATACTGGAGACTTAAGGCCCAATTCAGGAAAAAACAACAACCCACTCCCCCTGAAGCCCCTCCCAAACATTTATTGAAGTCAAATTTAGAAGGAATAATCAAATCTTATTCATTTAGAGTTTATTAGTCTAGCTATTTGTTCCTATTTCTTTTTCATACTGTCTTGTATTTTCACTATTTCACTACTCACTAGGACTCCACCCCGCCCCCCATGCAAATTGTTCAGAGGAAATAAAAAGGAGTTGCCAAACACTGTACATTCTACTTCCAGATATCACTCTCATCTATCTTCTCCTCCCCATTCTCAGGGTTACCACCTTAGATCAGCAGTTCATCTCCGTTTGCTTGTGTTATTAAAATAGCCTTCCATCTAATTTCTTCCTTCTCTAATTCATTTTTTTTTAATATAGTTTATGGCAGAAGTCAACCAAGTCCCTTTCTTGCTTAAAAAAATCAGTAGTTCCCTATTGCCTATTGGACTAAATACAAAGTTCTCTCATTTGGGACCATCCCTAGCTTTACTTTTAATTTATATTTCCAGTTTTTTTCATATTGCTCTTATAAATTATTTTTATGTTAATAACATTTTTATTTAAAGTTTTGAGTTCCAATTATTATCCCTCTTTCTTTCCCTACCCTTTCCCCCTCCTTGAGGCAGTAATCAATCAGATATAGGTTATACATGTTCAATTATGTAAAACATTACCATATTAGTCATTTTGTATAAGAAAACTCGATTAAAATTAAAAAATGAAACAAAGTAAAAAATAGCATGCTTCAGCCAGTGTTCAATCCATATCAGTTCTTTCTTTGGAGGTAGATAGTATGCTTTATCATTAGGCCTTTGGGATTGTCTTGGATCATTGTATTGCTGAGAATAGTCATTCACAGTTCTCCATCGAATAATATTGCTGTCATTATGTACAATATTCTACCTGGGTCGGCTTACTTCACTATACATTAGTTCATACAAGTCTTTTCAGGCCTTTCTGAAATCATTCTGTTTGACATTTCTTATAGCACAATAATATTCCATTGCAATCATATATCATAACTTGTTTAGTCATTCCCCAATTGATGGGCATCCCTTTGATTTTCAATTCTTAGCCACCACAAAAAGAGCTGGCATAAATATTTTTGTACAAATAGGTCTTTCTCTCTCTCTTTGTTTATGTCGTTGGGATATAGACCTAGCAGTGGTATTTCTGGATCAAAGGGTATGCACGGTTTTATAGTCCTTTGGGCATACATACTGCTTTTTTTCATGGACTCTCCTACCAGCTGTTCTTTGAATTCAACATGCCATTGTTGGTCTTCATGCATCCATGATGGATGTAACTTACACTCAGAATATAACCATTCATCAGCTCTCTCTTATAGAATCTTTACTTTCTTCAATGATCACCTTATTCATTTCCCACCCAGATGTACTCCTTTTGGCTTCTCCATCATGCTCCCAGGAATTTTATGGTATAGAACTTCAGCATCCTTCAAGTTGCCTCAGCCTTGGTATTCACACTTCATAAGTATCCTTTGTATACTTAACCCCTTTAAATGGAGAGTTGAACAAAGAGATAGATCCTTCTCAAGCCTCCATTTAAGGAAGGCAACCAGGCATATTGTCTCTTCATTTCCCACTGTGGTAAAATAATGGAATTTGGCAGATGCCTAGGGGTCTGATTTGATTGATTTAGTAGTGTTTGAATTGGGTGTAAATGAGGAGCTACTAAGTACCCACTTAAAGATGATTAGATTTGAGCCACACCTGGCCTGCACTGTCAGACCTAGTCTAACTTGTCCAACCCTGAGAAGGACTGTCCTCAGAGGCTGTGGACTTCATCATCAACAGGGAATCAGTCTCAGTCACAATACTTGAAGGACCTCTCCTTTGGGGGAGGGAGAAAAAGGGGCCCCAACAGGAAGTGGGGCTGACACGCACTCTCAGTCTCTCTCTGACCTTTTTGAGGAGCATTTGGAGCAGACTAGAGACTGAACAGCTGACTCCCATAGAAATTATGGACCCCTGGTGGTGAGTTAAATCCATCCATTTGAATTAGCTGAGCTGAAAGTGAGTTTGGATTTGAGACAACCCTTTTCGAAGTTAGGGAGATTATCCATTTTCCTTTTTCCCTATTCCCTTGTCATTGGCTTAATTAATTTCACCTTTGCTGTGTATTTTATTCCTATTGATAAAACCTGATTTGTGGAAAAGTGGCTGTTAAGCTCCTTTCTTATTGGTCTGGGAGAAATATCTAAAAAGGCAGTTCAGAGGGGAGGAAGTTTTGGACCTAGAGGTCCCTCATTATTTTCTGAACCCCAATATTATGGCGAGCCACCCAATTAACTCTCCACATATTAAATTTGGCCCCTACACCACCCAACTGTACTCCTTTGGATTTCTCCATCTTGCCATCAAACTGGGCACCTCTCTTTTCTTCCCACCTTCCCATTTCAGTTTCCTTTTTTGTTTTGTATTGTTTTTCTCCATTAGATGGTAAGGTCCTTAAGGCAGAGACTCTCTTTTTCTGTATTTCTATCCCCAATGCTTAGCACAGTGACTGGTATGGGATAGGCACTTAATAAATATTTATTGACTGAATGACTGGCACCACCTCTGTGTATCTTTTTCTGCTTGAAAATATTCCCTCTCTGCTTAAATATTCCTATATCATTTTGTTTGAATCTTTCTCTTGCCCCCTTCATTGATTCTCTTTTATCTCTATCCCCAAGACTAATGCCTGTACAGAGTAGAAACTCAATAAATGCTTGTCGTATTGTAATAAATTGTATTGCAATGTATTACATGATAGCAAATTGTATACCATTGCTTGGCCTTACCTTGTCTTGCATTTATATCATACATTATATTTATATATATCATATCTTATATTTATATTATATATTCTTCCCAGGATACTTTAACTGTCTGAGAGCAGGGACTATTTCAGGTTTTTCTCTGTATCCCAAGTGCTTAGTGAATTACCTCATACGTGGTAGATATTTCAAAATATTTTGTTGAATTGGCTTTGTTATTGAACTCATATCATATAATTATATTACATACTGGTACCTCTATTAACAAAGGCTGGTAGGAGAGGAGGTTAAAGCTAAAATAAGGTTTATGGCTCATTTCCATCATTCAGCCTTTCCTTGTTGTTTCACCATGAGTGATAATGATTGTGATTCCTTCAGCGATTACAGCTAGGTGGGGATAGTGGATACAGTGCTCAGTCTGGAGTCAAGAAAACCTGAGTCAAAATACAACTTCAGATATTTACTAGCTGTGTGACCCTGGAAGAGTCCTAACTTCCATTTGCCTCAGTTTCCTCTACAGTAAAATCAAGATAATAGTAACCATCTACCTCCCAGGTTTGTTCTGATGATCAAATGAGGTAATATCTGCAAAGTGCTTATCACAGTACCTGGCACATAGTAGGTATGATACAAATGTTAGCTATTATTATTATAGTTTTTGTTACTATTTATTATTATTAAGCTCAGATTACAGGATAGGACCTACTAAACCAATGGGTTATGGTGAATTCTGAGGACCTATGTTTGAATCCCTGTTCTATTATTTGGCAGATTTTCAAACCTGAGCAAGACACTTAACTTTTCTAAGGCTTTATGTTTTCCATCTGCATTATGTGACTACTCAGAGTAATCTTTGCAGATAGCATCTTTTTGTGTCCTTAATTTGGATATTTATAATAGATATTTATATATATATTTATAGTTTTTAGTAGTTTAGATAGCTTATTATAAATAGATATTTATAATAGTTAATTTGTTTGTTTACAATGGACAAAATAACATTCACTCAAAGTAATTCTTAAAACAATATTGCTGTTACTGTATATAATGTTCTCTTGGTTTTGCTCATTTCACTCATCGTTATTTCGTGCAAGTATTTCCATGTTTTTTTTCTAAGACCATTGAGCTCATCATTTCTTATAGTACAATAATATTTCATTTATCAAGAGCTCTGGGGATACAAAGAAAGGCAAAAATCAAACCAAAAAAAACCACAGTTCCTGCTCTCAGGGAGCATTCCCATAGTCCAATGGAGCGAACAACATGTGAATATCTCTGTACTTGCAAGATCTAAACATTATAAAAGGAAGATAGATCATCTCAGATGGAAGGGGTTGGATGGGTGGGGTCAAAGTAATCTACTAGAAGGTGGAATTTAAACTGAGTCTTGAAGGAAGTAAGGAATGCTAGGTGTAAAGGTGATGATGAAGCAGCTAGGTGGTGCAGTGGATAGAACCTTCCTGGACCTGAAGACAGGAAGACCTGAGTTCAAATATGGCATTAGACATTTACTGGCTGTGTGATTCTTTGCAAGTCACATAACCTCTATCTACCATAGTTTCCTCAGCTGTGAAATGGAGATAATGATAGCACCTACTTCCCAATATTTTTGAGAACATCAAATGAAATATTATCTATAAGTAACTTTGCAAACCATAAGGTGCTATGTAAAAGCTAGCTATAATAATAATAATAATAATTATTATTATTATTTAGGAAAACAGTGCAGAAATGTAAAAATTCATGGAGTTGGGAGATGGGGAATCATGTGTGAGGAACTGCAAGATTATAGAGTGCGTGAGCATAGTAAAATGTATAAAAACTGGAAGAGTGGGAAGGGCCATATTGTAAAAGGCTTTAAATGTCAAACAGAGCAATTTATATTTGATACTATAAGTAATAGGGGGCCACTGGAGTTTATTGAATGGAGAGAGAGGAGTGATATGGTCAGGCCTGTGCTTTGAGAAAATCCCTTTGGCATCTGAATAGAAGATTATATGATGTGGGCAGAGAATTAAGGCAGGGAGACCAATTAGTATAGTCATCCAGACTTATAGTACTTTACAGTAGTCATTGGGGTGCCTTCCCCCCTCCTCCCCCCATAAAGGGAAACAACTTTTGTTTGCTCTAGGGCCAAGCAAATCTCTCCTCTAACAAGTTATACCTCTCACTGACCAATTCAGTCTTCCAAACTTTTAGCACTCTCTTGAGGTTGAGGATCTCCTGAAAAAAGAAAGAACTTCACATTTCTGGAGATTTAAGCAATCTTCTCCAGCAAGCCGCAGAGACCTGGGAAGTACCATATCTTTTTTTTTTTTTTTATCACTTTTTTTTTTTTTTTAGTGAGGCAATTAGGGTTAAGTGACTTGCCCAGGGTCACACAGCTAGTAAGTGTTATGTGTCTGAGGCCGGATTTGAACTCAGGTACTCCTGACTCCAGGGCCGGTGCTCTATCCACTGCGCCACCTAGCTGCCCGGAAGTACCATATCTTAAAAGGCCAGGGTCTCCCACTGCATCTGGGGCCAACTATAGTCATTCTGATCTTTATCTCACCACTGGACCCAGATGGCTCCAGAGGAGAGAGTGGTGCTGGTGACTTTTCACAGCCCTGCCTCACAATCTAATCTTGATAACAACAATCCAGTGACCTATATAGTTCTCCGGACTTATATTAATACCCTCGATGGGTGTTTTTGAAAAGGAAGAGAATTCAGGGTTTAAAACAATTCCCTCCCATCCCTCAGATTTGTATAGTCCACAGAATTAACATCACCAATGAAAAGAACAGGCCCCCATACTGTGACTTTCTTCCTTGCTCCTCCTCACATCTAGCTCCCTTTTGGCTCAAGATCTCCCTTTGATCCAGAAACTTCTCCATTGGATCCAAGAGTCTTGACCAAGGAACTACTTTGCTTGGTCTAGAATTTCTAGAATTTCTAGAAACTTTTGGTCTAGGTCTAGGAGGTTTATTTTGGGAACTCTTTAGTTGATTCAGAATTGCCTTTGATGTTTTTGTGTCTCTGGAGAATATGGTCCTTTGGAAGGACCCAGGAACCTAGTAAATATCTCAGGGTAGCTTATCTCCCTTATGTGTGTGTCTCTAGCTCTCTTGCACTTTTAAAGTCTAAAGGTATAGCCTGGCTGTAGGAACTGTCAGTGAAGAAATCAATCACCTATAATGTGGTGTTGATGGGGCAAACCGAAGTCAAGCAAGGAATTCACATTTTATCAAAGAGATTGGTATCAATTTAAATGCAAGGAAAAATTCTTTGTCAATGAATGCTAATGAGGACCCTTATACCTTGTATAGGAAGATATAATAATAGTGAGAACAGAGACCAAATTGAGAGGAGAAGAACTCAGGGCATACATATGATGCTATGATGATGATAACAAAAAGCAGTACCTTGATATTAGTATGGTGCTTTAAAATGTATATAACACTTTACATATACTTTTTCATTTGATATTCACAACAACCCCATTCATTAGGTACTATAGGTATTGTCATACCCATTTAAAAGGTGATAAAACTGAGATTCAGAAACATTAAATGATTTGCCCATAACAAAGCCAGTGTCAGAGGGAATTTTGAAACCAGGTTTCATCTGTTCCATGTCCAGTACTCATTTTAGCACAACACTCATAATAAATAATTATACTATTAATTAAATATTTTAATGGTCACATAGTTATGACTATAACTAATATTAACATGATTATACAGGGAGTTCCAAAAGTTTTAGTGTAATTTAAGTTTTAATGGCACTAAGGAATACTTTGTATTGAACAAATGGTGTCCCTAGATTCCTGGTGTGTAAATTAAAAGATGAGTGAGGAATGGCCTTTTTTTTTCAGAGCAATGAGGGTTAAGTGACTTGCCCAGGGTCACGCAGCTAGTTAAGTGTCAAGTGTCTGAGGCTGGATTTGAACTCAGGTCTTCCTGAATCCAAGGCCAGTGCTTTATTCACTGCACCACCTAGCTGCCCCAGGAATGGCCTTTTGGATTAAAGATGAATGGGAAGGTATTCAAAACTACTTTGTTAAATGCAAACCATAGGGATGGTGTGCAAAATCAGCAATCCAGGCATCTGTTTAACTTATAGCTTACCTCCACCCCCAACACATTGCTTATCACAAGAGTGTGTAGTTGACAGTATGTGGACAGGCAGGTGGTAGTGGCAGGGGTGGAAAGGAGAACAGACAGACATTTATACTTTCAAATATTGTTTGAAGCTAATTTAAGCTTGTGTTGTTTTGATTTAATTTGCCATATATAGTTGAAAAGGAATGCTGACATGAAATATGGGAAGATCTGGAAAAATTTGCATTTTCTTCATGTTCCTCGGTTGGGTTGGGGAGGGTGGGATGGAGAGAGGAAAACAGAAACAGAGACAGACATAGAGAGGAGAGACAGACAGACAGAGGATCAGTAAATTTTTTAGCCTTGGCAGATATGCTTGCCAGGTGCTATGAATGTATTGAACTGTATGTTTGCTATGATTACATAATGTCCCACACTTGGTTCTTCAGTAGTGTTCCCATTTTTCTCAGGAACTTCCTTCTTAAAGACTCCTGAACTTTCCAGGACTCTTGTCAAGCATGGCCATGCAGAAGACTTATTATCTGAATTCTTTTTTTCTGCTTGAGACAGTAAATTAACTGTAAGAAGAGACTGCACATTGTTTACTAGTCCCTTACCACTTGGAGAGACAAAAAACGAAAGGGAATAATTTCCAGCTAAATATAATAAAATTGTCTCACCAGAGAGGAAGATACTTTCCCCACAATTTCCTGGTTTATCAAGAAAACACTCAGGGTGTAGACCTTTCAATGGATCTCTTGAAACATTTCTCCAAATATTAGCCAAAATATTGTCTTGGCCATGACCTTTTTAATTGGTGTAACCCTTCAAGAAGAAGCCTTGGCATTTGGCCTGGGAACACAACAAAGTTTGTTAACTTCAGAATGTTCTTTGGATGCTCTTTCAGTCTCCTTTGAAGGATATCTTTCCAAGTTCCAACTCTTATGCTTGGTATATTCTATAGCTCTGTCCTAAGCCTTTTCCACTTCTCACTTTACCTTCTTCCTCTTAATGATTTCATCAGATCTCATGGATTTAATTATCATTTCTATGAAGATGACTCCTAAATCTTGGTATCTAGCCTTCTCTTCTCTCCTGGACCCACATCTCCAATCCCTTTGTTCTGTGACTCCACCTGGATGTTCCATAGACATCACTCATTCAACAAGTCCCAAACTGAATCCACTATTTCAAAAGTACCACCATTCTTTCAGTTTCCAAGATTTGGAACCTTGGTATCAACCTCTGATCCTCTCTAACTAACCCCTCTCCCCCTCCACACAGTCAGTCATTGTTTCTACCTCTGCAACATGACTTCCTCTTTACATACTCTAAACACCAATGAAACCTAACTGACCTATTGAACATCAACTGAGATAATATTTTTAAAGCACTTGCTGCAGTGCCTAGCTCATAGTGGGTGCTTAATAAATGCTTATTTCTTCTACCCTCCACTTTCCATTTGGTCTATTAGGTGGGTGGGGAGAAAAGGAGAACCTAAGATATTAATATTGATAACAACTATGAAAATATTTCATTACTTCAAGGCTCTGTGATTTTAACATTGTAGATGCTCCCTCCACCACTTCAGAACAAAATCCCTCTCTGAATAGTCTTTGAAAGTTGCTGAGTCCAACAAATTCATCATTCTGTACAGCACCGGGTAACGAATCTCTGATTTAACTGGATCCTTAAACAATAGGCACACAGCACATCACCAAATTAATTGTTGAAACATTTCTAGTTTTTTAAAACCTCTCATAGTTTACATTCCACTGATAGTCTTCTCTTTTTTCTGTTTCTCTGCCAAGGAAAATGGTTTTTGGACTGAGGACAAATACCTAATAGGGAGTTCACATCCGTGATAAGTAAAAAGATACCAATAATATTATTTGATCCTTGCAACAACCCTGTGAAGTAGATAGTACTGTTATTCCAGTTTCATAGATAGGAAACTGAGGCATAGAGGAGATAAGATACTTGCCCAGAATTACTCAGCTAGTTAATATTTAGGATTTGAACCCAGGTATTCTTGAAGCAGGCACCTAAGTGTACAGAGTATTGGACCTGAAGTCAGGAAGACTTGAGTTCAAATCTAGTTTCAGGTTGTTGCCTGTAGGATATTGGGCAAGTCATTTAACCTTTCAACCTCAGTCTCCTCAGCTTCAAAATGGGTATAAAAATAGGACTTACTTCCCAGGGTTGTTGTGAAGATCAAAGAAGATAATATTTGTAAAGTGCTTAGCACAGTGTCTGGTACAAAATAGGTGCCTAATAAATGATTCTTTCCTTCCCTCCCACCCCCTTCACTCCAAGTTCATCATTCTATCTGTTTTGTCAAACTATATTTAGTTGCCTTTGATGAGTTCAAGTCACCAATCTCAGATAAAATATATCTCAAGGTACTGAAAGAATTGGCAGATGTGATCACTAAGTTATTAAAGGCAATCTCTGAAATATTATGTAAAATGGTTTTAAAGGACTGTGCAAATTCCCTAATTTTCAAAACAAAAGAAGAGAATGGAATACAGAAATTATAGTCTATAGTGATCTTGACTTCAAATCTTGGAAATATTCTAGAATGCAACAATAAAGGGATGGTTAGTAGATATCTGAAAAAAAATCAGTGACCTCAAAGAGATAGCATGGTTTCATTAAGAACAGATTAATCTCTTGTCGAATTATTTCAAAGGCTACTGGACTGGCAGATCAGGGGAATGCCATAGATATAGTTCACTTAGATTTTAGGGTCAAATAGCATTTGAAAAAGTTTCCCATAGTATTCTTTTGGAAAAGATGTTAAGATTTAGACAAGAAAATAGTATAGTTGGGTAAATTTGGCACTAGTTGAATGTCTGAAACTTAAGAGCAATTATTAATGATTTCATTTTCTCTTAGAAGAAAGATTCCAGTCATGTGCCTCAGTGATCAGTGATTGGCACTGTACTGTTTAAGTTAAAAAAAAACCTAATTCCTTGGATAAAGATATAGATGATATACTTTTCTAATGTTCAAATGACATAAAACTAGGAGAGATACCCAACACATTGTTTCACAGAGCTAGTATCCAAAAAAGACCTGAAGAGGCTAGAATGTTGGGATATATCCAACAAGATGAAACTGTATAGTCTTACAGTTGGGATAAAAAGTGGACTTCAAAATGGGGGAGGATTGGCTAGATAATAGTTTGTCTGAAAAAAAGATTTGGGGATTTAGTGGATTATCTCAGTAAGAGTCAGCAGCATGATATAGCCATTAAAATAACTAATGGATGTGATAGTCCTGTTGTATTATGCTCTGCTCAAATTTCATCTGAAATATTATATTCAGTTTTTGTGACTTCATTTTAGGAAAGACACTAATAATCAGGAGAGTGTTCAGGGTATAACCAGAATGAAGTATCTTGAGAATATCATATTATTTTGTTATTCAGTCATTTTCAGTTATGTCTGATTCTTTGTGACCCCATTTGGGGTTTGCTTGGCAAAGATGCTGTCTAAGAGACCTGTGAGTGACCTAAGACTGGATGACCACTTTTTGGGCATTTTCTAGAGGATATTTTTGTTCTTTTAAGGGTTGAATTAGATTACTTTTGAAACATCTTCTAATTCTGATGTTCTATTATTCCATGGGAATCCAGATGCCTTGATGAGGCATGTGAATAGGACTTAAGTGGAGGTTCAGCTACAATAACAAGTAACTAATAAAATAGACAACTATTTGCAAACATTAAGGGAATAAGGTTGAAGGAAGGCATGATGGGATTTATAATCTAATGTATGTCTTTCTCTATTGTTGTTTATCTGGGGCATGGTTTAAAAAATATAACACATTTTCTACTGTAGGTAGAAACATCTATACTATTGGCAACATCTATACTATTCACTTTATGAAAGAGCCAAATACTAGATTGCACTTATGTTAGGGCTAAAATTCTAGCTAGTCTGTCTAAAATATCTAATAAGTAGTCGCCAATAAATTATAAGCTTTACCAAGAGTTAGACTTTTAAGCATTTATTAAGGAGAATAAGAATTTGGTAAAGAGAGAGAGAAAGGCCTACATTCATCTATCTATTAAAGGGAGAGCACATTTCTAGCTCCCTTCTCCACTGGAGTCCTCAGGAAAGAGAGAGAGAGTCAGAGTGCCAGTCTCCCCTTCTTCCTCCCACAAGCAAACGTCACTTCCTGATGCCAAAGAAAAGATGCATGGTCTTGCCCTCAGAGACCTTCACCTCATGGCGGAGCTTTTCTACAGTAAGTCTCCAGCAGGTGGTGTCATTCCAACTGTTACACTTAGGAACCAATATACTGCTTCAGTATGAGAATAAAATTATAACTTTGAGGTTGGAAAAAGATAAAGAAATGAAATTCATAATTAATATCCCCTCCTAAACTTAAAATGTGAATATTCAAGAAAAATAAAAATACCAAAAACTCAATTCCACTTGTGAAACAGGCTATGTGACTCCAGGACTCCATAGGACAGTCTGAAAAAGTCTATCTTAAAGGGTTATCTACATGTATAGCATATATATTATATGTAATATATGTATATGTATATGTGTGTATACATGTATAGCATACACACACAGTGAGTACCATAATTTTCTATATCATTGAAATTAGTTGCTTGAGGGCAAGGACTGTGTTTTAACTTTTCTTTTGTACCCTAGATGCTTAACATTGTGTAACCACTTAAAAATACCTGTAGTTGACATAATTTTAAGCAAATATATTAAGGTTAAATGCATTTGATTTAATTACAAAATTTGAAAAAATAGATGTTGTCCCATAATGAGCTGTAAAGGGAATATTGAGTTGTATGTTTAATCTTTTGATGGTGATGCCAGGGAAAATAAGGATTTCCTCTATTAGATATTGGTTTGGAGAAACCATGGAGGGCACATAGTATGGTAGTTCTCACCATCTTGTGCGCTTCTATGGTGTAATGTCCTTTTCCTCTATGTCTTCACATTCAAATTTTACTTTGCTTACAAGACCCAGATCTAGAGGATCTGGAAAGGGCACTCAACTTTGAGTCAGGAAGCCCAGGTTTTCGTGGGAGGGCATAGTTTTCACCTTGATATAAACACCAAAAGATTAGGGATATTTTCCCTCCATTTCCTCTGAATGTCATTTATTAGAAAACCTTATGTAGGAAACATAAGACAGTATGAGAAGTGGCACAGTACTTAGGTCTTTTAATTTATTTTCAACTTATTAAAAAGTGTTTTATTGATGCTTTTTTGTTCATAATCCCCTTTTAACGGAGACTGGTAGGGGATCCAAATAAAATAAGTGCCAAGCAATAGCCATAAAACATTTCTGCTCTATTCATCTGGAAGGGCCCCACACAGAAGTTCAACATAGGGGGTAACAACAACAGCTAAGCTTTATCCTCTGCTCTTTTAGACTTAAAGGAATATTAAAATTTTCTCATATCACCTGATTTGGGGACTCATCAAATTCATCAGCCTCCCTTATACTTAGGTCACCATGGACAAGTCACTTAATCTCTCTGGGCCTTGGTTTCCCCATTCATAAAATTAGGTAATCAGATTCAACTTTCGAGTTCCTTTTCTGCTCTAAATCTGTGATTCTATGAAAAAGAGGAGCTTCCTCTCCCTCTCCATTTAATTGAATCAATTTTCTCTAATCTATTTGGGGGAGTGGGGATAAACATAAACAATTACTAATTAGACAGTAAGGAATTAGGGTTTGTCATCCTTGTAGGAATATGATGACAGTTAAAAGGAGGTCTTGGTGAAGGGAAACTAGAGTAAATAATTTTATAAGCAGAGAAGTTTATAAGTGGAGCTTATAAAGTTGTTTCTCTCCCCATTGCTGACTTTTCTCTATCATAGGGTCAGAGAACCCTACCTACCCCAGTTAAAATTTTAAAGTGAAAGCGTGAAGTGTTTTCCCCTTTCTTATATGATGCCCTAGAGCAGAAAGCCCCAGAGGAAGCACTTACTAGTGAACAAGGACTAAATTTATGGTTCTGAGTCTGCTACTAGCTTGCCATGTAACCTTAGCAGATGTACTGGTAAATGTTTAAAAACTTGCTCGCTGGAAAAATGCACACATAACACACTTTTAAGTTTAATCTGCATCTTTAACTTTCCCCATAATTTTCTTGAATCTAGACAATCATCTAAAAATAAATGAAGCTCTGATTTATAGTTTTTGCTTATTTCTATGGTGTAAATGTTCATACTGAGAATTTAACATTTTTTCTCTTCAAAGCTGATTCAAATAAGCCCCGGCACATCTCTGATCCTTAGGCAAGGTACTTCACTCCTCTTTGTCTCAGTTTCCTAATCAGTAAAACCAGAGAACTGCACTCAATAACTTTTAAGGTCCTTTTTATTTACTATGATTCAAGCCTAAAGTCTACTGTGATGCCTCTAGCTCAGAGTTGTCAAATATTTAGCTCTCAACATTCCAGAGGGATGTCTAAATGAGATTAAAATGTAATTGCAAAATAATTTTAAAAACAGATTAAAAATTCAATGGTGTAATTGTTATTTTTGTTGAATCATTTCAGTCTTTTCTGACTCTTCATGACCCCATTTGGGATTTTCTTGGCAAAATTACTGGAGTGGTTTGCCCTTTCCTTCTCCAGTTCATTTTACAGACAAGGAAACTGAGGCAAACGGGGTTAAGGGATTTGCCCAGGGTCACACACCTAGTAAGCATCTGAAGCCAGATTTGAACTCATAAGAATGAGTTTTCCTTATTCCAAACCTAGTGCTCTACTCACTGCACCATCTAGCTGCCTACAATAGTATCTAGATGATGTTAATATGTGTTTTTCTAAGTCAGAATACCACTGCAGGGATCCTTATGTACAATTTACTGGTTCTATTTCTCTCTGAGTTTGACACCATTGCTTTAGCTTATATTGTTCTTTCCTCTTCTTGACCTCCCATTACCACTAGGACTTCATTTTTGACCTAGACCTTTTTGTCCTATTCTATTTTTCATTCTTCTCTCATTATTTTATATGGGTTATTCTTGCTTTTTCAACTGAATCATAAATTCCATGAATTAGAGGTTGACTTGTATACTTTTTTGCTATTCTCAACATCATTTAACATGGTTAGATAGATAGAGTAGGCACTGACATACTTGCTAATTGATTACAACTTAAAAGGTGAGAAGAGGCATTTAAAAATAATAGACATATGTAATACTTTATACTTTTTGAGGCAATTTTACATACATCATCTCATTTGATTCTGAGGACAATCCTATAAGATACAAAGGTCAAGTGGGAAGGACTGAGCCCCTACCCACGTTTTTTGTAAACAGATGGGAAAACTGAGACATAGAGCTGTTAAATTTCCAAAGCCAAAGTGCCCAACAAACAAATTGTGGAGATTATGATTCCCCCCCCCCACCACCACCATTAGAACACACTGCCTTTTTTGGGATTGACTTTTCTTCGGAAAATAAGTATTGTAGGTGTCTATGTGATTTTCCTTATAGAATATAAGGTCTTTGACGGCAAATACTATTTTCTTTTTGTTTTTGATCACTACCATCTGGTACAGTGACAGGTACTTATTAGGCACTTGATGCTGAACTGAATATCAGATCCAATTTTGGTTAAGGCATTTTAAACCTTAAATTTCATTTGACAGATGCCATTTTGTTGCACCCAAACTAAATGATATATCTAGAGTAGAAATTTCTATTTTTAAAGATGGACTAAAAGAGTAAAATTAAGTAAAATTCAACTAATTAAAGCTATACTAATGCAAGAAAGTAATCTTTTAAGGTTTGGTTGTCTAGGAAAAGGTTGGGCAAACTATAGCACATGGGTCAAATCCAGTTTCCTACCTATTTTTGTATAGCCTTTGAGCTAATAGTTTTTTTTTAATCTTAGCTTTTGGGGCCATACAAAATGAAAAAAGGCAGTAGGTTGTATTTGATCCATGGGCCATAGTTTTCTGACCTTTGGTTTAGGGCATAGGCCTTCCCAGAATTATAAAATGATTAGTTACTCTGACTCAGTTTTCTGAGACAGCAATCACTATTTTGGATGTGACAAGTCATAAAATATTAGAACAAATGGAAATTTGTGATTTATAGGTTAAAACATGCTGGAGAATTTTTGGTAAAAACCTAGAGGGATGTCTCTCTCTCTCTCTCTCTCTCTCTCTCTCTCTCTCTCTCTCTCTCTCTCTCTCTCAATTATTCTATGATTATGAAACAAATGTAATTTACCTGATTAGAGACAGAAGATGAGAATTTAGTTATTAACCATAAGCTAAAGTGGGTTATTCATAGAAAGGACCCAGAGTCTGAACCCAGGAAGGAGAGAGGGAGAGAGAGACAGACAGAGAGAGAGAGAGAGAGAGAGAGAGAGAGAGAGAGAGAGAGACAGAGACAGAGACAGAGAGACAGAGACAGACAAAGAGAAAAACAGAGACAGAGGCAGAGAGAGACAGAGATGTGAAAAGACAGATTTCAGAGCAATGTTAAAGGGAGAGCGAAATTCTCTATATCATCCCTCGTTATTGCTGAGAAGTAGAAAAGGAAAAGAAGACTCCTACAGAGCTGAAGAGGCTTTTGCCAATTTTAGAATACAATAGTAAATAGTAGTACTAATGCTGAAGGTATTATCTAACCATAAAGCCAGAAGTGATGGTTGCTACTGAGGAATAAGTTCCGGTGAACAGCAGAGGAACAGCTAGGAAAAACAGAATCAGAGGTCATCCAATGGACTCATTAGTTTGACTTAGGCATCATGCCCAGGACACAAATGCCATATTCATCAAGGAACTCTTAGACATAATTACTAAGTCAGAAAGAGGACACCAATATTTACATTTCTAGAATTTGCTAGCTACCCCGACCTGTGGGTTTTTTTTTCACTTATGTATTTCCCTACCACCTTTCTGTATGTCTGCACACTCTTCCCCAGAGATATTGAATGCATTTATGGGAAAGTGTTATCCAGGCTTATGTATTGACTTATGTATTTGTTTATTATTGTTATATTTACCTTATTATAAGGAGCTATGATGTTCTGAAGCTTATTGCTTTCATTTTATTTAAGTAAATAGCTATGTTTAAGGTCTAATAGGTTATCACTGTGAGTGGCTATGTTTGCATAATAGGAATCATGCTGCTGGGGTTTTTATAAAAATAGTAGTGAGTAGGGGGAGAATAACCCCACTGTACCGGGGTTATTTCTAGGTCCCTAAAAGAGTTTGAGTGATTGAGCTGCATGGTGATAGTATTTCTTTGGGAAACCAGATTTGCCAGTATTATGGCAAATTGAGGCGACTAAGCCCGAGTGGCCAGCTCAGAGAATGAATGATGTGTCCCTGTTTCCTGTGTGAGAAGTAGGATGAGCTATAGTATCCGTGTTCACCCCTAGAAGGATGGATGATTTGAATCATAACCAAAGTTTTCCTTATCTACCAACTTCCTTCTTCCTTCACAAATTATCAAAATTGAAAGCAACATATAGAAAGAAACTTAAGAAAAAAAATTATATTCAAGGATCTCAAGCTCTTTAAGAGAATCATTTACCTTGAATAAATAGGTTAATTACATATTTATGTTAATTACATATTAATACCAATATATTTATCTTAATTATGTATTTATCCAAGGTAAATGATTAGACAATCATATCTGTTTGTAGGGGGAGGGAGATTTTATTTTGTTTTTTACTTAGCTAGCTCCTTGGACCTTTCTTTTGGGGAATATGGGCCCATCCTTCTACCCTAGGTATAGGTGGTGACCTGAAGGTAATTTTGATAATCTTCCTCAGTCTTTGTCAGAGAGACTTGTAAGAGCTAAGAAGCAACAGAGGAGAAATTTGAGGTGTCTTTTCAAGATCTTAGATTGCTGGGGAATGATCTGGCAGGAGATGCCTAAGGGAAAGTGGACTTCAGGTTTGAAATGACCCTATTTGAACCTGATTTCAGTGACAAAAACCTACATGGACATGAGAGACAAAGGGTATTCTAGATCTCTGATGAACTTCTGGGAGAGCAGAGGACAACAGGGAGCCATAGCACTAAGGAGAATTCCAGAGGTGGGGGTGGGGCAGTCTTCTCTGGAGTTGTGTTAAGGATGTGACTCAGGGAGTCTCCTGCCAAGGCAGGGAAACTCTGATGTAGTTCTCTCTGCAGTGGTAGTCGGGGGCCCATAACAGCAAAGGATTTTCTCTGGCACAATGACTCTTGATGTCATTTGCTGAGAGCTGTCAAAACAACAGAAGGAGCCACTTGCAGGGGGAACTTCTAATCGTATCCAATCTAGTCATCAGTATTTATTAATCACTTACTAAGCAGCTAGGTGTCACAGTGGATAGAGTGCCCATCCTGGAGTCAAGGAAGACCTGAGTTCAAATCTGGCCTCAGACACTTGCTAGTTGTGTGACCATTATACTTGGCTCAATTTCCTCATCTGTAAAATGAACTGGAGAAGGAAATGACAAACCACTTCAGTATCTTTGCCAAGGAAACCCCAAATGGGGTCATGGAGAGTCAGACAGGACCCAAGTGACTAAAGAACAACAACAACTAAGCAGAAGATGGTGTGTTAGGCACTGGGGATACAAAGATATACCAAAAAACAATCCTTGCTCTAATGAGGTTCACGGTTTTGGCGGGGAGGAGGCATAGAAAATAAACAAATAATAGAAATGGTAAGGAAAGGCATTCCAGGACTGGGATTCCAAAGTCTGGAAGGTAGAATGCTGAGTTAAGTGTTGTGGGATATCCCTGTTAATCTTGCTACTAGGCTGGCTGAGGGTGGTGGACCTCTGAAGCTTTAGAATTCTGACCTGCAGCAAAACTAAAACCATGGATGTTTGCATTGATTCAGGAACTGAGATGGTGAGCCCCCAGGTGCAAAGGGGTCACCTGGCTGCCTCATCAGGGTGAGCGAACTCAGATCTACAAGGAAGGAGGTCAAAGCTTCCAGGCTGAGCTGCAGCAAGATTGGGTCCATGCACTTCCTGCCTGAGTGATAGGGAGAACCAGTCTTATAGATTAGAAAAACAAGATGGAATGCTGAGATAAAGGAATAATACCCAGTAAGGCCATTTTGACTGGAGCACTCAGTGCAAGAAATGGATTATGAAATAATCCTGGAAATAGTAGGATGGGGTTAGATTGTGAAAGACTTTAAATACCTAAAGGAAAGATTTTATCCTTGAGGTGGCTGGGGGCTCTTGAGTAAAGTCTTGCACTTTAGCAAGATTATTTAATAATGATGATTGACTATCACTCTGTTTGGAAAGCACTTGAGGTACATTATTTAAGCCTCACAACAATCCTATGAGATAAGGGGTTCAGATGTCATAATCTTTATTTTATATTTGGGGAAAATGAGATTGAGAGAGGTGAAGTGACTCCCCAAGTTTATATAGCTAGTAGGTATCAGAGCTAGGATTTGAACCCAGGTCCATGGCCATACAACCTTTGGACTTGAAGAGGTGCCACCTATTGGGAACTCTTCTTCTTGACTGTCCTTAAATAAAAGGTTTTATATAGTTCTCTGGGATGGCTTGCCCTTTGAGCTTCTTTGGTGATTTCATTTTTGTTTTCTTAAATCCATCAATATAATTTTCCTTCTTGGAGTTTTGTGAATTATTATGCTTTCAGGGGAATCTAGTGACTCCATACTGGGCATGGTGATATAGTGAATCTTCCAGATTTTCTGGTGGTGGGAACAACAGAGAGAATAAAACAGAAATTCTTCAACCTATGCCTGGGCCTTTCATATCAAGTGAGAGCCTCTGATACCAAGCTTACATCTTCATTAAAATCGTTCCCCTTAGGATTGTTACTTAGCCAAGACTTTTTAAACTAGTTTGAGTACTGTGTATATTTGAAAATAAAAAAAATATTTTTTTCTAAAAGATTACATATTTTCAATATATTTCACTAGTTTAAACTAGATCCTTCCCAATTAATCTGATATGATGATATAAAGACACAGTTAAAAATGTATTTTCATAATGTCGATGTTGTTACTATTTAGGCAATAGTGTGCAAAAATCAACATTTTAATTAATTTAGGGTGGAGTTAAAGTCAAAAGCTACAATATTTGGATAGAAATGAGCCCTGATGATATCCAAAAGACCCCTAAAAAGTCAAAAGAGTTAAGCAATTTATAATTGCTAAAATTTGTGTAAAACTATAAAATACTCATTTTCTTCCATTTTCCTTACTTTTCAAAAGTCAAAGATTCAAAATCATCAGGTTAATTATGCATTTACTTTAAAAAAAATAAAAAGGTGTTTACTCATTTGTGAACCAGGACTGTTCTTGCCCCATGGCAGTCAGAATTGGGTTCTACTTAACCTCTTCCAGCCTCTGTTTGCTCATGAGAGAGTAAGATAAGTTTTTTCTCTAAGATCCTTTTCACTTCTGAAAAAAAATTTCCCCCTTTGATTATATGTTTCATTTTTACATAAAGAAAAATTTTACATGTTTCTTTGATTTAAAACCAACATCCTTTCCTCAGTTGTCCAGTAGATGGTACTATAACACATGGTTTGGCCCATCCTGTTTTGTTTTGTTATGTTAATCATTTTATTATATAATCTTCTAATTCTACCTCTTGTGTATACACTTTCAGGCAAGGTTGCTTAATTAGTAACAGCAATAGAGAAGCTCACATTCCAGCACCTTTAGAGAATAGGAACCCTGCACCGAATACCAGTTCTCTTCTTCACCTGCATTTGTCAAGAGGAGGAGAAAAAAAGTTTTTGATTAAGGAAAAAAGGAAAAAAAAATAAACAGGGATCGGTAAAATTCCAAGGTGGATTTAACTTCCGTTATTTTTAGTTGATGTTTCATTGCAAGAAAAAAGAGACATAAATGACTGTTAGAAAAGAGGGTGGGGGAAGAGTGTGTGTGTGTGTGTGTGTGTGTGTGTAGGATGTCGTGGGGCTGTAACCCCTCAGGTCAAAGTCAAGTCACAGAGTTATTGTGTTTATGAGTCTCAAAGCCAGGTGGCATTGCTGGTTTGGACAAGGCCTCGATCGACATTAACTGTGGTGAGGGTACTTTTAGTATCATGGGTATGGGGGGGCGGGGAAGGGAGGATCAGTACGGTCAAACAGTCCCTTGAATTTCAGAAGTCTTAAAAGGTAGATGTTTTCTTGGAGCCACAAATAATATTTTGACTTTACATGAGGGCATATGGGTGGGCATTAGCAGTAGTTATTGAACCAACGGCTATGTTCTTATTCAATGACAGGCATTTTCATTTCATAAAATGTTAGTGTGGTCTCCTTCAAAGTATCCAACAAGGGTTCTGTGTTTGCCTATAAGTAATCCAGCCTCTCCCTAGTAGTGGGACTTCACATCCATAGGTGCTAGTGACTACCTTTCTGTTATTATCTCTTATCTACTCTTCCCAGTTATTACATATTACTTCCCCTGTTAGAATGTGAGTTCCTTGAGGGGAGGAACTATTTTCGCTCTTCTTTGCATCTTTAGGACTTAGCTCAGGGGGCAGCTAGGTGGTGCAGTAGATAAAGCACAGGCCCTAGATTCAGGAGGACCTGAGTTCAAATCCAGCCTCAGCCACTTGACATTTACTAGCTGTGTGACCTTGGGCAAGTCACTTAACCTTTATTGCCCTGAGCAAAAAAAAAAAAAAAAGGACTTAGGTCAGTGTATGACACATGCTAAGTGTGACTGACTGCTCTCAAGTACTGTCACTTCTATCCCAAAAGTCAGGTTACACCGCTCTCAGGGATCCCACTGGGGGTGTTGGGGAAGACATCACCCTAGAATCTGTAACATTTTTACTTAGTATCTCTAGGGTCAGAGCTCACTGGTTTGACTTCTAATAACACTTGGGAATGGGGAACATAGGTCAAGAAAAGAGTAGAAATTGGAAGTCTTAGTGATCTCTCTCTGTTCCTAGATTATATTTCCTGAAATTGTTCAGTTATTTCATACAGGGCCAAGTCCCTGAACACAGCCACCAAGAAATGGACTTGGTTGGGGAGCATTCTTGAGTTTGGGTACTCACCACTGTGTTGTCACTAGGGAGCATGAGAAGCGGTTGGAGTTGGGCAGTTACTATTGTTTCTCCCTTATCTTTGAAAACTTCCCCTGGGGCAAATGCTCTCCAGGACTGGCTTACCTGTGTTTTCTGGTATTTGCCTCTGTGTCCCTTATGAATTGAAAAGCAAGAGCTCAAATATTGTAAAATATTGTAAATTGGAAAATATTGTAAAAGTCTGTTTTCTGGGCTTTTTCTATTCTTCTTGAATCAATGAGCTAACAAATCAATTGATATTTATTAAGTGTCTACTAAGTGCATTATAATGGACAGAGAGCTGTCCTCAAAGCTCAGAAGCCCTGGTTTTGTGGCCTATCCTTCTG
This sequence comes from Dromiciops gliroides, assembly GCF_019393635.1. Classification (NCBI taxonomy): domain Eukaryota; kingdom Metazoa; phylum Chordata; class Mammalia; order Microbiotheria; family Microbiotheriidae; genus Dromiciops; species Dromiciops gliroides. The sequence continues at coordinate 573,782,444 of NC_057862.1, forward strand.
ACATATACAGGCCATGCATCAGTGGGAAGGTCCCTTAACCTCTCAGTCATCTAGGTGACTCTCTAAGATTAAGTTGCAGAGAAGATGTCAAATTATGTCGGTGGAAGGGTTTCCTCACCTGAGAGTTCCCTTTACCAATGAAATCAGAGGTCCAATCGCTATTGCTTTCTCATGTGCTGGGTAATGTGCTAGGCACCGTGAATAAAAATATAAAGGAGATAGGTCTTGTTCCCAACAAGCATGTTCTACTGACCAAATTCATGAAGTCTTAACATTCCTTCCACCAATGCCTAAGATTTACTTCAGGAATGGTCATGGGCTTAGTCAGTGTTGTCACCCCTACATGTTGCCCCCTCCATTTACAAAGGAAGCTTTTTACCTTTTGATGTATTCTGGTACTTAGCACAATGCCTGGCCCATGTAAATACATAGTAGATGCTGCTTTGACTGCCTGGGCAGTAGGTCACTCTTATATCAGGGGTTTACATTAGGGCATTGCTATTAGGAGATCCCCTGGGGCAGTTGGAGTTTGGGAGGAGGGAGAAGAGAGTGTCTCACCTGTTACTATAGGGAAGAAGACGAACCTATCTCTCCTGCTCATTCTCACCCTATGCCTTGGGTTAATAATAGCTAACAGAGAACATTTATATAGATTTTAAGGTTTCTGATTTTACAGGAATCATCTCATTTGAGTCTCACACCTCCATTTTACAGATGAGGAAACTGAGGCTGAGAGAAATTAATTGACTTGCCCAGAATCGCATAGCTGGTCCAAGACATGATTTAAACTCATATCATCTTGACTTTAAGTCCAATGCATTATCCACTATACCACCTAGCTCACCTGAGTTAGAAATCCTAGGCAGTCTGTCTTAGACGTACACAATTCCAAAATGAGATGCACCAGGGATTAGGGGATTAACACCTGTTGCTAGAAATGTTTTCCTTTTAGGCAGACTTGTTCAGAGGAAGGGTGCTCACCTCTGGAAAGAGAGGGGAGGAAGGGCTAACAAACATTTATTAAATGTAGGTGTCAGGTATGTATATATCTAAATGCTTTACAAATATAATTTTATTTGATCCTCACAGCAACTCTGAGAGGTAGGTGCTATTATAAATATCATTTTACAACTGAGAAAACTGAAGCAGACAGAGGTTAAGTTACTTGCTCAGGGTCACACAGAGACTGGATTTGAATTCAGGTCTTCCTGTCTTTAGGCTCAGTGCTCTATCTACCAGGTTACCTAACTGCTTCTAATAAACTCTGACTTTACCACAATGAGCCCCATGTCAGCTTACAATGTGCAATGGCAAAACTCTTCTGGAGTTTAGATGAATTACCACCAGCTTCCCATTGCAAATGCAGCATTGGCCTGGGCCAGGCCTTGGCAAGGTTTCAAAGTTGGAAAATCTTTATTTTCAACCCCCTCCCACTTCACTTTTAAGCAATTTTCTTTTTCCTCTTTCAGAGGCCCCTCCTGGGTGTCTAGTGCCCTTACACTCTGTCTAGCTAGCTTCCCTTACTCTCAATAAAAACTTGCTCTCAACTAGCTGTCAAGGTAGAGAGGCAGTGTTGGTTAATTCATATAGAAGTGTAAATGATTGAAAGGGCTTAATCTGAACCCCACTTGGGGAATTTACATTTGAATATGGAGCAATCTCTTAAGCCCAAAGTACAAATATTTAATGATAAAATGTCAAGTTTTGGTATTTCCCCAGGGAAGAAAATAGTCTTTTCAAAAGGGTCTGAGCATGGCTATATAGGAAGCCTGGCTCCAGAACTTGGTGCAAGTGGCCCTCTGGTGACATGTTCACCTGTTTGTGCATCTTCATCTTAATTCTAGGTGTAAAGGCACTTAGAGTCCTGCCAACGATCCCCTCTGTGACCTTGGGCTAGTTGCTACACTGTTCTTATATTTCAGTTTCCATCTTTTATAAAATGAAGGCATTGTCCCCCAACCCTTTCACGTAACTGTAATGTTGATAGGATTAAGATAAATGCTGTAGGAAGCTTTGGAAGCAATAATGCTGGCTATCTCTAAAGTCTTATAGGAACCTGATAAGAGTTTATTATTTTTTTTCCTATAAAGGAAATTAGTGTGGGAAAAGAAAAAAAAAAGGGGCCCTTATACATTGACCAACTGGAACTCATCTAGAGGAGGGTGGGCAGAATAGTGGGAAGATTGGAGACAGTGACAGCAACCAAGAAATCAACTTGGGGAAATCAAAGGGGAGTAACGAAAAGAGCATTGGTTCTAATCCTCAAATTTACTATGTATGTGATGTTGGGTAAATTATTTACCTTTCCCCCTTCTTCTGTAAATGAATGAGTTGGACCTACCTGACCTTAAGGTTCCTTCTACATCCAGATCTATTAGCTTTCGAAAAGAAGATATTTAGGAGAATCAGGATAGTTATTTTCAGGATTTAGGGTTCTGCTTAACTGCAGAGGGCAGAACCAAAAACTCTGGGAAGAAATTGCTGGATTAGCAATTTGTGCTTTTGATATGAAGAAAAACTTCCCAACATTTAGAGTTTCCCCAAAGTGGAATGAACTGCTTCTTGAAATGGTAGGTTCCCCTCAACTGGGGATGGGCTGACCACTTGCCAGATATAGGTTGGACAAGTTGACCTCTGAGGTCCCTTCCAATTTGAAAATCTGTTTCTATGATTTGAGAGAAGGATGGGAGTTGGTGTTAAAAGTATACTAAAGTGGGGCAGTTAGGTGGCACAGTGGATAAAGCACCAGCCCTGGATTCAGGAGGACTTGAGTTCAAATCCAGCCTCAGACATTTGACACTTACTAGCTGTGTGACCCTGGGCAAGTCACTTAAGCCCTCACTGCCTGGCAAAAAAAAAGTCTACTAAAATGAGAGAAAGATGGTTAAATCTCAGAATTGATGGTTTCCCTAGTAGAGGAAAAATGTCATTTTCTGATAAGAGAAGTCTCTGTTTTCTTACCAGCAGTATCTTGTGGTAAAAGGGAAAGGATCCAAGGTGCCCAAAAGATAGATACACAGCAAAAGGCATAAACAAAATTGAGCAGCTGGTTTTGTTATTTTAAAAAGCTGTAAAGTTGAAAAATGACTTTCAAAGCTAGAGATGTACACAGATTACCCTTCTTCCACAGTTATGGGCGCTTAGGGCTTTCTGTGTCAATTTAACATTTTTTGAAGTTTAATATCTCAGCAGTGAAAGGAAACAGAAACAGCACATTCTGAACCAAAGGCTTCTCTCAGGATCCCTTGGTACCTAGGCACAATAGGGTGAGTTAAGGACAGAGTTAAGGCATTAACTCTCTGTTTCCTGTCTTTTGTTAGTTTTAGTCTGACACTTAACATTATTTCAATGTGGGCTTTTGTGTGGGAATGTCTTTGATTTTTTTTTTTACCCCTAAAGAATGCCAGCTAGTGAGAAAGGATTAAAAAAAAAAGAAAGAGCCCTCATAATATGTAATATATATTTTAAGAAGTGATGTGGTGCTGGCATTTTTTCAAAATCAAGGGCCTCAGACAAGTGACCTTGAAATGGCCTTCCCTAATACTGTAAAGGGGAGCTTGAACACCTGGCATCAACCACAGGGCATTGGGATGGTACTGTATACTCCCACTTCACTATCATGGGTATGATTTCCATGTGAAACTCACACTGTTCGGGTAATGAACCGTGTGACTTGATTCAGAGGGATGTTGACTCACTCTCCAGGGAGGGGGCCATGTGCTATTCCCTTGGTTATTGGGAGGATGAAGTTTTATCAGGTAAGTTTGTTTCAGCAGAGACAAGGATGTTCCTACTTGGAGGTCAGGGATATCAGTAAGGCAACTGGGTTTACATCTTATTAGGGTTAAAAATGTAAACAGTGGGGAAAAATGGTTCCTCCCTAGATGGTCCAGAGGAATCTTATGAAGACCCAGAGAAATCCCACACATACTACTGGGCCCTATTACTTTGGCTATAGTCTGTCATGAGTAATGGTCCATTTAATTTGGGGCCTTTGCCTTAATTCGGCCTTCTGGACTACTTTTGCAGAAGAAACAGAGGGAGAATTGGGAAATGTGTCTGTAGGGATAGTATGTGTGCTTAGCTAGGAAAAAAGAGAAGGAAAAAAAATAATATTGGCCTTTGTTACTAACACAGTGACTAAAACAGTTGAGCAATGAGGTTAATGTGGTGTTCTGATGACCACATGTTGAATAGAATATGATATGTGTTATGATATAGAAACCTGAAAAATGGAGACTTACTGTTAGAAATACACATGTGTCTTGTATGTATATTACATGTCTACAAATTCCATCGAGAGACATCTGTTTGAAAGGGCCCTATTGTGTTCTGCTATAGGTGTTTTGATTCTATCGCAGACAATGTGTTATTATTATTCAAACAGAATTTTTCCACCGACAACATGCCTTATTACTATTGTACAAGACAGCTTGGTACAAAACCTCTTCTATATCCTCTGCATTTATTTTCTTTTGTAGACAATGTATATTACTATACCATGCCTTCAGCATGAGCTTGTGGTGCTAGTATTTTTCTACAAAAAAGACTGTTTTACTTTTTTGCTAAAATAATGAAGAGGGAAAAAAAGTCTGTGCAGGGAAGTGGAATTGGGGAGTGGGGAATATCTGATTCTTATTCTGTGCTGTAGAAAAGATGTGCTACATTTGTAACAGACTTTTTAAACTTCTGCACTCCAGACTCTCATTTCCAGCTGTCAACTAGACATTTCCACCTGGATTCCCATTCGTAGCTCAATGTTTCAAAAGCACAAAAGCATCCTCTCTTCCTTCAAGCCTATTTCTCTTTTAGATTTTTCCCTTTCTGTCTAAGATACCAACATTTTCTCAGTCACCCATGTTCATTGCTTTATCATTTTCTGATGCCTTTCTCTTGCTTGAACAATGATATGGTCAAGGGATGACAATGTGGTCTCCATGATATAGTTTAATTCCGTCTTCTTACCATTTCTTCTACTACCACGCTCAAACTTTAGAACTTCATTAACTCCTGTTAGATGATTATACTAGTCTCCTAACATGTCTCAGAAACTTCACTGGCTCCCCAAGCCTATAAACTACTGCTAGATTAACTTTCCTAGTGAACAATTCTGATAACTTTCCGTACCTACTTAAGAAGTCTCAATGGCTGTACGTTTTCTGCTCTAACAAAAATCTGAACTCCTTGGCCTGGCACTCAAAGTCATCCACAATCTTGTTCTAATCTACCTCTCCTGCTTTATCTTACACTACTTCCTGTCATGTATTTCCTGCTTCAGGCAATCTAGATTACTTATGCTACTCCCTGCTCCAACATGTCTCTTGTTTTCCTGCTTCCATGTTTTTTACACACACTGTTCCACATTCCTGAAAATCCCTCATCCTAATCTCTTCCTCTTGACAATTTACCCATCTTTTAAGGTCCAACTCAAATACCACCTCCTCCATGAAATTTCAAAAGTCTCTCCAGCTGTAAGTGATTTCTTCTTCATCTGATCCCATAGACTTTGTAGTCCTGAGAGGCACTTACCATATTATGATTTGCATTATACTTATTTGTGCATATGCTTTATTATCTCAATTAGATCATAAATTCCTTGAAGGTAGGGGACCCTGTCTTATTAGTCATGGTATCCTCCACAGGAACTAGTACAGTGTATCATTGCATAAAATAGGCCTTCAAAGATGTTTTTGAATTAATATTGTTGAATGAGTAAAGACAGAGAGTTGGGGAAAATACAGGAAAGATGACTCATATATGGTCTTGAAATGACTTTTTCATTAGTGTAGCACTTTATGATTTTCAAAGTTGCTTAAAATTGTCAGTCAATAAGCATTTAAAAGTCTACTAATTACCAGATACTGTGCTAAAGACTAGAGGTACAAAGAAGGCAAAAGACAGCTCTTGCTTCCAAGGAGTTCACAGTGTAATGTGGTTGGCAATAAGCAAACAACTGAATATAAACAAGTTATATAAAGGATAAATTAGATAATGTTCAGCAGAGAGAAAACCCTAGCATTAAGGTGGATCAGAAAAGGCTTCTTTTAGCTGGTGAGATTTTAGCTGAGGCTTGAAAGAAATCAAGGAAGAGAGGAGATGAGGAATCCTCAAATGATGTGAAGTAGATGATATTATTATTCTCATTTCTTAGATGAAGAAACCAGAGCTTGGAGAGCTTAGGTGACTTGACCAGAGTTACACAAATAGTACACATCAGAGGGAGGTTTGAGACCCAAATCTTCCTGACTTTAAATTTTGTGCTTTAGTCACTAAAGTGAGGGTTCAAATCCAGGCCCTGTGAGTCTATTAGTGTTCTTTTCACTATGGCCATTGACCTTCACCTGCTCTGTGAGTAGCTAAAATGTCCTCACTATGATGTCCTTCCCAAAATACTACAAAAATCCTCTGCTCATATTCCGTCAAAATCCCTATTTGCCCTCTCAATTTCCTTTATCTTAGCAACATGTTAAGAGAAAGCAACATGATAAAATAATTTATACTAAGTTGTGAATAACCACACAAGACAGATAGGTGACAAAGTGAATATAACATTGGGCTTGGAATCAGGAAGACTCATCTTCATGAATTCAATTATGGCCTCAGACATTACCTGTGTGACCCTGGTCAAGTCATGTTATCTTGTTTGTTTCAGTTTCCTCATGTGTAAAATGAGCTGGAGAAGGAAATGGCAAACCACTCCAGTGTTTTTTTCCAAGAAAACCCAAAATAAAGTCACAAAAGAATTGGGCATGACTGAAGTGGTACAACAATAATAACCCTTCCAGGGTTATTTGAATCAATTAGGTGACACAGGGGATAGAGTATGGGATTTGGGAGTCAGGAAATCTTGAATGCAAAACTTGCCTCAGACACTTATCAACTGTGTGATCTTGGACAAGTGGGGATAATGATGGCAACATCTGAGTCTTCCTGATTAAAAGCCCAGTGCTCTATTCATTTCCTTCTTTCCCCCCTTATCTCCTATCTCCTTCCTCCTTTCCCTCTTCTCCCTTTCCTCCTCTTTCTTTTCCTTCCTTCTTTCCTTCCTTCCTTCCTTCCTTCCTTCCTTCCTTCCTTCCTTCCTTCCTTCCTTCCTTCCTTCCTTCCTTCCTTCCTTCCTTCCTTCCTTCCTTCCTTCCTTCCTTCCTTCCTTCCTTCCTTCCCTTCTAGGATAGTGGCAAGAGTGATGGATTTGGAGTGTGAAGATGAGGGTTGGAATCCTGGCTCTGTCATTTACTATGTGTCTTTGGCTAATCACTTAATCTCTTTGTTTCCTCTAAGGTCTCAGTCAGCTCTAAACCTAGGATCCAATAAATTAGGGTTTATCATATGTAATACACTAATCAGGGCCTTTTAAGCAAGTGCCAAAAATTCACTGCTATACCAAATTTGCTAGTTCATCAACCCATTCATGTCCCCCCCACCCCGGCCCCCGACCTCTTTGCATGGCTAAAGAAGTACAATGGCTGTGGTGGTGGGCTGCTAGCCTTTTCCCAGTCAGCCACTATCATTTTCTTCAACTCTGAATCTCCCCTTTGCATGGAAGAAGATGTTTTTATGGAAGGTGATGGACAGGATCAGGGAGAAGTGGTAGGGTCCAGGTGCTCAGGGAAATCCTTTCCTTTTTCATGTTAACAGCTGTGGGACTCCATAAGTAACAAAGATCCTTCAGGGGAATGACCCAATAGCCACTGTGTGGAAGGAGGAATTGCTGTTGATGCCTCTATGTATGTGCATAGGGGCAGGAGTAAACCTGAGTAGAGTGCCAGCAATCTATGGGCTGTGATTTCAGGGCCACCTGCACATCCTGTGCCTACTGGCTGGTGCTTGTAAGGATTGGAATGATGCCACCTGCTGGAGACTTACTGTAGGAAAGCTCCAACACGAGGAGAGGGCCTCTGAGGGCAGGACCATGCAGTTTTTCTTAGGTGTCAGGAAGTGACGTTGGCTTGTGGGAGGAAGAAGTGGGAGGCTGGCGCTCTGACTCACTCTCTTTCCTGAGCACTCTGGTGGAGAAGGGAACTAGAAATGTGCTCTCCCTTTAATAGATAGATGAATCTAGGCCTTTCTCTCTCTCTTTACCAAATTCTTATTCTCCTCAATAAATGCTTAAAAGTCTAACTCTTGCTAAAGCTTATAATTTATTGGCAACCACTCATTAGATATTTTAGACAGTATAGCTAGAATCTTAGCCCTTACATGCTTAAACCTCCTTTCATGGGGGTCAAAGACCTTGATTCCACCAGGAGTGATATTGCAAGTGCTCTTAAGAGCAGAATCAATTTCAATTCAATTTACACAAAAGGGGACTAATATTGAGCCTGTCTTGAGAGCTAGTTTCAATAGCAGGAAGCACATGGGGAACCTGAAGGTAAAGGGAGGGAAGGTACAAAGAGATAGTGGCTACTATAGAGAAGGAAATACATTAGTAGAGTTTAGGTTGGGGGCACCAAAGACTAACTTTGCCCACTTCACAGTTTGGTTTAGAATTGATGTCAGTGCCCACCAACTGCCTGCCTATCCATTTGGCCTCTGCATGCTTTATCCCATTCTCTGGGTCCAAGAATTCAAAAAAGATGATCATGTCATATGGGGTGACCACATCCCTGTACCCATAACTATTTGGCAAGTCATTCCTTCCCATTCTCACATCATCCCAGTTTCCAACCCTGCACAACCACTTTGGAGATATCTTATTCTCCAGCTTTATAATGGTCCATTCTATGCCCTGAAGAGAAAGAGGGACACAGAGATGATTTAGTTATCTGTCTTTTGGTCCTCAAAGAGACCACCACCAAGATACAGACATAATAGCCTCAGTGTAAAGGTAGAGAAAGGGCACTGATCACCTTACTGCAAAGTGGGATGATAATGCTTTTTAAATTCATCCCATCTCCCCCATTTTCAACTTCAAATAATATGACCATCTTGATCCTTCAGTGGAGAGAAGATAAGGTACAGTAGCTTCACTCACTATGACCTAAAAAGTTGATCCTCATTTATTTCATGGCAAGTAATTGACCATGAGTCATATCTAAATACCACTGAAGACAGCCCAGACAGAAAGTTGCATAGGGTTTACCAATTAAAAAAAAATAATACATCTTATTACATGGACTGAATGTTACTGGCAGAACTGGTACTTGGAGATTTGATATTTCAAGTACTAAAGGAGATATGTGTTGGGGGCAGCTAGGTGGCACAGTGGATAAAGCAGTGGCCCTGGATTCAGGAGGACCTGAGTTCAAATCTGTCCTCAGACACTTGACACTTACTAGCTGTGTGACCTTGGACAAGTGACTTAACCCTCATTGTCCCACCAAAAAAAAAAAGAAAGTAAAGGAGATAGGTGTTTCACAAAAGGACAGGAATTGCTTACCTCTGTGTTTGGTTGTCTACCCAGCTGAAAAGCAAACACTTTGTCTTCTAAACATTCCTTCCCCCCTCCTCACCCCTCATTAGTTATAAGACAGATGGAGGAAAAGAAATTGCAGCCAAACCTCATGAATTCAGACCACATTGTTTGGAAATTTGTGATAACTCAGACAAGGATGGACAAGAGGTTTGCTAAGCAATTAACAGTGTTGACAAAATTATGTGGGGGTTCAGAGGAGGTATTTATCATCCTTAGAAGAGAAACTCTTTCTGAAGGTTTTTTTTATGACAGTTGTGGAATCACTTCCATGCTTAGTTGTCCTGTGTTCATTTCAAAAGATCCTAGTTAGTGCAGCAGGAGGGACTCCAGAGGATTTGGCCTGGCCATCCTCTTCTAACCCTAGCTACAAGATTCTTAGCTTCTCATTCTCCTTACTATTTATACTTAATAGAAAACAACAACTTCAAACTGCATGTCTTTAAAAGGATAAGCTTGAAAGGAACTTTGGAGATCATCATGGCTGACCTTGATGAGAAAGTAAAAGCCCAGGGAGTCTGACTTCCTCCAAGATCATTTAGTGACTTAGTGAATCTGGACTAGAACCCAGGCCACTTGACTCCCAGGCCCTTATATTCCAAGATGCACTTTGTCATTCAAATGGGTCCCCAATTCATACTTGTATTGCTCTCATTTATTTTTCATAACTGAGACATAATAGAGTGTTTCAGGGTGATAGAATAGGAATGCCTGAAAAGGACTTTGGGGGATTATTTGCTGTAATTCTCTGGTTTCATATTTAAAATCAGAAAGACTAAGACCCAGAGAGTAACCTCTCTGGGTTCAAGGTCACATGCCTAGTTGTTTCTACTAGGTCTGTTTGGGTAATTGTCATTTCTTAGGTGGAGTTAGCACAGTGAATACAGTGGTGAAAGACCCCTGAATTCTAAATTCCTCCACAGACACTTACTAGTTGTATGACCTTTATAGGCTGCTTAACTGCTCTGTCCCAATTTTCTCATATGCATAATGGGGATAGTAACAGGAAGTCATGTTGTAAGAATCAAATGAGATAAATGAGTGAAAAAAAATTTATTTAGTATTGCACATGTTTCAGGCAGGCATTGTGCTTAACACTGGGAATACAAACAGGCAAGCAAAATATTCCTTGTGTTCAAGGGGTTTTGTATTCTAATAGAAGGAGACATCACACATTGGCAAATGGTGGTGGGGAAGGCATATTTCAGACAGGCAAGTCACAGTGAATGGTGACTAGAATCATAGAACAATTGATTGATGCAATTTCACCATGAATGGAAGAATTGGTTTATTGTCCTCAGGGTAGAGTTGTAAAGGAGGGTGGGAAGGGTATACATATGTGAGACACGGGGCATGGAGATGTGATGGGTTATGGTGGGCCTGAGATGGAGGAGGCTTCTTGAGGTGAGGTGAATTCTCACTAATCTGAGTTGAGGGGTGGACCTTCAGATAATATATGTAAAGTGCTTTGTAACCCTTACATAAATATTAGCAATTTTTCATTTTAGCTCTATTTTTTAGGGATACAGTGTGTTATAGTATAAAAATGCTACTCTTGTAGTTAGGAATTTGGGTTCCCCCTTACTTTGTTATTGCAGGCAAGTCACAGTTGCACAGAACCTCAGTTTCCCCATGTTTAAAGTGAGGATAATAACACTTATACTATCTCCTTGACAAGATTGCTGTGGGGAAAACACTTTGTAAACCTTAAATAGAAATGTGAATTATTACCATTTCCATTGCTCTATGACCCAAATCGAGCCGGTTAACATACCTATGAAAGTTCTCTGCTACAAAGTAGAGAGGCCTCCAGGTTACAGTTGGCTAGAGTTATTTCAGATTCCTTCACATGTACCTTCTGACCTTAGCATTAGAATATGCAAAATGGACTTATAAAGGCAAGCAGCCCTGTAGATACACAGCTGTTCCCAATTGCAAAGGGAGAGCCGTGGGTTACAGTTTGGGTAAAGTAATGAGTAAGTAAGGTTTGCAGACTAACTTTCCCCCTACCCTCAACCCCCACTTTGGAAAATTGGCCCAGCTTGTCATTTTGAGTTTGACAGTCTATTTTCCAAGAATCCTTACGTTGCACAGGTGCAGCACCAGAAACACCTTGTTTGTATTAATAACTTTTGTGTTATCTATCATAACTAATGTGCTGCGAATATTGAGCTGGGTAGCAGCTGTATAACTGCTAATATCTCTGATAAACAAAGAGCCAGTGTCTATGCAAAGAAAGGGCTCGATTCATTGCATATACTATTAATATAGGAAATGGAGCTGGTTGGGAAAGTATCTCTAGGAAGGTTGGATAGGGTATACAGGCTTTATGAGTGCATTCAGGATTCACCCATTCTAACTCTCCTCCTGGAACCATTTTAAGTTCGGTGGGCCTTTTCAAACAGCTGTGGCCTTTAAATACATTCTGTAGGTCAGCTGCTTGACTGACAGCGGAGTCCTTGTCTGAGACAATCAGAACGTAGGCAGCAGCGGTGCAGACAGGAGGAAAAAGGCCAAGAAGGTAAAACACGCACAGCGTCCTGAGGCTGGGAGACTTAGCACCTGTCAAACTGGGGGTTGGAGGATTTGAAGAGTGCTGGGAGCAGAGGAAAGGAGCAAGACCGAGGAAAAGAGGAGGTGGGAGGTAGGAAGCAAGTTACAGGAGGTGGGAGAAAGTCCTGAGGAATGTAAGCACTTGATGGTGAGAGACAGAGCCTAGTGTTCAGGTCTGTGTGCAAAGAAATCTGCCAAGTTCAAGTGTCAAAGCAGTCAGGGTGAGAGTCCCTGGAGGAAATGGAAAAGTAGATGAAAACCATTTTCAGCACTGCTATGGAGGCCCCAATTCTCCCTGATACACATATTGCTTCTCTCAACTTATAGCTAACCCTGTTATGAACAACCCCCTCACTCCTCCTCCATGCAGGCACGAACGCCCACACACTTACCCACCAGACCTGTACCTCAGACGCAGAACTTTTCTCTGCCTCATAAGCACTTGTCAACAGCCCCCTTTCTCTTACAGTTAAGCTCTGTTCCAGGGAAAATCTGAAATCCAATTGGATAGTGATAACAGGGAGTTGTACCTCTGAAATGAGCTTCCATATAAATCATATACATACACAAGTATGTATACACATATAATGCATGTGCACATATAAACATTATATTAGGAAAGATAATTTGCAAAAATAGCATGCACACATGTATAGACATATACTATATGTGTACTATATTAATATAGTACACATAATATACATGCTGTGCATGTGTGTATATATTATATATTATTATATAGGTGTATACAACATTTATAGTATGTATTGTATACATACTACTTTTTTGGATGTTGTCTCATCTAACAGAATGTGAGTTCTTTGAGGGCAGGAACCATATTTTTTGCCATTCTTTGTATCCCCATCATTTTGCTCATAGTAAGGGCTTAAAAGCTACTGATTGGTTGTCAGATCACTGGATCTGTGATTTCACTGGTGTAAGGAACTCCTAGGTGAGGTGGAAACTCCCTCTACCTTTGCTACTCAGTACCTTCTGGGCAACTTAAAGGATGAACGGTTTATGATGGTTTAGGGTATCACCTGCCTTGGATAACTTTTGCATCTCCACAGAGGCATTCTTAATGGGAGAATTTCAGTGCCCATGTAGGGCCATTAGCAGATACATTTTTCAAGCCAGAAGGCTCTTCCAGTGCCTCACAGATCACACAGTATATATAGCCAGCTGCCTCCTCTGCTTCTGAGTAAAGCCAATTTTTAGAGCTATACTTACTCAAGATGCATCCCGAGGTTATGGGAAAAAACAAAACAAAACACAACACAACACAAACCTTGATTTGGAGTCAGATTATCTGAATTTGAATTGTGTTTCTGCCACTTACTACCTTTGTGATCTTGGATAGTTTGAAGTCCTTCTCTGAGTCTCAGTTCCCTTATCTATAAAAGGAGACCTTTGGAGAATAGGATCAAGGTCTTTTCCAGTTCTACATCTTGGATTCTTTAACTCGAGCAGGTATGGTTAAGAAAGATGAATATTGCTATAGCTGAAGCTCACTAGATAATGCATGTCAAGAAGTAATGATAGCTCATTTATATACCATTTATTACCCATTTTTTTTTACAAATGAGGAAACAGTTTCAAGTGGACAGCAATTACATATACTATATTAGATTACATTAGATATCAACCCATTATATCTAATTTATGGCCATTTAGATATAATCATATAGTTAATAAGTGGTCAAAACCAAGTTTTTTAACTCCAGCCTCCTTAGTATTCTTTCCACCACCTTTATTGAGAAGAGAAATGGAAGAGATGGAGGATAGTATCATTTTTTTTTTTTTGCATGGGTGGTGTGAAGCAGGGTTAGACATGTAGGGGGTCCTAATGTCATGAAAAGTGATGAAAATAATCCTGAATTCTGTAATATTTCCTTTTCATCACAAGCTGAACGAGGGGGTTTCTCTAGGGGTGTACCCACCTAGAGACTGAGCTTCTGCCAGGAGAATCCAGCCTTCTTCAGTTCTGATGCTCATTGGTTCCGTTACTGAGTCTGGGGATGGAAGAGGTTGCTTAGGAGTCAGCCAAGGCACTCCCTCTGCTCTGCGGGGAGAGGGTGCTGCCAGCCCGTCTGCTTCCTGCCAGCTTAAGGAGCTCATGACTCAGATTCAAGCAAAACATTCAACTGTAGCAAGAGAGGGAGGGAACCTCAGCACAGATGAGGGATCTGGTGCCAAAGTGCATTACCGAAGCATTCAACTCAGGGGAACCCACCACGCCAGAAGGCTGTCTGAGCTAAGATGGTTTTATTTTTATTCTCTGTTTTGAAAAAAAAATCCCATCAGGAAAAAAAAAAATCAACCTTCCCTGCCCCCTCCCAAACACTTGCTTTCCTGCCCCTCCTGGGATTCTTTTGCTGTTGTATCCCCCTCTACAAAAAGTTATTCCTGGCAGACTGTAAAATGATTAAGTATCTCTCAAGTTGCGTAATAGAAGAAAAGCCTGAGCCAGATGTTATGATTAAGCTGGTGTGTCTCTCTGGGCTCCTATGTCAGTTGTCCATCTTTGCTGTGTGTCACACTTGTTTCCATTCCTCATGTAGGGTGGTGGTGGGGAAGGGTTTCAGACATTTCAAATTGGGAGTAACACTGAACCCCAGAAGTGTGTGTGTTTCAAAGTACTTTGTGGCTCTGGTAGCTTCCTGGATATTGCTATGGTTGTTGAATTGCTGCCCATGTTGATCTTGTTGGTCATCATTTAGAAAACGTAGGGCCAAACTCTACCCTCTTAGGAAAGGTACTAAATGGGATGGAGAGACCTATGTTCTATGATGACTTTTATCTCTGGTTACTTCATACTTGGGACAGGTACAAGCTACTTTCAATGGTCACTATGCAATATAGACACAATCTTTTCCTTCTAAATACTTAACCTTAATGATCTAAAGAAGAATGAGATGATTTTTTTCCGGGAGAAAGTTCAAGATATAGTATTACACCCACAGTCTATTTTATCATTATCTTACCTTTGTAATGTATAACACCACGGTATAATCTTTGTAAATTGTTGCTGTCTCTTCTATTCAAAAACTACCAATAATCCTTCATTGCCACTTTCCTTAGTCTGACCTTTCAAAATCTGACCCAAACCTACAATCTCACCTTTTCTACTCTAGAGGGGTGGTCTGATCTAGCCAGTCAGGACTGCTGGCTCATTACTCATTGTCCTCCAAAGATGCTAAGTACTCCTTAAATCTATGCTTTTGCCCCTATCAGCAAGGTTCTGGGGGCAGCTAGGTGGCACAGTGGATAAAGCACAAGCCCTGGATTCAGGAGTACCTGAGTTCAAATCCAGCCTCAGACACCCTGGGCAAGTCACTTAACTCTCATTGCCCCGCAAAACAAAACACAACAAACAAATAACCCCCAATGTTCCCCTTTCCCCATTCATTTACCTAATTCCTGTGTAACCACTATTTCAGTGTAAGTAATGAATGGATAACTGATCTTCTATAGGGGGTATAGCAGACATGCAATCAATACTTGTGGGTTGATTGTTAAAACACCAGCTCCTCTCTGTTTTAGCAGCCAGGAATACAGCGTCTCCATAACTGCGTGAAGAAGTAAGGTAGAGGGTCAAATTAGGAAAGAAAAGAATAATAAGCTTTTTAAGACACTTAATCGACCCATGGAATCATTGAAGAACTGGAGAGGATGTTCTAGATGATCTAAATTGATTTACTCATGTTTACAGATGAGAAAACCGAAACATAGATGCCAGGTAACTAGGTAGTAGGGAAACAAAGCCTAGTTGGGCATCCTGACCCCTTGACATTTTCTCCTTCCACTGCTCTCACATTCTTGGCTGTGAGCATTTTTAGTTTATGCTAAACATTAGCGATTAATGAGAGAAATGCTCCCATTATCATAATTTCCAAATAAAGATTCAGTGTGTTTTTTTTAGAGAATATTGATCTGACTGTTATTTCAAATAGAAATTATTATCAAAACAATGATATCTGTGAATTTTAAATTTCCCAAGTAGTAGAAGGCTTAAAGATTAAATGTTACTATGTCCGGTCTAGGAATAGTGTAGACATGTTTAATGATCAAGCTACATGATATAACTTGTTAAAAAAAAAAAAGAGGATTTTTTTTGTTTTTGTTTTTGTTGGTTTTTTGGTTTTTTTGCAGGGCAATGAGGGTTAAGCAACTTGCCCAGAGTCACACAGCTAATAAGTGTCAAGTGTCTGAGGCTGGATTTGAACTCAGGTCCTCCTCAATCCAGGGCCAGTGCTTTATCCATTGTGCCACCTAGCTGCCCCAATAAAGAGGATTTTTTTTTTTTAAAAAGTGATGCTTTTATTGACCGTGAATTATTGTTTCAAGAGTAAGCATTTGTGGTGGTTTGTAAACACTTGTTGAGTGGGTTTTCAAACAACATTTTTTGTTTTACAAAAAGAAATACTTTTAGGAACAGGTATGCTTGTTCATTTTTTTTTAAAGGCTAATGATTGCAGAGAAGTGATAATGAAGTATACTACCTACATCCTGGCAAAGAGGTGATGATTTAAGGTACAGAATGTAATATAAGTTTTCGAACACTACTAATGTAGAAATGTGCTTCCCATGTATCTTTTCTAATTTGGAGGGTTCAGGTGGGAGAGAGAAGAAAGCTGTTAAAAGGGTTACCCCTCTGAGAAAAAAAAAGGAGAGAAATAAAATTTATTTTAATTTGTTATGGGAACTTTTTTAATGGACAAAAGGGAACAGAAGGAAGGTTAGACGGGAAACATGGATAAGAAGGACAGCTTTGAAAGTTACATTTTGAATATATCATAAATTTAAAAGAAAAAACAAGCCTTACATAATAGAGATTCACAATTTCATGTAAAATCCTCTTTTTCTGTTTTACTTTGCATAGGAAATGCTCATTTTATTTTGTCGTCTTCAGTTCAGAATATAAATATTTTAATGGAAATGTTTTAAAATTAGTCACATACAATCAAAATGTGGAAATAGTAAAAGACACCTAAAATGAGTTAAATATTAAATTGATGTAAAGTGGCATGATATAAATGATATATTGGGAAGATTAGTTTGATAGCATTGTATGTAATAAATTGAGTAAGGAGATATTGGGGGCCGAGAGACCAGCCAGAAAGCTGTTGCTCTAATACACACATGAAGTGAGAGAGACTAGTCTACAATGCAAGGCATTTGGAATGGGGATGAAAGGTTATATATGTGAACATTTCAGAGGAAGAATTACAACTCAGTCTCATCCTACTTTTCCAGCCTTATTTATAGGACTCCACCTCATGCACTACATGGTGGCTGCCTTGCTATTTTTCACATGCAGTCTTCTATCTCTTGTCTGTGCCTTCACATAGGATGTCCTCCATGCCTATAACTCACTCCCTCCTCTATTCCACCTTTTAGGATACTTGCTTTCTCCTTCAAAATTCAGTTCAAAGAACACCCCCTCATGTGAAATTTGTTGTGATTCCCCACAGCTGCTACTAAGTCCCCTAAAAACAAAATTGAATACATTTTTATGTATTTATTTTGCATGTGCCTAAAAGTATACATTTTATGTCCCCCTATATATTGTAATCTACCTGAGGGAAAGATTATTTAATTTTTGTTTTTATCAACAGATTAGGTATAGAAGATGAAGGGGAGACAAAAGTGAAATATAACTCCAAGGTTTTTTTTACGTGATATACAAAAATAGTTGATACCACTAATAGAAAACAGGGAAGTTTTGAAGGGGAAGTCAGATTAGGGTGCTGGGAGAGTTATTGAAGAATATGAAATGTGGTATGATATAGTTGATAGAGTATTAGACTTTGAGTCTAGAAGATGTAAGTTCAAATCATACCTATGATATACCTTAGTTGTGTGACCCTAGAAATATCACTTATCGTCACAGTTTCTTCATTTATGACAGACTAATAGCACCATCTCATAGGGTTGTTGTGAGGATCAAATGAGCTCATGTATATAAAGTGTTTTATCAACTTTAAAGCAAAAAATTGATGAGATGTTAGGAAGATGATGAGTTTTGCTTTGGACATAGAATCAGAATGTTAGAGATAGAAGAGACATTTGAAGTCATCTAGCTCAGCTTCCACTTAATAGATGAGGAAACTGAGGTCCAAAAAATGTGTTATTTTCCTAAGGCCATCTTATTAATGGAAAAGCTAGAACTAGAATGCAGGTTTTATGACTCCCAGTCCATTATTTCTTCCATTTCACCTTGATTCTGGGTTTGTGGTGAGGGAAGTACAACCAACCAAGTAGAGGTACAACCTGAAAGATCAGGTTTTGATTTGGATATTTTGGGGTCATGATAATAGAGATAATAATTATGAACACAAGAATGATTTAATTTTCTGAGACAGTGAATATAGATGAGAGCTGAGGGCTGAGGATACCATTTCATCAAAGGCTATTAAAACAATAAGGATGGGGCAGCTAGGTGGCTCGGTGGATAAAGCACCGGCCCTGAATTCAGGAGGACTTGAGTTCAAGTCCAACCTCAGATACTTGACACTTACTAGCTGTGTGACCTTGGGCAAGTCACTTAACCCTCATTGCCCCACACCACCACCACCACCACCACCACAAAAAAAACAACCAAAAAGCAAAAATCAAAACAAAAAACCCAATAAGGATTGTCAAAACAGAATGGTGAGCATTAGATCAGCATTGGATTGTAGTCACAGATATGCAAATATCTAATTGTATGGCCTGGAGCTGGTCACTTAACCCCTTCAGATTTTGCATTCCTTGTTGGTAAAAATAAGGAATTATTCTAGATTAGCTCTGAAATGCCTTCTCATCCTAACTCTAATTGGAACAGGTTTATTGGGTCCCAGTTTTCCCCCTTGCTGGAGGTCTTCAATGAAAAGGTGAATGAATACTCATTTTTCATGTTGTAAAAAGGATTTTTCATATATGGGTTATACTAATGGTCTCATGCCATCCCTTACAACTCAGTGATTCTGTGAATTCTGTTTATATTAATATCAGCCATAGTTCTCCAAGGTGCAACTGGCCAAAACTCAACTCTACCAGTCTTTCAGTTCCCCCCATTTACCAATAGTTAAATTCAAAAAGGAAATTTTAGGAGTCACTTGGGAAAACAGGAAAGCCAGCCTCTGGTCTTATGGCTCTTTGTACAATGTTATCTTCCTTCCATTTCTAACCAATCAACCAATCATGAAGTATTGATTAAGTGCTTACTATGTACAAGGTACTGTGCTAGACATTAATAACACAAATACAAAGAATGAAATAATCTCTACTTAAATAAATTCACAGATGTAAAATCTGTTATCACTTGCAAATACTTGCTGTCCAACCCTTCTTCTAACCAAGAGAAAAGGGTGTGGAGAACATATGACTAAATATTCTTACATTCTCTATGTTCTAGGATCATGATATTAATCTCTATCTGTGTCCTTAGATAAACAGGATTGATTATTTAAGGATTTGGGCTATTTATACTAACACATCCTTTTATTAATACAAATCATTGGGAGTTGATAGAGTCCTAAAATTTTGAGTTGAAGGGATCTTAGAGGTCATATTGTTCAACTTCCCCATTTTATATATTGAGGAAAATGGGGAACCAGGGAAATGAAATTATTTGTCCAAGTTAACAAAGATACTAAAAAGGAGAGTCCTAATCTGAACCCAGGTTTTCTGCCTCCCAATCAATTGCTCTTTCTACTAGGTAATTCTTCTACATATATTCCATCATTGTTACCATCATCAATATACAGTTACCCTTTCCACATTGTGGAGATTAAGAGTGTGGCACCCTCACAATCTGGAAAATCCATGTTAAAATTTCTGGGCCTCCATTTGTACCAAGGAAGAAGTCTGAGTTATTATGGCATTAAAAGATAAAATATGTTGATATACAATGCTACACATATGTTTTATGCATTTCTCAGTTTCTAAACCCTTTTTGTGTTATCCACTGCCCTTTGTGTATTATCTGAAGCTTCTACAAAACTACCCCCAAATTTCTATTTAATTTCTTATATGTGATATATGTGATTTATCAAAACTGAGATGGGGAAAGTTATATGTGGAAGGGATAACTGTAATAAATATTTGTATAGCACCTGCTATGCATCAGGTACTATGCTAAAGCACTTTACAATTATTATTTTACTTCATTCTCTCTCTCTCTCTCTCTCTTTTTTTTTTAGTGAGGCAATTGGGGTTAAGTGACTTGCCCAGGGTCACACAGCTAGTAAATGTTAAGTGTCTGAGGCCAGATTTGAACTCAGATACTCCTGACTCCAGGGCTGGTGTTCTATCCACTATGCCACCTAGCTGCCCCTACTTCATTCTCTTGACAACCCTGAAAATAGGTGCCACTATCACCCCCATTTTAGAGACAAGGAAACTGTCAATTTCCAGGGCAAAACCAAGATGGTGGAGGAAAGGCAGTAAGATCTTGAAACCCATGACACTATTGCTCAAAAAAACCTCCAAATAATGCCATAGGACAATTCCTGGAGCAGCAAAACCCACAAAAGAATGTCAAAGATGGCTTAGAAGGTTGGCAGGAGGGTACTGCTGTGCTGGGGCAGGAGTGGAACCTAGCCCCACAGTCATGTTGACACAGATTCAGTCATAGGCAGGCCAACCCAGGGAAAGAGACCCCTGGAGCCCATGAGTCAGCTGCAGTGCCAGTGTCATCTGGAACTAAGCTCATAGTCTGGTGAGAGGGCTAAGTGGTTGACAGGGGGGAGATTAGAGGGGTCTCTGCTGGTGCTGAGGTGGAACTTGTGTGTTTCATCCCTGCTGGGAACCAGGAAGTAGGCTTGAGTAGCAGTGGCCTGGGTGGGGGAGGGGTGCTGGCTCTTGGAGTGAACAACCACAGCACACAAAGTTTTTATGTCGGGTTAATTAGCAAGTTGGCCTGGGGTTATTTATGGACCAGGGAACAGGTCAGGCAAGTGAAGAACCTGCCCCTCCTTAAATCATACCACCTGGAACCCCCTCAAGCTTAGGACAATGCAGCCTGGAAACAGTGCCCCACTTTAAGGAGTTAAAAGTCAAGGAAAAGACAGGAAGATGAGCAGGCAGAGAAAGGTGAGGACCATAGAAAGTTTCTTTAGTGATGAGGAAGATTGTGGTGCACCCTAAGAAGAGGATAGCAATGTCAGGGCTCCTATATACAAAGCTTCCGAGAAAAATATGAATTGGTCTCAGGCCATAGAGGTGCTCAAAAGGGACTTTGAAGATAAAGTAAGAGAGGCAGAGGAAAAAATGGAAAGAGAAATGAGAGTGATGCAGGAGGGTCATAAAAAATAAAGTCAACAGCTTGAAAAGCCAAATTAGCCAAATGAAAAAGGAGGTACAAAAGCTCTCTGAAGAAAATAATTGCTTAAAAATTAGGATTGAGCAAATAGAAGCTAATGACTTTATGAGAAATCAAGATACAATAAAACAAATTCAAAAAGAATGAAAAAAATAGAGGACAATGTGCAATATCTCCTTGGAAAAGCAGCTGACCTGGAAAATAGATCCAGAAGAAATAATTTGAAAATTATTGGACTACCTGAAACAAAGAAACTGAGGCCAACGAAGATTAAGTGATTATTGCAACAGCTTGTAAGTATCTGAGACTAGATTTAAACTCAGATCTTCCTGACTCCAGGCCCAACATTCTAATCACTATACTATTTAGCAGCAGGGGTAAACATAATTCTTTTCCTTTCTTGTGAGTGTTCAGGCAAAAGAAAATTACATTTTCTGTGCAGAATTCTCTATGTGCTAGCAGGAGAAAGGACATCATTAAAAGGAATCATTGGGGCAGCTAGGAAGCACAGTGGATAGAGCACTGGCCCTGGATTCAGGAGGACCTGAGCTCAAATCCGGCCTCAGACCCTTGACACTTACTAGTTGTGTGACCCTGGGCAAGTCATTTAAACCCAATTGCCTCACAAAAAAAAAAAAAACCCAAAACAACAAAAAAAGGAACTATCAGGGGCAACTAGGTAGTACAGTGGATAAAGCACCAGCCTGGATTCAGGAGGACCTCAGTTCAATTCTAGCCTTAGGTACTTGACACTTTACTAGCTGTGTGACACTGGGAAAGTCATTTAACCCTCATTGCCCCCTGCCCCAAAAGAGAGAACCATCAGAAATTTGTGCTATATTTCCTTCAGTTTTATAACAGTAAAGAATTTTGCCTGATTACAGTGTGTATAGCTTCATAGAGAAATTTTCAACTGTTAAGCCTGACTAAACAAACCTTGGATGGTTTCAAAGACAAAATTAATTTAATAATTTGCAATGAACTTCCTGCCATTATCTCACATTTGATCATCAGAGTAGGTGGTGTTTTGTTTGTTTGTTTGTTTAGCCTCCCTTTATAGTTTGTGTTTCTGTAGGTTTTGAAGATTTATATTTAGCTCATTAACAGTAAATGTGAGGGGGCAGCTAGGTAGTGCAATAGATAAAGCACCGGTCCTGGATTCAGGAGGACCTGAATTCAAATCCAACCTCAGATATTTGACACTTACTGGCTTTGTGATCCTGGGCAAGTCACTTAACCCTCATTACCCTACCCCCCAAAATAGTAAATGTGAGCTACAAACTTGAGTTCCTATGTATTGACATGAAAATATTTTCCTTTAGCATATTTCTCTTCTGCACCCATGCTGTTTCCTGGATAAAAGTATACATCCTTTCATTTATCCTGGGTTGCATAGGTAAATTACTGTTATAGGCTCATTTTCCAGGGCTACAGCCTTCCTTCTTTTCTCTTCCTTCTCTTGAATATGTCTTTTGAATATTATATGCAAGTTTCCCAAAAGATAATTTTATTCATTCCCACTAGCTCTTTAGTGTTAATCCAACCCCAAACAGTTATATAAAAATTGTAAATACCTAAAAGTGTTGGGATCTCTAATGATACAATTAAAAGATTCTCCTGCCCATATTTTAAGCATATGAACAAAAATACCAATTAAACCTAAATACTCTATAAAAACCAATCCAAAGAAAACTGACTTCCTTTTCTTCTGTGCCCAAGGATGGGTATTCAGGCCCATGCATTTATAGAAAACTGAAAGATCACTGTATCGCCTGTGGCCAAAGCAGGCTTTGTGCAAGGCTAAAGAGGCAATGGTCTAAAGAGGTAACATGGGTAGAAAGATGACACCTCCAATCCACAAAGAAAAAATCCCTCCTCACTGATGCCTGAAACTTGCCAGAAAATAGACAGTCCTTTTACACTAGCATTGATAAGCATCTCTAAATCTCCTTCAGTCCATCCCTCCCCAAATTCCTTTTGGACTTCTGCTACAGAGACCTCCTTAACCCTGGCAACATTTCCTACTCTACAGTTTCCTCCTGTGATTGGTGAGCTCATCTCTGAACCTCCTCTGGAGGAAGGACCCTTGGCCCCCATGCTTATTCTAATTAAGTGATGGGCCCATTGAGCCTATTACTCCTCAGATTTCTTCTGGACCTTCACTCTTTCATTCTTTTTCACTCTAACAAGACCTCCACATCTACAGTATTCACATTTGATTTGAGAGTTTATCCCTAAAACTCTATTTAAGGAAGCACTCACAATAGCCACACTTCCTTCAAACCTGGTTCATCCCATGACTCCCTGGGCTACTTTTGGATCTTGACAGTAGAAAGATACCTTGGGAGGTACTCAGAAATTGACTTCTCTTCCCCCTCCACTTTTCAGCACTCTTTTGTATGTTATCCTCTCAGAAATTAGCTGCTTGAGGGCAACAACTGTCTTGATTTTTGCTTTTATTTGAATTTTAGCACTTAGCAATGGGACATATCTATCTATCTATCTATCTATCTATCTATCTATCTATCTATCTATCTATCTATCTATCTATCTATCTATCTACCACTCTATCTATCATCTGTCTATCATATCTACCTATGATCTATCATGTATCTATCTACCTCTCTATAGATCTATCTATATCTATATCATCTGTCTCTCTAATTCCTATTGTTAGAGCTTGAGCTCACATTCTAATAATAGTCATAAAAATAGAAGTAACAAGATACATATAAGATACATACACAGTGTATATGGAAGTTAATCTCAGCAGTGAAGGCACTGGGGAACTATGAAAGGTCTACTTACAGAAGTTGGATTTCAGCAGAATCTTGAAGGAAACCAGGGAAACTAGGAGGAAAAAATTGGGATGGAGAATGTTTGGGGCATAGGGGATGGTCAGTGAAAAGGCATGGATGTGGTACATAGTGTTGTGTATGAGGAATAGAACGTTTGCCACTCTGGCTACATCATAGATCATGTGAAGAAAAATCTTTAAATGCTGGAGGTAATATGGAGCCACTGGAGTTTATTGACTGGTAATGGTGAAGGGGTGGTAGAGTCAGACCTGTGTTTTATGAAAATAACTTTAGCAGTTGAGTGGAGGATGTGTTAGAATGGGGAGAGAGACATAAGGCAGGGATACAAATTACGAAATCTATATGAAATTAAAAATTTCAGAAGGTGATGAGGGCCTGAAAAAAGTTTGTGATTGTGAAAGTGAATTGTGTGTGTATGTGAAATGATGTGTGCATCTATGCATCTATGCATTTATGTATCTATCTACTATACTCACCACACCACAACACATGCATACATATATGCATATATTTGTAGAGAGAAAAGACAAAATATGCTAATGAATTGGACTGAAGGACTAAGAGTAAGGAATCTTGGATAACACTGTGATTATGAGCCTGGGTGACTGAAAGTTGGTGGTGTTCTCTACAGTAATAGGAAAATGGTAAGAGGGGAGATTATTTTGGAAAATACAATGAGTTCTGTCTTTTATATCTTGAGTTTGAGATGCTTTTGGGACATCTATTTCAAAATTTCCAAAAAGAAGTTGGTGATGTAGACCTGGAACTCAGGATAGAGACAAAGGTTGGATATAAAGATCTGACAATCATTTGCATATATAATTGAACCCACATGGGAGTTGATGAGATTTAAATTTGGGACAGTATAGAAGGAAAAGAGTAGAAGTTCCAAGATAAAATTTTGGAGGACACATACAGTTAGTGGGCATGACATGGATGAATGTCTAGCAAAAGATACTGAGAGTACAGGGTCAGAGAGGTAGGGGTAGAACCAAGGGAAAACTGCGTCATTAAAACCTATAGAGAAGAACATATTGAGGAGGAAAAGGTGGTAAATAGTGTCAAACTGATAATTTTGGAGAGAGCATTTCAGTTGTATGATGAGGTTGCAAACCAGGTTAAAGAACATTTGAAGAGTGAAAAGAGGAGGATATAAAGACTCTAATTGTAGATAGTTTCTTTTTTCTTAAAGAGTTAAGAAGGGGAGGAGATTATAAGTCAGTAGTTATAGGATATAGTGAGGAGTTTTTTAAAGGCTGAGGGAGCCTTGGGAATGTTTATATGCCACAAAGAATAGGCTATTAAATGAGGAAAGATTGAAGATGATATGAGAGAGAAGGAGGGAGAGAGGAAGAAAGGGAGAGACACACACACCCAGAGACAGAGAGACAGAGAGACAGAGAGGATGATGGTGGAGGCAAGCTATTATGAAAGACAGGAGAATATGGGATCAGGGGTACGTGTAGAGGAGTGACTTCATCATCTGATACAGAAATAAAGGAGGAGACAGTAAGTGAATATGTCTGAACACTGTGAGATGAGGGGCAGGGGAAAAGAGGTAAGTCTAAAACAGATTACACGTTGTCAAATCTGAACTTTGAAATCCTCCCCCCATTCACCTCCATAGCTCCTACTCATTTGCTGCTGAATGGTACTGGAGGAAATTGCAAAACCATGTTGACTGGGTCCAGTATAAGTTAAGGCTAACTAATCTCAATTGAGCCCTCAATACAACAATGTGATCCTTTTCCTCCTTCTTCTCTATTTAAGTCCCTATCTCATTCACCACAGTAGGTGTTCCATTTCTCATTCCTCATTTCTCTCTTGGTTAACCTACTCTTGGACTTCCCTTACTTCTCTACCATGCTACAGGAAGTTCATTATTGGAAAAGCCTCAGCAACCAGACTCCCCTCCTCTTCTTGGTTTCTTTTTGTATGTTATTTTCCCCAATTAGATCATAAGCTCTGTGAGGACAAGGACTGTGTATTTTTTTCATATTTGTATCCCCAGTGCTTAGCAAAGTGCTTAGCACATAAATGGTGTTTAATAAATGTTTATTAACAACTGACCATTCTAAATCATTCTTTTCTGCACAGTTCTCCCATGTTACTTCTTTTCTCCACTTGCTCAACTGAGGATCTTGTCACATTCTTCAGTGAAAAAATGAAGACCTTTCCCTGAGAATTCTCTCTTCTTTCCCCCTCCTTATCTCACATCCTTCTGAAATTTTTCCATGCTATCTTGTCCTTTATTCCAGTCTCTGATGATAAACATATACATGTTTCATTGAGCTGATCTTCTCTCTCTGTATCCGACAGATTGTTTGACCATCATCCCCACTCTTTTGCTAATCTTTAATCTCTCTGCATCTACTGGCTCCTTCCCCACTGCCTAAAAACACTGCCAACTCTCCTCTGGATTTAAAACCAAATCAAACCAAAACTCTCTTCACTAGATCTTATTATGCCTACCAGTTTGTGCCAGAGGAAACCGAATCTGCCCTCTCCAAAGTTGTCAACAGTCTCATAATTGGCAAATCTTATAGCCCTTTTTGATCTTTATCCTTCTCTGCAGCATTTGATATTTTGATCACTCTCTCTTCTTTCCTCCCCTCCCCTTACCTCCCCTCTCTTTCCTTCCCTTCCCCTTCCCTCCCCTCCACTCCACTCCCTTCCCCTCCTGTCCCCTCCCCTCTCCTCTCCTCTCCTCTCCTGTCTCATCTCCTCTCTCTTCTCCTCTCTTCTCTATATTGTTCTGGAGAAACAGATACAAAACCAAAAAAATTAAAATAGTCCCTGCCCTCAAGGAGCTTACTGTAATTTTATAACCAGATTTAACTTTTGGAAATGCTAGAATGATATAGAATTTTTCTACATAGGCATCTGTAGAAAAAAAATTATTCTTGATTTTTTGTATAGTCATAGACACCGTAGTCCAAATGAGTATAATTTTCCCTTTTGTCCTGATGACCTGAATAGACCACTTACTAATATGTTAGAATGAAGAAACATAACCACCATGAACTACTGGGCTGACTAACATTTAACCACAGTACCACATGTAATGAGTAACTCTGGTGTTATAAGTTTTGAGCCAATCCAATGTGTTTTATGACAATAATTTTCAAAGAAAACACACATTTGAGTAATATTTAGTCTAGCTGCTAAAAGTAGCTCTAATACCACTTTGTGGGAATTTGCTGTACTTTCCAAATAGTAAAAAGAAAGGATTTCATAGAAATGCACAGTTAGAAGGGTCCTCAAAGGTCATCTAGTCCAACTCATAATTGAATGACAATCCCTTCTACACAAGTCCCAAAAAGTGGTCATCCTGTCTTTGCATGAATTCACATAGAGTGCCCACTACATCTCAAGATGGCTATTTCCACTTTTGACTAGCTCTAATTGGTAAGAAGCTTTTCCTTACATGAAGCCTAAATATGCATCTTTACATCTTCCATTCATTACTTACAACATGAAAAGAATTTGTAATAGAATTTCTTTTTAGTGGAAAAAAATGAGGACAGGACTAAGAAGAGCTCTAAACCCTCTTCCACAGGAAAGCCCTTGGAAAAATTGAAGATTTCTAACATATCCCACCTGAATGATCTCTTCTCCAGCCTAAATATCTTCAATTCCTTCAACCAATCTTCATATGTCATGATCTTAGAACCAATTTGAGTGTGCACATTTTCTGTTTTATGTCTTTCCTCAATGGGGAGTTGAGAGGTAAATAATGTACTTTAAGGATAGATGTAGTAAGACAAGGAACGTTGACTAATTGTCTGCTACCTACTGTTTGACCATGGCAGAGTAAAATGGAATTATCATCTCCTTAGAAATAGAATGATAGGGCCATTGATTTAGATCTAGAAAGGATATTAGAGATCATCTAATCCTATTATCTAGAGAAGTAACAAAGGACCAAGAAAATTAAGTGACTTGTCCAAAGTCATATAAGGAATAAATGGTAGAGACAGTATTCAAGCTGAGGTCATCTGATTTAGAATCCAACACTCTTTTCTTGGTGTTGTCATAGACCCTATGATACTAAGAATGTTGTCTTGTATCACATTATATATTTTGACTGCTATCATTCATACTGTTTACTCATAACTGAGTAAACTCAGTTCCTCATTATAGTCCACTATGTACCCCAGGACTTTTTCAGATGAACTACTTTCTATTCACACCTTCTCTATTTTGTAATAATATAAAAAAAAGTTGACTTTTTGACTACATGTTGATCTCTATTAAATTTCATCTTATTAGTACTGGTCCAAAGGTCTAGCATGCCAGGATCTTTTCAGATCCTGCTTCTCTATCATTCCTGGATTTGTGTTATCCCTAAATTTGATGTTTGCATTCTGTTTGCATGGTTTAATTTTAGAGTAAGTATATGGATGCTTGCTACGTATTGATTCAGTTTCAGTATAATTCTAAATTTGTTTCTTATTAATTTAAAATTCTTGAAACCACCCATGATCTTATAATATTCCAGTGTTCAGAACTATTAATCTATTAGCCAAAGCAAAAAAAAAATTAAGTAAAAGTAAAAGAGAAAATGACCAAGTCAATGGAATTCCTGTAATATAAGGGTAATTCTCAGGGACCAGGGGAAAGGTTTTATTTCTAAATTGAAGTGTTGTGATTATTGTTGCCCTAACCAGAACAATCTGAGAATTATAAGTGGATATAAAGAGAAAGTTCTTTGAAGCACCTATTTCCCTAGTTTGCCTCTGTGTATAGATTCACAGTCTTCTATCTTTCAGCAGAATCATTTTTGTTCCTTTCCCTTATCTATGAAATAGAATCGGATCAAATGACTTCTAAGGTTCATTCCAGTTCTAAATCAAAAGTCTTATGATTCTAAGAAGAGTAGAAATTATGGTAATAACTGGTATTGATCTAGCCCTTACAATTTACAAAGCACTTCCTCACTAGAATCACATGGTAACCCACTGTGGTAAGTCATATAATTATTATCATCCTTATTTAAATGAGAAGTAAAATGATTTGTTCAATGTACAAATCACACAGCTATTAAGAAAGAAACATGATACTGAAACCCAATTTTTTTGGCTTCAATTCAAGGATCTTTCTATTACATCAAGCTCCCTTTTAAGAATTTCAGTGTGGGGCAGCTAGGTGGCACAGCGGATAGAGCACTGGCCCTGAAGTAAGGAGGACCTGAATTCAAATCTGACCTCAGACACTTAACACTTACTAGATGTGTGACCTTAGGCAAGTCACTTAACCCCTATTGCCTCACCAAAAAAAAAAAAAAAAGAATTTCAGTGGCAGTCAAGAAAGATGACACAAATTATGGAAGCAGTATGTTCATACAGCTAGTAAGTGTCTGAGGTCAGATTTGAACTCAGGAAGATGAGTCTTTCAGGCTCTCAGCCTAGTGCTCTATCCACAGTACTGCCTAGCTGCCCCATATGCATACATGTGTGTGTATATGTATATATACATACACACACATACATATATACACACATATATATATACACACATGCATGTAAAACAATATTTCTTGAAAACACAAGTATGAACCTTCAAATCTTTAGGAATATTTAGAGATATTTAAGAGGCAAAGATTCCTTAGAGAAAAGTCAGTAGTCTTTATCATGTGCATTTTGTGTTATAATTTTTATTCCTTTTTTTCTTTAAAGGAGTGTTAATAAAGGACACTCAAGTTTGACTAATGTTGCAATGAATATCTAGAAAATACTATAATGGACAGTAAAAATCAGTGCTTATTCAAGAACTCATTTCCATGTTTAGAAAATTCCTTTAAAACAGATAAATCTTCCCTTTTCTTTTTCAACTAT
This sequence comes from Dromiciops gliroides, assembly GCF_019393635.1. Lineage (NCBI taxonomy): Eukaryota > Metazoa > Chordata > Mammalia > Microbiotheria > Microbiotheriidae > Dromiciops > Dromiciops gliroides. The sequence goes on from NC_057862.1 coordinate 573,812,372, forward strand.
TGCTAAAAGTGTCTTTTTGAACTATGACAGTTCACCTAAAAGAGTTAATATAAGCTGTAGATACACCTCAAGTCCAACAGTTGCTATCTGAATTTTAAAGATAATAATTATGTTTTAGGTCATGAAATTAGTATTTCATGATGAGTATTAAAGAAGATGATTGAATATTTAAGGATGCAACTGCATTCTTCCAAGTAAAATAAGGAGTGATTTTAGCATTTAAGCAGAGCTTTAGACTGGAAGAAATTTCAGCGATTTGTCAAATCTCTTCTTTAATTTCAGAAATTCTGTGGATTTAAAGATTTCACAAACAAATTTCAATGTTTTAGCTCCAGAAATCAAATGCCTTATTGAACTTTCTGCACTGCTTATTACAACTTGTAGATTTTGGAAGGCAACATGTCTGTTTTGTTTAACCACTGTCAAATTAACACATTGACTAGATTGAGAGGCTCCATTGTCTCTCTTATAGTTAGTAAACTGAGCCTGGAGTATATGTATTCCCTGCTTCAGTTTAAAAAATAACAATATTTTATTTTTTTCTTCAATTACATGTTAAAACAATTTTTAACATTTGTATTTTTTAAAGTTTTGAGTTCCAAATTTTATCCCACCCTTCTCTTCCCCTTTCCTAAGTCAGTAAGCTATCTGATATAGGTTATACATGTACATTCATGTGAAACATTTATTATTAGTCATTTTATACAAGAAAACTCAAACAAAATTAAAAAAATAGAAAGGAAGGAAGAAAGGAAAAAGAGTGAAAAATCATTTGCTTCAGTCTGTATAAAGGCAATGTTAATTATTTCCCTGGAGGCAGATAGCATGTTTCATCATGAATCCTTCAGGATTGTCTTGAATCATTTTATTGCTGAGAATAGCTAAGTCATTCACAGTTCTTCATCATACAATTGCTGTTACTGTGTATGTTCTCATTGGTTCTGCTCACTTCACTTTGCTGATTCAGTTCCTGTAAGTCTTTCCAGATTTTTCTGAAATCATCCTTCTTGTCATTTCATATAACACAACAATATTCCATCATAATCATATACTACAGCTTGTTTGGCCATTCCCAAATTAATGGTCATTCCCACAATTTCCAATTCTTAACCACCACAAAAAGAGCTACTATAAAGATTTTTGCACAAATAGGTCCTCGTCCCCCCCTTTTTTTCTTAAATCTCCCTGGGATACAGACTTAGCAGTGGTATTGCTGGATCAAAGCCCTTTGCCATAGTTCCAAATTGTTCTCTAGAATGGTTAGATCTATTAACACCTCCACTAATAGTGTGTTAGTCCTGCTTCAATTTTGTGACTTGATTTTCTGTCTTCATAGCATGCTTAGTCATCAACTAGAGATTCTGTCCTGCTTGTACCACCAATGTAAGGTCATGACAATTGCTTTCTTCTTTTATCATTTGTGCTTCTAATTTCCATTCAAGTATTCTCAATTTTTCTGTTTGAAATTCAGAGAAGTTTTGACTGTCATTAATTTTTTTTTCTTAGCTTGAAATTTTCTTCTTTAAGTTCTTTATAGCTTATCTGTAGTGGCAAAAAATGCATGCATCCTAAGGATTCCTCCTAAGCAGGAAATTGTGTTGTTTGTTTGAGTTGTAGGAGAAATACATGGGTCACTATTATTTAAGGTCCACATAGCAAAAGATTCAATGCCTGCCAGTTCAGATGGATTAGAAAAAAAAGGAAACATGCACTAAATGGTGATGTGCTAGTAGCAACTCTGGAAGCATGAGTTTGTTCCATAGCACATGGCTGTTAAGTCCCAGTCCAGTCATCATCTTCATCCAACAAGTCTTCAGCACCAGTTGCATCTTGTTTAAAAAAAAAAAAAGGTTCCTCATAGTCTAGACCATATCCTACAGGATTAGAAGTCAGGGAATTATTTTCAAGTTGTAATGTATGTCTTGTAGATTCCTTAGCATAAATTCTAATTTTAGTTGCCTCCTCTTTAGATAGGCCAGAGATTTTGGTTTTCTGAACTTCTTTAAAGGAAAATGGATTTACCTTATTCAGATCTTCAAGGAAGCACCGAATTGAAGGGAGTAGTAATAGGGAGAGAAAATATTTTTTGTTAGTTGAATTAAATTAAAAGTAAGAGATAATACTGTAGATATAGCTTTACATTTAGGAAGTTTCTCTAAATATATATGTATCTATTTTCTTTTATCTTGACCCAGGTTTTTTTTCAGCTCATTTTATGAATTAAATGTTAACTCAGCTACATAAAATATTTTAGAGATGTATCTTACTATGTTTCCGCCTTGGATTTCAGGAAAATCTTAAAATATAGTTCATCACAAGGAAACAATGAAATATTAAAGTCAATAAAACAACAAATAATAGAAACAATTAATTCTAATTTTAAAGACAATAATGAGATAACATACCTGGTTTGCAATTTAAAAAAGTTCTCAAAGGAAAATTATATACATAAGACATACATTAATACAATAGAAAAATAATTAATGAACTGAATATAGAGTAAAAAATTAGAAAGACAATTTTCAACCCAAAATAGGCAAGAAGAGGACATCTTAAATATTAGAAAAGAAATTAATAAATTAGAAACCAAAAAGACTAAAGAACTGACAAAAGGCAAATGTTGGGTTTTTGAAAAATCTAACAAAATTGATAAACTTTTAGCCAACTTGATTAAAAAGAGTGTAGAGAATCAAATCAACAAAACAAAAAATCACAACAAATCCAGAAAAATTTAAAAAAAATTGAGAAACTACTATAAAGTTAATTGCTAACAAAACTGAGAACACAAAGAAAATAGAGGATTACCCTAAAAATATAATGAAACAGAACACCAAATTAATATCTTAATACTCAACTTTAAAAAAAGGAAATTCCAAAGTAAAATTGCTCAAGGGCCCATTGTGTTATAAGAGAATTATATTCAATTTAATAGAATACTTAATACAAGTAATGACATCACCTCCCCAATGTCATGTTCCCTTTCAAGAATGAAGGACAAACAACAACAAGGTGGCATCAGGGATAGGGTGCCAACAAAATGTGGGGGTTATGTTTTTTGCTTTATTCTTGGTATCTTCAAAGTAAATATCACATTGGAAAAACTTATCAAATGTCAAGTGGTGAAATGGAACTGGGACACTAGTCCCCCCAACTGGTACCTTAACACCAGGGGTAACAAAACCAGTGGTCATTTTAGTCAAAGATATTAGAGAAGAGACAGGGAACCTGATATAGTTAGATAGCTCTGAGACAGTAAGTCAGAGATATCACTACATGCACAATGGAAACAACTATATAAATTGAAAGAACAGCCACTACAAAATATTCAAAACTGCATGTTGTGAAACTATATAGATTGAATTTAACCCTAAGGATGAAATATGAGAAAATGACTTCCTTTGTTCTTTGCAGAGTTGGGGGTCCACTGGCATGGAACATTACATATAACAGAATTTTTTCAATGTTGATAAATTTTATTGAATTTTATCCCCTTTTGTTCCATTAAAAAAATCTTTACTATAAGGAGTTATTCTCTGGAAGGAGAAAAGGAAGCCTGAATTTAGGAAATGTAGGTGATATAAAAACAAAGGATACTAATAAAAATCTATTAAAACAAATATAGTTTGTCTTTCATGTTAAGATACTTATCTCCTTACCAACATAACATTACTCAAAAAGAAAATACACACAATTTTAGTTTATAATGCATTGACCAAATGAAATAAAAAGGTAATAAAACCAGCATTAAGACTTCCTCATTGCTACTTCCAATAAGGTCTAAATTGTTAACTCAGCTTATAATTTCACTTTTCCCAAGGGAACATACAGCTCCCAAATGTCATTGCATAGAACTATCTTTCATTATATCTCAGTTATCACAATGACCTAGGGGTAGAAAATACTGCCTCATTATAAAACCATTTGCTTATTAAGTAGTTTATCAGAGGATGTTCATGCTTGTTATCTCCTTTTTTCCAGATCCCTTACATTAAATCCACTTAGTATCCTGACACCTATTTATACTTTTTTTTTTTTTTAAGTGAGGCAATTGGGGTTAAGTGACTTGCCCAGGGTCACACGGCTAGTAAGTGTTAAGTGTCTGAGGCTAGATTTGAACTCAGGTACTCCTGACTCCAGAGCTGGTGCTCTATCCACTAAGCCACCTAGCTGCTACCTATTTCTACTTTTTACTCTCCTTGGGTTTCAGTAAATCTCCCAGATATCTCTAGTGGGCATGTGGCTATGGCCTCTATTATCTAGATAATTCCCTAAGAAAGAGAGAACCTTGTATCCCATGATCTACATGGCTTCTATGCTGTCCACATATTTTCTTTCTGGTGGTTCCCTGGCATGTTGCCTAGGGTACCTTTTTTTTTATTGTTGTACATATAAGTGGTCCAGTCCCTTAATGGCACAATAATTTCATATCTGTCCCATTACTTTTTAGTTATAGGTACTTCCTCTCAGTCCCTATTTATGGTCCACAGAATAAATTGTCCTACATGGTCAGGGGTATGTAAAGAAGACTATCTTATATCTGTAAGAACTACATAACTCTAGATAGTCATGAATTTTGGGTGAACACAGACTTGTTTACCAAGTTTTGGAGTAATTGAATGAGAGTTTCTTTCTTCAATGTTGTACTGAGGTAAATTTACAATTTCATATGTGTTATTATTTCCCTAAAAGCAAGTGTAAGTACCTTGAGGATCATAAAATCATAGATTTAAAGTTATAAGGGAGGGGGCAGCTAGGTGGCTCAGTGGATAAAGCACTGGCCCTGGATTCAGGAGTGCCTGAGTTCAAATCTGGCGTCAGACATTTGATACTTACTAGCTGTGTGACTCTGGGCAAGTCACTTAACCCCCATTGCCCCGCAAAAAAAAAAAAAAAAAGTAAAAAAAAAAATAAAGTTATAAGGAACCTATTCTCCTCATTTGATAAATGAGGAACTGAGGCCTAATGAGTTTAAATGACTTCCCTAAGCCATACCAGAAAGTAACAGAGCTTAGATTCAAGCCCAGCTTTTCTTTTCTGTCTTTAATTCCAGTACTCTTTCCATTGCTGAGGGCAGGGAGCTTTTTACTGTATTTCTTGTATTTCCTTCACAGCATCTAACAAAGTGAAAGGCACCTAACAGCTATTCAGTGAAAAGAAGTGAAATTTAAGCTCCTTGAGGATTTATTCACTTTTTTCTTTAGTTATTTAAGGTCTATCATAGTGCCCAGTATGGTGGATGCTTAATAAATTTTTATTAAATTAAATTGAATTATTTTATAATTAGCTAATTAAATTAATTAGTTAAACAGTTATAAATAATTAATTAAATTTATTAATTAGTTAAATAAATAGTGAAATTTATGCCCTTTTATAAGTAGAAGTTATAGACTTCCAGTGCCTTCCCTCTGTTAGTTGATTCTTATTTTTCCTGTTGTGATAAAATAATGGGATTTAGCAGATACTCAAAGGCCCACCTGGAGATTAATCTAAACTGATTGAATTAAGTGAGAGTGATTGATTTCTGATTAGCTTACTTCAAGTTAACTAGAGTGTAAGCACTAGCCCTTAAGAAGGTATTGTTCTCTGAAGCTGAAGACTTTGAACTTAATCTGAGACCACCTTCAAGTCCAGTGAACCAATGGATTTGGATGATGCCTACCAATCAGCTTGAAACAGTGTATAAAGACCTCCTATGCTCCAGGTCTATAAAAAGCTTCCAAACTCAGTTTGGGAGGAGTTGGTGGTTGAAGCAGGCTCGTGGCAGAGGACTTGAGGAAGAACCACACCAGGCTGGAACTTAGGCTAGATAGGCCTTTTCTTAACTCCACATGTTCTTTTTTTTTTTTTCCTAATACCTAGTATGCTTTTATAAATGCTTAATGCCCAAAGACTGGTGGGTGCTAAAGCTTCTAATTTAAAGCAAGCACACATTTAGATTTTAAACATCACACTGTATATAGTTTTCTTTGTATATATTTGTTTGATTGTTGTCTCTACAATTATAAGTTCCTTGAGAGCAGGAATTATATTTTGTTACTTTTTTGTATCCTTTTGTATCTAGGTAGCACACTACCTAGAACAGAGTAGTTGCTTAACAAATATTGATTGATGATTGGTGATTATCAGCAAAGATTTAGATTGAAGTATCAGAAAGTCAAAAGCTAATAATGAGCTAAGGTTTCTAAATCATGTTAAAACTAAGAAGTTATTTAAAAATATGGATGTTTGCAATAAAATTAAGAAAAAGGAAGGCATAGAACCTCTGATCAAAGAAGATGAATTAGTGTTAGTAGTATTAGAGAAGGTAAAATTATTACATTTTCATTTTTGCATTGTTTATTTGATGAAGGTAATTATTTTCATATTGAAAAGAATAGTTCAGGGGGCATCTAGGTGGTACAGTGGATAAATCACCAGCCCTGGATTCAGGAGGACCTTAGTTCAAATCTTGTCTCAGACACTTGAGATTTACTAGCTGTTTAACCCTGGGCAAGTCACTTAATCCTCATTGTCCTGCCAAAAAAAAAAAAAGAAAAAGAAAAATAAGAAAGGAAAAAAAAGAAAAAAATCAAAAGAAAAAAGAAAAGTATAGTTCAAATAATATCAGAAAGAAATTATAGCTGCAGATAGTAAGGAAATAGTAAGAAATCACATAACTGAGTTAAATAAATTTACATATTAAAGTTCAAATGAATTGTTTCACTGATTCAGCCAACAACAATAAAAAAATTACTGATGGCCAAGTATGTGGAAAGAAAATGTAATTTCGGTCATTACAGTATTGGGAATTCTTGCAGAGCATGAGAGAAGAAATATTTAAATATTAAATATTAATATTAAAATATTAAAACTTTGAAGAAGGGGAAAAGGGTCCTTTAAACTTCAGGCTCATTGGCTTTATCCCTAACAACATTCTAGGAGAGATTATTAAATAAGTAGCTGTTGATGAGAATATAGCAAACATTTGGTGCCAATATATGTTCATTGAAAGTAAATCATACCAAACTCACTTCATTTTCATTTTTGATAGAATTCTTTGGTAGATCAGGAATGTAGATAACTGTGAATCTTGATTTCAGAAAAGCCTTTCAGATTTTCTCATGATATGCTTTTAGATGAGATAGTGAGATATAGTCAGTATTATATAGTATTCTAAATTTTTTGTTTATTTATTTAGGATTTTCCCCCACCTTATATATAAAAACAAATTGTAACATTGATTTTTAAAACTTTGTGCTCCAAATTCTTACCTTCCCTCTCTTCCCCCACCAAAAACTCGAGCAATTCATGTGTGGTCATGCAAAATATATCAGACGAAAAAACTTTAGAAAAATGAACAAATAATAACACCAAAACAAATAATTCTATCTGTATTCAGATACCATCAGTTCTTTTTCTGTAGATGGATCACATTTTTCCTAAGTCCTTCAGAATTGCCTTGGATCATTGCATTGCTGAAAATAACTAAGTTATTCACAGCAGATCATCTTACAATATTGTTGTTATTTTGTATACAGTACATTTCACTTTTCATCAGCTCATGTAAGTTTTTCCAGATTTTTCTCATAGCATCTTGGTCATCTTTTTTTTTTAATAGTCAACTACATTTATATCGTATTTTAAGGGAAAATTCCTTAAAAACATCCATGAGGTTGATTATTGCAACAACAATAACAGCTAACATTTATATAGAACCTTATACCTGACAAAGAATTTTCTTCACAATATCCCAGCAAATTAAGTATCATCATCCTCATCATCCTCATCTTACATTACTCTTTCTTCTGCTTCAATTTTTCCCTAGTTACTATTGCTGTGTTTCCTTCCATCCTATTCACTCCCCATGATATTTAATCTATTTTCTATCTTCTTTTACCCCATCCCTCCTCAAAAGTGTTTTGCTTCTGACTGCCCTTCCCCTAATCTGCCCTCCCATACTTCACCTCTCCCCCTATCCCCTTCCCCTCCCACTTCCCTGCAAGGCAAGACATATTACTATACCCATTTGAGTGTTTATCTTATTCCCTCTTTCAGCCAATTCAGATGAGAGTAAGGCTCATTGACTCCCCTGTTCCTCCCTAAACTTTTCTTCCACTCCATAAGCTTTTTCTTGCTTTTTAATATGAGGTATTTTACCCCATTTCACCTCTCCCTTTCCCTTTATCCCAGTGCAGTCCTCTCACCCATTAATTTTATTTTAAAGATGTCATCATGGGTCAGCTCAGTGACACAGTGGACAAAGCACCCACCATTGACCCCAGAGGACCTGAGCCCAAATCTGGCCTCAGACAAAAGACACTCACTAGCTGTGTGACCCTGGGTATACCACCCAAAACTGACAGCCCCACAACAAAAATAATGCTTTACAAATATCATTCCTTCATAATCAATTCCTACCTGTGCCCTCTGTCTAAATTTATCCATTAAGCTGCCCTAATACTGAGAAAGTTCTTATGAGTTCAAAATATCATCTTTCATATAGGAATGCAAACAGTTCAACCTTTTAACATCCCTTATGATTTCTTTTTCCTGTTTACCGTTTTAAGTTTCTCTAGGGTCTTGTTTTTGAAAGTCAAATCTTCTATTCTGTTTACGTCTTTTCATCATGAATGCCTGAAAGTCCTCTTTTTCATTGAAGTCCCATTTGCCCTCCTGAATGATTATAATCAGTTTTGTTGGGTAAGCAATTCTTTGTTGTAACCCCAGTTCCTTTGCCCTCCAGAATATCATATTCCATGCCTTCTGATCCTTTAATGTAGAAGCTGCTAGATCTTGTGTTATCTTGACTGTGGCTCTACAGTACTTGAATTGTTTCTCTCTGGCTGCTTGCAGTATTTTCTCCTTGACCTGAAAGCTCTGGAATTTGACTATAATATTCCTGGAAGTTTTCATTTTGGGATCTCTTTCAGTGAATTCTTTCAATTTTTTTCTTACCTTCTGCTTCCAGAATATCAGGGCAATTTTCCCTGACAATATCTTGGCAGATGATGTCTAAGCTCTTTCTTTTGAGCCTTTTCTGATTAGTGTAAAATTCATTTACTGCCCTATTCCTCCCCATCTCTTCTCCCAAGACATAAGTCCTTTCCTTGTTTTTTTCATGTAGGATTTCACCTCATGCTACCTCTGCCCTTCTCCCTCCCCCAGTACATTCCCCTCACCCCTCAATTTAACCTTAAATATGTCATCATGGGGCAGCTAGGTGACAAAGTGGACAAAGCATCCACCCTGGACTCAGGGGGATCCCAGCCAAACCCAGCCTCAGACACAAGACAGTCATCCACTGCACAACCCCAGGTATGTCCCCCAATGCCAATTTTTATGGATCTCTAGGGTCTTGTATTTGAAAATCAAATTTGCCATTCAGTTCAGGTGTTTTCATCACAAATACCTGAAAGTCCTCTTTTTTATTAAAGTACCAATTTTTCCTCTGAAAGATTATACTCAGTTTTTCTGGGTAGGGGATTCTTGGTTGTAATCCCAATTCCTTTGCCCTCTGGAATGTCATATCCCATGCCCTCCAGTCCTTTAATATAGAAGCTGCTAGATCTTGTGCTATCCTGCTGGGGCTCCAGCAGTTTGCAATATTTTCTCCTTTACCTGAGAGTTCTGGAATTTGGCTATAATATTCCTAGGAGTTTTCCTTTTGGGATCTCTTTCTGGAGGTGATAGGTGGATTCTTTCAATTTCTATTTTAGCTTCTGCTTCTAGAATATAAGGGTAATTTTCCCTCACAATTTCTTGGAAAATGATGTCTAAGCTCTTTCCTTGATCACGGTTTTCAGGTAGACTAATACATTTCAAATGATCTCTCCTGGACCTATTTTCCAGGTCAGCAGTTTTTCCAAGAAGATATTTCACATTGCCCTCTTTTTTTATTCATTTGGATTTGCTTTATTGTGTCTTGGTTTCTCATAGTGTCACCAGCTTCCATTTGTTCAATCCTAATTCTTAGGCAATTATTTTCATCAGAGAGTTTTTGTACTTCCTTTTCCATTTGGCCAATATGACTTTACAAGCTATTGACTTTTTTCATGACTTTACTGTATCACTCACATTTCTCTTTCCATTTTTTCCTCTACCTCTCTTACTTTATCTTCAAAGTTCTTTCTGAGTGCTTCTATAGCCTTCAACATTTTTCTTGGAAGCTTTGGATATAGGAGCCCTGACCTTGCTATCCTCTTCTGGGGATGCACCTCGATCTTCCTTGTCACCAAAGAAACTTTCTATGGTCCACATTTTTTTCTGTCTATTCATTTTGCTAGCCTATTTCTTGACTTTTAACTCTTTCTTAAAATGGGGCACTGCTTCTAGGATGCACTGACCCAAGCCTCAGGGGTCCCAGGTGGTACAATTTAAGGAGAGGAATGTTCTGCACTTGACTGGCCTGTGCTCTGTTCTATAAATAACCCAAGGCCTACTTGCTCTTTAACCCAGAAACAAAATTCTGTTTCACTGTGCTTGCTAGCTCCAGTGAGCTTGCACCCCTACTCCACCTGGGTCACCACCACTCAAGACTGCTTCCTGGTTCCTAGCAGAGGTAAAGCAACTAAGTTCTTTCTCAGAACTAGCAGAGACCCCTGTAATCTCCCCTAGGCCAACTGCTCAGCCCTCTCACCAGACTGTGAGCTTATTTCCAGAAGATGCTAATGCTGCAGCAGATTCAGAGGCTCTGTGGGTCTCTTTCTCTGGTGTGGCTAGCCTGGGGCTGGATCTGCATGTGTGGCCACAGGGCTGTGCTTCTCTCTAACCCAGGTACAGCAGACATTTCCTGGCAAACTTCTAAGCCATATTTAGCTGGAAAATGATCTCACCCTGTCCTTTTGTGGGTTCTGCTGCTCCAGGAATTGTTTTATGACATTATTTGGAAGGTTTTGGCATGATCATGTGGGGAGCTCAAAGAGGTTACTGCCTTTCCTCTGCCATCTTGACTCTGCCCCTCCATAGTATTATTATTTAACTAAATTCAAGGGACAGAGTGAAGATGTCAGAGTAATTGAGTATTTTTTGTTGAGCTCTCTTAACACACTCTCTAAACAATGTAAAGAAGTGTATCAATACAAATTATAATGAACAGAACAACAACAACAACAACAGCAACAAAATCACAGTGAGCAATTTCTTCCAACCCAGGGCAGCTTAGGAAGATATAGAGGTTTATAGATGTAAAGGGGCTAAAATTCTAGCTAGTCTGTCTAAAATCTAATGAGTGTTCACCAATAAATTATAAGCTTTAGCAAGAGGTAGACTTTTAAGCATTTATTAAGGAGAATAAGAATTTGGTGAAGAGAAAGAGAAAGGCCTACCTTCATCTATCCATTAAAGAGAGAGAGCATTCCTGTCTCTGCTCTCTGCCAGAGTCCACAGGAAAGAGAGCAAATCAGAGCACCAGGCTCCCCCTTCTTCCTCCCACAAGCAAATGTCACTTCCTGACGCCAAAGAAAAAACACATGGTCTTGCTCTCAAAGACCTTCACCTCATGGTGGAGGTTTTCTACAGTAAATCTCCAGCAGGTGGCATCATTCCAATCATTACATAGATATTGGGGCAAGAGAGAGAAGGTGCCCTAAATGGATAAGCAGCAGAGCAGATAATATGTGCTTAATAAGTATTTGTTGACTTGATTCATCAAATTTTCAAATAGAAAAAAAAAAGTTGATTGGACTATTGAATTATGCATACAATTCTTCAGATTATATGTGTGTGTGTGTGTGTTTGTGTGTGTATGTGTATGTGTATGTGTGCATGTGTATGTGTATTAGCAGGCTAGAAATAACACTGGGGATAAGGGAAAGACCCTAAATTTTCATTCATAAAAATCTGTTCCACCAGTATCGAATGTGGAAGCCCAACTTGGCAGTGTTGCACACAAAAACCAGATCTGACAGCATATTTAATATGTTCTTAACAAAAGTCCAATGAAGCTAAGATTAAATATGTTAGCTTTATTTTTCCAATAAGGAAATAGAAATTTAGAGAGCGGTTAAGTGATTTACTCATGGTCATGCAGCTAATTAGTGTCAGAGTAGATATTCAAACCTAAACTCCTGATTCCAAGTCCAGGGCTACAAGGGAAGAAATAGGATGAATGTATTATGAAGTGGCTAGACTATCTCTTGAGTGTACCTACTTCTAAGACTTTTATATAAAAGGGATGTAGATGAACTCAAAAGTATCCTCAGGAGAGCTACATTGCAACATCAAATGATCTGTAAGCCATGTTCTATGAAAAATGATTGTAGCACTTGGAAATATTGAGCATAGGGAAGATAAAATGAAAGGAAGACATAAGTCTTCAAATATTTGAAGGACTTTCATGTAGAAGAAGGAATAATCTTGTTCTGCATTGCTCCAGAAGATCACATGAGGACCAACAAGAGGAAAACAACAACAAAAAAACATGAGAAAGAATTTTATAATGAACAAAACTATCCAACAATAGAATAAATTTCTCTAACACTAAAATAATCTAGGGCAGTGATGAATCCTTTTTCTATTACTTTCTTCTTCAATTCTTCTTTGTCCCCTTGTTCTTATAGAGTAATAAAGAAAATGATTCACAAATAAAGCACTGACAAGTTGTCTGCCCTTTCCAATATTTCTTTCTTTGACTCAGCTCTCTGTCCTCTTCTTCCACATCAAATGGTGTTTTCAGAAATGACTACAGAATGAAAGACATTATATAATGTTTATAATATTATAAATGACATAATTTCCCCCTGAATTTTTCAAACATAAAATGATATAGAATATTAAAGCTAGGAAGAACCTTTGAGATCATCCAATCCAACTACCTTATTATACAGATGAAGAGTCCAAAGTTCATAGAGGTTTAGTTATTTGACTGAAATGATAACCAAGTCTAATTCTTTACTCCACCACATTGCTTTGTAAAAAAGAATCTGTATAATTCCAAAGGACTCATGATGGAAAATGCTCTCAAAATCCAGAAAAAAAAAGAACTGTTGAATCCGGATGCAGAGCGAACCATAGTATTTTTATTGTTTTTGTTGTTGTTGTTTTTCTTTTTTGAGGTTTTTCCTTTTTGTTCTGATTCTTCTCTCATTACATGACTAATGCAGAAATATATTTGATGCAATTGTATGTATATAACCTATATCAGATTACTTGCTGTCCTTGGCGAGGGGGGTAGGGAGGAGAGGGAGGGAGAAAAATTTGAAACAAGAAGTCTTATAAAAACAAATGTTGAAAACTATCTCTACATATAACTGGGAAATAATAAAATATTTATGTGGAAAAAAGAGAATCTTTAGTATAAAAATAGTAAGTGCAAATATTAAATGAATATTGGTCTAATAGAAGCACTGTCTTCATTCCTCTACCTCATTTGATACCAGTAATATCACAACTATGGTAACAAATGAAAATTTCTTCCTCTAAAGGATGTTTGCAATAGCCTTGCAAAAAACCCAAACCAAACCAAACCAAAACACTAAGGGAAATATTTACTTTGAAACTCTATACTAAAAAGCTTTCCCTTTCTTAACTCACATTTATTTCAAACTTATTTGGTTAGCCTCTGTGAAACAATCATTTCTACATCAAACTGATGCTGGATTTGGCAATATTGTAGAGGAATTCATGTTTTAGATAGGCTTTGGGTCTTTGGAGATCTTCCTACGTCTGTTGTATGATAATGTGAATCCAAGTATACTGAGTGGGGTTTTATTTAATTTTTTTAAAACCAAATGCATAAGATGATGTTTATCATGAAAAACTATCCAAGCAGTCATCTGTCACCTTCACTTCACTGAAGACATAGTCAATTAAGCATTAAGACAACAAGGCAAAGTGGGGCAACAGATATTTATTATACCCTTACTATATGCTGGACACGATGGATACAAATACAAGCAAAATGAGATATTTCTTACTTGAATGGAACAAATATTCTAATGTTGGAAAACATAACAAAAAAGAGAGCTGAAAAGTGGGGGTATAAGTAGGGGAAAGTTCATGGGCAGGGCCATCATGAGAAAGTACTGATAGTCAAAAACAGAGCTGGGAAGGGAATGAAGCATGACTGGAATGGTTTCATCCAATGAAATAGAGGTCTTGGGGGAAATTTGCCTATGGAAGAAGGGGGCTGACAAGTCAGAGGGTGATTCCCGGTTAAGAAAGTCACTTCAGTGATATTGGAGATCTCTTATAATATTCACTTAAGCTTCATATCCTAAGAAAGTTGGTCAAATAAGTTCATAATAAATATCTATATCAAAGTCTATAATATTTTAATTCAATTCAACAAGCACTTGAGAAATTCTTACAATGCTTGATAATGAGTATAAAAAATGAAAAGTCTTTGGAAGGAATTTACATTCCTATTGGACTTTCTACTCTTTCTTTTATTTTTCAAGGTTTTTCTTTTCCTTTTTCCACAACATTGCCCTTCTTATGCTAACCTCCCTCCCACCCCAAACACTTTCAAACCTGAATCTTCACTACTACATTCATAGCAAAATGCTTCCATCCTAAAATTATTTTGAATGTTCTCATGTCTAATGAACAAACCATCCAGTGGTAACCCAATTGTGTCATATGTGTCAACCAAGTCAGTTAGAAATTCATTCAAGCTAGGGCTTGGCCAAAGTTTGAGAAGTCCAGTCAAATGTATTATTTATTTCTGCTGAGCCTGTAGCACAGATTGAAATATGGTTTGGAACACATTTGCAAAATATTGCTTTTAAAATCACAAAATTTATTGCCATAAAATATCCAGTGATGTGGCGAGAAAATAAAACAAGCAGACTTTTCCTCATTTGGTGATAGAATCTCTTCATGACATCAGTGATACAAACACTGTATTATCCTTGGCCTCTTTCCAATAGTTGTTGGCCCCTACTTCAACTCTGCCAAAGTCATGTCAAATACATCAAAACAGAGGATACAAGACAGTCTCCCAAGCTTAATACTTAATATGTAGAGTGTGTGCAGCTAAACTTCACTATCCATTAGCTACCTGAGGAGTGTTTGATGCATTTGGACAGAGTACAAGTGTGTTTGAGCCAATTAATAGTGTCTTAAAGGATGTTTCAGGATACTGATGCAAAAATTAGTCAGCGCTTTAAGAGCAAAGGAACTTCATTGTCAGGCTGCACATGGCAATAGTTTTGGGGAAGATGAGATGAAATGGAAAGAGTCACCTACTGCAAAGAGTGTCTGAGGTTGGTATTTTATAAACACAACTAAATTTGACAAACATTTTAGAGGACCAAAAAGAGCTTCTATGAATAATACCCATGTACTTTACAACAGATTCATCAGATTTTCATTGCTATGACAAAGGCCCACTGGAGGTATTAAGCTAATTGGGCTTCACTCATTGTTACCAGATCTCTTAAGCAACCATTCAAGGCTAATGAAGCAAATGACAAAATTCCCCTTGGCTCTTTGACTCTAACTTCAGATTCTAAACTCAATGTACTATTTATTATTGGCACTAAAACTGGTCATAGTTTGTGAATGAGTGCTAGAAGTGAACATAATGATGTATCTATCCTGGCCGAGTACAACATGAAGAATATGCACAGGACTTCCTTTGGGTGATATCTGGTTAGTTTTTTCATGTGTTTTTGTTTGTCATCTATCACTTAAAGGACACATTCAACAATTCAGGGGGAGCCCTCTGCTGAATATATGTACAGATGGCAATCTGATTTGTGAACTATGGAATGACATGACCAGAGCTTTCTGTTCTCTCCAGTCCTTCTAAACTTGGGTATTATTTGTACTAGAATTTGGCCAATATGAACTAAAAAGTCAGAAAGAAAGAGGAAGTAGGAAAAAAAAGATAATCAAGTCATTTTTTCCAACCCCCACCACCCCAAGGGCTCAATTTATTTTCCTTCCAAACACTTTGCATAATCAGTGTTCTTATTTCAACCAGAGTACAGCATCATTTGCACACTCAATAAAAGATTCAGAAGCACGTGGGATGATAGATGACTTTGGAGCTAATACAAGGCTGTAATTCAGTGAGAGGGCTTTGTGGATGTCGTGAACTCTGAGAGTACAACGAGAGTGCTGAGTGAACGGTAGCGGAGCCCTTGGAGTGAATTACAGCCTTTCATTCTCCCCAGGGTCATCATTAGGTATTTAAGAAATTCATTGGTGAAAGTTTAGTAACTGCCTCATCCATGATCTGTGGGGCCCCTTGGGTCTGCAAGGAAGTCTGGGTATTTGGCCAAAATCTCCATCCATGGTTTGGGGAGCATCTGAAAAAAAAGTGGTGTAGAAGCTCTCCAGGGATCTTGGAAAGAGAAGAAATAGTCTAATTCTTTGTTCTGGGCTCAAGAAGGTATCATGTAACATGAATATAAGGAAAGGGAGAAGAAGAACTTTTTTTTTTTTTGGTCAAACCAAGGAGGCAAAATATATTGGAAAGAACACAAAGTCAGGAGCCAGAAGACCTAAAAGCTAGTCTCAGTGTCACCATCACTAGATATGTGATTGTTCAGTCACGTAAACTTTTCTGAGGTTCAGTTTCCTCAACTATAAAGTAGGAGTAATAATTTTTCGTGATATGGTCATTATTATTGTTATTATTATCAAATGTGTTTACTTTGCAAATGATAAAGTGCAATACAAACACAAAGCATCATACCGTTTTGAAGTTGGCATGCTTTTCAGGTGAATTCATCTGAATATGGCCTTCATTATTGATGAAGAGGAAAGAGCTACTTAGTCAAGAGATAGTGAATGAATCTGACATGGTATTCATTTTTCTCTGATATTCTTCCCTCAATTTTCCTAGCAAAAGTAATACAAACAGTAATTATTATTGCAAATCATTATTAAAATTCATTGAATCTCAGAGCTATCCTAAACTGGACATAAATGCTATTTAAACAACAAATGGGAAGGCATGTTTATTTTCTAATTAGACACAATTTAAAGAAACAGCAAGGGGACTTCTTATTGTCTTGATAATGATTTCCCTAGACACCATTTGAACAATATATCTAGCATTTAATTTCACTTAATCTGATCTTATGTTATTGGTTTCTAAAATCCATGCCACTTATCTATAAGAGGATATGTACCCCCAAACCAAAAGTCATTTAATTTGTATATTTCTAACCACTACCTTTAGCCTTGATTACTAGTTCATGGTGATGGTACTATAGCTTTAAGAAGTTGTATAGGTGGGACTTACTATCCATGGTGAAAGAATAAAAACTGTCATTCAGCAACATCCTAACTTCTGACTTGTTCTCAGTACTTGTCTGTTGACCTGCACTAGTGTGGATGTTATTTGCTGTTCCAGTTCCTGCACCTGTAATATATATCAGTGGCAAACTCTGTTCCTCTTGTTTGCCTGTTTTCCATCAGAAGGAGATGGCTGTTCTCTCTGACCTCTTGGTTTAGACCGTTAGCTTTTTTGACCTATGGTGGATCTTTGTTTTATTGGCCATAGTTCAATTATTTATTTATTATTTGGATTCATCCTTATAGAGGAAGGGACCCTGGATGGGAAAATGATTGATCTTGGTCAAATTGTTGTATCTCTAGCTAATGGCATAAAAAGCTGCTCAGTCTGTTAGATCAGCTCAGTCAGTGAATGAAGAATTAGGCTGGTTCCATAATGAGAAAAAAATTTGAACTAAAGGATAAAGTTAGTCAAGGATAAGAAGCTATTTGGTGAGGAGAATGGAGTCCTAGGCTCAGAGTCCCTATGTGACATTGAAGAGATACTTTCATTATCAAGAGATAAGGTCAAGAAGGATAGATATAGTTAGTCAAAATGGCTTCAAGTAGGCAATACAAAATTATAGTCATGGGACAGTGTGAGAAAAAAGACAGCTTTAAGGAGCCCAGAATAGAGATCTATAGATAAGGAAAGAGGAAATTAATAAAACCCTAAACATGAAATGTGATACTTTTGAGTGTCAGATAAAGAAGAATCTTCATCATTGAGAGTTGGGGATCAGGAGGTAGAGAGGAAGCAATTTCTCAGGTAATGGCCAGGGCCTCAAAATGAGATATTCCAAGAATGTTCAACTTAAGGGGAAGTAGGAAGAAAGGCCTAGCTTGATCCCATAACTGAAGACCACAGAAGGAAGTTCATAAGGGCTAAAGCAGGCTGGTCAGCCAAGTCCATAGCAAGGGAAATAGAGGCCAAGTATAATTAGGAGATTAGTCGGAAGGGAAAAAAGTGTAGGTTGAATGTTCACTAGTTGAAGGCTGAGAATCAGCTTTTTTATGCTTCAGTCTGTATTCAAGCAGTTCTTTCTTTGGGGATGGATAGCATTTTTTCATATGTCCTTCAGAGTTCTCTTCGATCATTGTATTGATAAGAGTAACTAAGCCATTCACAGCTAATCATCTTACAATATTGTTGTTACTTTGTAGACAGTATGTTTCACTTTTCATTAGTTCAGGTAAGTCTTTCCAGGTTTTTCTGAGAACATCTTGCTCATCATTTCTTATATACCAATAGTACTCCATCATAATCATATACTACAATTTGTTCAGCTGTTCCCCAATTGATGGGAGTCCCCTCAATTTCAAATTCTTTGACACCAAAAAAGAGCTGCTATAAATATTTTTGTACATATAGGTTCTTTTCCTTTTTTTTTTTTTTTTAAATATCTTTTTGGATGCAGACCTAGTAGGTCAAAGAGTTTGCATGGTTTTATAGCCCTTTGGGTATTAGTTCCAAATTGCCCTACAGAATGGTTCAATCAGTTCACAGCTTCACCAACAGTGCATCAGTGTCTTATTTTTCCCACATCCCCTCCAGTATTTATAATTTTTCTTCTTCTGTCCTATTGGCCAATATAATAGGCATAAGGTAGTAACTCAGAATTGTTTTGATTTGCATATCTCCAATCAAGAGTGACTTAGAGCATTTTAATTTTGATATAGATAACTTTGATTACTTCATTTTAAAACTGTTCATATCATTTGATCATTTATCAATTGGGGAATGACTTGTATTCAGAGAAACTTGCTTCAAATTTTTTTCAGTTACTATTGCTAACTCTATTTTCTCCATCTCTCCACCCTGTTTATTCTATTCTTTCTCTCCTTTCACCCTCCTTTCACCTCCTAAAGGGTTTTGCTTTGGACTACATCCTCCCCTGGTCTGCCCTCCCTTTTATCAGTTTTCCCTTCTTTTATCCTCTTTCCCTCCTACTTTCCTGCAGGTTAAGATCGATTTCTATACCCAATTGAGTTTTATGTTATTTTGTCTTTGAGCCAGTTCTGATGAAAGTAAGGTTCATTCATTCCCCATTACCTCCCCCATCTTCCCCTCCCTGTAAGAACCTTTTATTGCCTCTTTCATGTGAAATGATTTACCCCATTCTATCTCTCCCTTTCCCTTTCTCCCAGTGTATTTCTTTCTCGCCCCTTAACTTTTTTTATATCATCCATTCATATTCAACTCACACCTGTGCCCTCTGTCTAAATATACTCTATCCAATTGCCCTAATAATGAGAAAGTTCTTATGAGTTACAAGTATCATCTTCCCAGTTAGTTATCTTTATGATTTCCCTTCCTGTTTACCTTTTTATGCTTCTCTTCAGTCTTTTATTTGGAAGTCGAATTTTCTATTCAGCTCTTTTTTTTTCATCAAAAATGCTTGAATGTCCTCTCTTTTATTGAATGCCTATTTCTTCCCTGAAGGATTATACTTAGTTTTGCTGAGTAGGTGATTCTTGATTGTAATCCCAGTTCCTTGCCCTTTGTAATATCATATTCGAAGCCCTCCAGTCCTTTAATGTAGAAACTGCTAAATCTTTTGTTATCCTGACTTTGGTTCTATGATATTTGGATTTTTTTTCTGGCTGCTTGCAATATTTTCTCCTTGACCTGGGAACTCTGGAATTTGGCTATAATATTCCTGGGAGTTTTTATTTTGGGATCTTTTTCAGGAGATTATTGGTGAATTCTTTCAATTTCTATTTTAACCTTTGGTTTTAGAATATCAGGGTAGTTTCCCCCTGATAATTTCTTGAAAGATGATGTCTAGGCCTTTTTTTATATCATGGCTTTTAGGTAGTCCACATAATTTTAAAATTATATCTTTTGGATCTATCTTCCAGGTCAGTTGTTTTTCCAATGAGATATTTCACATTGTCTTCTATCTTTTTTCATTCTTTTGGTTTTGTTTTATCGTTTCTTGATTTCTCATAAAGCCATTAGTTTCCATTTGCTCAATTCTAATTTTTAAGGAATTACTTTCTTCAGTGAGCTTTTGTATCACCTTTTCCATTTGGACAGTGGTGCTTTTTAGGAGTTTTTTCTTCTACAGTGAATTTTTGTTCTTCCTTTTCTATTTGGCTTATTTTACTTTTTAAGTTTTTTTTTTCTTCATTGAATTTTTGTGTCTCTTTTCCGTTTTTCATGATTTTCTTGCATCACTCTCATTTCTTTTCCCAATTTTTCCTCTACCACTCTTATTTCAAAGTTCTTTTTGAGGTCTCCCATGGATTCAGTCTGATTCATTCTTGGAGGCTTTGGATGTTGGAGCTTTGACTGTTGTCTTTTTCTCGGGGTGTGTCACCATAGTAACTTTCTATGGTCAGAATTTTTTTCCCTGTTGTTTGCTCATTTCCCCACCTATTTCTTGACTTTTAACTCTTTGTTAAATTAGGGCTCTGCTTCCAGAGCTTCAGAAGTTTGTGCAGCTGTTTTCAGAGTACTTCTAGGGACCTGTAAGTTTTCAGTTCTTACAAGGTGGTATTATCTAAGGAGAGGTGTGTTTACTACTCTCCTGGTCTGTAATCTGGTCTGTGAGCAACCATAAATCCTCTTTTCTTCCCTGAAACTGTGAGGAGTGTCCTTGCTCCACTGTTACTGCAAGTTTTGATGTGCTAGTGCTCCTCTTCACTCTGGAACTCCCACCCCAGGACTGCAAACTGGTTCTGAATATGGGAAAAGCAACAGAGTCCCACCTCAGTGCAAGCAAAGAATCCCCTGTAATCTCCTTATGACCAGTTATTCCACCCCTTTACCATCTGTGGTCTGAGAGCTCTGGAAGCAGTTGTTACACCTGTTGACTCAATGACTCCTAAGACCTGCTCCTGGTTTGCTGAGGCTCAGTCTGTTCTGGGGCAGTCTGCAGTGAACTGTGTTCCGCTCTCATCCAGGTATGAGAGACCTTTCTTGCTGGCATTCTAAGTTGTCTTTGACTGGAAAATTATTTCACCCAGTCATTTTCTGGGTTCTGTTATGCTAGGATGGCATTATTTAAAGGTACCTGGGAGAGTTTCTGTGGGAGAGATCAGACAAGTTTCTGCCTTTCCTCTGCCATCTTGGCTCTTCCCAAGAGAATCAGCCTTAAGCTACTGAAACTTTACAACATAAGAAAACTTTGCCCTTTTTTCAGCTGTTACTGAACCCCACTCCACCCTCATAATCTACTTACCTATAATTATTGAGAGAAATTCCTCCCTTTTAAATATCTAAGAGGTTTTTCTGCTATTGGTAAGCAGGAGTGATAAAAACCTATAACCTTTCTCCCTGAGGAATTCTGTGGTAAGGAACCAAGGAAAGCTAATGAAAGTAATGAAGGAAGAAGACCAGTAAGCCCTGATGGCTGGCCTTTAGACTGGCTGCAATCAATAGGAAGAAAAATTAGGCTGTGTCATAAGAAAGAGGCTTTAAGAGACAAATCACTTCAAGAGCTCTTCCTTTTCTCTAACTCTATCAACAATTATAATAGTTGTTCCTTCCCCTACTTTCATGTAGTAAACTCTATGTTGGTTAAAAATCTAATTGTTAGCCCCTGTATAAACCATACTTACTTATCAGAATGTAGCACAAAGCTTTATAGCTATAGATATCTCCCACATATGAGAATAGAAATGCATAGAGATGTTCATCTCACCTCACTATAGAACTTCTATATACCTAATCCTTGCTTGTGCATACCAACCACATATATAGGGTGGGCCAAAAGTCATGAAGGGGTTTCAATATTTAATAACTCCTTTATTCCTTATTTTTAATTTACAATGCCATAGTATCATGTAGTATATATAGGAAATGAATTTATATTATGTGTGAAAAATCAAATATTGTAGATGATGAAAAATAAAGAAAAAATAATTTTCAAAAAGTTTCTAATACATTGTGATTTTTGGCCCACCCTGCACATCCAGAAACTCAATCCATTTACCTAAATCTCATATTTGTTCCAGTGCTTACAGACTGTTCTGCCCCCTAATAGATGCTTAATAAATGCTTGTTGAATTAAACTGAATCTCTGATTTCTAAATCTAAATTGCACATTATAAGAAAAAAGTATTTCAACCTTCATTTTATTTCTAGAACAAAAATCCAGTTTAAAGTTTAGATTCTTATTCTTAGGCCATGAATGCTCTCACCTCTGGACCTATAGCTAAAAGGTAATATAGGTATGTCTAGTTCATATTCCTTCCAGTGATGTATTTTTCTATCATGAGCTATCTGTGCTGCTTCTCTAATTGGGCACTGGTTACTGCCAGAAATGCTTAGCATGACAACCTTCGCTGTTCTGACAGCTCTTTGCATCCTTGCTCCCTAGAAAAAAGAAAATATTTTTCTTTGTATTATTTCTGGCAGGCCTGGCCTTTTTCCCTTTAAAATTTGGCTTTGTTCATTTGATAGTACTGCCTTGGTCAAGCAAACTATATTACCAGACTGCAGCTGCACAGCCCATTATGGAAGCACATTGAAAGAATTATTAATAAATAAATACATTGTTGTTGTTGTTGTTGTTGTTTTACATTTTAAAAAGCATATGCTTCTAGGAAGGACTGGCTTAATTTGTGTATGTGTGGATGTTTCAGCCCACCTCTTCACAATCTTCACTCTGCTTCTAGTTAGGCTGGCCCACAGTACATTACTGTTCTACATACCACACACATGGGCCACAGATGGCCATTTTAATTTCAGAACTCAAATGTAATAAATTCAGCAGATTAACATTTGGCCAAGATTGAGTGCTGGGATTGTTGGATTGGCTATCATGGAAAACGCATCAGTGAACTTCATCTCTAACCAGACAGTGGTGATTCCACTCCTCACAAACAAAACCTTTGTTATACCTCTCCCCAGCCACTCCCCTCCACCCCCTCCCCTTGCCCCGTTACTCTTTCCTAGTGAGTAATACATGAATCCAATCCATACTCAAACATTTGCTTACAAGCTGCCTGAAAGGTCTCAGAATTCTTGGCATTTGACTGTTGTCTAGCTAAAACATTCCCCTTTGAGTATGTTCTAAGAGACAGAGAGAGACAGTGAAAGAGAGAATGAGAGAAAATGAGAGAGAGAGAGAGAGAGAGAGGCAAACATAGACATTTAGATCTCTTTTGTCCTTGGCTTTTTCTTTTGACAGATATACAATATACTGCAGTCAATTTATTAATAGCACGAATGGAAGAAAAGCTATATGGAAGGTACTATACTAGGCATTAAAAAGAGACCAGTTCACTGTGCTAGGCTCAAAGGAAACTGAAGACAAAAAAATTCACAAAATAATGGAAATACAGGACAAAATCAAATAAAGATATACAGAGCATACATGACAGAAACATATGTAGTATGTATCTGCTGTGAAGTTGTTGGAGAGAAGTGAGCCAAATGAGACTAGATTAGGGAAGCTCCCTGCAGAAAGTGAGTTTCTAGTAGCTCTTTGAAGGGGACATGGGGTGTGGTTTCCTAGAGAATAGAGAAGAAGGCAGCTACAGTATGGGAGATAGCATGGGAACAAGAAGATGACTTCAAATACAAAATAGTCACATTTACTTGGCAAAAATAGAGTGCAGAGGATGCAGATATTAGGAAATGAAAGTAAAGTATGGAGTAGAAGGGTATGTTTGTGTTTGGTATGTTTGTGTATAGTAAGAGAAGAAGCCTATAGACTCTAGAAATTTGAGATTTCTAGCTACAATAATATTAAGATCACAGTTCCATTTCATCTAATTTTTTTAAAGGAAAGTCATGACTCATTCTTTTTGTATTGCTAAGAGGTAACTGAGTGTGCTGATCATGTAATTTTGGAGTTGGAATAATAGCTAAAAATAACAGCTAACATTTATATAGTACCTATTATATTCTAGGTACTGTGATAAATGCTTTACACATTTTTATCTCATTTGATTCTAACAACAATATAGGGAGGTAGATGCTATTATTATTTTCATGTTACACAAGAAGAAATTGAGGCAAATAGAGGGTTAAGTGGCTTGCCCAGGATCACATAGCTATTAAGTATCTGAGAAGATTTGAACTCAGGTCTTCTCAACTCCCAGCCCATTGTGCTACCTTGTTA
Organism: Dromiciops gliroides; assembly: GCF_019393635.1. Taxonomy (NCBI): domain Eukaryota; kingdom Metazoa; phylum Chordata; class Mammalia; order Microbiotheria; family Microbiotheriidae; genus Dromiciops; species Dromiciops gliroides. The sequence goes on from NC_057862.1 coordinate 573,836,653, forward strand.
TTCTGTTAGAAATGACCTTGAATATATGCTAATCTAATCTCCCAGACATTACAGGGATTCCCTCTCATACCTTGTTCTATTCAGCATTCTCTCTCTCCTCAGTGTTATGTGGTAAAATATGCTGCATGACTCTAATGTATTTTCTTCTCACCTCAAACTCTTTGAGTTCTTAGCTTCTTTCACAAATCAACTTTGATATTATCTCCTATTCAAAGTCTTTTCTGATCCTCTTAGTTGTAAGGGCTATTTTTGTCCTGAAATTATCTTACAAAAATATTTAGTTATGTACTTATATGTGTCACCTCTCAGTAGAATGTAAACTACTTGCTTTATTTTTATCTTTTCATCCCCTATGCTTAGGGCAATGTCCTACACATAGTAAGTACTTGATACACATGGGCATATGAAAAAAAACAGCAAAAACAAGGTAGAGACTTAACAGAATTTGAAGTGATTGAGAAGAGGAGGCAAGAATGTATAGAAGAGCTATACAAGAAAGATCTTAACACCACTGTTAACCATGATGGTGTGGATGCTGATCGAGAGCCAAACATCCTGGAGAAGGGTGCCAAGTGGGCCTTAGAAAGCACTGCTAAGAGTAAGGCTAATGGAGGCAATAGAATTCCAGCTGAAGATGTTGTTAAAGTGTTGCACTTAATACACCAGCAAATGTGTAACACTCAACAGTGGCCACTGGATTGGAATAGATCAGTTTATATCCCAAACCTAAAAGACAATGCTTAGAAATGTTCAAATTACTGAACAATTGTCTTCATTTCATATGCCAATAAGGTTATGCTTAAGATTCTACAAGCTAGCCTTCAGCAAGATGTAAACTTAGAATTACCAGAAGAGCAGGCTGGTTTTCGCAGAGACAGAGAAACTAATGACCAAATTGCCAACAATCACTAGGTTATGGACAAAGCAATGGTGGTCTAGAAAAAAAAAATCTAATTCTGTTTCATTGACTATACTAAAGCCTTTGGCTGTGTGGATCACAACAAAATGTGCCAAGTCCTCAAAGACATAGGAGTGCTAGATCATCTTATTTGTTTTCTGAGGAACCTTTATGAAGGCAAAGAAACAACAGTTAGAACTGAACATAGAACAACTGATTGGTTTAAGATTAAGAAAGGCATATGACAAGTATGTTGTCACATTATTTAACTTACATGCAGAATATATCATGGGAAATGCCAGGTTGGATGAATCAAATACTGCGAATTAAATTTGGTGAGAAAAATATCAATAATCTCAAATATGAAGGTGATACCACTTTGATGACTGAAAGTGAAGAATCAAGAAGTCTCCTGATGAGTATGAAAGAGCAACGTATAAAAGCTTGCTTGAAGCTTAGCTTTAAAAAAAGAAACCGGTTTCATCATCTCCTGGCAAATAGAGGGAGAAGAAATGGAAGTAGTAGCAGATTGTATATTCTTGAGCTCAAAGATCACTGCAAACAGCAATTGAAGCCATGAAATTAAAGGACACTTACTTCTTGGAAGAAAACCTATGGTAAATTTGGACAGCATACCAAAAAGCATCACCTTTCTGACATCCAAATAGTTAAATCTATGGTTTTTCCAGTAGCAATGTATGACTGTGAGAGCTGGACCATAAGGAAAGCAAAGCCACAGAATTGACTTTTGAAAGTCCCTTGGATAGCAAGGACATCAAATCAGTCAATGCTTAAATAAATTAAATCAGACTATTCACTAGAAGGTCAAATACTGAAGTTGAAGCTTAAATTCTTTGGCCACATAAAGAGAAGACAGGGCTAATTAGAAAAGACCCTGATGTTGGGAAAGATTGAAGGCAAAAGGAAAAGGGGATGGCAGAAGATGAGGTGGACAGATGGTGTTATGGAAGCAATGAACATGAGCTTAGACAGACTTTGAGAGGTAGGAGAAGATAGAATGGCCTGATCTCCTATTGTCCATGGGGTCATGAAGAGTTGGATATGACTGAATGAGTGAACAACAGTAAAACCAACCAATCAATCAAACAAAAATATCTGTTCTCCAGGCTAACCATCTTACTTCCTTTCACCCTTCCTTATATAATGCTGTTTCCTCCAGGTTCCTTTCCATGTTTATCACTTTCCTCTATACATATTCCAACTTATCAATATTCCACTTAAAATGTGGTATCTAGAATAGAGCACAATATTCTACCTGTGTTGTGACCAGTAGAGAGTATAATAGATTATTGCTTCCATTATCTCACATACTTTTCTTCTATTAATGTTCACCAAGAATTCACTATTATTATCATTGCAGCAGCTATATCATACCCACAGGATAATTTACATAAAATTTTAAAGTCAAGTACCCCAGGTTGTACTTATACAATTGGTTTTTTGGACCCAAAGTTATGACATTACATTTTTCTCATTATATTACATCTCTTGTTGATTTCAGCTGAGCATCCTAGCTTGTCATTACATTTTTCAATCTTTGTTTTTCCCTTAAACATATGAACTATTCCTCTTAGTTTTGCGCTACATGCAAATTTGATAAATATGCCATCTCAGTCTTCACTGATGTGATAATAGTGTAAAGCATTTTGCACAGTTCCTGGAACATAGTAGGGACTTAATAAATAATTGCTTTTTCCTTTCTTCATTGATAAAAATGTTGAATGAAACATGGACAATAACAGAATGCTACCATATGCCACTAGAGGTTACTTTAAAAGTAGACAGTGATCTATTTATCAAAATAAATTGAGCAATTTTCTGGTTCCATTCAGCAAGCATTTTAAGTGCTGACTATCCATTGTCCTAGGTGCTGAGCAATAGAAACACAAAAAGGAAATAGCCCCTGCCTTTAAGGGACTATTTCTAAGGAGGGGGCAGGAATGAATGATGAAGAGGGAATGGAAGTGATAACATGTATATTGTTGAATAAATACAAAAGATAAAGAAAATAAATTTAAAACAATTTCCAAGAGAAGGATACTAGCCCCTGGGTGGGTGGGGTCAGGAAAGAGCTCCTGTAAGAGGCAGTACTTGAATTGAAAATTAAAGGAAGCATGGGATTCCCAAGTTGGAGATGAAGGAAAGTTTTCCAAGTATACAAAGGGATAGAGATGGGAGGTGGAAAGCCATATAAAAGGTCAGCAAATTAGTCGATTTGGCTAGAATGTATGAAGAATAATAATGTACAATAAGCTTGGGAATGTAGGCTAGATTCAGGTTGTGAATGGCTTTGTATTTCAAAAAGAAGAATTTGTAATTTATCATAGAAACAAGTGGGAGGCATAGACAGTATTTAAAACAGATCAGTGACATAATCTGACCCGTGTTTCAGGAATATTTATTTAGTGACTATAAGGAGGACAGATTGATTATGAGAGGTTGAATGTAAAAAAAAAAAAAAATAGGAGGCTGTTGCAGTAGTCCTAGAGGAAGTGAACTAAGGTGGTGACCATGTGAATGGAGGGAAGGGAAATGATATGAAAAATGGAGAGGTAAAATTAGCAAGATTTGACATTTGAATAAAGGAAAATAAAGAGTCAAAGGTCACAGTGAGGTTGCAAACCTGGTTGATTGGAAGGATGGTAATGTCCTCAAGAGAAATAGGAGGAGGGAATGAGCTTACAGGACTTAATAAATCCATTTCATCATGCTCTCATTCAGACCACTTCTCTCTCATCTTGGCCTTATGAATATCAATTCAATTAAATTGAACAAATATTTATCAATAATCATCAATATGTAAAATATATATCTAACATGAAGATTTTGACAATTCTAAGTGTCTGTTAGTAGGATTTATGCTCTGAATGAATTTTTAAATAGTAGGAATGAATTTATGTGTCCATTTACAGTCTCTTCCTATTTCCTTTATTAACAATGGGTTTATTTATGGGTTAAGGGATTAAAGGTAAATACTATGTCAGATGAAAGTTAATTGATCTACTGAGGTTTGAGCCAAGATAGTGCCTTTAATAGTCCCATGCTCTTAAAAGACTGATCTAATGGGCTCTGAGGTCTAGATATATAAAGACCAACCAAAATTGTGGCTTATGAAGACAGATTCTGAGAAACCCAGATAAAATTGCAGTAGGAGGGATTTAGATAAGATATACACAAAAGTTCATATAATTACACTTTTGAAATTGGAAAGGCATTGTTGAAGGGACTTTGTCTGAAGATGTATATTAAGAGGTGACAAATATAATCATAATCTTGAGGCAAAGGAGGATAAGAAATAAATTCTTAAAGTATTTTCTTTTTAAGAGACTATCTTATTTCTATTAATGACTTTGTTTTTACATTACATTTGTCCCCAGATATGTCCCTCCTTCTTTTCCTACTCTGAGTCAATTAAAAAAGAAATAGGAAAATAAAAGCTTCAGCAAAACCTGCCAATATATTCACTGTGTGTGACAGTATATATAATATTTCACACTCATAGTACCCTGCCTCTGCAAAGAAGGTAGTTAAATGAGCTTTCTTTTTCTTTTTTTCCTCCTTAAGAAATTAATAAATATTAACATACACAAACATTTCCAGGTATAAATGTTGCCCAGCAGAGGTCACTGTGGCTGGCTCAAGGCATGACCTCTTAAGATCTCTTTCCTTCTTCCTTTCTTCAGAGGGTGAACATCCAAACATCCATGGTGCTAAGAGGCCTATTTGCTTAGAGCTAAAGAGATTAGTTTGTGAGAGGGCAAAAGTCACAATTCCAAATGGTTTACTTTCTCTGTAAAGTTAAGAAAAAAAAATCAATTCAGTAGAATTCATAAAATGTTCTGAGTCCCCAGGCAATCCATGAATTGTCAGAATGGGAGGGAGATTTTCTAGCTAGTTGAGTTTAGTGTGGTCAGTTGTTTATGTGTGTGCCTTCTTTCTCACACACATACTCTCTATAGCAAAACACAAAGTCAGCATATAATTAATTATCCTTTTTTAGTAAACTGTTGTTAAAATTTTAAATAACTAGTAAGCAAAACTCTTAAATGTCAAAGAAATACTTAGTAATGAATCTTGTACACATTCCTTTTGCAGTAGGAAATCCAACAGCTAACATTATATAGTACTATGTGCCGGACACTATGCTAGGAGCTTTACAAATATCTCATTTAGAGGCAGCTAGGTGGTGCAGTGGATAAAGCACTGGCCCTGGATTCAGGATGACCTGAGTTCCAATGTGACCTCAGACACTTGACACTAGCTGTGTGACCCTGGGCAAATCACTTACATTGCCCCACAAAAACAAAAACAAAAAAACAAATATTATCTCATCTCATCTCATCCTCATTATAACCTTAGAGATGAGGAAACTGAAGCAAGCAGGGGTTAAGTGACTTGACCAACTTTCTATATCTAGTCAGTGTCTGAGGCAGGATTTGAACTCAGATCTTCCTGACTCCAGGCCTGGCACTCTATCCACTATGCCACCTAGAGTGGAATACATTTCCACAGAAATTTTTAAAACTGTTGCTATAGCAGAACTCTGCCCTCTAGTCCTGATCTCTCTATAGAGTTCTTTCTTAGATTCTGGGAAGAAATACAAATCAGAATATTTAACAATTTAGGCTCCCTTGAAAACTAGTCAATCCCAACTTTGCCAGAAAGATTATTCCACATGAATGTGTGCGTGTGCACATGTATGCATGCACATATACACATGCAGAATTTTTTTACAAGATTATATATAAAACTATGACTCTCTACTACATTTAGTTTTAATTTGTATGTATATGTGTACAATATATATAAAATTTGATATCTTATTATGAGCTCTGTCTTCCTTTTCTGTGTCCCTTTATAAACTCCTTCCTATTTATAAATGTTTCATTTCTAGTCTTTTCTTTCTTTTCTTCTCGCACATTTTCTTAATTTTTCTCCAGGACCAAGTGTGGTTATTGTTAACATGTTCAATTTCAATTTCTTTTGTACTTTCAATATATATTGTATGAAATGTTTTCTTGTTTTTACTTACTTTAGTCAGCATCAGTTCATATAATTTCCCATGATTCTTTGAATTTTTCATATTTGTTGTTAAGGCAAATTGCCTTATTGTGACATGGTTTATTTAGTAATTACCAGTTTGTGGTAATCTTCCTTATTTTCAGTTCTAAATTAACACAAAAAAGCTCTGCTTTGGATAATTAATCATATATGGGATATTTCTTACATCTTTGAAATCCTTGGAGTAGATGCCTAGGAGTTCAGTCTTGGAACAGCAAAGACCATCAGAACAATAAAAACAATAATGATAGCATTTATATAACATTTTAAGATTTTCAAAGTGCTTTATATATATTATCTAATTGAATCTTCACAATATCTCTGTTTGGTAGATGCATTTATTATCCCCATTTCACAGGTGAGGAAACTGTGAGGAAGGCAGAGGTTAGGTGACTTGCCCATGGTCAGATAGCTAGTAGGTATCTGAGACTGGATTTGAAAGTCAAGTCTTCCCAATTCTAGGTCTAGAAATCTAAGTTTCTTTCTAGAATGGCTGAAACAAATTCACACACAGTTTAATAGTCTACCTTTCTTTTAATGGCACCTATAACATTAGCTCTTTTCAACTTTTGTCCTGCTTGACCATTTTTTGTGTTCTACACATTCATTCATATTTAGATATATTCGAAAGTGACTGTCATATATTTGTATCAATTCTTTCTATATATTGAATATCACACCCTTTGTAGTGACATTCATAGATATTTTTTCTCATCCATTAGCCACCCTTATCATCCTTGCTGAAGTATCTGTGTTTGTATAAAAACTTTAAATATTAATATAATAAAAAAAATTTTATATGTTGTGATGTCCTCTATACCTTGTTTGGTTATGAATTTGCCACAATCCACAGTTGTGAAAAATGCTGACATCCATTTTCTTCAGTTATACCACTGCTAGGCCTATACTTAAAAGAGATCAAAGAAAGAGGAAATATTTATATACAGAACTATAGGAACTCTTTTTGTGGTGGCAAACAAACTGGAAACAGTATGTTCAACAATTAAAGAATGACTGAATAAATGGTGACATGAATATAATAGAATACTATTATGCTGTAAGAAATGAGGAAATAGATGATTTAAAAAGAAACATGGAAAGATTTATATGAACTGATGCAGAGAGAAATGAGCAGAACTAGAGAAACATAAAAAAATTACTGAATATTAATATGAAGTATAACAATGAATTGTAATAAATAGTATAAAAATAACATGGTCAATACAATGAGCATTCATAATTCCAGAGGAAAGGATAATGAGGTATGCTATCCATTAAAGAGATGTGACAAATTTAGAGTGCAGAATGAAAACATAAGTGTGTATATATGTATGCATGTATATACACACATATATAGTTATATATATGTATTGTATGTATCAAGTTTAAATTTTTTTGTATATTTTGAAGAACTTTCACTGTTTTTTGAAGAACTTTCATTGCTTAATTTGAACATTTTGAGAATGCTATGCTAAAGATTAGTGAAAATCCAGCAAACAGCTGAAGAAGTAAAAGTATCCAGAGACAACCAAAATCCAGAGACAACCAGAGTCCAGACAAGAATCCAGTTTCCCTGATGCCATCTCAACACTCCTTCAAAGAAAAGATTTCAATGACTTTAAATGGACAATTTTGTTTCTGACTATATGTACCATCTGTAATGTGTATTTTCTGCAGAGTCCTTCCCTCTGTAGACATTGTCAAAGTGTGAGTCCATGAGGGATTGCCCCTCTGGACAAAATCTCCCTTTTCTATATTGTTATTAGCATTGTGTCCTAGCATAGGTTATGCTATTCTGTTATTTTACTACTTCATCAAGGAAACACCCCGTGTTTCTTGTCAAAGCAAAGGAGGTACTGTAAGCGGCTAAAATTGGCCTCAAATGGGCCGCCCCTCCCCCAGTGCAACTGCTCTGCCCAAAACCACCCCAGACACATAAACCTCACATGCCATGCCTAGCCCATGTCTAGCCCATGCCCCACTCAGTGGGGATATGCACAAAAAACCTCAGGGACGTGCCAGCTTCCTACACCCAGCCCCAGCTCCAGGCGTGCATGGCACAAAGGCTTAGTGCCCCTGCTGGCCTTGGATACCTGCCCTAGGAGTAGCCAGTGAATTAGCTTGGCATGTGTGTGGGCATGGCACAGCCCAAGGTCCTGTGAGAAAGAAGGGTTTATATTCAGGAGTGGGGAGGGGGGAAGCTGACAGTGAAAGTAGAGGAGAGCTAGTGAGAAGGTAGAGACGCTGAGAGATTGGTCAGTGAAGTGGACTCTGCAAGGGGTTGCTACAGAGAAAGAAGTTAGACAGAGAAAGGAGATGTGGCTCAGGGGTGTGAGCACAGGAAATGCAACAGCGGACCAGCCAGATACAGGTGAGAGACGTAGAAGAAATGCATTTGTATATACACATATATATGCACACAGAGCCATTGAGGGAATTTGTTTTGCTTGATCATGCATATTTGTTATAAGACATTGAGGGAAAGAAAAATTTTGTTAATTTTTTTAAAGATTGTTGAGGTGCTTCATATATGAAATGTTTTATGTGTTTTCTGATGAGGTAACTAAATTATTAATTTTATTTAACTGTTTAACTTTGTCTCAAGTGACCTCTCTTGAAATAAGGGTAATCCAAAATTTCTTTGTCATGTAAAAAACAATGAAGTCAATAAAACTAAAAGAAAAAAAAAGACATAGTCTTTTATATTTGTTGAGTGTTCATTAGGAGCTGATTGTACCATTTGGTGTAAGATGTTGCTCTAGCCAATTTCTTCAAAACTGTTTTGCAGTTTTTCTTTTTCTTTAATTCACGTCAAATAAAGAGTTCTTCCTGAAGTACTTTATGTCCTTGGGTTATTGAACACTGTGTTATTGAATTGGAATCTTCATTTCACTGATCTACTTTTCTGGTTTTTTTTTTTTAACCAATCCTAAATAATTTTAACAATTACTTCTTTATGATATAATTTGAGGTCTGGAAGCACTATTTTCACTTCATTCCTACTTTTTCCATTGTTTTTTCTTCAGCTTCTAGACCTTTTGTTCCTCCAAATGAATTTTGTTATTGTTTTGTCTACGTCTATAAAGTACCCCATTAGTAGTTTGATTGGCATAACTCTAAAACTCTAAGTTACTTTAAATAGTATCATCGTATTTTGTTGGCATAGCCCAACCATGAGCAATGTGTATTCTTCCAATTATGTTATTCTTTATTATTTTAAAGAGTTTTAAAATGGTATTTATTTCTATTGATGTTTTGTTTTTATATCATATTAATTTCTAAATACATGCCTCCAGCAACCCCTCCCTCACTGAGATGTCTTTTGTTACAAAGAAGAAAAAAGAAAGAGAATAAAGCAGTTTGGCAAAATTAGCCAACACATAACAAAATTTTATGGATTATGCAATAATCCGCATTTATAGTTGTACTTCTGATAGATTTTCTCTTTTCTTCTTCAGGGTTAATTATAATTAATTATTATAATTGGTCATTATAATTAATGCAGGGTTTAATTTATTTTTCTTTTATCCCCCCTCACCACTCTCTTCCTCTATCACTCTCTTTTCCATTTATATTGATGTAATAATTTTGTATATTAATTCTACAAACAATTTTGCATCAGTTCATGTAGTTTACCCCATTCTTCTCTATTTGCTTCATCTAAATAATTTCTTATGAATAAGAAATATTCTATCATATTCATGTAATGCCATTTAACTGTTGCCAAGTAGAGAGACATATCTTGTTTCAAGTTTTTTTTTAATATGAAAAGTACTACTATAAATAATTTTTTATATATGGGAACTCTCTATCTTTCACATTTGGGGGATATGTGCTTAGCAGGGGGTTGCTTTGGCCAATGGATGTGAATATTTTAGTTACTTTCTTCATATAATTCCAATATTTTTGCCATAATTATTAGGGAAATCCACAACTTGTAATTTTGTATCAGTTTTGGTAGATTTTAAATTGAGTCCCAGTATTTTGTACTTAATGTTGTGTAGGATTTTCCTTTCCAGTGCTTCCTTCTGTAGTTTATTGCTGCTATATAGAATGATAATTTAATGGATTTACTTTGTATCCTGCTAACTTATTATTCATTGCTCCTAGTTCTGCTCACTCTTTGATATGACAGCCCTTCAGATAATTGCAATCATGCCTCTCCTAGGTTTTCTTTTCTCGAGATTTAGGGAAGGGTAAATCTACTTCTCATGAATCAGAGTTGTCTCAAAGTGGATTGACTGACTTATGAGATACTCTGTTCCCTTTCATTGGAGATGCATGGTTAAAACCTTGTGGATCTGTACTTGTCGGGCATATTGTAGAGATAGTATAATTCATTTTGTGGTTTAGATGAGACAGCCTTTGAGATTCCTTCCAACTCTGACATTCTGTTTTTTTAACACCTGCTAAGTATAAGGCCTTCCCTTAAGTTCCATCCTCTTTCCTCCTTGTGTTATGGTGTGGACCCTAGTTTCTGGAAGGATATGCCAAAGAAACATATGCTTTCACAGGTTGCACTCTGGTGGGACGGTGTTGAATGTTGTCCTAGGGATATAATGAATCTGCTGTCTGAGGATCAGCAATGGTACAGTATAGAGTAACTTGTCACCAATGGGTTGGTTACTAGCATGAATTCTTTGACTCCAGAAAACCCCATCTTCAGGGCCAGCTAGGTGGCACAGTGAATAAATCACAGGCCCTGGATTCAGGAGGACCTGAGTTCAAATCTGGCTTCAGACTCTTGACATTTACTAGCTGTGTGACCCTGGACAAGTCACTTAACCCTCATTAGCCCTCAAAACAAAAGAAACCCCACTCTTTTATAATTACCAGGACAGAATGGAGGGGGTCAAAGATCAAAGAATCACACAGATTTTATCAGAATATATCTTTGTCCAGTGTTTAGCAAAATGACATACCATTGGCCAAACTGAATCATATACGTATGGATAAAAAGTATTTAGTAAATAGCTACTAGGTGAAAGGCACCGTACAAATATCCTTGCAGTTATGGAAACTAGAAAACAAAAGGAAGTTGCCTTTGTTTTAAGGAGAAGTTTTAAAGGGATCATTAAAAAGAACTTTTTGAATTTCCAAAGTCAGTTGAGCCAATTCTCCTACTTCAATTCTGGGATCAGTTCATTGATCATTTTCATAATCTGCCCAATATATTTATACTTCATCTTCATTTCCTCACCTGTAGAAGGAAACAGGAGAGAAATAAATGCACTATATCCTATACATTTTTCTATGTAAACACTATTCTGGGAAAATGAGGAAAGATTGTAGGAAAAAGAGATGTTGTTCAGCTTGTAATTTTATGAACAAAAGTAAACACAGCAGTAGGGTAGGAAGAAAGGAAGAACTGATTTTAAAGCTTTTAGAATATAATTAGTCTACTTTACATCTTCTATAAGAATCTCCATAAGGGAAAGAATTAGGACTCCATGCTGGGTTAGATGGTACAACACGGCTGTGAGTAATTAGTAAACATTTATTAATAAGAAAAAAACAGTAGCAAATGTAATAAAAACACACTATACCTATAGTTAGAAGACTTAGGTTTAAATTTTGGTTCTGCCACTTACTTGTTATGCGATCATGGGCAAGTCACTTAAATCGTCTAAGCTTTAATTTCCTTATTTGTAAAATAGGAGAATCAGACTACATAACATCTTAGGTCCCTTTTAGCTCTAAATCTATAATGTCATCATGAACTATGACTCCATGTTCCCAGAGAGGCTGGCACTTGCTAGGAACCCTTCCATATCACTATCTCCAGATGGACGTTCTTTCCCACTTTTCTCTCTTCTTGCCCCCAATTCATTCTCTTAAGACCCTGCCATGTTTCCCATCAACAGGATTCTGGGCAGGAACAGCTCCTTTTACCCAGAACTTCCTGCCAAAATCTCTTATCCTCCCCTCCCCTTCATCCATTGCCTCCCATGTGGGAAGGAAGCCAGAATCTTTACTTTATGCAGGCCCCCTCCTCTCTTCCCAGTATTGGTGGGCTGGCTTCTCTAGCCTTCCTACAAACTTTGCTCCCCACCCCTTTTTTTGCAGACTAAACACAATATCTCATACTACTTGGATCCATTAAAAGTCACCATTTATAATTCATTTGGTAAGAAAAACTTCAGTTCTAAACATCCATCCTGCTGTTCTGTTCTAATGCCCTCTGAGTTACCACCTTTCTTTTTCTTTCTTTCTTTTTCTTTTTAGTGAGGCAATTGGGGTTAAGTGACTTGCCCAGGGTCACACAGCTAGTTAAGTGTCTGAGGCCGGATTTGAACTCAGGTACTCCTGACTCCAGGGCCAGTGCTCTATCCACTGTGACACCTAGCTGCCCCACCACCTTTCTTGATAATAGGCTTTCATATAAGTCTCAACTCCCTCAGTGATAGCATGAGAATAGGAACCATTTTTTTGGTTTATATACCCACAAAAATTGAGAGACAGTGTGGCATAGTGGATAGAGTGCTGGCCTTGGAGCCAGAAAGACCTGAGGATAACATACACATCAAACAAATATTCCCTTGATCTTGGGCAAATTTCCTATTTACTCAGTGCTCTAGGTAATTCACTTAGACTCTGAGTTACAGAAAAGTTGCAGACCTGCATCAATGAGTCCCCTATATCAGTGAAATTTCAGGTCCATGTCCTTTAATTCTCATCCTCCTTCACACTTAGCACAGTGTTTGGCTCATAGTAAATGCTTAATCATTCATTTGTTAATTTCTCAGGACAAGTTGTTAAAATACACAATGCTGGGGCAGCTAGGTGGCACAGCAGATAAAGCATTGGCCCTGGATTCAGGAGGACCTGAATTCAAATCTGACCTCAGACACTTGACACTTACTAGCTGTGTGACCCTGGGCAAGTAACTCAACCCTCACTGCCCTACAAAAAAATGAAAAAAATATATATATATACACACACCCTCACACAATGTCAACTTGATTTTCCTTATGAAATGGAAATCTGGATCATAAGGTTTTTTTTTAATTTAAGAGGAAAAATTGTGTCCAAATCGAATAATCTGTATGAAATAACAAGGACCCATGAATGGTCTTAATGTGTAATTTGTCTTATAGAAAGTTTTATGGGATCAGAGTGCCATGGATTATTTTGGAAATGGATAGTAGCAATGCAACTCAAATTATATTGTAGGTATCCAGTGTGATACTGTTTAAACTCTAAAATCATCTTGACAACTTTCTGTAGCACAGTTCATAAGTCTAAGCTTTATGGGTTTGTATTGATTCAAGTATGATGTAATTCAAGTATGTTGTAATGACAGAATGACTTATAATAAATAGATAATTAAGACATTAAACAACTTGGACCACAGTAGGTAGAGTTGACAGTGGTCTGAAAGGAAAATGGAAAGTAAGCAGAGTTTCTTTGTCTGACCTGGCGCAAGTAACTTAAATTCTTTGGACCTCAATTGTGTCATCTATAAATTTAAGTGATTCATTAACATGACTCTCAGGTCTAAATTTGTGGAGGAGAAATTCTCCATAATTCTAGAGGTTTTAATCCACAGAACGATATATATCGAATCTAGACCAATGACTCTAAAAACATTAAACTTTCATTTAGAACAGACTAACATACTGTATCATTGAAGTTGAGGAAACAAGAATTTTTTGACATGTTTGCCATGAACTTATTTCTCTCAACCTCAGTTGGCCAAGAAAAAGCTATTTACATACTATGATTGAAGTTGGTCTTGTTGTCCATGATTGACTTTGTTTTTTCTTAGTGATTTTTTCATTACTTAAAACTTGACAAATGCCAACAAAACTGAATACTTCCATGTACAAATACCAAGAAAAGAGGACTATATTGCATATGAAGTTCTGGACATCAATTACATATTAATTCTTTAAAAGCAATTGATTTCTACTATATTTTGTTGTTCAAAAGGACAATATGATTCCTTTCATAACTCTTACTAAGAAATTTAATAGAAAAAAACATTCTTTTCTTCCTTAGCCCCATATATGTGTAGATAGTATTGTATAGTAGAAGTATTGCAAAAAATAGGTGTACCCATCATTCTTTCCTTTTCCCCCCAATTCCTCATTCAAGCTATATGAGACCATGGGCAAGTCACTTTACCATAAGGGGTCTCAGCTGTTTCATCCACAAAAATAGGAATAATAATGACTTACCTACTTGAAACCAAAGGACTGCGCCAGATGATCTTTGAGTTCTTTTGAGTTTTAAGATCTATGATGATAGGTTATTAAAAAAAATCAGCCTATGCAAAAAAATGAGTGTGTTAAAAGAAATATAGTAAATAAAATTGAAATATAAATAAAGTGTGAGTAAATAAAGTTAGAGTCTCTTGGAGTGTGAAGTGACACATACACAGAGTTAGGAGATGCTTAGGAAATTATTTTTGCAGATTCTCAGCAATACCTTAGGGAAGTCTGAAAGAATTCATATAGCTCTTAAAGGAGCCACTGTGATTGTTTGGAGGATTTTATAAGCTGTGAATATCTCATCCACCAAGGAATATAATGTTGTTAAGTATAGCTACCTATTTCTTTACTGTGCTAGGGTGACTATAAGAGAGTCTGAGAGAGAATTGAAAACTCAATTGGGGGGCAGGATTCAAAAGTTAAATGGGATTGGTGTTGATCATACAAGGACAATTATTACATAATATTTCAGTAAAACTCAAAGAGTAGTTTAATTAGCAGATAAATTGAATTAGTTAATGACTTGGCAATTAAATTGTTTCTCTACAGAAACGAGGATTTAGGTGTGATTTTCCTTTGAATGGAGAAGTTTAACAGGAGAATCAGGCAGAGATGAAGTCAAATTTTATGAAGTAAAATAATTATTGAGTCCTAAGTTTTTATATACCCTTTTTGTCTAAGATCTAGATATTGCACTAGAAATACCTAGTACAACATTCTTGACAGTACATATTTAATTTTGTACTAGAATATTTCCAGGTATGTTGAGCTCAGTACTTCCTAAGGCAATTAGAAAGGCATTTCTTTTTTTAATTTTTTTTTATTCTGAATAGAATTTTATTTTCCAAAATATATGTAAAAACAAAATTTTAACATCCATTTTAAACAAACTTTGTGTTCCAACTTCTCTTCCCCCCTCCATTCCTACCCCCTACCCATAAGAACTCAAGCAATTCAAAATAAGTTATACATGAGCAGTCATGGAAAAAAAAATTAAAAAAGATTTCTAGTATGGAAAGGCATTTCTTATGTTAAATGGAAACCTGTTTCCTTGTAGTTTTTGCTAACTGGTTATGCTTCTGCCTTTTGGTGCAACATGGAACATATACTTTGAGACATAGTAACACTGGTCTCCTTGCTTTTCTTCAGACACAACACAACAGTTTCCTAATTCTGTGTAATTTGTACATTTCCACTGCCTTCTCCTTTTGTCTGGAATGCTCTTCCTCCTCATATCCATTTCTTGCCTTCCCTGACTTCCTTTACATACTAGCTAAAATCTACCTTCTTCTAGAAGCCTTTCAAAACCCTCTTGTAAAATTATCCCCTCATTTTTTTCTGTCTTTATGTTACTCTTTCCCCAATTTAGCTTCCCGTGGCTATGCAGTAATATTGAGTTATATCTGCCAACTTCTTTTACCTAAATACCTATATTCTGAATTTTCCTTTAAGCAGAAAGAGACCCAGAGTTAGCAAGAGATATACACAACTTTAAATTGGGATAGAGAGACAAAATTCTGTCTGAATGCTAGAAATTTTTCTAATTTGGGGTTCTGAACTATCGAAATTATGCTATTAACTTTTGGTCTGTAGTTGAGAAAAAGGGACTATAAGGACCAAGTCTGAGAACCCCTAGGCTAAAAGTGAACTTGTGACAAGTAATGACTATTTAAATCTCTAGCCTCACATATATAAAAGGAAAGGAGACAGAGGTCCAGATGAAAGAGATGAGACCTAGACGAGATTTAGTTCCTCTTATTCCAGAAGGGAAAAAGGGTTTATGACTTCCAAGGTCCCTTCTAGTTCCAGATCTGTGATTCTATGAATCTTGGAGAACACAATGAAAACAATTCTGTTAACCCCTTGTCCAACTATTACAAGAAAAGCACTGAGCAAGCCCTCTATTTGACTCTACTTACTTTATTTCTTCTTCTGTTGTTGTTTCTCAGTTGTTTCAGTCATGTCGGACTCTTCATGACCCCATTTGGGGTTTTCTTGGCAAAGATACCTGGAGTGGTTTGCCGTTCCCTTCTCTAGCTCATTTTATATATGAGGAAACTGAGGCAAAGAAGGTTAAATGAATTGCCCAGGATCACACAGCTAGTGTCTGAGGCCGGATTTGAACTCAGGTCTTTCTGACTCCAAGTCCAGCATTCCATCCACTGTACCACCTAGTTGCATTTTATTTCTTAGTTTCATTTACAGTGGGATTTCCAATATAGATGTGTTTCTTTTCATAGAATCAGAGAATCACAGGAGCTTAGAGTGGACTTAGAGAGTCTATCTAATCTAACCCATACTGGAATGAAAATCCCATCTGAATTCCACTGGGTATTTACTGAGGCAGCAAGGTGGCTCAGTGCATAGACTGTTGGGCCTGGAATCAGGAAGACATGAATTCCAAACCACCTTTAGACACTAGATGTGTGATCCTGTATAAATCACTTCATTTCTGTCTGCCTCAGTTTCCTTAACTGTAAAATTGGGATAATACTTCCCACTGTCATTGCAAGAATGAAATGAGATAATACTTCTAAAGTACTTAGGACAGTGCCTACCATATTTAACAAATACTGATTTCTTGGTTCTCCCTCCATCTACATCATAAATCAATCATCAAGCATTTATTAAATGCCTACTAGGTTCTGTAAACTCTTATAGGTGCTGAAGATACAGAAGCAAAAATGAAATGGTATTTAACATCATTCTTACATTCTATTGTGGTGATACTATGGACAAATGCAAGTATGGGCCATATACACACACATATTACCTATATATATATACACATATACCACATATGTATAAATGTATATATAACATATCCATATTATATTTATTATAATTTACTAATATATAAATACTTCTGTCAATTTATTTATTTATTTGTTTGTTTATTTATTTATTTTGGGGGGGCAATGAGAGTTAAGTGACTTGCCCAGGGTCACACAGCTAGTAAGTGTCAATTGTCTGAGGGTGGATTTGAACTTAGGTCCTCCTGAATCCAAGGCCAGTGTTTTATCCACTGTGCCACCTAGCTGCCCCTAATATATAAATACTTGCATATATGTTTGGTATTTGGGCAGAGGAGGTTCTAATCTTCAGAACTGGTGGATCAGAAAAGGCCTCAGGTAGAAGGTAACATTTAAGCTTTGAAGGAAACTAGAGATTCTAAGAGCCAAAGTCATGGGTAACAGTCTGTGTAAAGGTACATTGAGGGGCAGCTAGGTGGCGCAGTGGATAGATCACTGGCCCTGGATTCAGGAGGACCTGAGTTCAAATATGACCTCAGACACTTGACACTTACTAGCTGTGTGACCCTGGGCAAGTCACTTAACCCTCATTGCCCCACAAAAAAACAATAGAAATAAAAATTTAAAATGGTACATTGAATGTTGTATATGAGGAACAGTAAGCAAGCCAATTTTACTGAATCACAGAGGGCATGAAAGGGACTAAAGTGTAAGAAGACTGGAAAGGTCATCTTGAGCCAGATAGTGAAGAACTTTAAATGCCAAAGAAAACTATATTTAATACAAGAGACAAGAAGGAACAATTGAAGCTCCTTGAATGGAGGACTGAGGAGGTGAGACCTGTGCTTCAGGAATGTGACTATGGCCGCTGAATAAGGGATATATTGGAGATGCAAGAGAATTGAAGGAGGGAGGTCAAGTAGGAGGTTCTTGAAATATTCAACAAAAGATGTGATAAAATCCTGAACTAGGTTTGTGACTGAGGTTAGGGAAAAGGGGAAGGAGAGCAGAAATGGCATCATAGAATGAAGAAAACTTAGCAATCAATGGGATGTCGGAGATGAGAAAGAGGGAATCATTGAGATCTATCTCTAGTGTGAATCTGGATTCCTGGAAGGATAATGGAATAGAAACAGGGAAATTAGGAAGTAGGGTGGCTTTTGGGGAATATGTTAGGTTGTTTTTGTTTTTGTTTTTGTTTTTTTTTTTTTTGACAGATTGAATTTTAGCTATCTATTGGATATCGAATTGGAAATATCCAACAAGCAGTTGGTAATGGGGGGAGTGGAGAAGAGGAGAGAGAGTAAGACTGGATATAGAGAATGAGGGTAATATTTATAGAGATGTTTCTTGAAATCATGTTAATTGATGAGATCACTGATAGAGAGTGTTTCTAACAGGGCCCAAGTTACCCTCATAGTTGGAAGGTAGCAAAGGACACAAAGAATGGCTGGACAAGTAGGAGGAAAAACAAGAGACAGTAATGCTTCAAAATCCCAGAGAGGATCCATGGCCTTAGATGTTTAATAATTTATTGTTAAAAAACACCATTAAATTTAGTAGTTGAGACCCAACTGGCAATATTTGATAAAGCCATTCCATTGCTAATTTGGAAATTAGGGTTCAAGTACCTGAGAAGAAATAAGTGAGGTATAAGGCAATAGAGTAGAGAAACATAAATAACTCTTCTCAGGAGTTTGGCAATGAAAGTAATAATAGCTCAAGACGATGCCATGGTAAAGTGTAGATTTTCTAAGGATATGGTGGTCTTGAACCTGCTTCTAGACATTGGGGAAAGACTGTACAGTGAAAAAGAATTAAGTTGAGAGAGGAAAGGAATGATTGCTAGAGCAAGCTCCAGTGGAAGAATAGTTGAAATATAATCAATGGTACAAGTTGAGGGGTTTGCTATGGACAGGAGAACTACGTTTTCCTTACAGACTGTTGTAAAGGATAAAAGGGTAGGTGAAGGTATAGAGAGATAATGAGGTATGAAGGGATGAGAGAACTCAGCATTTTTCAGTCAGGTAGTGGGCATAATTGTTGAGACAGGAAGATAGCAATGAGGAGTTGAGGAAAGAAGTTTGGAAATGTCTAGGGAATGTCAATCAGAGCCAGATAAAAGGATTTTCACATAGCAGTAAAAATCAAATAATGTGAAATTGTTGTAGACCTAGTCATAGCTGTATAACTTTCTCTAGTGATGTTGATGAGTAAAAAGTGGGAGTGGAGGCACCAGATGATGGAAGTGACTCAGAATTAAGAACTGGGAGATTGCCAACCTCAAAGGACAAGATGTCAAGGAATTCAATGATAGAAGATAATGCATGTTTGAATTATTTAGTGTGATAATAATATTAGTAAAATCTATCATTTTATAGTGCCTACTATGTGTCAGATACTATGCTATGCACTTCATAAATATTATGTCATTTGATCCTCACAACAACCATAGGAGGTTGGTGTTATTATCTCCATTTTACAGTTGAAGAAACCGAGGCAGGCAGAGGTTAAGTGACTTGCCCAAGGTCATATAGTGAGTTAGAATTTGTGGTCAAATTTCAATGGATGTCATCCAGACCCAGGGCTTTATCAGTTGTGCCATCTAGTTGCCTAAATGAATGCAAAGTTGCAAAAGTTGGAAGGAGACAAAAACAAGGATAATTATTGACTCAGAAAACAGTGAGGCATAGGAGGACTAGAGGTTACACTGGCAACAAAAATGGGTTTAGAAGGAGTTAGACATGTGTACAGATATGTATTATACAAGATAGAGCATAATAAAATCTACTAGTCTAGTATGGGATTTTAAGGATCAGAGGTCTAGTTTCACATTCAGTTTGATCTAGCTATAGGGAAGTTAATGACAAAAGAAAAAAAAAACACCTTACAAACCATTGGTAATGGACACACACACACACACACACACACAAACACACTGTGACTTCTCCCAACCCCAAACATACATACATGTACAAGGATTTACTGATGTGCAGTCTTTATTAGGAAATCCAGAGAGATGAAGAAGCACATATAAATATCCAAAGAAAGCAGTCAGGAAGTATTGGCTGATTATGAGCAGTCCCAATTTTTAAGACTAATACCTGTAAATACAAGGTTTAAAAAATATGACATCTAGGGAGGCAGTTAGGTGGCACAGTGGATTAAAAGCACTGGCCTTGGATTCAGGAGGACCTGAGTTCAAATCTGGCCTCTGACACTTGACACTTACTAGCTGTGTGACCCTGGGAAAGTAACTTAACCCTCATTGCCCCTCAAAAAAACCCCACATAATAATAATAATAATAAAAGCCATCTAGTATTTGTAGAGTACTTTAAAATTAGAAATATATATATATATATTAATATATTTTACATGCCCTCTCAAAAAATGTCTCCAACTCTTCTTTATTATTGAATATTTATCTTTTGTCCTATATGGGTAAGCTCAGATTTGTAGGATAGGGCACTCTGGACTATATTCTGAGTCTGAATATTCTTTGGAACATGTTTTTCTGTTCCATCTTCCTTTTCTTCTAGTAAGTGTGGGATATTCCTGTGTTGTTTGAATGCCCTTTCCTTTGTATTTGATGCTCTTTCTCCTAATGTCTTGTTTCTGAATTGAATTGTTAAATTTAATCACTATATGTCTTGGAATTGCAGCGCTGGATTTCTTTTCTGGTGGCAGTCTGCAAATCCTTTCCATTGGGATTTCATTTTATACATTTAGAAGTTCTGAACGGTTCTCTTCTATGATTTCCTTCATTATGGTATTAAGGTTTTTTATCCTGTCATGTTCTTCTGGGAGATCTATGATCCTTTGTCTCTATACATCCTTATGGTTTGTTTTGTGATAAAATAATGGAATTTAGCAACACTCAGGAGTCCCACCTGATTGATTTAGTATTGTTTGAATTGGGTGAGAATGAGAAACTAAGTACCTACTTGGGTATGATTAGATTGTAGCCATACTTGGTCAGCCCTGATTGATGTGTTAGTCTACTACTGACGTCAGCAGGGAACTCTCAGCCAACCAATTAGAAGGACCTCCCCTTTGGGGGAGGTGAAAGAAAGTAAGTAAGAGGGAGAACACTGGCTCTGAGAGGCTCTCTTGCTCTTTGGTGAGTTTCAGGAGCATACAAACCCCAAGTGGTGAGTTATTAGAAGCAAGGCCAGCTCTTGAAGTTAGCTGAGCTGGAAGCAAGTTTGGGGTTTGAGTGAGTCTTTGCTAGAGCCAGGGAGCTTATCCATTTTTCTCTTCTCCTATTTCCTTGTTCCTGGCTTTATTAACATCACCTTTGTTCTAAATTTTATCCCCATTAATAAAACCTGGTTTGTTTGTGGAAAAGAGGCTGTTAACCTCCTTTCTTATTAGTCTGGGAGAAATAACTAAAAAAGGCAGTTTGGAAGGGAGGAAACTTTGGACCTAGAGGTCTCTCATTATTTTCTGAACTTCAGTATTACAGCAAGCCACCCAATTAACTCTCCCCATGTTAAATTTGGCCCCTACAATTTGCATAGTAAACATTTTTTGGGGTGGGCAAGGAGGGTTAAGTGACTTGCCCAGGGTCACATGGCTAGTAAGTGTCAAGTGTTTAAGGCTAGATTTGAACTCAGGTATTCATGAATCCAGGGCTAGTGCTTTATACACTACGCTACCTAGCTGCCCCAACATATTTCCTTTTTTTTGAATAAAAGTATTTTATTATTTTCTAGTTACATGTAGAGATAGTTTTTAACATTTGTTTTTATAAGATTTCCATTTTCAAAATTTTCTCCCTCCCTCTCCCCAGGTGATATATATATATATTCGCACATATATACACATACACACATATATATGTGTAGATGTATATATATGTATATATATAATAACATTAAACATATTTCTGCATTAGTCATGTTATAAGAGAACAATCAGAGCAAAAAGGAAAAACCTCAAAAAAGAAAAACAACAGCACCAAAAACAAAAGAAATAGTATGGTTCAATCAGCATACATATTCCACAGTTCCTTTTTTTTCTGGATTTGGAGAAGCTTTTCCATCATGAATCCTTTGGAATTTTCTTGTACCATTGTATTGCTGAGAAGAATCAAATCTATCACAGTTGATCAACACATAATCTAACATATTTACTTTTAATGACTTTTTTTTTTGCTTCTATTCCAGGTTGTTCTTCACTTCTGTGTATATGCATTCCCAATCTGTTCTCTCTTTTGTTTCTTTGTTGTGGTTTTCCATTACAGATTCAAGTTTTCCTGTTCTATTCGTTAGTTTTTTCTGTGCAAGACTTAAATTCTGCTTTCATAATTTTCATTTCTCTTTTAAACCTCTCAGGAACAGCATGTTGCAGTTCTATTTTCTCCAATTCCACAGGTTCCTCTGTTTCATCATGTATTGGATCATTTTCTTTCATTTTGAAATATTTATTCATACATGCCTAAATTTATTTACTAGCCTGGAGGCCATATTTCCATCTGTTACTATTTTTCCTGTTAATTTAACTGTTTATGTTAAAAGTCTTTGATATTTCTTCCGACTGACATCTTTGGTACTTTCAGTCTCTTCCTCTCCTTGCCCCCATTTTCCTTATCACTCACTTCCTGACTCCTTCCCTTCTGATTTTGGTTTCCCTAAGGCTAAATCTCAAAGTGTCTTAGCCTCTTCCTACACTGACCAATTCAGGACTGACCCAAATGATTTTTGGTGGTTAGAAATGCCCTTAAATGGATGTTGTACGCTTTCCTTCAGGCTTGGTGGAGTGTTATGCAACCCTCCACAACCAGAAAACCATTTTCTGGTGACCTATTCCACTCTCTCTGTTCCTTAGCTTTCCAGCATGGCAACAGCACTTTGGATCCTGCTGGCATCAGCAGTTCAGAGCCTGCTTTCCCTTGTACTAGATGTTCAATACCGATGCAGTACTGGTACAGTACTGGCGCTTAGAGCTCCCAGCAGATTCTTTTGCCCCTGACAATCTATGGTCAGTCTTGCTGTTGAGGCACAAACTTATAAAGTCTAGAGCCAGGGTCTCAATGGCACTTGAAGAGGGAGGGGGAGCAGGGACCAGTTTTAATGTAAGCTTACTTAGTGTCCTTGGGTCTGCTAGTAAGGTTTCACTGCCACTACTATGGGAGGTGACACAGGAGTGGTGAGTCTGCTTAGCTTCAGTGAGCTGATGTCAGTTCCCAGGTTTTGACTTTTTATGTTTTTGCTTTTAACCTTCCTCTGGGTTTTGCTTGTCCTAGACCATGGAAACAGCTGAAATCATCTCAAGAGACTTAACATGTGAACTCATTTGATTCTCACAATAGTCTTATGGAGGTGATACCATTATTATCCTTAATTTATATATGATGAAATAAGTCAAGATAAATGTCTTGTTTAGAATCATGTCATTACTAAGTATCTAAGGCAAGATTCGAATTTAAGCCAAGGAACCATACCACCTCCCTTCCAAAATAATAACTAATATTTATATAGTGCTTCAATTTGAAAAGTATTTCACACATGTTATCTTATTTGGTCTTCTTAAAAAATGATGTGAAAAAATATTATCATCCCAATTTTACAGATTAGAAAGCTGAAGTTGAGAGAAGTGCCTTGTACCCATTCACATAGCTAGTGAGAGTTGGAGGTAAATTTTTTTTCCTAATTTTAAAATTTTGTTTTTTTTACTTTTTTCTGGAGATAGAATTTGAACTCAGGTCTTCCTGACCTTAAAATCAGTGTTATATGCGTTATGTAATGAATGCAGTTGGGTATTGGACTGGATAGAATATGGGGCTTGAAGTAAAAAAGATATAAATCCAAATCTGTGCTCACACACTATAAGAGTGACCCTGGACAAGTCACTTAACTTCTCTTCAGTTTTCTTCTCAGTAAAAGGGGGAAAACTGGGGGCAGCTAGGTGGTACAGTGGATAAAGCACCAGCCCTGGATTCAGGAGGACATGAGTTCAAATCTGGCGCCAGATACTTGAAACTTACTAGCTGTGTGACCCTGGCCAAGTCACTTAACCCTCACTGCCCTGGGCCAGGGGGGAAAGAGAGGTAAAAGGGAGAAAATAAAAGAATTTGCCTCTCAGGGTTGTTCTGAGGATGAATATTCAATCAATAAAACAGTATACATGAAGCATCTACTATGGGCCAGATACTGTGTTAAACACTGGGTATACAAAAAGAGACAAATAGCAGTTCCTGTCCTCAAGGCACTTGGAATCTAATGGGGGACAACAAAGGAGATAATATTTGTAAAGTACTTTGTGAATTAATATTTGTGTATTATACAAATATTATTCTTATGAAACCTAACTGACTAACAGGTACATTGCTTCAGTGTTTAAGGGATACACTTATGAACTCATTGATCTTTTACTTGTTTCTGTACAAATGTTTCCCTTTTTTTACTATGGGAGTGTGGGTGGAAAGGGAGAGGGGTTAAAATCTTTGCATAAAGTATCATGGAATTCAAAGACAGCACAAAACCAAGTGTCCTGAGAAAATTTGAGGTTAGAAAAAAAAATAGCTGGGGTATGAGAAAAGATCTTCAACAGGCATATATGTAGAAGATCATCCATCCAAGCATATGAATACATAGAGATAGAAATACCTGAATGAGATTTGAATTAATGGTTTAGTTTGGCTGAAATATTAAGTGTGTGAAAGTGCGTTTTAACTAAGGCAGAGAAAGTATTCTAGAGACAGATTGTGGGAAAAAGAATTATGAACCTAAAACCACAGCAAACAATATTAAACAGGGCATCCCACTTGGAAAAACAAGTCACGTTTTGATGGGAAGAAATTAGTAGCATATAAAGGAAAGCAAACAATTGTTTAGTTAGTTAAGATCCTTTAATGAAATAGTACATCAATATTTCATCTTGTTGTGTAGATGATTTTGGGTTCCCAAAGATTTTGATAGTACAGGAAAATCTTAAGCAATTCTTTTTTTTTGGGGGGGGGTGAGGCAGTTGGGGTTAAGTGACTTGCCCAGGGTCACACAGCTAGTAAATATCAAGGGTCTGAGACTGGATTTGAACTCAGGTCCTCCTGAATCCAGGGCCAGTGCTCTATCCACTGCGCCACCTAGCCGCCCCTATCTTTAGCAATTCTTGCAGGGTTGGATGACAGGACCATTGATGGACTATGTGCTCCTGTGTAACAGTTGAAAGAGCTTTAGGCTTAGAGTTAGAGGCCCTGTGGTTGAATTTCAGGGCTGTTGTGCCTATGACCTTGGTTGGACAAGGCCCTTAATCTTTCTGGGTCTGAATATCTTCATCTGTAAAATGACCTCTGGGCTCACTTCCAGCTTTAAATCTCTCATCTTTTGTCCAAGCCCAAGGAAATTTATATTTGGAGATTCTCATGGCCAAGGTACTCACAGGGTGATGAATTCTTTAGCTACAGCAACTCTCAATGATCGCCTTAAGCTAGAGAGGGGCTGCAAACTGCCTCAATGGATGAAGTCCACAAATCACAGCTCATTGAGATAATGAAATAAGTAAGTAAAGAAAATAGGACAATGAAATCAAATTGTGGCAAATGAGATGATGATGAGAAAAACTTTTTTTATGGTAACAATGACAGGCCATTAAGGGCATTGTGGAGTCACCAGCTTTGGGAATGCGTCATAGCCAATTTGAGGCCAAAAGGAGTCCATATAAAATATTGTTTATTTTTTCTTCAAATAATTACAAAAGAAAAGAATAGAAAAAATATACCAATTACTTAGATGATGAAACTACTTCCAGGGAGGGAGAATCTAGATGAACCACACCTCATTACTCTGAACATTCCCACCAGATGACTCTTCACCACATCTCGGATAGATGTCCGGCAAATGAATGGTCTCCACCACATCCACAGTAGAAGTGCATTTAGAACCTGAGCAATGCCAAGTCATTTGTCACAATTTTGGCACATGGGGTAATTCCCCAGAACATGTTCTTAGGACACAACTAAGTGTATATACACTGACTATGCCTTCAAATTCATGGTGTAGAATCAGGGACATAAAAGGGATTTTTGAGAGGTCAACTAATCTATACCTTCTGTCTACAGGCAGGGCCACATCAAAACCATCCAAAAGTGTGAGAACCTCTCCTGTTTTTAAAGCTCTCTGGAGATGTTTCACTCTCTCAGCAGCCCATTTCAATGTCTAACAACCCTTGTTGTCAGGAAATTCTTCCTTATGTCTAACCTAACCCCCTCATGCTGAAGATTAAACCCAATTACTCTTGTTCTGTCCCCAGTGGAGATGGAAAACATTTGGTTCCGATCATCTCCCTACAGTAATAACCATTAAGTCACCCCTTAACTTTCTCTTTTCCAGCTGGGCCAAATAATCCTAATTCCTTTAGCATTTACTTCATGGGTTTTGTTGGACAATATCTGTTTTGCCTTTTTCTTGGAGCACTGACCCTGTACCTTCTTTTTCCATAGACACATAAAGTATTAGAACTGGAAGAAATCTTAGGCATCATTTAGTTCAACTTTCTTGTTTTTCAGATGAGGAAACTGAGTCTCAAAGAGGGAAATTGATCCTTTCATAGTGACCTACTGAGATAATTAGAAACAGAGTTATGGGTAAAATTCAGTTCTCTTGATTTCTAATTTCCTGCTGTTTACAAAATTAGGACACAAGGTGGGGTAGGTTATGGGGTGAGGATAATAGCCAAAGATGGTGGTGATTATGTGAATGTTTACAAAATGACCATCTTCTTTTTCTTTTTCTTTTTTATAATTTCATTACAAGAGACCACATACTTCTGACTAGATTTGACTATAAAGTAATGAGACATTTTCTTGTGTTATAGGACTTGAGAGGAAATAACGGATGCAAAAGATATTGTGGAGGTAGAATTGGAAGGAGTTGACAACTAATTGTATTTTGGGGATGACGGAGGGGAAGTGTCAAAGGTAACTCAAAGATTATGAGCTTAGGTGTCTTGGAAGACATTGGTGTCTATAAATAGAGAATTCAGTGGGAAGGTCATGTTTACCAAGGTGATGATTTTTGTTTAGGATCTATTAAGTTTAGAGGTAGTAGGATAGGCAGGTGGAGATTCCCAATAAGTGGCTGGAAACAAACTAGTACTCTAGGGAGAGTTAAAGAGAGTGATTAAGAGAGTGATTTAGAGGTAGCAATCAATATATGGAGATAATCATTTAAACAATAGGAATGAATTAGATCACCAAAGGAAAAATGTGGAAAGAAGAGAGAAGAGGGCCATGGATAGAACTTTGAAGCACATCCATTTTTAAGTGGTAGTAGAGGGATAAGCAGTCAACAGGATGAAAAGTGGAGAAGTCTCAGAGGTAGGAAGATGAACATTAGACTATAGTGTCAAAATCAAGGGAGAAGAGAATATGAAGAAGGAAGGAATACATAATAGGAATAAAGTTCTATAGAATTAAAAAGGAAACAAACCCCCCCCCAACCCAAAATAAATCTTACAAACAAAAAATAAAAACAACCACCCCAAAATAGGAAAAAATAGAAAATCAAAACAAAATAAATATAGTATTAAAAAAGGAACCTATTTATAATAACAACAAAAACATTTATTATTTGAAACTTACATAAGAATATCTAAGATCTATATAAAGAGCATGATAAAACTATAATGGTTAAAATAAAGGAAAACCTAACCAAGTTCAGTTCATTAATTAACAGATTAGATTAATATAGCAAAAATCATATTACCCTAATTAATTAGTTTATTACTGCAATACAAATCAGAATTCCAAGGGGCTTCTAGATGAAATTATAATAAAATATATGGAAAAATAAGTAACTAATATTATTAAGGAACACACTAAAAGAAAAGCTAATGAAAGGGGTCTTATACTTTGAGACTTTTAAATATAGCAATAGAAAATAATTATCAAAACAATACAGTGCAAAGGAAAAAGAAGTAGAACAATGATGCATTAGATAGCCAACTGAATTTATACACAATATTAGTGTTTAACAAACCATTTAGAAATTAAAAAACCTGGGAATAGGGAGTCGTTATTTGCACAAATGGACTTGGGGAAACTAGTTGAATATTTGACAAGAAAGAGATTTAGAACTATAGTTTGCACCATTTTCCCCAGTGAAATCTAACTGGATGAGATATCTAAACAAGCAAAGGAACAAAGAAACATTTTTTGAAAATCACTAGAAGAGCTGAAAGTAAGTGAATGTTTTTTTTTTAATCTTAGTTGTGGGTGAGATGATTTTTTTTTTCAATTAAGGAAATGGAAGATTTTTTTCTTTGGCTAGGATAGAACTGCTTGACCATATTAAAATAAAATAACGGGGCAGCTAGGTGGTGCAGTGGATAGAGCACCGGCCCTGGATTCAGGAGGACCTGAGTTCAAATCTGACCTCAGACACTTAACAATTACTAGCTATGTGATCCTGGGCAAGCCACTTAACCCCAATTGCCTCACCAAAAACAAAACAAAACAAAAATAAAATAACATTAAAAACAACTTAAATAAAGAAAAATAATGAGAAAACATGTATTAAAACCATTGTGAAACTTGACATGTAAGTAATGGTTAAAAAAGGTATAGTAATAATTCCTAGACCATAATGGATAAATGGTCAAAAATATGAACAAAATATTTTCAAAAGATCATATAATAATCACATGAAAAAATTCCCAATCTCACTAATAACAAGAGAACCAACTCAAAATATTTTTGAGGTATAGCCTCATACCCATCAAATTGATACAAATATCTAATAGCAATGAGACTAAAATAGAAGAGTTTGTAAAGAAATAACTGCTCAACCTTTGTTGGTGGAATTACAAATGTTTAGACATTGTCTACTTATTGTAGACAATTTGATAATTGAAATAATGAATTGCTATTGGAAAGCAGGAGATCAAATTACATGAGATCACATAAATTTTTAGTAGACCCAATTGGTACAATTTTATTCTTTTCATCATCAATGTTTATAATTTGGTAGCAGGAGGAGAGGGGATGTTTAGCAGGTGTTATTCAGAGTTGAATCACAAGATATTAGAGTTGAAAGGGACCTTATAAATCATGTAATTATCCTCCTTATATTGCAGAAGCAAAAAAAATTAAGGCCAGAATATGAGAAGTGACTTGCCCAAGATCACATAAGTTCCACAACAAGACTTGACCTCTACTAAATCTGTCTAGTGTTTTTTTTTCCATTCTATCATATTAATAGCTAATAGACTAAGAACTCTGGAAGGTCAAAGGAATTCAAGGGTGATGGAGAGGGTAATATTAGAGTGATTGACTATTAAATCTAGACTGGGTAAGGAAGAGAATGAGACCAGAGGAGAGCTGATATAATGGAAAACTTGGTGACCTCGTCCTAATGAGGGTAAAGAAAGCAATGGGAGGTGTAAGGGATTATACAGATGGAAGCTCAGGGAATTGGGATTCAAGAGAGGAATTGCAGAGTTTAGGGTTTAGAAGATGAATCTCTTTTAAATTATAATGAGGTCTAAACTTTGACTATCCTACTTGGTTAGCTGATGTGGAAAAGGAGAGGCCCATTAGATTTGAAGAATTTAGAAAGTTGCCAAAGTGTCAGAGGATGATACTAGAGGAAGGGATAGAGGAAAAAAAAGATAGAAATCCTGTAACCAAAATCATAGATAAAGACAGGGGAGAGTAATGAGAAGATTGGTATATGGCAATAGGCAAAGTATGGTAGAGTTTAAATTATAGTATGAAGAGAATGCCAAGCAATGTTGGATAGAATCTGTAGTCAGAAAAACTTGGGTTCAAATTCTGCCTCAGTCATTTACCAGCTTCATGACCCCAGGCAAACCACTTACCCATTCTAGGTGTCAGTTTCTTCATTTGTAAAATGAGAAAGTTAGGTTCTAAGGTCCTTTCCAATTCCAAATCTGTGATCCTTTATGATCATAGAGAAAAGGGCAATATTTGGGGGGGGGGGCAATGAGGGTTAAGTGACTTTCCCAGGGTCACACAGCTAGTAAGTGTCAAGTGTCTGAGGCCGGATTTGAACTCAGGTCCTCCTGAATCCAGGGTCGGTGCTTTATCCACTGTACCACCTAGCTGCCTTCAAAAGGGCAATATTGAATAAAAGAGACAAATAGTACATTGAAAAGATCAAAGTTCCATTTAAAAGGTTGTTGTGATGGAGCAACCTCCCATAGATTGGATTTACATAAATATAGCTCTCCCCTTGATTTCCTGAATTGTTTGAAAGATCCATGTTGAGAAGGGAAAGGTAATTAAAAAAAATTCCTCATATCCTCTTTTTATATGCACACATGACTATTAATTGTGCACATAGATATCTCTATTGCTGCTGTTGTCAATCTGGCTTTTATCTTTTGTCACTGAAAAATTGGACTTTGACCCTGGAATAACCCTGGGCTTTTATAATATGTTTTTGGACTTATCTTGCTTATTTCTAGGCCTCTGAAGCACTTCCCTGATATCTTTAGACATCACAGATTACTCCACAACTCTCCCACTCTAAATATTTCCAGATCTCCATTATGTATTGTTTTCTACAGTTAGAATGTAAGCCTGGGAAGGTGGAGCAAAGATGGTAGATTAGAGGCAGTAACTCAGCTAAACTATCCCAATATTCTCCTTTAAACAACTTTAAAATAACACCTCAAATCAAATTTTGGAGTGGCAAAGCCAACAAAAGCTTTTTTTTTCCTAGCCTAATAAAACTTAAGAAGTTAGAAGGAGAAGTCCATGATACTGTGGTGGTAACTGGCCTAGAGCTTACACAGTGGCAGCATCAGTGATAGGCCTTAGAGGAAGCCAAGAAAGCAGCATCAACAATAGCAGCAGCAGCTTTTGGAGCTCTTAGCCCAGAGATGGTAAGGGGTGGGGGGCTCAGGAAACTGGTTAGAAGGAGGACTCCCCCTTCAGCAGCACAGAGAAGTCTAAAGGTTGGCACATACCTCACAACCCTAAGGTGAGCAGAGATGAACTTTAACATAAAGTTCAAAGTCAAGACATAGCCTGGAAAAATGAGCAAACAACAACAACAAAAATAATTGAGTACAAAATGCTCCTATGGTGGCAGGGAATACAAAGACACAATCTCAGACTAAGACAACAATGTGAAAACAGCTAGATTCAAAGCCTCAAAGAAAATTCTTAATTGAGTCCAAATCCAACAAGAATTCCTGGAAGAGTTGAGAAGAAAGAGATGAGTGGTAGAGGAAAAATTGGTAAAAGAAATAAGAATGATGTAAGAAAATTATAGAAAGAGAATTAATAGTTTGGTAAAAGCGGAATAAAAAAATACCAAGGAAAATGATACCTTAAAAAACAGAATTGACATAATAGCACAAAATTCACAGAAGAGGGGCAGCTAGGTGATGCAGTGGATGGAGCACTGGCCCTGGAGTTGGGAGTGCCGGAGTTCAAATCCGGCCTCAGACACTTGACACTTACTAGCTGTGTGACCCTAGGCAAGTTACTTAACCCCAATTGCCTCACCAAAAAAACCCAAAAAACAAAAAAAAAAAACAACAAAAAAATTCACAGAAGAAAACATCTTATAAATCATAATTCACTAAATGGAAAAAGAGGTACAAGAGTTCAGTGAATAAAAAAATCCCTTAAAATTAGAGTTGGAAAACTAATGGAAGCTAATGAGTCCATGTGACAATAAGAAACAATAAGACAAAGTGGAAAAAATGAAAAATTAGAAGAAAACTTGAAATATCTCATCAGAAAAACAACTGATGCAGAAAATAGATTGAGGAGAGATAATTTAAGAATTATTGGATTACCTGAGAACCATGGTAAAAAAAATATAAAACAAAACAAAACAAAACAAAACAAAACCCTAGACATTGTATTTCAGGATATCATAAAGGAAAATTGCCCTGATATCTTAGACCCAGAACACGAAGTATAAATACAAAGAATCCACTGATTGCCTCCTGAAAGAGATCCCAAATGAAACCACCCAGAAATATTATAGCCAAATTCCAGAACTCCCATGTCAAGGAAAAAAAAATGCTGCAAACGACAAGAAACAAGTCAAGTATCATGGAAACACAGTATCATTCAAGATTTAGTAGCTTACATGTTAAAAGAATGAAAGTCTTGAAATATGATATTATGAAAGACAAAGGAGGTAGGATTACAATCAAGAATAATTTGTCCTACAAAACACTATAATCCATCAAGGAAAAAAACCTGGATATTTAATGAAATAGAGGACTTTTAAGCATTCCTGATGAAAAGACCAGAGCTGAATAGAAAATTTGACATTCAAACACGAGACTAAAGAGAAGCACAAAAAGGTAAACAAAAAAGAGTAATCATAAGGGACTCAATGGATTTAAACTGTTTACATTCTCATATGGGGAGATGATATATGTAACTCCTAAGAACCTTATCATTTTTAGGGCAATTAGAGGAATCTACATATACAAAGAACATAAGTGTGAGTTGATTGTTTTGGGATGATCACCAAAAAATGAAGGGGTAAGAAAGAGGAATTCATTGAGAGAAGGAGGCAGGGCGAGGCAGAACAGGGAAAATTTTCTCACATAAAAGAGGCATGCAAGGAAAGCTTTTATAGTGAAGGGGAAAATGGGGGAGGGGTAGTAGGCAATGCTTGATTCTCCCTCTCATTGGAATTAGTTCAAAGAGGGAAGAGTATATCTACACACTCAGTTGGGTATAGAAATCTAATTTCCTTATTAGGAAATAGGAGGGGAAGAGGAAAAGAGATATTTGGGGAGAGATAGGACAAAAGGGAGGGCAGATTAAGGGAGGCAATGGGCATACATAAAATAAACTTTTGAGGACATGCAAAATAAGAAAAAGAGAGAAGGATAAATAAAAGAAAAAAAGAATGGAGGGAAATATACAGTTATCATAACTGTGGATGTGAACAGGATGAGTTCACTCATAAAAAGGAATCAAATAGCAGAGTGGATTAGAAACTAGAACCCATTAATATGTTGTTTACAAGAGGCACACTTGAAAAGGAAAGACAGACACAGTTAAATTAATGGGCTGGAGCAAAATTTGCAGCAGAATGATCCATTTGATTTTTTTTTTAAAGGCGGGGTAGCAATAATGACCTCAGAAAAAGCAACAGCAAAAAACAATCTAATTAAAAGAGATAATCAAGGAAATTACATTTTGCTAAAAGGTACCCTAGGTAATGAAGTAATATCAAAAAACTTTTATAACAAGTTTCTCTGATAAAAGGCCTCATTTTTCAAATATATAGGGAAATGAATCAAGCCAATAGAACTAAGAATTATTCTTTAATTTATTAATGAACAGGCAGTTTTCAGAAGAAGAAATCAAAGATAAATGCTTAAAATTACTATCAATTAGAGAAATTAAAATTAAAACAACTCTGAGGTACCACTGCACACCTATCAGAAATGAGAAATACTAGCTCTTTTTGGGATAGCAAAGAATTGGAAATGGAAAGGATGCCCATCAATTGGGGAATGACTGAATAAGTTTTAGTATATTATTTTAATGGGATACTATTATGCTATAAGAAATGACAAGAAAGATAATTTCAGAAAAACTTGGAAAGACTTAGATGAATTTATGCAAAGTGAAGTGATCAGTACCAGGAGAACATTGTACATAGTAGCAGTACTATTGTATGATGAACAACCATGAATGACTTAGCTATTCTCAGCAATACAATGATCTAAAACAATGCCAAAAGATACATGATGAACACAATAATGGAATTTGAATGAAGATTGGAGCAAATTATTTTTCACATTATTTTTGTGATTTTTTGATGTTTTCTTTTACAACATGACTAATATAGACATGTTTTGCATGATTGCATATGTATAACCTATATCAATTGCTTATCATGTTAGGGAAGAAGAACAGGGAAGAAGGGAGAGAACTTAGAACTCAAAATTAAAAAAAATAATGTTAAAATTGTTTTTACACATAGTTGGGGAAAATAAAATATTATTTAAAAAGAAATGACAAATGTTAGAGGGGATGAAGGAAAATAGGTACACTAATAAGTGGTTACTGAAGTTTGAATTGGTCTAACCATTCTGGAGAACAATTCAGAAGTATGCCCAAAGGGGTATAAAATTGTGCATACCATTTTACCCAATAATATTACTACTGTCTATATCCCAAAGAGATCAAAGAAAAAAGAAAATATCTATATGTACAAAAGTATTTATTACAGTTCTTTTTGTGATGTCAAGGAATTGGAAATTAAGGGAATGTTTAGCAATTGGAGAATGGCTGAATAAGTTGCGTCATCTTATTGTGATGGAATACCACTGTGCTATAAGAAATGTCAAAAGGTGTGGTTTCAGAAAATAAATGGAAGACCCATATTAAGTGATGCAAATTAAGTGAGAAGAACTGGGAGATCATTGTGCACAGTAACAGCAATATTGTAATGATGATCAACTATGAAACACTTAGCTACTCTGATCAATACCATTGATAGTTGTCCAAGCAAATGCCAAAGGACTCATGGGGGGAAAATGCTATCGATATTGAGAGAGTGAGAGAAAGAGAGAGAGAGAAAGAAAGAGAGAGAGTGATGAACTCTGACTGCAAAGTAAAGTATAATTTTCTTGCTTTCTTTATTATTGTTGCCTTTTTTGGTGTTATGCTATTATAGAAATATGTTTTGCTTGATTTCACATGTATAATTAGCATTCTAATAATGACTACCTTCTCAGTGGATGGGGGAAGGCTAGGATGTAGTGAGAAAATTTGGAACTCAAAATTTAAAAAGAAAATGATATTAAAAACAAATAACAAATTAAAAATAATCTAAGTTCAGTGAGGGCAGAGCCTATCTCACTTGGTTGTATTTGTATTTTCAGCTTTTAGCATAGTGCCTGGCACATAGTAAGTAATTAATAAATGGATTGTCTATCTATCTATCACTATTTGTCTATCTATCCATTCATTTTTCTGTCAGTCTCTCTAATCTAGAATGATGCCTGGGATCTATAATTCTGCTTCTAAAAGGCAACATTGTATACTGGAAAGAACATTGGGAAAATAGGGCTTGGGTTAGCAACAAATAAGCGACGTGACCTTAAGCAAGTCGTTTTATTCCTCTGGGCCTCATTTCCCAGGATTATAAAATTTGAGAGCTGGAAAGGGATTGAAAGCTCAAATTGCTTAGTCCCCTCATTTTACTGAAAAGGAAACTGAGGCTTAGAGAGATTTCATAACCTGTCCAAAGCTATATAATTGGTAAGTATCAGAACATCAATTTGAACTCAGATTCTCTGAGTGCATGTCTAGTACTCTTTTCCCACTTCACTATGATTTCTAACAGTCTTTCCAGCTTTAAAAATCTATGATTCCTTGAGATGAGTAGTTTGGTCCTCCCTGTCCACCAGATGCAAATTGAGGTAAAGGGAGAATGTGGAGTGTGCTTGTCTTTTCTTTGTGGTGGGATGTACTCATTTCCTGCCATGAAGGGGAGAAGTACTTTGAAAACAATATCTCATCAGTCTATTTACCACTTCTCCAAATGCAATACAATCCAAAGTCATGACTGTAGGAACTATAATGCAACCCCTAAGTGTTTTTCCTCTGGGGACAATTTATTAAGTTCCTCCCTGGCAATACATCAAAAACCTGTGATTTCATCAGTGTGGGAACTCCCTCAGGCCATGTACATGGGAACCTGTCTATAATTTAGAGACTTAGAGAGAAGGCTGGAGAGTTGACCAGAGTAGTTGTGTAATTTACTCATGGTCAAACAGCCAGTGAGCATCAGAGGTGGGAATTTGAACTTGGGTCTTCTTTGACCCCAAGTTCAGCACTCTATCCATTTCAACTTATTGCTGCTCTTCATCTAGCCAAACTGGTCAGTGCTTGTGATCTCCCAGGGATTTATAAAATCTTGCCATTTGAACCTCTTTAGAATGCCTCTTTTTATGTTCCAGTCAGTCACATTGTTATGTATTATGCACAAATTATCAAACCAGCCTTGACCTTCAGTACTTGTTTATTACCATTCAGGCTGCTTTCACAAGGGTCAAACATGCCTGGAAAGCCCCAAGCTAACCTGTGACCTATAAGAGAATAAAATAAAAATAAACTGGCACATTGCTCACCAGTACAGTACCTGGATTTTTGAACTGTTCCTTCAGGGTTAGGGAAAGTGTTTTACAAAGAATAGTGTGAGCAATCCATTTCACACTCAGCTGACTTCTCTTTTCCTTTTTAATAGGCATGTTTAATCTGGATTCATTCCAGGCACTGTAATCTTATGCTACATACATTTATTCGTTGATGATAATAGGGTGTAATGGCAACAAACAACATTTCCATCTCCAAAGTGCTTTGGGCAAACATTTAATTAATAATCTCTGGGGGGCAGGCATATGAACTTTATAATTCCTGGTATAATGTGTGACTGAGGACCTAGAGAAAAATTGGATTACCAAAATTTCCCCTGGGCCCAAATCACTGAAATGATTATTTTCCCATGGCATATCTCAACAGCACATTTCTTCACCAGAAACTAGAATTGTTTATATACCTGCAAGCATGTTCTCAGCTTAGAGAGATAAGTGCTCTACAAGAGTTCCCATTTGCTTCTCTTAGGGTAGCTCTTTACTACTTTTGAATGGTAGAGGGAAATAATGGCTTGATCCTGTGTTCTGATTTAAAAAAGTCCACTGGATTTATGTATTAAGTCTGTCAAATTATATTCATTGGGACTCATTGGAATTTGAGAGTATTTCTAAATAACCTTTGAAAGAAAACAGCTTTTGGCAATTAAGAAAATAATAATTTGTAAGCATCATATATTGACTAAGGTTGGTCATAATATTTACAAATAACCATAGAAACACATGACTAACAGGATCTACACAGTTGCTTCCAAACCTCCTTGCCAGCATCACTACATTCACATAACACTCCTAATCTGAAAAACCAGGTGATGGCAAATATTACTTACGTGAAGGTAGAAGAAGCAACCATGCGGGAGGCATTCCTTAATAGGGATACTCTGCAAATAGGCCAGCCATAGTCAGAGAGGGTGCAGACCATAGATGACTGATTAAATCATGACGTATCTACAAGGATTTACTTGATGCTTGTGGTTTGAGAAAGCTGTAGAAATACATAAAATAGATTTGCTCTATATTTCATCAGGCTTATTGGTGGGAAGCAAAAAGAAAAAATAAAATAAAAAAACCCCAAAGAAAATCAAAATAGATCATGTCTCTTAAAACATTCCTGAATATTTGATCCAAAGGAGATTTGTCTGTTAGCTGCTTGTAAATCTCTCTTGCTCAGTGACAGCCCACATGACTTTTTCAGGGTAACTCTGCAAGGATGTTAATGCTACCATTGTGGCACAGCATCAACTGAACTGGAGGCAGCCCTCACATCCAGAATTAAAACCATCAATCCAAGAAGCAAGACACTTTGCAATGACACAGTTTTCTTTGAGAAGACAAGAAGAAAAACAGAGAGGTGGCATGTGAGCTCCAAGTCACCGGACAGCTCTGGAGCTGAATGTTGGGGAGAGAGAGAACTCTTGAGAATGGTGTTACCGCCCTAATTAAACTCAGCCTATGATGTCATTTGGGGAAATGCACTGTCCCGAGCATCACTTACCCAAGAATGACTTCAGAGGGCTGAAAAAAATAATAGCTCATTTGGTGCAGACATGTAATTAGTGGAAATTTTTCTTCATGCATGCCAATATCACACCTCATGCCTGTTCTTAATGTAACAAGATCACCTGGTTCTATCTGGAGAAGAAATTTACCCCAATACATATGGATCATATACAGTAGACTTTGACATATTAATTATGTTTTTTCTTGCTACTACCTGAAAGAAGAGGAAGCTAAATTGTGTAGTGGATAGATTTCTGGGCCTGAAGTCAAGAAGACCTGAGTTTAAGTTCAACCTAAGACACATACTAGCTGTGTGCCACTGGGCAAGCCACTTAACCCTGTTTGCCTCAGTTTCCTCATCTATCAAGTGAGTTGAAGAAGTAAATGGCAAACCACTCCAGTATGGACACAATTGAAAATGACTAAACAACAACAACTTGAAAAAAAGCTTGAATTGACATTCATATAGCACTTTCTATTTTTCAATGTGCTTTTTATAGTTTCATGAGAGTAGGAAGCACATATTAGTGATGATTACATCTTCCCTAGAGCACCATTTTGAATAATAAATTGTTGTTGAATGAATGAATGAATGAATACATTATCTAGCTTTATTCTTAAAATAGCACTGTGGGGTAAAGAGATAGGGCAGGTAATGTTCTTCCTATTTTGCAGATGTGGAAACTGAGAACAAATGGTGAAATGACTTGGCCAAAGCTGCACATCAAAGAAAATGGTAAAGTTGGAAAGTGAACCTCACTCTTCTGACTTTTAAATTCATGCTCTAACACCAGTCAGCCTTTGGAGGGCAGGGAATGTATAAATCGTGGTACATTGTAGGTTCCCTTCAAAGATGATAATATTGAAAGAGTGGAGCTATATGCAACTCTGGTCACACTATCCCGTCAAAAAATAAAGGTAGCCATGGCATAGAATAGTGTCAATATACTCAACTAGTTTGACAATTTGGGCCATATTCTCAAGCCAGCAATTTTTTTCAATGATAACTAAACAGTTGCACTGAACTGATCTTTAAAAAACAATCAACAAACTAAAATAAACATTCAGTTAATTACAAAATGTTTCCAGATTTTTTGGCTAAATATGTCAACTATCCATGGAATGCTCATGGGGTACAGAGCATTTCTTTTAGTTTTTTGGGCATCTATCATAGTTCAGATGATTTTAATGCCCTTAAGGTTTCTGAAGTCTAATAGGACAGTAGTTAGTCAATATACATTTATTAAGTACCTACTATATGTCTGTTACTATGCTAAATGCTAGAGATTCAAAGACAAATAAAAGGGAGTCCCTCCTCTGAAGGAGCTCTTAATCTAATGGGGGAGACAACATATCAACAACTAAGTGCAAACAAGCTCTATACAGGAAAATATGATAATAATTTAGAGGGAAGACACTTGACTTTTAAGGGGAGTCAAGAAATGATTTCTGTAGATGATGGAAGTTTAGCTAGGACTTGAAGGAAGCCAGAATAGTGGGATGAGGAGGGAGACCATTCCAGGCATGATGGACAGGTAGGAAAAATGCCTGGAGTTAAGAGATGGAATGCCTTATTTGAGAAAAAACAATTAGACTGGCAAGTTGGAGGCAGTGTGGTGGCTCAGTGGATAAGAAGTGCTAGGAGTCAGGAAGACCTAAATTCAAATCTAGCCTTATACACGTACTAGCTATGTGACCCTGGTCAAATCACTTAATCTCTGTTTGCCTTAATCTACTGGAGAAGGAAATGACAAATCAGTCCAGTATCTTTGCCAAGAAAACCCTATGGACAGCATAGTCCATGGGGTCCTGAAGAGTCAGACATGACTAAACAAAAGAATAACAACAAATGGGCCAGTGTCACTGGATCACAAAAGGCAAAGTCTGTTATTATCATTGTAAGTATCTATTTACATAAATAAACAAATTATAAGAGTGAATTGAAGGGGAAAGTGGAGTAGGTCATAGGACTGGAGAATTGTTTCTTAGAATTTGTCTAGGAAAATATCTTGGTAGACTCATAAAAGTTTAGAATATTAGAGCTTCACTTAATCCCAGGGAGAATTAGTTGAAACTGCTCATTTTACAGGCAAAGACACTGGGGCACCGAATGTGATCCATTCAAGATCACAGATCCTTAGTGACCCAACAGAGATTTTAAACTAGTGAAATTCTTTCATTTTTCTGAGCGATTCAACAGTAACCAAATGATAAACCTCAAATTAGGTAAAAAGTGATCTTTAAATACGGATTGAAGTTCAGTATTTTGACTCAAATTGCATTACAATTGAAATAGTTTCACATATAAAATCACGCAATTCAAGTTTGAAGGAAGAGGTCATAGGTCATCTAGTCCAAAATTTGAAAATGTCATAGCTTTTCCTGGCTAAACATGGTTATTTCCTTTAATAGATTCTCATATGGAATAATCTTAAGACCCTTCATTGCCTAAATTGCATTCTTCTGGATACTCTTTTACTAATCAGTCAATCAACAAGCATTTATTAAGCTCTTGCTATGTGGCAGGCTCTGTACTAGGAGGTATACAAGTCTAGCTAGATCCTAATTAGTGGGAAGAATTACTCCCCCCTAAAGTGGTTATATTGAATTCACACTGCATATTTTCACTGGATCAAACCAATGACAATATTTTACATACTTACAATAGAATATTATGAATTCAAATACATGCAATCACTTCATGGGATTCATTATTTGCATTAATGGGGATCTAGCTATATAAAGAAAAAAAGCAATACCTACTTGCAGGAGTTTACATTCTAATTGGGAACAGGGAAATCCACCAGTATAAGTATGCATAGATTAAAATAGTGTATAAATACTAAATAAATAAAAGGTATTTGGGGAGGTAAGGAGCTTCATGTTGGAAGGACAAGAGAATCAAGGAAGATTTTAGGAAGTGTTTGAACTAGTTTGTTTTTTTTTTTTTTTGAGGGGCAATAACAGTTAAGTGACTTGCCCAAGGTCACACAGCTAGTTAGTGTCAAGTGTCTGAGGCCGGATTTGAATTCGGGTCCTCCTGAATCCAGGGCCGGTGCTTTATCTACTGTGCCACGTAGCTGGCCCCTTGAACTAGGTTTTAAAGAAAAAGAGAGACTTTAGGTGGTGTCTAAAGCAGAATACAGTTGTCTAAACAGAGTGGAATCTGGGAGCCACCACCTCCCAAATCATGGAAACTATATTTCCTTTAATGAAGTCTAAGCTTTCATTAGCTTTGGAGGATAGCTTTATCATACTACTCAATCATACTGAAGTTTTAGTCCATTAAAACTTTTAGACCTTTTCTTTTTCAGATAAACTGTTGTCTAGTAACATTTTGTGTTCATATTTTGAACCTAGCTATAATATAATATTCTCCATTTTTAATTTCTTTTTATTAAGGTTAGCATAATGTTATAGCATATAAAAACTTTTTTGATTGTCATTTAATGTATTATCTACACCTTCAAGCTTTGTACCTTCTGCAAATTTGATCAGGGTATCACTGAAACATTTTTCTAAGTCATTGATGAAAAAGTTAAACAGCATAGGACTGCCCAAAAATCCCTGCACTTTGTTGGAGACCATCTTCCAAACTGACATTGAACCATTAGTAATTATTCTTTGGATCAGAACATTCAACCACTTCCAAAATCACCTAATGGTACTATTTTAAAGACCCTATATCTCTGTCTTTTCCAAAAGTACAATATGAGAAACTTAATTCTTGGTTAAAATATACATAAACTATATCTGCCATGCATTCCCATGACCTACCACTCTTTTTTTTTCTCTTTTTTTTTTTTTTTTCTGTGAGGCAACTGGGGCTAAGTGACTTGCCTAGGGTCACACAGCTAGTAAGTGTTAAGTGTCTGAGGCTGGATTTGAACTCAGGTCCTCCTGACTCCAGGACTGGTGCTCTATCCACTGTGCCACCTAGCTGCCCCTACCTACCACTCTTATAAACCTTCGAGAGAAAGAAAATAAGGGTGGTTTGGTATAACAGGTTCTTGATGAAGCCTAGATGGCTTTCTGTGATCATCACTTCCTTTGCTAAATATTTATTGACCATCCCTTTAATATTATATACTTGGATTTTGCCATAAATCTAAAGTTAAAACCCATGTTTCACAGATTCTATTTTTTCCCCCTGTGACCACCAGCATCTGTCTATTCAAAATAGCAGTTAGGGCAATGAGCGGATTTGGGACTGGCAGCTATCCAGTGGGATGCTGGTGGCTATGAGGTAACTGGTTAACTACACTTAGCACTTTCAAGAAGGTCCTCCATCTCTAGCCTCTCTGACATACTTAATCCAGGAAACAGACATAGGGAAAGGGCATCCTGTTATTGGATTTCAGGTTCCAAATCCAACTTCACTTCATATTTCTCAGTTGCGTTCTTTTATAGGAACAAAGTCAAGATGCTCCCAGTCACTGTTATAAACTGAACAGCCCAGCAGAATTTCCTCACAATGATAGATGCCACATGTAGTTTAAAATTCCTCTACACCCTGATCACTTAAGAGTTAATATTATCCAATATCTCATGAAGTGAGTCAAAAGGTATACAAAAAATCTA
This sequence comes from Dromiciops gliroides, assembly GCF_019393635.1. Taxonomy (NCBI): domain Eukaryota; kingdom Metazoa; phylum Chordata; class Mammalia; order Microbiotheria; family Microbiotheriidae; genus Dromiciops; species Dromiciops gliroides. The sequence continues at coordinate 573,878,791 of NC_057862.1, forward strand.
ACAGGTCTCTAAGACAACAAAGGTATCAGGTATCGTGGATTATTAGCAACTGTTATCAGATTAGTTTTGTGTCAGGAAGACCTGATTTGAAAAGCTATCTGCTCATAATATTTTGTGAGTGTTCAGAGCAACACTACAATGCTGCCCAAATCACAAAGACCCATGCTGGTCCTACTGAATTCCTGTGTTTCTTGGTCCCTGGCTTAAGCAATCAGTTAAAATCACTGTCTTGCTCCTTTCTTGGCACTTCATACCATAGGGCCCTCTCTGAATAATTATGGATGGTTATTCTGGGGAAGGACTGTGGCTTAGACTCATTAAGCCACTCAACATTTTTCTTTCCTTGTTACCTTACCTGGGTTCCACCACTCTGTCATTGAGGTCTGATTCCCTGGCAAAATCTGTGACTCAAGACGATGTACATAGCATTACTCCTACTAATTAGCAACAGTCAGACTAGGTTGAGACAAACCAATTTTGAACTCTAAAAATGTGGTTCATTTTATGGGCTAAATTGACAATACATTATAATATGTATTCTTTAATACTGGATACTCAAAAGAATCTGAGATAACAATAATATGGATGTTTTCTCCAACATGGTAGAATATAACCTATCTGTGCAGTTTCTGTTACTCTTTTCCATGTCCTCCCATAGGTTTGCCACAGGGGCTTGAACAATATGCTTGAGACCTTCCTCAGTCCCTCTTGACAGTATTCTAGTGGAGCACATGGGCTTTCAAAAAGATAAAACTCACCCTTACTGTGTGACCCTTCCATCCTCTTAGTCAGTCAAATGCTTCTTTGATGACAGCCTCATAAGCCACAAAACAAAGGGAAAAAATAAAACAGTTTTGCCTTTATTTTTCTTTTCACAGATATTATCTCCTTATTCTTTTCTACTTCACAAAGTACAAGTAAACTGATTTTAAATTTATGAAACCTGGGAGAAGGAGACTCTGAATGTCCAAGATCACCAACTAGTTAATAATAGGTAGGCTCAATCAATCAACTAACATATTTATTAAATGCCAGCTATATACCTGGCACTATACTGGGGCAAAAGCCAAAAGGATGCAGGGTTAAAAGTGGCCCTCCCTGACCATAAGATGATTCTATTCCATGAAAGTGGAACAGGATGAGGACTTAGGTATCATAATTCTTTGTTTTGCCCATATCCACCACAACAAACTTCCTTTAGCATTGTCCTAAGCTCCTACTTTTTTCTCTGCTATTATCTCTTATGTTATAGTACTGATACTTACCTGCTTAGCAAAAGGCAGGGTCAGGGGTATCCTGGTAAATGCTTAATAACCATCTTTCAAAAAAAAAGTACTAATAAAACACTTTAAAGTTTAATCTGGGGACAGCTAGGTGGCGCAGTGGATAGAGCACCGGCCCTGGAGTCAGGAGTACCTGAGTTCAAATCTGGCCTCAGACACTTAATACTTACTAGCTGTGTAACCCTGGGCAAGTCACTTAACCCCAATTGCCTTACTTAAAAAAAGTTTCATCTGTATTATAAATATTTTACCCACCACTTTCTTAAGTCTAAACAATTAATGAACTGAGCATTTGCTGATTTTTCAAGATATAAATGCTCACACTGACAATTTGATACTTGGGTCTTGAGAACCAGTACAAGTCAACTCTAGCACTTGACTGGCAGAGGATAGAGTAGAGTTTTGAGTCAATCATCTGACTTCAGATATGTGTAATGAAGTCATGTATCTCTTGGCTTAACACCTGAGTGTGGTATCATGTTGCATTTGGAAACATTACTGAAGCAGAGGTTGGAGACTTGGATTCAAGGAATATTTCTTCTGTTTACTTGCCTGTGTGATTGTGGGAAAGTAATTAAACCTCATTTTCTTTCTTCATCTATGAAATAAAGTGGGTGGAGAAGTTGAACTCTGAGGTTTCTTCTGGGTCCAGCTGTATAATCCTTAATGAGAAGATGCTGATAATTTATTTCTTTAACCTTATTTTCCACTTTTGCCCAATACTTTCTCTCTGTTCCCAGACAGATCTACTCATACCATGAACACATGTTTCTTGTGCCTTTTCCTCTGTTATTTTTTTCTACTTTTTTTGTGCCCTGGCCAGAATAATTTCTCTCACTTTGTGCTTGATTAAATTCTTCCTATCCTTTAAGGCTCACCTAAAAGCCTAATTAACTGCTCTTTGTCTTGAGATAATCCTAGTTTGTCAAATGGTACAATAAAGAATAAAGACATAATACCTGTGAAAGAATTTTGAAAGAAAATAAGTGCTAGTACAATAGTTTTTTTCTGTTTCAGGTCTGTAAAATGACATCATCAAAAGAAGGTATGGTTGAAAAAGATGGACTGGTCACAAGGAGGAAGGAGAGATGATTGATATACAACCTGTGTGCTCTACCTGTATTCTTTTTTTTTTTTTTTTTAGTGAGGCAATTGGGGTTAAGTGACTTGCCCAGGGTCACACAGATAGTAAGTGTTAAGTGTCTGAGGCTAGATTTGAACTCAGGTACTCCTGACTCCAGGGCCGGTGCTCTACCTGTATTCTTGAAATGTCAGGATAAATGTGAAAGAACTCTAGCATGTTGGGTGGACCTGGGTAAAACCAATGGAAAGATATGGACAAGAAGGATATTTTTGGGACAGGCATGGATGCATTTTGTTATACATTGTTGGAGAAAACATCAGGGAAAGCACAGATTTGTTTGAGCAATTGAGTATTTAAGTAAGACTTCCATGGAGTTTCCTCCAACTATTTCAGATCCTCTATATTCACCTGACCCTCTGTACTTGCATTGCTCTTGCAATTTAATTTCAGAAAAATGTGGACTGAAATACTGATCTGGTATTTATGAATTCTAGATGTTGTTTTTCAGTTGTGTCTGAATCTTCATGAGTCTATTTGGGATTTTCTTGGAAAAGATAGTGGAGTGATTTGCCATCTCCTTCTCCAGCTCATTTTATAGATGAGGAAGCTGAGGCAAATAGGGTTAAGTGACTTGCCAGGGTCACACAGTTAGTAAGTGTCTGAGTCCAGTTTTGAACTTAGGTCTTCCTGATTCCCAGCCAGGCATGCTATTGCAAGACCTAGCTGCCACTGAATTTTAGAAACCCAATTTAATGTCTACCACAAAGAATCTTGATGCAACCTCCTTACATTCTGCAACCTCACATCTCTACCCTCCGATGTGACTCCAGTCTAGTCTCAGTGCTCAAGTTACTGGGATCCCATTGCTGGCTTTGGCACTAACTTGCTGTATGAAATTGGACAATTGTCACCACTCCAGGCCTTAGTTTTTCTCATTTTTAAAATGAGAGGGTTGTGTTAAATGATCCCATATCTCCCTGCAATGACTATGATTTTAGTCCTCATGATTACCCTGCATTGGAGTTTTTTTTTTTCAGTCACCCTTATTTTATTTTTTTTAATAATAAACATTTTTATTTATAGTTTTGGGTTCTAATTTTTATCTTTCTTTTCTTTCCTTCCCTCCCCCTTCTCTGAGGTTGCAAACAATCAGATATGGGTTATACATGTATGATTATTTAAAACATTACCATATTTGTCATTTCGTACAAGAAAACTTGATTAAAAGGAAAAAAGTGAAAAACAGCATGCTTCAGTCTGTTCCATCAATATCAGTTCTTTCTTTGGAGGTGGATAGTATATTTCATCAATAGTCCTTTGGGATTGTCTTGGCTCATCGTATTATTGAGAATAGTCGAGTCATTCACAGTTCATCAAATGATATTGCTGTCTCTGTGCAAAATGTTCCCTTGGTTCTGCTCACTTCACAATATATCATTTCATCATTTTAGTTTTCAATAGTTTTCTGCTTTATGTATGAGTTTTTGACTTCCCCAACAAGGAAAAGACACCCTTCTTATTGATAGGAATCATGGTGCTTATTTTCTCCTCCTCAGTCTGATGATGAACACATGGTAAGGTACTCAACAAATATTTGGTATTTGAATGATTATTGATCATCACATTTCTTTCCTTTTATTTTGCTACACCAGAAGTGAATGTGATGCCTTTCTACCAAGCATCAGAGCCTGTTTGGCATGGGCTGAGTGCCAAGAAACCTGGAATCAAATTCTGATTAAAATAATTTACAACCAACTTCCAGGGGTGGAGCCAAGATGGCAAAGGAAAGACATTAAACGCACGGAGCTCCTGACACAATTACCTGAAAAACAGCAATGAAAGAATCCCTGGAGCAGCAAAAGCCACAAAAAGACGGGTGGAGATTATTTTCCATCCAAAGACTGATTAGAAGGGGCCATGCTAGGCTGTAAGAAGAGTGCAACCCTGTCATTATTCTGACACAGACTCCAGGCACACTGCACCCCCACGCCTCTGAATCAGCTGCAGAACCAGCATCTTCTGGAACTAAGCTTGCGGTTGGGTGAGAGGGCTGAACGGCTGACCAGGGGAGAACAGACAGGGGTATCTGCAGGACCTAAGGAGGAATTCGGCTATCCCGCCCCTGCAGGGAACCAGGAAGAAATCTTGAGCATCAGGAGACCCTGGTGAGGGAGGAGCCCAGGATCTTCAGAGCTAAGAACCACCACAGCACACAAAGTTATGCTGGCTGGTTAATTAGCAAGTTGGCTTGAGGTTATCTTCAGAGCAGAGAATAGGCCAGGCAAGAGAAAAGCCTGCCCTTCCTCAATACCATAGACGTCAGTTGTCTAAGGTATATCTCACACCTGCTGTCATGTCTCAATAAGACCCAAGTCCAAAGTTTGAGTTATAGAAGGGGAGACCTCATACTAAAACCCCTTTCTTTTACAGATAAAGTTACTGGAGGTTAGAGAAGACAAGGGACTTGTTCGAGATCATATTATTGGCAAATGAGCTGCAACTAATCCTTCAGTCTTATAATTTCCACTAGTAGGATCTTCCCTTCACTGATAAAATGGAACATTCACTTTACTCCCTCTGGCCATTTAAACATGTCTAAATATTCATGTGTGTTTTTGGCAGAGTAGATGAAGGGGGTATCTTTAAATCAAAAAGACGTTTGGATTTGAGTCCTGTCCCAGAAACCTACCAGTTGTATGACCATAGGTAAGCTTTTTAAACTCTCAAATATGCCTCATACCAGAGGTGTCAAACATGCGGGCCACATTAAACATGTTGGGTGTGGTCCAAACCAGCTGAAGTATAATTGGGAAATAGTGAAGAAAATGAATAAAAATACAATAGGACATAGATAATGTTGATATATGCTTTTCTAAGTTCATGATGCACCCTGCAAGGATCATTATGTATAGTTTATTGGTCCCATTTCTATTTGATCTTGACACCACTGCTCTAGGCAACTCTCAAAGACTACAGGTAATAGAGGAGCTGCTAAGATGCATTTATGGAGGGATTGTCTACACCAAATGAAATCACATATCTGTACCAAAACTAAAACATAAAAAAGCATGAGTATATATAAATACACATACATATATTTATATATTTATACCTATCTATAGCTATATCTATCTATCTATCTATCTATCTATCTATCTATCTATCTATCTATCTATCTATTTATCTATCTATCTATCATCTATCTATATCCATGGCTGTATCTGAAACACACATACATATTTCATTCTTCTGAAAATTGAATGGACCTGTTGGGTAATTCCCAACAAGTTAAATGGGGATTTCAATCAGGGATGATTCCAGCATTTTAAAGCAGCTGAAATGTTTCCAAATCTTTCAGGGAGAAGGAGGATAATCTCAGAGGACAGCTTCCCAAAGGAGGGATTTATGGGCCCAGGCGATCTTTTTGGTATTTCCAGGAGGAAAAAACCCACCAAAGAGGTAGATTTGAGAAACAGATCATTTTCTGTTTCTTTAGAGAATGTGGAGACTTAAAAGAAATTGGGTAACTCCCCCAGATGGAAGCCACGCTTGCTCGGCAGTGATAAAAAAGCATCAACATCTGCAAAAGGCTCATTTGAACCAGCACTGGGTTTGGAAGTAGGAAGACGAGCAGCTGCAGACAGTCAGCGGGGGCAGGGTGGAGATTCGAAGCTTACAAGTAAAAAAACATTTTATTGTTTGAAAACCCTGTGAAGAATAAAGTGGTATGATCTTTCCAGGTCCAGCTGGTTACCCAGTTTGTAATAGGGTTGTTGTTTTTTTTTTTTAATTTTTTAAATACTGCAGGTGTGGAAGGAAACATGAAAGATCCTTCTTGAACATCTTTGCATCTTCAAGGTGGGTAATGTAGGGTTGGACCAAGGGCATCTTAATGATCTCTAACCTGCTTTTAAATGTATATTATGCCCTATTATGCCCTGATCATTTGTTGATTTTGTGGTACATGTATGTAGAAGAAAGGAAAGGGAATGTAGTAGAATGCCATTCTTTAAAAAAACAACAACATCATTTTCTTTTTGTCTTTATATTAACTACATTTATTATATGTAATAATTGGCAAATCATGTAACCACTTTTTCTAAGCCTCATCTTCCTCATCTGCAAAATGAGAGTTTGTAATAGATGACCTGTAATAGACTTTCCAGTTATGATCTGGATATTCACCTTTCTTTGTTCTCCCCCAGAGAACCATCACTTTCCTTGCAAAGAATAGAGAAGAGGGAGAAAAACAGTTCAGTAAGACTAACTGGCAAATCAGACAATTCTAACCTTATATGCAGAATTCCACACCCATAATCCTCTCCCATCCTCACCCTCCACATTCTCTGCAAAGAAGAGAAGGAAATTTATAAGAGAATGTCATTCTAAGGCCACCTCATTTCCCTAGCATGGGAGCCATTGGACAATGTGCAAATATGACTAAAAGAGGAACCCTTGGAGTTTCCCAAACCACAAATTTCTATTTAATGGCATTTTCATGTCAAAATGCTCTGCTGAGAATAATAAATAGTTGGTAATTCCATTTCTTTTCAAATTCATTGAATGAATAGTGATGAATTTTTGCTCTTTAATCACATTTACACAACAGCCCCACAAAATCATACATGAAGAAAAGGATATGTATGTCCTTTTGACTTTTCCTCTCATGAATAAATGTGGAACAATATCACATTTGGTATACTAAAGAGAAGAAACTATGCATGTGCTGTTCTATGTCTGAATATATTATAAACAGGTAGAATGTTGGTATTCTCATAACTGAGTGACCAGGAAACCCACCAAGGGACAGATAAGGAAGGAAGATGTATCACTCAATGTGATATGACCCAGTGCAGATTTTGTGGGTCGAGATTTGACTTGAATGTCAGAGGATCTGAAAACTATTGTTATGACTATGCTAAATGGATATTCTATGCTAAGAAACCTAGCTAAACTGCAATTTAGAGCTAGGATGAACGGATTATTTTACTAAACCTCAAAGACAGGTTTGAAAGAGAGAGAGAGAGAGAGAGAGAGTTATACACACATACATACATATATATATATATATATTATATATAATATACTGATTATTGAACAGGATCAAGGTTGTGTTGCTGTTTCCTTTAAATCTAGTGTTGAGGTCAAACTAGTAAAGTAAACCTCAGTGGTTTATGAAATTACAGAACCAGAACAAAACTATTAAAAAAAATCCTCTGAATCACATTGCTATTTGGGATCTCTCTCTCTCTCTCTCTCTCTCTCTCTCTCTCTCTCTCTCTCTCTCTCTCTCTCTCTCTCTCTCTCCATCTCTCTCTTTCTCTCTCTGTGTCTGTCTCTCTGTCTCTTTATCTCTGTTTCTCTTTGTCTCTCATTCACATGTACAATTAGAAATCTACATATTTGTACAGAATATGTATCCTAATCCTGCTCAATTTCCCTCAAGAATCCCCTATACACTAATGCAGGCTAGACAGTATGAATACTGGGAAATTATTTCTGTCATGTCACTTAGTGGAGTAATTGAGCGTGTTTTTTTTTTCCTTAACTCAAGTGGAAGTCAATAATGCAAGACACAGTTTTCACTTTTTCTGAATGAAAAAAAAAGAAAAGAAAAAGAAAATGCAGGAGAATGAGGATGAAATCTGAGTCCACTTAGAATTTAGAAAGCTGCGTGGGGCTGTTTAGGCTATTGGAGCACATCTGTCTTCCTTCTATAGAGGAAAGAAATCGACCTGCTAAGGATTTAATTTTCCCTTTATAAATGTGCAACAGGATCATTGTTGTGGAGCCCTTATTTGCCTCCATTTTGCCATAACTTTTGATAATTCTGCTACATCAATGATGGTCTGCAAACCTGAAATCCCCAAATGGGCTGCAGGGTCTAGCATGATATCTGGTGATGTGTGAATGTTTGATGTCCTAATCCAATCCATCAAATGTGTTTTGGAGAAACATCTCGGCAGTGCAGAAGCCTGCCCAGAATTCCAATGGGCAGTAGTTTTGCCAAACTACTTTGGCAGACCTAAGAGTGAGAGTTATGAAAAATGATCACAGCTAAAAAATGGATGAATGCCCACCATGTACCTTGTTCTGATCTTTCTCAGGCACCTTCTTAGCCATCTGCTCTCCTTGTGAAGGCTGAGAGAAACGCCACCATACCTATATCAAAAGGGATATTTATGAGAAGGGGGATGTCTCAATACCAGATCCATGTGGAAGAAAGCTAAATTGTTAACCTTGCTCCATCAGGGTTTTGGTTTGTCAATTAGGCAGGAGAAGCTGAAGCTGGCGGACTTTGCCCCAAAGCATTAAATGCCTGGCGATATGCCACATCCTGTGGAGAGTGGACCTTCTTTGTGATTGGAAAAGCAGCATCATGGCCTGGCTTGGACTTAACTGACTCTGTCAGCAGCTTTTGAAGTGCCCTCCCTTGAATGTCAGTATCTTTTACCAGGTGCTCCTCAGGAATGATTGCTCAGAAATCTGTGAAGAGAGTTTTCAATTGGTCTATTAACATGCATGACCATGTCTGAACTCACTGAGCAGAACACTCCTAGACAAAATGACAAAGCTGGAAAAATGTAGTAAAGGACCAAGGAGTTGATTTATTTTTTATGTGCGTAATAAGTTAATCCTTGGTCCAACTCATGGGAGGAGCAAAGAAATACTTATTCAATCTGACTATAACAAATATTGGAAGGACAAGAAGCTGGTGTGGATGGTCTTGAGAGAATTCTTGTTTTTGACTAGAATTGAATTAATCAGAGGTATTATCGTATGGAGAAGTATGTGTGAAGCAATATGTGTTAGGGAGAAAGGAGAACCCAATAGAGAGCCAGAAGACTTGGCTTCTCTTCCCAGTTCCACCACTAACCAGAGGTCTCAATTTCTTTATTTGTATAATGAGGGAGATGGATGAGGTTGTCTCCAAGATCCCTTTTAGCTTTAAAAGTGTGTGGTGCATATTTAGCACTAAATCTGCAAACCAACTCACTGTGCTCTCTATCAACTCTTTCTTAGAACACAAGAACACAAGGTTGTTATAATATCTTCCATTCTTAGCTGTGAAATTTTTCCCAGAGTAATACAGTATGTTAAGGAAAGGGATTCAGGGCCCCAAATATCTGTGCTAATCTTTACCTTGACCTAATCACAATGCTCCCTAATCTCAAGTCTACTCTCTTAGATTTCAAACTAGAGTAGTGACTTCAAGCATTCTTTTCTAAAAATGCTAAAAGTCATTTGCAGTTTTCAACTCAAACTCTTATTGTTAAAAATGTCATAATACAGTCTTCAAAAAGATCCATTTGCCCCATGGCTTCTAATTTTCAGGTGTGATTTGGTCTTCTTCCAATGCTACCAGGAATAAAGATTTTCCCATCTGGCTGCTTAACAAAGTACTTATGAATGGAGACATGCAACCTTTACAGCCTAGCTAAAATCTCAACTCTCTGAAGCCTTCCCTGACAACTCCTGCTCTTCTTTTCACTAGTCTTCCCCCAAACAGCTATGATAACCCCAACTCACATACATATCATGCTTTCAGTTATGCAAAGCACTTTAAATCCATTATCTTATTTGAACCATATAACAATAAGGAGGTGGCTGCTATTATTATCTTTATTTTATATATGGGAAACAGAGGCTCAGAGAGACCAAGTATTTTAACCAGGATTAGACAGCAAGTGTCTGAAGTGGGAATTGAACCTAGGTCTTCCAGCATTTTTCCCGCTATGGCAAACAATACCTCCAATATAACACTCACATGAGGCAAATGGGATTTTGCTCCAGGGAGTCCGTATAGTGGTGGTGATGTGCTGGAGGGGAATAAATTTTTAGGGAGACCAACTCCATGTACCTCATCTTTGAGTATTTTGCTAGCTTACATAGACACACAAGTCATCAATCCCTTGCCAACTCAGCCTCTCAATCTTGCTATCATGACATTCCTCTCCTGGGGCCTCATTACCCATGAAACACTTCAGGATTAAGGGTCTGATCATCTGATCATAGGCTCTAATCATGACTGTACCTACAGTAGGATTATCTTGCATATTCTTGCTACCCTTACTTACCCTAACTGTTTTTGCCAAGTGAAAATATTTGTAATTACAGCGCAGCCAAAATGGAAAATTGGGTCCTCGACTCTAATCAGTGAGATATGCTAAACTATGAATTTACAAACACAATCTGGGGCAGGGGAGAATTCTTAGTGATTTTAGAGATCCCTTAAGGTGAAATGTTAAATCTGAGACCTAGTGGTGCAGTGATAGGTAGGGTGACAACAAACATCTGCCTGTCTCTGGGGCTGCCCCAATTTCAAGAAATGAAAATATGCTTTTAAAGTAGACTCTGTAAAAGGAGTATACTTTGCCAGACCATATGGCTTGATTTTTGGTTCAGAAATATGGTCACCATAGAAAGAGAGCCAAGGAGAAGGAAATTAGGGTTCCAGTATTTCTGTGCACTGGAGTTCAGAGTAAAGAAGTGGTGGGCCCATTGAACACTGTGGTCTTTCAATAACTGGGTAGATTCATATATTTCTGCCAAAGAAATTCTTCCATGAGGAGAGCTTAGAGCTCTTACTGACTTCCAATGGAAATAGAGACATATGAAAAGATACACAGCATACATTGAGCTAAAAGGAGAAAGGTTCATCAAATTACAATCACAATTAGTTTCTTCATGGAAATATAACTGTTCACCAAGTACCCACATATAAATCCTACAGGAAAAACCACCTATCTGCCACTGCTTCAAAATAGTTGTCATCATGTGAAATCCCATAAATTCTCCTTATATGTTACAGGTTTTGGGGTCTAATGGAGGCTGCTTTTGTTTGTTGATCCACAGGAAGAACTAAAATATCATCTCTTGAATTTCTTTTTTTTCACAGACAGGCACAAGATCTGTTTTTTCAATTGTACATATAGCACATATGTTTGCTGCTAAGGGTGAAGCATCTGTAAAATATGGCTTCATTTTATTTAATGGGATTGTATAAATAAAGATGATCTGCATATGTGTGCTTGGATTTTTTTTTTTACAATATGTACATTCTGCATATTTATTCTGCATATCTCTTCTCTGATCCAAGTATAGACCATGCCAATTTAGCAAACACTTATAAACTGCCTCTTATGGTCAAGACACTGTTCTAGGGACTGGGGATTCAAAACTGAAACAGAATGTTATACACATTCTACAGGGTGTGATGCAACATGTATACAAGTAGGCAAACACAAAGCATATACCAATACACAGTAATTTCAAGAAGGAGAGAGTGGTAATTACTGAGGGGGAAAGAAGAGCAGGGAGAACCTTTTATATGAGGTGGTATTGAGTTATGCTTTGAAGGAAGATGGACAATGAACATTAAAAGAGTGAGGAAAATGTGCATTCCACATAGGGAGGATCTATGAGTGCAAATGAAAGGAAGTATGAGAGAAAAAGTTTTGTTTGGGCAACAACTAGTGGGGTCAACTGGACTTGAATGTGTAGGGCCTTAAAAAGAGTAATATGAAATAATACTAAAAGGGTAACTAGGAGCTAGATCACAAGGGACTTTGAATATCACAGTGAAGATTTTGTATTTCATGCTAGAAGCAAAAAGGTAACATTGAAGATTTGGCAATGTCTGTGTTTCCCACCCCCTCCTCCCTTAGGTGGGTGGGTGGAGGGCCTGATTTGAGTTTTGTGTATGGCTAGAGGGCTGAAGGGAGAGGTGTGTGACATGATCAGGACTCTGTTTTAAGAATATCAATTTGGTAGCTCTGTAAAGGATACATTAGAGAGGGAATACTGACTGGATAATAATTAGTAAATTAATAAATTTTATTCCTTTTTAATTTTGTTTCCCACAAGTAACTGGTGATTACAACAATTTCAACAAACACAATTCATTGTCTTTTTTAGAAACCCATAATTCTTCCTTGTTAAAAAATGTTATCTTTATTGGTGAATCTTTCAAGTAATCTTGAATAATTTTGATGAATGGATGGGAATGCCTTGCTCAAAGATAGCCTTTAAGAATGCAAAAACTCAAATACTTTTTTATAATAAATAGGTGAATGAATTTTCTAAATCTCTTAGTTAATTATGAAAGGGTAAAAATGTAGTCTACTACTTCTTTTCCCTTAATAATCTCATTGAGGACATTGTGTGTGTGTGTGTGTGTGTGTGTGTGTGTGTGTGTGTGTGCGTGTATGTGTGTAAGATTTTCCTAAAGTTTTTTATAGAGATAGGAAGATAGAGGTGTTTAGGTTGGTTATTTATATTTGGGGGGGGGCATTTCTTTATATTAAGAAGTTCTGAATCCTCCCCCTCCATACCTTTGACCTTTCTCCCTCCATATACCTCATAAATTGAGCTCTCAGAATACTCATAATAATAATGATGATGATAAGATTGTCACCTACAGCATAGGTACCTGTTATTACAATGTGTTTAGAAGCCAGCTCACATTGGTTTGTAATAGGCAATTATTAATTTTTTAATGGGAACATTTACCTCAGAAATCAACAAATTCTACAGATAAGGACTTGATTTATTTTTGTTGTTGTTGTTGTTGTTGACTGTCTATTCTTAAGAAAGTGATGAAGAAAGTGGTAATAATGTTTTGGTTATATTATTTTAGGCTTTTCATCAGTTCTAAATTCTGCCATTTTTCATTGTGAAAATAGGCTCAACATAAATATATGAGTCAATGAGAAAGTTTAGGCTCTAGGATATTTCTGCTATTGTCTTTAAAGATAAGAAAAGGTGGGCAGCTAGATGGCGCAGTAGTTAAAGCACCGGCCCTGGACTCAGGAGTACCTGAGTTCAAATCCGACCTCAGACACTTGACATTTACTAGCTGTGTGACCGTGGGCAAGTCACTTAACCCCCGTTGCCTAAAAAAAAAGACAAAAAAAAAAAAGATAAGAAAAGGTGATATTCCTAGTAAACATTATGGTCTTTTAGAATTACTGAAAAAAAAAAAAGATATTAGCCAGTATTTATTTAGTCTGTATAATATGAAATCATTCAGTTACCTCAAGGGACCATAGAACTGGAAGAGATGTCAGAGACCATTCATTCCATCTCTCTCATTTTAGAGATGAGGATACTGAAATTCAGAAAAGTTGTGATTTGCCCAAGGACAAAGGTATTAATACCAGAATGGGGAGTCACATCCAGATATTCTAACTACAAAACCATCATTCTTTTCACTGTACCTCCATGATAGCAATTTCTTTTCGTGCTGTCTCTATTTACAGTGAATTACTATGTTGTTCTGAGTTGTAAAACAGGCAGTCCCAGACTTTTCTTTAAAAAAAAAAAAGGCTTTATTTTGACTAACATTATACATTAATACAGTTAAATCTCCTTTTCAACCACTTAACTTTAAATACCTTAATTTCTAATCATCAAACTTCTAACAAAATTTCAGTCACTCCTTACCATTCTATCATTTTTGTTGTTCATTCATTCCCGTTAATTTTTTAAAAATTCTTTCTAACTTTAATGTACTCAAACGCATCATATTTTAACATGATGTGTAGTAATACAAGCTTTCTCTTTATTTATTTATGACATTATTTTTTAAAAAATTGCAAAGTTCTTCAGAGAAGAATTTTAAGAATTGTTCCACTAAAACATGGCTATCACTTTGACAGTTAGAAAATCTGTAATTAGGCATTATTACTAGATACATTTATGTTTTCAAATGCTTTCTCTAACACTGGCCATGTGACCCTGTACAGTCTAGTTAGCTTCTCTCATATATAAAATGTGGATAATAATAGCACACACTCAACAAGATTGTTTTGATGAACAAAATGAGATAATGATTTTAAAGTACCTTGAAAACCTTAAAGCACTATATAAATCTATTATTATTATTATTAATTATTTTACCATCTCGCATGATTTCACAAGGGGATTGCTTACTCTGGGGCAGGTGGATTAGTTCTTCATGATTCTTTTTATATTTTTAAAGTGAGAATGGTGCTCTGTTATAGTGTAAAGTTACCAATTTCCTCCCAGCTGACTTTAAACTTAGACTTAAGTTTCAAGCACTTCATTTTTCTTTTACCTTTAAGAAAAGGGCTTTATTTTGGCCTCTGACTTGATTTTTCCATATTGCTCATTCACTCAATCAAAAATAAAGAGCTTGAAGAACTTCTGCAGGTTGCTAACATTGAATAGTCATGATGGACCTCCAAACAGGTAGGCTATAACTAAACATTGCAGTGGAAATTCTTTGATGAGTTCATTGAGGAAAATGAGGTACATGATATAATGCTTATGGAAATATAATAATAATTAGAGGAAGACAAAATGCTGGAATCCTATTCCTTCTTGAGGGACTATATACTGAGAAGTACAAGAGCCTGCTAACAAGCCTTTGTCTGTGTTGATTCCTTATACAGAGTTTTAAAGGTGATCTAATCCAGGAAAAAAACCAACAACACACCAAAACACAAAAACAAAACCCCAAACCATCTTTTGAGGAAAAAAAAGAACAAACAGACACACTTTAACACAGAGAATTTGTTTTTTTATTAGAGCCATGTTTTTAAATGGCCCATGATTGGGGAAAAAAGACATATGTTTCTGAAAATAGCTTTTAAATTTTCATTGGCTTCCTTTAGAGCTGTGATGCTTTCAGAAAACATTTTTGACAAAATCAGAATGATGTCTCTCATTTGTCTATAGCCTAGCCCTCTGAACACAGCAAAGTTTTGGGAAATGCCAGATTTCTAAGAAATTTTATGTCCTATGTTAGGAATTGAACATAATGTCAGAGTATGAAAAGTGAGATCAGGGTAAAAATCATGGATCCTCTTTGGATGGATTATCAAAACCTAGTGCTTACTTATAGACAACTCTTGATTATAAAGGAGTTGAGACATATTTCCAGGGCAAAGTCTGGGGGATAGGAATGGTGAGGTCACAGACTTTCCTCCATCTGCATTGATTCCTGCACTACCTCTCTAATTTCTAATCTATAGTGGTATTAAGTGATGGTGATGTTCTAGGGAAGATGAACATAATTGCTTGTTTGATTTTTAAAAGATGAAGCAGCTTTGAGTAAGAGAAAAATGACTCAGAGTAGAGCTTAGAAGACATTAGAACATTCTTAATAAATGTTAGATACATTATATTTCATATCAATTTTTTCCTATTTAACCATAAAGACAGGCACATGACCAACTTCTTTTCTTTGCTCATAAATTAGCAGCATATGTATTAATTCTAGAGCAATAGACTTCGAATCAGAAAATGAGTTCATGGCTTTCTGCCTATCCTTATTACCCATAATAATATTAATGATAATAGTTATATATATATATATAATTTATAGAAACCTTTAAGATTTACCAATATGATTTCATTTTATCCTTACAAAGGCCCAAGGAGGGAGGTACTATTATTATCCACAGAAGAGGAAATTAAGACTGAGAAGCTAAATAACTTGCCCAGAGTCTTATCATTAGTAAGGAATCTTAGATTGGATTTGAACTCGACTTCCTGACTCTGGGTCCAGTGTTCTTAGGCACTGTGTCACCTAACTGCCTCATGTGACTAGAGGGGCCTCTGAAATTCTCTGATCCTCACCATACTCATCTTAAAATGAGGATCATAGTTCTTAGATTACCATCCTCAAAGGGGAAGGAAAACAACTAGTTAATTGTCACAAACTATATGAATGTGAGCTATTATTTATTAGTTATTTCAAATAAAGTCTGTGGAGCAAGGGTACTCTCTACCCAACCATAGCTTTTCTTCTGCAACTTGAAAATCTCCTATTTCACATAAACCACAAGGGGGTATGGGGTCAGTTCTGCTGCCTGGTTTCCTTTACCTCCCATAGGGAGGGACCAATCGGTGGTTACTGCTGAAAATTCTTCCAGATGCATGGTATATATAAACTACTCAGTTCTCATGTAGAAAATGAAATCCACTCAAACTTGCCACTTTTTATTTATTGAATGTTTAGTATAATCATATATAATGAACCCAACCAAATGTAGACTAGTGTAGACAACATTGGAGCATTTTCCATTCTGGTTCAACAAATGTTTATTATGTACCTACTTTGCACAAGAAATGGTGCTAGGTATTTGGTATAAAAAGGCCAAATGATAAAAAATCCCTGCCCCCAAAGAGCTAACTTTATACTTTGGAGGATGGTATTTATATCCTCTTGCTCTTTCTCTATGAATAATGACTTTGGTCACTAGAGCAGCACTTGATATAGTCAGTGACCCACACTCTTGGCATTCATGTTGTAATTGGCACTGCTTTTAAATAGAACCATCCTGTTGCCACTTGCCTTGGGTAGGCCATCCATCTGTTCCTCTTCTTTCTTTTATTTCCCACTGAGCCCTCCACATCATTTTGTATAGTGCTGAGCTCAGTTCAGCGAGTCTTGTGGTGGTAAATCACTGTTTGATGGTGTCTTGAGAATGACAAATTATAATGGTTTAAAGTAAATATATTTAGTGAATATTGTTGCTATTGCTCTGCCCTCCAAACTAGACCACAAGGGACAATATCTGAAAGCAGATAGAGCACTTGGCTCTTCCCTACCCTGGACAATGCAGTCTTAGCTCCACCTCATGCAGCAGTACACATATCCTCTTTACCTCATGCTCTGAGAATTTTAATCAAATCAATGCTACAATGAGGCTTCGGGAAAGGACCCATCAATTGGCTATCCTATTGATGACTATTCAACATCTTTGTGACTTCCTAGACCACAATTCCAACTGTCTTCCCTGGCCACCATTTTTCTATACAAACTGTCTTTCCTATTAGAATGAGAGGACAGGTACAGTTTTGTTTTTATATTTGTTTCACCAGTGGTTTGCAGTCTCCTTTCCTTCCTTCCTTCCTTCCTTCCTTCCTTCCTTCCTTCCTTCCTTCCTTCCTTCCTTCCTTCCTTCCACATTTGTACTTCCATGGGTGTTATTTATCATTAATGAAGCTTCAGCAAAAAATGTTTTCACTTTTTTGAAATTATATACCCAATGAGATAGTGATATATAGTAAGTCTGGCAATTTATTTAAGCTCTCAGCGCCTGCCCCCCCAACCCCACCCCCGCCAATTGTGTAAGACCATGAATTGCAGAGAATGTACCTTTATGAATTGGTAGCAGAAGTGAGTTTGTCCCTCATTGGGAAGACCCTTTGCCAAAAATACACTTATAGGTGAGAGAGAGTGTGTGTGTGAGAGAGAGAAGCTATGTCTGATTGAAAGTGTGCTTGAGGTTAGGAAGTATTTATTTTTCCCCCTTTACATTTCTAGTATATAGGATAGTGTCTTCCACAAGATAGATGTGTAAGAAATGAGAACATTCTCTGATAAATTTGATATAGGAAGATGCGTACCAGAGCAGTTCATTTATTTTTCTTGGAGATTCCATTGTAGGCACAGTAACAAGTTTTATTCTTGTGCTTTTCTGAATGGAGATGACACAAATGTTAATTGTATCTCTGAGTTTTAGTTTGTTTCTTTGCTGCATTAAGCAGGCCCTAGAATGTCACACAATGGAGATGTGTGAGGTGAACAGTATATTTATTTGAGAGACTTTAAGCATTCAGTTCAGATTAGGAGGGCTGATGAACTGCAGAGATCAATTTACTGTCACTTATATAATGCAAATAAATGGAGTAGGCAGGCCCCCCTCTGACTTGCTGAGTGTTCCCTTTGTAGAAGGGATTGTGATTTTTGGCTTCAGGAGAACAGTAGGGGGACCAAACAAAGCAGTGATTTTTTTTCTTTCCACCAGCCAAATCTTAGGTCTATTGCTTGCCAAGAATGTAACTGTAATTTACAGTATAAACACAAATTCAATTATATACTAGTTTAAATTAAGTTTGAACTGTACAATATAGTTCATGAGTGTCAGACTTTTAACTTTTTTTGTCCTTTCTTGGAGTTGGGGGGGAGTTTCTTGAAGGAAGAGATTATGTTTGAGACTAGGACAAAATAAATAGCAGTAAGGAAGAGGGATTTTATTTTACCTTATCTCATAATGTCACTGTTCAAACTGTATATCAACTACTGCCACTGTAGCAATAACAACATTCTGATTTTATTTTGCTTCCTTTTCCTATTTTCCCATGTCATTTAGGTGAGAACTTGGGAATTATCTTTTCTGCCTCCTCACCAGCTGACTTAGCCACCTCAGGATGATGCCACGCCGCTCTCTGGGATTTAGAGGCCCTGGCCCAGAGTATATTTTCTTGTGGGGTTTCCAGTCATTCTGCTCACTTTACTCAGCTGAACTTACTGTCTATTCTGTTTGGCCAACCTACCTACTGGTATTGGTAACTTCCCTTCTCCATCCCTTGAAAGTAAGGACAATTTCTTTAAAATATTTTATCACCATTACTTAACACAGTGTCTGACTCGTAGTAAGCAATTAATTAATACTTTCTTGATCATCCATCAATCCATCTATCTGTCTATCCATCCATCCATTCATCCATCTATCTATTAATCATCTACCTACCTACCTACCTACCTTATCTATCTCTATGGTAAATTCATAAGTTGGTATTTTTTAAAGCACTTTTATAAACTTGAGTCTGAACTCTGGCTTAGAAGACAAAAACTCAAATGCACGTTGTTACTCTTGCTCACTGCCAGAATCCCTAACTGTATCCTAACACAAAAGTCTGAGATGAAACCTGCTAAAAAGACAATTAGGAGGTACCATATGAAGGTCAAGGAACAAGTAAGGCAAAATTGCTAGAGAGAGACTCATTATGTTTTTTTTTTAATTTTCTTCATGGTTATTAGTGGGATTGACTTGAAACAGAAGTGTGAGCAGGAAATATTTATCTTTGGAGTTTTCTTTCTTTTTACCACTTCTTCCTGAACATACTTCTTTTGTTTTGGGGGAGGGGAGAGGAGCTAGGTTTCTAGTTCTCTCATTCTGACTTTTGGCCATTAAACACTTGGTAAAGATCTTTTCAAGACTGTCTTCTTTGGAGGACAGCCAATGTACACCAAAGATAAACATCAACCCTAAGCATTGACAAAACTTACCTGTCCTGGTTCTCATTCCTTTCCTGTTAGCTATTAGATTGGAAAACTGGACTCTGTGATGTATTAATGGCTAATAACCAAGGAGGCAGTATGGTATAGTAAATTGTTGTTGTTGTTTGTCCTTTGTACTTGAAGAAGACCAATGACATCAGTATGTTAGGGTCAAGGTACAGTGTGTTCAGCTGTGGCTGATCAGTCCAGTGTGAGCTTGGAAAGCTCTACCACAGCTTGGCACAAATAGTCCTTTTGAACATTTGGGATGGAGTTGTCTCTAGATTTGTGCATCTCACATTTCCTTTGTGTTACTGGGATTCTGCTTTGCTCATAGAGCACAGCACCTTCTTTGATATAGGCATTCCATGCTGAGCAGTTTTGTGCTAGAACCTCTCATGTCTCCCAATGGATACTAAAATTCTTTAGAGAAACTTTGAGAGTGTCTTTGTAATGCTTCTTCTGACCTCCATGTAAGGCTTTCCAATGTTTGAGTTCTCTGTAAAGTAGTCTTTTAGGCAAATGTATGTTTGCTATTCCAACAATGTGGTCAGTCTACAGCTTGGATTCATGGCAGTTCAGCCCAAGAAAGGACATCAGTGTCTGGTATCTTATCCTGGCGGGTCATCTTCAGAATCTTCCTAAGACAATTCAAATGGAAGCAATTTGGTTTTCTGGCATGGTGTTGGTAGACTGTCAAAGTTTCACAGGCATATAACAATTACATCAGTGGCTTTGTAGTCTTTCAGTTTTTTGCGTTTTTTTTTTTTTTTGGTAGTCTTTTCAGTTTGATACGCAACCTAATACCACTTCTCTCCCACAGTTTCTTTCAGAGTCTCCCAAATTCTGGGTTTGCTCTTGCAATGCATGCATCAACCTCATCATCTATGTGGATATTCCAGGAAAGTATACTGTTAAGGGAAGTGAACTTATCCATAGCATTCATATTTTCTCTATTTGCTGTAACCAATGGTTCCATGTATGGATGGTGTAAGGGGCTAAAATTCTAGCTAGTCTATCTAAAATATCTAATGAGTGGTTGCCAATAAATTATAAGCTTTAGAAAGTGTTTAGACTTCTAAGCATTTATTAAGGAGAATAAGAATTTGGTGAAGAGAGAGAGAAAGGCCTAGATTCATCTATCTATTAAACGGAGAGTGCATTTCTAGCTCCACTCTCCACCAGAGTCCTGACGAAAGAGAGCGAGAGAGCCAGCCTTGCCCCTTCTTCCTCCCTCCAGCAAATGTCACTTCCTGATGCAAAGTCATATGGCCTTGCCCTCAGAGGCCTTCTCCTCATGGTGGAGCTTTCCTACAGTAAGTCTCCAGCAGGTAGCATCACTCCAATCATTACAATGTTGTGGTATTGGGTGATGGAGAACCTCTTTTTTGTAGTTTTGATTGTCAGGCCAAAATTAGCAAAAGCAGCAGAGAACTTATCCATACTCTTGCATCTCAGCCTCAGAGACTGCATTGAACACACCATCATCTTAGTCACACACCAATTCTCCCTCTACTTTAGTTTTGGCTTGTAGCCTTTTCAAGTTAAATAGTTCACCATCAGTGCAAGCTGACCTTAATTCTGGTCTCATCCTTCCTGAAGACATCTGACAACATTGTGGAAAAGATCATGCTAAAAAGCATGTAAGGAAGCACACAGCCCTGCTTTATTTCACTGGTGCCTGGAAGAGTGTGGGAGTATCCTCCTTTATCTAGAACCCATGCAAGGACGCCATCATGAAACTAGCATACAGTACTTATGAGCTTCTCCAGACAATAAAATTTCACCATAATCTTTCACAAGCCCTTACGACTGACAGTATCAAAGGCCTTGGTGAAATTGGTGAACATTATCTACAGACTTCTGTTCTGCTCCCAGAATTTCTCACATAGCAAACACCATATCAACCATTCCTTGGTCTTTCTGAAGCCAAACTGGCTCTCAGGCAGATGACCATCTTATAGGTGAAGGATCAGCAGCAAATAGAGACTTGGTCTTGGAGCCAGGAGTACTGGCTTTAAGATCCTTCTTCTGATTCATACTGGTTGTGTGACCCTAGGCAAATCACTCAACTTCTCAGTGCTCTGATGAATTCCATAGAATCACAAATCCCAGAGAAGCTGCTGACTTGCTTTGATAGAATTTCTTCACCTGGGAAGCTGAGATATATAGTGCCTCTTGTACATGCCAGGCAATATGCTAAACAATTTACAATTATCATCTTATTTGATCCTTAAAATGACCCTGGGAGAAAAGTGCTATTATTATGCCAATTTTACAGTTAAGGGAATTGAAACAAAAAAAGATTCAGTGACTTGCTTATGGGCACAATCTAGTATCTGAAACTATATTTGAATTTAGGCCTTTTTGACTCCAGGGTCAGTGCTCTATCTATTGTGCAGCTGACAGAGTCTCCTATACCATTCAAATTGCAAGTCCAGCTCCTATCGCTAATGAATGAAGATGTTTTCCACTCAGAGAAATTTGCATTGTAACCCAGTAATCCAGGAGGTGCAATGATCCAATGAACTAATTAATTTTAATTTATTCATCTGTTTATTTACTTTTTGTTTGTGTTTGATGCTGGGTATCTAGACATCTCTCTTTGTGGAGAACAGAGGACTTCAAGTCAGTAGTAGACAGTATGATACTGAATAAAGTCTTCTAAGCAGGAAAAGGGAGACTTCCTTGGTTTCACTGGGAAATGTAAGTCAGCTCCTCTCTATTCTTAAGAACTTACTGTTAAATTTTCATCAAATGCTACAAATCACAGCTTATTGTTTTATTGATTGTCTCACCTTAAAGGAATAAAATATTAAAAGCAAAGATTAAACTTTAGACTATCTTGTGCATACATTAAAATTATTTATTTTATTTTTAATATATGTAATAAAACATTTCCATAATAATAAATAATAAAAATAAATTTAAGAAAATACTTGCACATGAAACTACAAATTTATAATGTACAGATTGCTATTATCTTAAAATATATAATAAAGTTATCGTGTAACTTTCTCCTTTTTTCTTTTTTTCCTCTTTTTTCCTCTCCCTCCACACAAGAGATGGCTATCAATAGACAAAAATATGTGTGTGTGTATGTATGTATATATATATATTTTTATACATACACACACACATATATATATTTATACACACATACACACACACATACACACACACACACACACACACATATATATATTTATACACACATACACACACACACACACACACACACACATATATATATATATATATATATATGATTCTATACATACTTCTATTTATGACATTTTTCCTTAGGGAACTGATGTCAAATATCTACCAGCACACTCCTGCATCATGGATAGCCCCGAATTTAAGACATTCCAAGTTTGAAAGACCTGGGGTCAAGCCATCTAGAGAGAAAAGGGATTGCCTAATGCAGTGTACTCCTTGAAGAAAGAAGTTTGTTCACATCCTACTTGGACAGTGTCTTAGATGAACTGAATAATGATAATGAACAAGCATTTATTAAGCACCTACTGTTTGTGCTAGGTGGTAGCAGTGGGGGGACACATAGACTTCACCAACTCTTGCTATTGCAATGAATTATTCAGATGGTGCAGGTCTAATGGGAAGACAAATTATTATTTAACTGTCCTAAATCCACATAGGGTGACATGTCAAACTTTGAGGAATTATGTAGGGTTCTTTGGCAAAGAGAACTTACCAGAATGTCAAGAGGTTGCCCATTTGAAAAATCCAAGTTCAGTTCTCTTCCAAGGACAACTTATTAGACTGCTTTATGTGTTTCTGTGTCTGTTTATAGACTTTGGTGATTTCTTTACATCTTTTGCATTTTCTGTGGGGTGAAATAAAAGTTTTCCTATCCATGGAAATTCTTAACTTGCGGATCACTTTGGAAATAGAGAATGCTTATTAATTACCTTTGTGGAAACTTAGACAAGAAGTATATGAACCCTATCTTTGGAGATGCCCTGGAACAACAAATAACTCCAGGTGAGGGTAAATGAGCCAAAGAGAGAAACTGATTCTTTGGGTCAGTCCCCAGAGATTGGACCAAATCTTTGTGAGTCCAGAGGAGGTCCTGGCTATAGGTTATAAATTAAAGTAAGTTTGCTTATTTATATATACACATATAACCAAAAATGGAATGTTTACATGTACATATGAATTAAAATTGGGGAAAAAACTGGCTCCTATTTTTGTACTTTTTATTAAAAACTAAGTGGTGCAGTGGATAGAATGCCAGTTCTGGAGTTAGGAAGACCTAAGTGCAAATCCAGTGGTAGACACTTACTAGCTGTGTGACCCTGGGCAAATCACTTAACCTTGTTTATTTCAGTTTCCTCATCTGTAAAATGAACTGGAGAAGGAAATGGCAAACCACTCCTGTATCTTTCAAGAAAACCCCAAAAGGGGTCACAAAGTCAGACATGACTGAAATGACAGAACAACAAAAAATTAAAGCCTATTAGTAATAGAAATGTGAGAAAATAGAATTCAACAGATCATAGGGTAAAGGAATTTAGTCTGATATTCCCCAGCTGGAAGAGGAGGCCAAGAGTGACTTGGGATGTCCAAAATTTTGGAATATCCTAAAGAATGAAAAATGTACTTTGGAGGATATAAACATTTTGGATAACAGTCTTAAGGCTGATGTGGGTGTCACTGCACAATTATGACTCTATGGCTAATTCTTAGGCCAAATAGCCCCTGTACTTTCCTGAAACTGAGCTGGCAGAAACAAACTAGATACTTCATGAAATCGATTATAATTTATGGCATTTTATAAGGATTACAATTTCACCTAAGTGCCACATAAGTGGTTTGTTTAAACATCTCAGTTATATTTTATAAGGTAGATTTCTTGTATGCTTAAGGGAAAAATGAAGCCATTAAGACTTACTCTTTGGCATTGTCTTCAGTCTTTCCATTAGTTAGGCAAATTAAAGATTATATTATGCTATTAAGAACAGCTGGTCTTATTAAACCAGGATCTCTAAAATGTAAACAAATGGGCTCTATCTCCTCTGCCTAAAGCTGTCAGATCAACACGTTCATTAAGGGGATTATCAGCCAAATGGGTCCAGGGTTTTCTCGCTTTTGGCCACCTTATAGAATAAAAACCAGAAGCTATCACTAGCTTTTGAGATAGACTACTTCCCTTACAAATCTCTTCTCCTCAACTGTATTCTGGGAATTATAATTTCATTGTTGTTCAGTTGTTTCACTTGTGTCTTACTCTTCACGATTCCAGTTGAGGGTTTCTT
Organism: Dromiciops gliroides; assembly: GCF_019393635.1. Classification (NCBI taxonomy): domain Eukaryota; kingdom Metazoa; phylum Chordata; class Mammalia; order Microbiotheria; family Microbiotheriidae; genus Dromiciops; species Dromiciops gliroides. Next base: position 573,903,475 of record NC_057862.1, read on the forward strand.
GGCAAAGATACTGGCATGGTTTGCCATTTCCTTCTCTAGCTCATTTTACAGATGAACAAACTGAAGCAAACAGGGTTAAAGGACTTGCCCTTGTCTTAGAGCTAGTAAGAGGAGCAGTGAGGTGATTCAGTGAATAAAGCACTAGTCCTAAAGTTGGGAGGACCTGACTTCAAATCTGACTTCAGACACCTATTAGTTGTGTGACCTGGGCAAATTACTTAATCCTAGTTGCTTTAAACATCTGGTGCCATATCCAGTTGTCCTGATATATATCTTTTTTTTAATCTAAAAACTTTATTTAAAATATTGAACCTGAAAAACAATCAAACTGCCAGCCCTTTGCAAAGCACCTGAAGAGTCAGCAACTTCCTATGACAAACATTCAGTTTACTTAACAAAATTGACTTCTACAAAAGATACAGTTGGAAAAATGTAATCAATCAATTGATATAAATGCATCAGGAATGGGAATGTCAGTCATCTCCCCCAGCCAATGCCAAAGGTCTACTGACCTGCTGAAAACTGTGGGAAGCCTCCCTGGTCTAGGATTCAGTTTTTAGGGAATGTCCCCATGCAGAGCAGAGTCCTGGAATATGAGATATCCTGATATATATCTTGCCACTGGACCCAGATGACTGAAGGAGAGACTGAGATTGGTGACCTTGCACAGCCCTCCCTCACTTAAATCCAATTCACTGCAAGTCATGACATGACTCCAATGTCATGGTCCTCTTAGAGAATGAAGGACAAATAACAACAACAATAGCTAATAAGTGTCTGAGGCCAGATTTGAATTCAGATCTTCCTCACTCCTACCCTGGCACTCTATTGTGCCAGGTGTCAAGGAAACAGACTCATACAGTTCATATGAGCTTTCAAGATGACCTGGGCTTGTTAATGCTATAGTTTTCTTGATGTATACCTTCACTGACACTTTGTATTTACTTCTCTGGCTACCTGTTGAATTCTAAACATCCACCTCCCAGTGAAAGGTAAGCTCTTTAAGGTCAGAGATTGGCATATTTTTGTCTTTGTTTTTCCAGCACTGGAGATTTTGCCTTAGACATACTATCTTCATAAATGTTTTGAATTAAGTTGAAGTAGCTAACCCTCTCTTTAGATGAAGGAGCTGAGGCCTACTGAAGGTGAGAGATTTGTTCAAGGTTATACAGCTAGTTAGAAGCACAGACTTGATTAGTACTCTGTCTTCTCAGTTCCAGGCCATTTCTTTCCCTTATACACCAATGCAACCCTCATTTCTAATGTTTCTCTTACTATATCAGGACTCAGCAGTTAGAAGTTCAGAATCATCCCTTTATTTCTTTCAACTGTCTCAGCTATGAATCAGATATTTGCTCTTGAATTCTATGAAGAAATCCTTCAGTGTTAGAAACCATAGGCTCATTTACCATTTGAGAAAAAGGGATCTATGAGTCCCTTCTTTGGTATTATCCTCAGCATTTACATTTTAGGAAAATTAATATTTTATTATGTTGTATAATAATAGCTCCCACCTCAAAAGGTTGTTGTGAGGATCAAATGAAATAATATTTGGAAAGCATTTAAGACTGTTAAATTTTTGGTAGGAGCCTTTATACCTTAGAAATCAATAAATACCATAAATTAGGGCTTGATTCATTATTTTGTTGATTTCCAGACTTAAGAAAGTGATTGAAAAATTGTTAGCAATACAAATTAAACTGGAAAGTGTGTCCTGCATATATTTTGGGGGGAGAGAGCCAGTTGTTAAATATTTACCAACACACCCCATTCCCCCAGATCTAGTCCATTGCCTCTTTGTTGAGCTTATGGGAATTAGGTGCAACATCAGAGTTGCTTTAACTTGTTTTTCTCTTACTATCCGTGATTTGGACTCAGTCATTATTACTCTTGGCCTCATGCATTTATATCAATTGATTGACTACATTTTTCCAACTGTGTCTTTTGTAGAAGTAAATTTTGTTAAGTAAACTGAAATATCTGAAAGTCAATATCTCTCCTCTATAATGATCGTGGCCAGTTCTTTTTTCATTATCAATTTTTAGGATATGTTGTCATGCTAGACTTTGTCTGATATAAGCTATACAGATGAATAGTAAGTCATGTATTTCCCATGGTACGAAGGGATAGGACTGTTTTCCTGTAAGATAGAAACACAATGAATTGGGATATTAGGTAAACCTGTCGAGGTTTTCTGACGACATTCAAAATGACGCTTCCTTGGGATGTATGCTTTTCTTGGTAGTAGCCCTAGTTAGGGCTAGTGATAGGTTCCAGTGAATAGGTTCAAGATAGGTTCTAGTGAATTCTCCCTGCTTGGAGTTCTGATCACTAGCAGGTCTATGGGCTATGTTTCATTCTGGGACACCTTTGACTCCTCTGAAATTATTTAACAGCCCCTTGAACATGAATATGGAATAGAGAATTATACAAAAAGCCTTCCAGATGATGTGTGACCAGACGGTCAGTCTGAGTCACTGATGACTGTAGCAAGAGTGGTTGCCCTGGGAAAAGTCATGGACTGCACCAATCTCTCCCCAAACCAAGTGGGTTCAGCTGGAATTCAATTCAATTCAATTTAATGCTTATTTAGTGAGGGCCCCCTATATGTAATGCACTGTGCTGAGCCCTGAGGATTTAGAGGTGGAATCAGGCTTAAGCACATTCTTTTTTTTTTTTTTTTTCCTGTGGGGCAATGAGGTTTAAGTGACTTGCCCAGGGTCACACAGCCAGTAAGTGTCAAGTGTCTCAGGCCAGCTTTGAACTCAGGTCCTCCTGACTTCAGGGCCGGTGCTTTATCCACTGTGCCACCTAGCTGCTCCTTAAGCCCATTATTTTTAAACATTTTATTTTTATTTATTTTATTTTTAAAGTTCATTCTTTTTTTTAATTAAAAAAATTAATTTTAATTTTTTTAAAGTTCATTTTTTTTTTTGCAGGGCAATGGGGGTTAAGTGACTTGCCCAGGGTCACACGGCTAGTAAGTGTCAAGTGTCTGAGGCCAGATTTGAACTAAGGTCCTCCTGAATCCAGGGCCAGTGCTTTATCCACTGGGCCACCTAGCTGCCCCTAAAAATTCATTCTTAAAAGAGATTAATGATCCACTGAGTTAGTTTTGTTTATACACATAGCCATAATGCAAGACAAAGGATGTGTTCAGACAAAGGTATATGAGAAATTTGAGGAAGAAGTCATGCTTGGTGAGAGGGATGAGGTAAGTCTTTCTTCATAGAGGAGGTGATACAGAAGGGAAGAGATTTTAATAATCAATATGGCACAATGAATAGAATGTTGGAGGCAAGAAAACATGGGTCAGATTCCATCCCTGATACCAGATGTATGGCCCTAGGCAAATCATTTAACCTTTCCAAACCTCAGTTTCCTCAGCGGTAAAAATGAGTAGGCTGTGGACAGGTAGGTGGTACAGTGGATAAAGCACTGACCCTGGATTCAGGAGGACCTGAATTCAAATCCGACCTCAGACATTTGACACGTACTAGCTGTGTGACCCTGGGCACATCACTTAACCCTCATTGCCTTGAAAAAATAAAATAAAATAAAAAATAAAAATGAGTGGGCTGAACTCAATAGGGATTAAATTTATGTTCAATCATTCTATAATGGGGGAAATTGCATTTGGAAGGAATACAAGGAAGGGGGACAGAAAGAATGAATAAAAGAAGAGATACAAAAGAGGGGAGGAGAAAAATGGGTAATGGTGTTTGGTTCAATTTGGCTAAAATATAGAATACAGAAAGAGAAAAAGGGGAAAAAATGAGATAAGACTGGAAAGGAAGCAAACACTGCCACAAGCAGCTGGTCTCTGGTCCAGCTCACTACCTAAGGCTTCCCATGATGTTAGACTGTGGGACTTGTAACATTCTCCTTGGGAGAAATGTCATGGTCAGGTTGGGAAATCGCTTGTGGTTCAGTTCAGTGCAGACAGACGTGCTTCAGGCCAACATCTGAGAATGGTAATCCCAAAGGAACTGAGCCTACTAATGTTCTAAGGGGGACCCGGAACTGAACAAAGGAGGGAAGGGTATTCCATCAGGCAGATGGGAAACACACAGGACTGCTCTCATCCCAGTGCTTCTGTGATGAAGTCAGTGCCAAACTGAACAAAGAAACCTGGGTTTCCCACTCAGGCTCCAGTAGACAGGCATTCGACCCAATCCCCCACTACTGCTTTTGGCTCAGCAGTTTACATAGTAGGAAGAGATCAAAGGACCCCAAGAAAAGAAACGCAGCTATTTGTCTGTCCAACTCCAATGGACCTGCTAACATGAATGCTAGAAAACTCTGGATGCAATTTATTTTAAATGATATTTTAACATACAGTTCTCATTCTTTCAGGGTATTGTCAGCATAGAAAAACATTAGGCCTGGGAATGGTTGTTTCTTTATTCTTACCAGCAGCTGGGTGGTCCTGTTCAAGAACATTTGTTAAACATTATTGAAGGCGATTGGGTAAAGGATAAACACTTGTTGGCAGCAATAGACATCAGGTAGTTGAAGTTGTTATATCCTGTACATGGAAAAAAATGAAGATTTATTTCTTCATTTTATAGAACCCAGTGTGACTTCATTTTTAATAAAGAAAACACGGTACCCCTTTCTGTTGATGAATCAGCATTCCTAAGATGATTCCTTTAGACATTAGCTTATTCGAGTATAAATGACTGCCCTTTGTGGGTAGAATTTTTATGTGCTTGTCTTTTTGGGTAGAAGAGGTAGAGGGAGGGTGATACCACAGATTCACATTGGAACAATGACAGGAGTAAAGCTCTTCTTTTCACTTGTGAGAGAGCAGGATGTAGTAACCCAAGTTCAAGTTTGACAGTCAGGAGCCCTGGATGCTAATTTCCTGCTCTATAATTGTGTGACCATTGGCAAGTCCCTTTTTCAGTCTTCATATCACTGAAATGAGAGTGATTAACACTCTTCCCATTCAAAAAATAATGTCTTAGGGGGCAGCTAGATGGCGCAGTGGATAGAGCACCGGCCCTGGATTCAGGAGTACCTGAGTTCAAATCTGGCCTCAGACACTTAACACTTACTAGCTGTGTGACCCTGGGCAAGTCACTTAACCCCAATTGCCCCACAAAACAAAACAAAAACAAAAACAAAAAATAATGTCTTAGAACTAAACGCAAGATATGTGTGAAAGCTTTGGAAGCCTTTTGGAAGAAGACTATGTAAACATAACTATTGTTAGTAATTTAGCATAATATATTTGAGAGGAAATGTGTTATAATGTTTAGAACATCAGCCTTAGAGTTAAGAAGACTGGGGTCCAAGTCTTGCTCCTGTACCTTACTAGTTCTATGACCCTGGGCAAATCATTTAACCTCTCATTACCTCGGCATTAAGATTTTTAAGTTGTAGATGTACTGTTGGAATGCATCAGGAGGAGTTTTCACACTGGCAAGAGATAGATATATACATACATACATGTATTTTTGTATATATACATATAAACAAATTGATGATAGGAAGATAGGATGATAGGATGATAGGAAGATAGGATAGATGTATCTAATAGAGAGAATCTAATGATAGATAAGGGCTGCTAAATGGAGCAGTGGATAAAGTGTTGGGCCTGGAGTCAGGAAGACTCATCTGAGTTGAAATCCAGCCTCAGACACTTACTAGCTGTGTGAACCTGGGCAAGTCATGTTACCTTGTTTGTCTCAGTTTCCTCATCTGTAAAATGAGCTAGAGAAGGAAGAGGCAAACTATTCTGGTATCTTTGCCAAGAAAACCCCAAAGAGTGCTACGAATGAGAATTGAATCCAGGATTGTTGAGGGGAATCAAATGACACATCATAAGAGCTATTTAAATGTTTTGAGATATAAAGTATTGAACTTGAAATTCAGATCAGAAAGACTGGTTCAAATTTAACATCCAGCTCTTAGAAGCTGTTTGACTATGAGTAAGTAATTTAAACTATGCCTCAGGTACATCTCTAAGATTTGTCTATTAAGTTACACGTGGGTTCCAATCTGAACTGGCTTGGGAACCCTCTGCCTATTAATGAACTGAGCATTCAGTTTTTATCTAGCACTTTAAGGTTCACCAAGTACTTTGTGTCCATTATCTCATTTGGTCATTTATTTATTCATTTGTTTATTTTTGTCCCCTGAAATTCTGACTTCATTGTTTTGGGGAGTTCCCAGATAGAAAAAAAAAAACAACACCCTTTACTTCTTCCCAGATTAGTCTCAGAGAGTTATCTGTGGCATCAAGAGTTTAAATGACTTGCTTAGGGTCTAAGGATCAAGTACATGTCAGAGGCAGTATGTTAAACTCAGATCTACTTGTCTCTTAGTTGGATTCTCTATTTCCTCTCCCATGCTGCTACTTTATTATTATTTTGTTTAATAAAAATGATAAAACTCCAAAGTAAAATATGGACCAAAGTAATTTAGAGTGAAAGCATGTATGATATTGATTGGTGTCATGTTATGGTTCATTTGATAATTATTTTTGAAAAATAAAAAGCCTTTCTTTGCTATATGCTTAGGAGAAAGTCTTTTTTCATGCCTCCTGTGGTTTAGAGGTTCATAGAGGTCTAGGACTGAAGGATCCTAAAGGTCATCCAGCCAACCTCCTTAATTTACAGGGAAGGAAACTGAGTCCCAGAAAAATTAAATGAAGTATAAAAGGCCACAGGGCTGGTCAGTGATAGAACCCACACTGACTATTGGCTCCTTCAAGGTCTTGGTTATAGAAGTTTCCTAGGCAGCATTGTATACCATGGACTCTTCTCCTTCCTGCTCTTCCTTTTTGGGGAAGTCTCTCAAATCACACTAGCTGGTAATTGCCTAATAAAGACTAATTCTGTGTTCCCCCTTCCTCACCAAAAGGACATTCAAGGACATAGCAAGTGGCCTTATGTGTCCTAGCAAGAGTATTCCCTCCACTCTGGACACAAAGAATCAGGCTTATGATGTCCCATTTATAAATGTTTGCAGCATTTTCTTATTCCTGAGTCCCAGGGATAACATTAGAAGGCAGACTCAATCTGTATTTAGAACTGAGAATTTCCAGAAGTCTAATTTCCAAATCAAATACCTGAACTGGCACCCAATTCCTAATTACCCATTGCCTCCCAAAATATCATCAGTCACCCCGCCAAACTGAAATAGGAAAGGAACTAGAAAATACCATCTGCACAGTCCGGATGGGTATTATTTGCAAGAGTGGTTTTTTAGAATTTCATTTGGTTTTGAAGATTCGTTACTTGGAAGGGACCATTCACTTGGCACTATTTTATTCTGATGGAAAAATAATTGTAGGGCATTAGTATTTTTCAAGAGTGCTTATTTTACTAAGTCTAACACACTCTACTCTTTGTTCCCACATCCAGTCGAGGAACTCTGTGCTTGGCAATTGTCATTTGAGGGGGAGCATCACATTTAAAACAGCTGGAATCATTTTCCAATATGGGCTGGTGTGAATGATTTAGAACAAAAAGCTGTTAGGGGTGAGTAAACTGACAGACAAGATAATAGGATTCCTTTTAAGCTACTATTTAATGTATGTATAATTAAGAAATTTAATTAAATGCCAAGCATCATGCTTGACCAGTACATGACTGTACTAGGAGCTGGTTCTACAAAGGAAAGCAAGTCAAGGCAAATAAGTCTCTGCCCTCAAGGGGCTTACATTGGCTAGTGGAATAAATTAAATAATTAGCTTCAAGATATAATTTGAGGAAGAAGGGAGCACCAAAAAGGAAGGGGAAGATGGTGTTAATGTTGAAGAAAATTATGGATTCTAAGACATGGAAGTGAGAAGGGAGTAGGTCCCAAGTGTGAAAACTCAGACATATGAAAAAGAACAAGCAGCTGGGGGGCAGTTATTTGAAACATAGACTATGTATCTGGTGATGATGTAAAATAAGGTTGAAAAAGGTGACATTTTTTAAAAATTTCAGCAAAATTCTATATATATCAAGCCCATTTCTCTGCTATGTGCTTAGGCAGAAATTCTTCATGGAGCCATTGGTTTATAGAAAGATAGGGTTTCTGCTGGCTTCAGGTGCATGTATATGCTAATTTGTGATAGGAAATGATAAAGAACTTAGACTGCTTAGAATATTACCCCCCCACACACACACACATCCAGGAATGTCTGTGAAAGAGGGATTGATGTGATTTTTCTTGGCTCATAGGATAGAAAGGAAGGAAGGGAATGAGAAGGTAGATTTTTAACTACAGAAAAAAATTTTGAATAATTGGAACTATTTCAAAATAAAGGGGCCTACCTTGAGATTTGTTGAGTTCTCTATCATCAGAGGCTCGATGACTTTGCGAGAGATGTTGTTGGGGACATTCCAGGTTAGCTACATGTTTAACTAATAGATTACTTCCACAGTCCTTTCCCACCTGTGATTTGGTGAATCACAGCAAACATCACAGTCTTTGAAGCAGAAATCAAATCAGACCTTGTTTTATATAGAGACCTTGCTCTATAGTGTGTAACTAGGACCAATAGGGAGAAACTATAGGAAGTCAGATGTTTAGCTCTAACCTATTGCTAACAATTAGGTATGTTCTAAGGTGAAATTACTGCTTGAGATAATATTTGTCAAGCACATGGCACATTGCCTGGCACATAATAGGCACTATATAAATGCTAGCTGCTATTATTAATATTTATTATTGAAATATGATTTTGATGTCTCTTTGATAGATTGTAAGGAAGAGAGACTGTAGGCACAGAGATTAATTAGGAAGCTCTTAGGGTAGCTCAGGTAAAAGGTAATGAGAGCTTGAACAGAGTGGTGATTGCCTGATTGGAAAAAAGGAAAATGATAACAGAGATATGGTGGAGACAGAATCAACAGGCCACATCTTTCTACTGTCCACAAAGGTGGCATGAAATTTTGGTAAATGCTTGATCTACGTGAACTAAATGTATAATTTGTTGTTATTGTTGTTGAGTTGAGTCATGTCCAACTCTCTGTGACCCCATTTGGGATTTTCTTAGCAAAGATGTTGGAGTGGTTTGCCATTTTCTTCTCCAGATCATTTTAAAGACAAGGAACTGAAGCACACAGGGTCACACAGATAGTTAGCGTTTGTGGCTACCTTTGAATTCAGGTCTTACTGAAGCCAGACTTGGCACTTTATCCACTGGATGCCCCCAAATGTATCATATTTCCTTCACATATTTCTAGTAATCCTAGATTAAGAAATGAAGTTGTTTCACATGACCTATCTTTTGATAATGCTATCCTATCTCTTCGTAGTTATTACTTCCTTTTGACATGTTCACATTTCATCACTTTAATAATTCTGGACTTTTGTTAGGAATCAAAGTCAAATTTACTAATGTATAGATTTCACTCTTTTCCTATTTTTATGGGAGTGGGAGGAGGGAAACATTTAGGTGTAGTTACTCCTGTGGGGACCTGAGGCAGTGAGATGATAATAGCTAGCATGATAGTTGGCATTTATATAGTGCTTTAAGGTCTGAAAAAATGCTTTACAAATATTGTGTCACTTGATCCTTACACTAATTCTGGGAGTCAAGTATGAGTATGATTATGATTATGAGATTATGATTATAGTTACTATCCTAATTTTATAGTTGAGGAAACTGTGTTCTTCCTGCAACTTGGTCCAGTGCTCTATCCACTGAACCACCTACCTGCCCTTTAGATAGATCTCATTCGCCAGCACTCTTCTTCTAGCAGTGTCTGATCCAGTTAAACTGGTCTCTCTGCTTCTTCAACTTGAAACTCCATCTTGTTTCTCCATTACTTTGTACTAGCTATACCACATACCTGGAAAGCACATCCTTCTCAAGGAATTGTTATCCTTCTTAAGGAAAACCTCTTTTCCTGCAAGATCCACCAACTTCTATGTGAAGCCTCTGACAATCTTTTCAACTGAGACTGTCCTCTCTCTTAATCTGCCTTGTCGTTAACGACTTTTATATTTATTCTGTATATACTGGTGGACACTTTAAAAATATGAGCTTCTTGCCAGATGGTATTATTTTATCAATTGTATTGATATTGCCAGTACTTAGCACATGATGGACACTTTAAAATGATTGTTGATTGGTATATAAATGTAAGTTATCATTAATGCTAAAATGATTACCTAATCATTTTATTTATTCATTAATTTTATCTATTTCTTATTGATTTCTTTCTTATTTCTTTTTATGTATTTTATTTATTTATAATATTAACTAATTATTTAATATTTAAGGGAGGTGGAAAAGTATTCTGAATCTTAAACATCTTAATTCTTAAAAAATGTTCTGAATCATAACATGAGTAGATGTTAAGGAACTGAATAGGGTGATTTAACTTGATGTTGTTGATTTCACAATGGGAGGAGTTATAACTTATGGTCATTTGAAAATGATATCAAGGAACAAGGAGTAATCTGACCCTTCTATCTTTTTTTTTTTCTTTTAGGGTAATGAGGGTAAAGTGATTTGCCCAGGGTCACGCAGCTAGTAAGCGTCAAGTGTCTGAGCCCAGATTTGAACTCAGGTTCTTCTGAATCCAGGGCTGGTATTCTATCCACTGCACCACCTGGCTGCCCCCTTGACCCTCCTTTCTTACTCGGTCAGTGCATGTGATGGTGGGGTGGGGAAGGTGAAGAAAGAACATTCCGCATTGAAGTGGATGGCAAGGAATAGAGTGTCTTCAGGTGAAAATTAGAATTCAATTAGTGTCAAAAGGTGGAAGGAATGTATAAGTGGATGAATTCAAGGATGAATGAAATTTCTTAATAATAGAGTAGAGGTCCCTGACAGCACAATGGATAGGATAGACAGAGAAAGATAAGGACTGGGGAAAGATGAGACATAGCATCAGAAAGAGATTTTCACTTAGGCAGGAATTGGTTTTGAATGAGAGGGACAAAGAAAGTAATGAATTGGGATTTGGAGTGCCAAGCAAGCAGACACTCGCAGACGAAATCAGTCTCAAGGTTTTAAATAGAATATGGGAAATGGAACCATCACCAATTCTGGCTCCCAAAGGCTTAATGGCATCAAGGAAAGAAGGGCTTGGTAGTAAATTGTGATTGAGGACTTTGCAGGAGTTCTTCAGATTGAATCTCTCAAACCAGGGTAGCTAGGTGGTGCAGTAAATAGAGCACTAGCCCTGATGTCAGGAGGACCTGAGTTCAAATATTTCCTCAGACACTTATGAGCTGTATGACCCTGGGCAAGTCACTTAACCCCAATTGTCTTGAACATCTCGGGTCATTTCCAGTTGTCCTGATGTATATCTTGCCACTGGACACAGATGGCTCTGGAACAGAGAGTGAGGTTGCCTTTCATAGCCTTACCTCACTTAAATCCAGTTCAGTGCAAGTCATGACATCACCCTGATGTCATTGTCCTCTTGGGGAACTAAGGACAAACAACAACAAGAATCTTCCAGACACAATCCCCTATAACTATAATTTAAGTGACTTGCCCAGGGTCACATAGCTAATAAGTATCAAGTGTCAGATACTGGATTTTAATTCAGGTCCTCCTGAATCCAGGGATGGTGCTTTATCCACTGTGCCACATGGCTGCCTAGAGCCTTTTTTAAAGTGTTGTCTTCTCCCCATTAGATTGTGAGCCTTTCTTTTTATTCTTAGCACTTAGCATCATACTTGGTTTATATCAGGTACTTAATTGTTTATTGACTGACTAATTAACTGAATGTTAACTCATTTGCTTCTCGCAATAACCCTGTTAGGTAGGTGCTATTATTATCCCCATTTTACAGATGAAGAAACTGAAGTACATAGAATTAATTACTTGCCCAGGGTTACACAGCTAGTAAGCATCTGAGGCAAGATTCAAACTCAGTTCTTCCTGACTCAGTTCTGTACTCTATCTACTTCGCCCCTTAGCTGCCTGTGCTAGAGTATTCCAATTTGACCAAACATCTAAATGGTCACATTTCTAGAAAGTCAGAGCTGAACATATCTTTTGGGGTGTCAAGTCTCTCTCCCACAAGCCTTATCTCTATTTTGTAATCTTTATTAGTTTGTATATATTTAAGGGAAGAGAATTTTAATCATTATCAAACTAAAATAGAAAGAGGTGCCACTAAACCTTACATAAGGATTGATTCCTTCTGGGGCACATTGACTTAGAAAACCATACATTAACATTACCTATGTTTTATTTTATTTTTATTTATCTTGTTAACTATTTCCCAGTTATACCTTCTCTGGCTCAAGCAACACTCAGGAGTATTGCCAGATATACCTCTGGCCCTGATGATTCTTTAACATTCCTAGGTAGCATAGTAGGCAGAGTACTGCACTTGAACTTAAGACCTGAGTTCAAATTCTGCCTGCAACACTTAATGTCTGTGAGCCAAGGCAAATCTCTTCACCTCTTTCAAGCTCACTTACGTCTTCTATAAAATTGAAATAATAATAGCACCTACCTTACAGAGTTGTTGTGAGGATCTAACGAGAAAAAATATGAAAAAAAATTAAAGTACTCAATAAATGTCATTTTTATTATCACCATTAGCCTATGATATTCAGGTAGAAGTATTAGCACACACTCAAAGTTCACTTTAGAGTTTGTCTTTCTTTAGACTTAGAGAACTGCAGTCAGTGCTATTGTCTGACAGTTGGCAGGGTGTTTGGAGTGCCTTTTCCTTCTAAAGAACTAGTTGCTACTTACAGCACCATTGAGCAACAGGAAATAGGCTGGGTAACCTGTAACTTTGGAAGACAAGTCTTCTTGACTTGAGACAGTGGCTCACTGTTTTATAGCTGTTATTGACTTTGGGTCCAAAGAGACCTCTGTTTTTGGCTAGCCAAACATTTGGTACCTCCAGTGGCTGAAGTAGCCTTAGTGATATACCACATGTTTTATCCACAGACACATGATACATAACCTATGCTTGGAGTCTGTTTGCACTTTGGGGGCCTGGCACATGCAGCTGTATGCACCAGAGTCACTGAGTTTCACAAGAGAGAGGGGCTACATTCATTATGACCTCCTGCTTCCTCCAGTAGTCATGTTCTCCACTAAATCAGCGCTGCAGCAGGTGCCAGGCTGCACTGGGCTCTGTTGTAGAAGAAACAGCTGGAGTTCAAGTCGGGAGGTGGGAGAGGATGTGCCCACACCTGTTGCCTATCTAACTGAAGTAAGGTGACAGTGAATTCACTTCTCTGTAAGTGAAGGGCTAAAGAAGATGAGTGAGTGATATATTCCTCATCATCTTCCTCCTGATTTGAGCTTTAATTAATTTAATTTAAATTCAATTAATTAAATTGAAGCTTTTTACTATCAATTGTGCCTTCATGGATAATCTGATCCAATGATATTCAGGAATTAAAAGGCTTAGCTTTGAAGGAATGCTTATGGTAATCCCCTAGGCCTGGTGTTTTTATCCTTTTATGAGTCTTGGGCCCCTCAGACTGTCTGGTGAAACCTATGGACCACTTCTTTGAATAATATTGTTAAATACAGAAATAATAAAATGTAGAGGATTACAAAGAAAACCAATTACATTAAATACAGCAATCAAAATAATTGTTTTTTTAAAAAAAATCATGGACCCCAGGTTAAGAATCTGCACAAAGGCAATGGAGATTGGGGACTTTTTCCCATGGTACTTATAGAACTGGTGTGTATATATATATATATATATATATATATATATATATGAAGAAGAAAAGGAGCTCTGTCTCTGAATATTACAATTTAGAGAGACCACATTTAGTACTTTCAAGCCTTCAGCAATATAGATGTAGCTGTCCAACTGAACTTTGTGCTTGGCTAGCAAAGATAATTAATTAAGAAAGGAAACTAATGGCTGATGGCTTTCACCTGACAGGTGAAGCACATATCTAGCCTGGGCTCCACCTTGCTCACTCCCTCTGGGGTCACTCTCTCTCCTCTCTCCTCATCTTTACTTCAATTGAACCAACAACATGTACCCTGGGTGCAAAAATGGCTAGTTATGGTTTTTCCTCAGAAGTGTTAAGTTAGTTCCTAAAATTAGTCAAGAAGCCGATGGCTTTGGTGTCATTTACATGAAACTTTCCTTACAATTTTGACAAGCTGTCATTATGTGGTGGTAGATGGTTTGTTTCTGTCATCATGACCCTGCATGGGTTGGAACTGAGAAGGTTCTGTAGTGTTGATTTCTCTTTTTTTTTGGGGGGGGTAGTGAGGTATCACCCTAAAAATGAGGGGAAAGCAGAACTAGTGGGGTATGTGAGGCAAAAACATGTAGGAAATAGACACTATTCCTACATGATGTTTAAAAGATATTTTTCTCAACAGTCTCTTATATAGTTAAATAGACTTATCAATCATTCAATCAATCAAAAAGCACTTAAGTGCTTATTCTGAGACAGTCATTGGAGACAAATACAAAGATTAAAACATTCTCTACTCACAAAGAGCTTATGTTTTAAGGGATGAAGACAATGAAGATGTAAGTGCATGTATATATATATGTATATGCATGTGTGTATACTCTTACACATACATACATACATATAAATAAAGACGTGACACTTAGGGATGGGAGGGCACTGGAAGCTTCGGTGGGGAGGATAAGGGAGGACTTCATGCAGAAAATGAAGCTTGAGCATCAGGAAAGAATAGGGAAACTCTATGCAGTAAAGGTGAGAAGAGATTCCATTCTAGGCATCATGGAGGTCCAGTACAAAGGCATGGAGGCAGAGATGGAGTATTTTGTATATGAAGTAAGTCACTGTACAGGTGATATTTTTACTAGGAAAAGTCACACCAAACCAAACCAAACCAAAACCAAAAATGTGAAAGTATTATTTTCTTGTTGTCATAACATGCCCATGCAGAGATACCATACTAACAGATAACTTTAGATAATTTGGAGATTTAAAAAATTAGATAATTTTAGGTCTAAAACAGACCTTAGAAAATGGTATACTCTAACCTCATTCTTCATGTGGGAAAACTGAGTTCTGGAGAGGCTGAGACCCTCAAAGCAAGTAAGAAGCAAGCATGCAACTAGAACCTGGGCCTCCTGGTTTTCTGTCCTGTATTCCATCCCACTAATGTTAATTTAATATGAATCTCTAAACAAAAATCCTGAATGAAGGGGATTGTTCAATTTTTTTTTGGGGGGGGGTAGGCTTCATGATTTTTTTTTAAAGCAGAAGTCGATTGCTTAGACCATACTATCTTTTAATGTAATTAAACTACCACAGGTAATAAAAAATCCATAACACACTAAAAACCTGGACCCAGATGATTTAGAATGCTGAAATTTAGCCCAACTGCCTTAATGGATCCCAAATTGTGGCTTTTCTTTTCACATGTGCTTGAATTCACAGAATTGTGGGATTTACATGGTGTTATTCTAACCTAATTTTATCTGAGTATATAGTGTGGTAATCCCATTTCTGTATTAATTTAGCAATATATATTTATAGGTATTCAGGAAGAGACAACACTAAGATTTTTCTAAGCTTATCCATTTTATAGCATTTGTAACAATAGTCATTTCTTAATCTTGAACAGTTTTTCTGTGATTCTCTAAAATCGTCTTATTTCTTCTTTTTTTTTTTAAATAGCTCATATAAAAAGAGAAATAAGCTTCTGGTTTATTCTTCTTGTTGAGTGGTTTAGACATGATTCCCTTGTGACTTTTGTTGTTACTATATAACTTTTGGTCTGCAGTTTCAGCACATGAGGTGGGCTTTTTTCTCTTGGGTATTTTGCTTGTATTTTAGGCAAGCTGCCATGACATGGTGGTAGGTGGGCTATTCCCTGTTGTCGTGACCTGGCATGGACTGTGGCTGAGCAGGTTCCATGATGTTGACTGAAGCCTTTCTTTTCTTTTTTTTTTGGGGGGGGGGCGGGGCAGTAATCATAGAGGAATAAGGAGGGAGAGGGAAAAATCTCTTACTTAAAAAAAGTTTTATTGACATGTTTTGTTTTTACATCACACATATTTATAGGCTACTCCCACTTTGTGAGATGACTTTTATAACAAAGCAAAGCAGGCAAGTAAAACTAACAACATAGGGACCTCATCTGAAAATGCATGCAACATTCCACATCTGTAGCACCCCCTGCCCAAACTTTCTATTTCAATTATTTAAAAAAACTGAACAGAAATTGATTTCTCTCCCTTTCCATTATAAAGAGAAAATAAAAAATAAATTCTTTGTAACAAATACACATAGCCAAAGGGGGGGGGAATATATATATATACACACACATGTATACATATATATGTATATATGTGTGTGTGTATATATGTTGTTTGTTGTTTAGTCATTTCACTCATGTCTAAATCTTTGTGATCTCATTTGGGGTTTTTTTGGGGAAAGATACTGGAGTGGTTTTGCCATTTATTTCTCCAGCTCACTTTACAGATGCAGAAACTGGGACATACAGGGTTAAGTGACTTGCCAGGACAGATTTGAACTCATGAAGATGAGTCTTCCTAACTCCAGATCCAACACTCTATCCACTGTGCCACCTAGCTGCTCCTCATCTATATCCATATTTATCTATTTTTATGTATATACCTAAATCTATTATATCTCATTCAGAAGGTAGATGGTATATTTCATTATTGGTCCTTTGGAATCAAAAGAAATGATTATTTTTCTCTTATATTATTAACCACTTAATATCAAGGGATCTAGGATTTTTCCCCCTTTCTATTTCCTCATTAAAAGCCCAGTCCCTGTGAAGGATATTGCTTACAGATGACATTCTCCTCAAACTTGGGTGAGATCCAATCCAACAGGGATGTAAGTGGCTTGGGTGGACGTAGATCCCTTTGTCAAGATTGCCAAGATAAGGGTGGTCTGGGTAGAGATGAGTAAGAGTGGCATAATCAAAGTCATGTCCCCCAGCCCCTCATTAGAATAAGCCTATAATATCCATTCTTTCATTAATTGTTGACCAATCAGAGTCCCAAGTTTGTCTTTGGTTCCAGAGAGTGCCACTGACCTCATTTGTTAATTATTAGCTAACCATAATGAATAAATTGATATTAATTATCAAAAAATGATGTCTCTCAGACTTCATATGTCACAGAACGATAGATGGTCATTGTATTGATCACATTTCTTCCAGATTTCAAAGTTACTTGTCTTTACAGCATTTCTATTATTGTATAAATTTTCCTCCTCATTCTGCTCATTTCATTCTTTGTCAATTTATAAAAGTCCTCAAAATTGTTCATTTTCATAATATAGATGCCACAGTATAAATTATTCTTTTGGTTCTGTTTACTTCACTCTGCATCACTTTATATGTCTTTCTATGTCTCTTTGAGATGATATTTCCTCATTTCTTATAGCACAATAGTATTTCATCATGTTCACACACCACACCACAATTTGTCCAGCCATTCCCCAATTGACAGGCATCTTCTGTCAATTAATAAGCTAAAAAAGCAGTTATAAATAAACAAACAAACAAATAAATAAAAACACACAGAGGCATCCTCTGTCAATTAATAAGCTAAAAAAGCAGCTAGTAACATTTTGTGTATAATTCTCAATTTTTTTTTTCTAGAATGGTTCATAGAACCAATTCATAGATCTACTAAGTATATCAATGTGCTGGTTTCCCTGCAGAACTTCAAAAACTTGCCATTTTCCTTTTGAAAGTCAGTCTGAGGGATGTGAAGTAGAATCTCAGTATTGTGTTAATTTTTAGTTCTCTAATTAGTGGTGTTGGAACATTTTTCATATGGCTATGGATAATTTTGATTTCTTCACTTGAGAACTGCCTGTTCATATACTTAGACCATTTATCAGTTTATTATTGGGAAACATATTTTTCTTATAAATTTTAATCAGTTCCTTAGGTATATTGAAAATGAAATCTGTATTAGAGATACTTACTGCAAATATTCTTTCTCATTTAATGCTATCTCTTTTAACCTTAGATGTATATTTTTTGCAAAAGCTTTTTAATTACATGTATTTAAAATTTTCCATTTTATCTTCTGTGATCATCTCTATCCCATTTCTGCTCAGGAAGTTTTATTCTATCCATAGATTTGATAGGTATTTTCCCCCATTTTCCTTTAATTTGTTTATGATGTAATCTTTTATCTAGATCATGGATTCATTTGGAACTTATGTTGGTATAAAGTGTAAGGTTTTACTATCAATCTAATTTATTCCGTATTGTTGTTTAATTTTCCTAACAGTTTTTGTTAAATGGTAAATCCTTATCCCCATAACTGAAATATTTGTGAAATATTTCAATAATAGAAAACCAGACATATTTGCTTCTGTACATTATTTACCTAATCACTTCTACTGATCAAATTCTCTGTTTTTAACCAATATCAAATTACTGAGAATTGTATCAATTGAGAATTACTGCTTTATAGTTTAGTTTGAGATATGGTACTGCTAGGTCTCCTACATCCCCGTTTCTTTTAAGTTTTTCACTTGAGATTTTAGACCTTGTTTAATTTCATATGAATTACATTATTATTTTTCTAATTCTATAAAGTAATTTGGTAAAATGATTGTAATGTATTTAATAAGTAAAATAATTTAAGTAATATTGTAATTTTATTATAATGACTCATCCTACTCATGAGCAAAGAATGTTTTTGCAATTATTGGCTATAAACTTCTATAATTATTAATTACAAAGCACCATTACAGAAATAACGACCTAAATAATTTCAAAAATATTCATTTTATTTGCGTGTCTTAGTAGAAAAAGTGCCAGGTATTTTACATATTCTGTAATTATTTTAAATAAAATTTCTCTTTTTATCGCTTCTACTAGGTTTTATTGTTACTTAGAAATTGTAATCATTTGTATGACTTTATTTTATATTCTGAAGTCATTGTTAATTTTTATCCAACTTTTTAGGGTTATGGTGAAAATAGACATCATTGTTCACCTCTGATTATATTGAAAAGGATACTGGTTTGTCTCATATATACTAGAAACTCTTGGTTTTAGATATGTATCACTTAAAAGGAAAGGTTTATTTTTTCATGGGGTTTTCTTTTTAATAAAATTGGGTGATATTTTATTAAAAGATTTTCTATTAAAATAATTATATGATTTTTGTTGATTTTGATATTAAGATGGCTAATTAGGTTTTTTATTCCTGATATAAATCCAATCTGGTCATAATGTATAATCATTGAAATATATTTTTTATTTAAAATTTTTTACATCAATATTAATGAAAATATTTCTCTAATTTGCTTTTTCTATTCAAGCTCTTCCTGGTTTATCAGAATCATATCCATATCACAGAAGAAGGTTCGTTGGATTTCTTCTTTTTGGCTTTTGTTTTTGTAAATCTCTCTTGATATTCAGGATTTGTATTTGGGTGTTGAATTATTGTTGTTGTTTTGTAATTTGTTGATTTTCCAGTATTTTTACTTGAATTCTCAATTCATTGATCTATTCTTTCTGGTTTTTTTCTCTCTCTCTCTTTTTTTTTTTTTTTTTTTTTGCGGGGCAATAGGGGTTAAGTGACTTGCCCAGGGTCACACAGCTAGTAAGTGTCAAGTGTCTGAGGCCGGATTTGAACTCAGGTACTCCTAAACCCAGGGCCGGTGCTTGATCCACTGTGCCACCTAGCCAACCCCTTTTTTCTCTCTTTTTTGTTAACAAAAGTGTTTTGTGGAAATTTATTTTGATTTGAGGACCCTACCTTTGGGCTGAGATTAGAAAGCCTTAAGCCCTCCAGGCTTTTCTGTGTTGGAGGGGCTGGTGCCCTTCCCCCTCAGCTTCAACTGAGCCAAAAAGCCCCATGGGCTGTATGAGATGCCAGGTCAGACAGCTGAGGGGAAGGATCGCTAGCTCCCTCCAACCTGAAAGAATCTATCCGAGAGATCCTGGGCTCATCCAGGCCAGCCTCTGGCATAGCCTGTGCTGAGGTCCCAGGCATGCAGCAGGGGGCACGGGCCCCCGGAGCCCTGGGTATGGTATGCACGAGACACTTGAGCATGCTCGTCCCCCCAGCTGTAGCCCTGGCTGGCAGATTAGTTTGGTGTGTATGGGAGTGCAAAAAGCCCTGAGATTTGAGTGGAGAGAAGTAAGATATATATAGACCTGGGAGTTAGATGCCAAGGGAGGCTGGCAGACAAGATTGAGAAAGGAAGGCTGACAAGATTAGAAGAACGGAAAAGGAGAGGGGCTGCAAAGGTGGCAGAAGGCAGACTTATGGAGTAGACAGAACAGGAGGCAGAGGAGGGCACAGAAGCGATCAGCACAGGGTACAGGTTGGAGAAAGTGAAGATTAAGAGAACAGAAGGACACTGGAGCACTAGGAGATCGGAAGGAGAGGTCAGTGAGAGAGAAACACAGGGCTTCAGCAGTGGCAGTAAGGAGAGGAGGAAAGTTAGACGCAGGGGGATAGACAAAGTGAAAGGGGCTCAGAGTTAGAATGAAGTAGCTGAGCAGTGAAAGTGGAACATACCCTAAGGCAAGAGGTGGTAAAGGCTCTTATTGTATTAAAAAAGTTCCAGGCATAGCAGGTGTAGACCCCGCAAAGTCGTCAGGTTGTACATTTTATTTCCCTGTGTTTTTATGTTTAAGTAGTATCTCATAAATAAACTCTGCTTTGATTATTTAGTTAAGAGGCTTCTTAATCTTTTGCTTATCAATTTGGGGAGTGGAGCAGTGTGGTGGAACTTTATAAAAGGCCCATATTAAGTTAATATTAGTCAGATAGCCAAATAGTCAAAAGTCCCAGATTAAGTACCCCAGTCAGATTAGTCCCCCCAAATTAGGCCAGTTAGCTAAAATAGTTTTACATTTGAATGGCGACCATGAAGGGACTTATGGCCCAATTATAATTTTAATAAATTTATATTTTTTCATATAGTTATAATTTTTCATAAATCCAGTTTTATAATTTTTCCAGATTAAATAGTTGATAATTAATTTTTTCACAGTTTGCAATGCAAATTTTGCCCTAAGACTGTATGCCCCAAATTTTAATATATTGTCTCATTGTTGTCATTAAATGACATTATCTATAATATTTGTAATTTGTTCTTTAATCTGGTACTTCTTTAGGATTATTTTGTTTCAAGTGAATTTTTAATGCTTTTTTCTAGTGACCCTACATTTAATATAATTTTTATTGCATTGTGGTCTGTACAGGATATGTACAATATTTCTGCTTTTTATTTTTCATATGTCCTTATTACATTTTTGTGTCTTAAGACATAGTCAGGTTTGTAAAGGTACATGCACAATGGAGAAATATGCAATCCATTTATTTCCATTCAATAATCGATAGAGGTTTTTTTTTCCTAAAATGTAGCATCCACAAGGATAACTTGAAGTCCCCTCAGTTAAAGTTTTATTGTCTAAATATCTTTATAAATCATTTAGTTTTTCCTTTATGTGTTTAGAAACTAAGCCATTCAGTCAGGGGTATGCTGATAAAACAAATTCTCTGGAAAGCAATATATGCACAACACCCTTAAGTTTAAACTGTATCATTAATGTTTTTTCCATCATTTTCTTACATCTAAGCAATAAACATAATCAAGCTGTGATTTGTAGCGTTAAATTGCTCAGGTGTAATAATCACACTGAAAATGTAACAATCTGCTCAAGTTTTTTGGAGCTGACTCTAGCAGATCTCTTCAATTCAGTGCATATATATAAAGTCTTGAAATCATATTGTCTATGCTACCTTTCAACAAAATAGTTTCCTACTTTATCTCTTTTAATTAAGTTTATTTTAAGAAAATAAACTTAATTAAATTATGCTGTTGCCTCATCTGAAATCTTAAGTGCTTCCCCTACCTTATTTTCAGCTGAGGTATAGATTTGGCTCCAACCCTTTGCAGAACTGGCTTGGTTTTTTAAAAAGCCCAGATCAAGGAACCCAGGTTATAGAAAAAGCCAGAGGTGTCTGAAATAGAAACAAGTTAAGAATCAGTTAAGTCTAAAGCATTAGCAGCAAGGTCTGAATGTTGGGAACTGAATTCAGCATGGAGGTAAGCAGCAAAGGGGCTGAGCCTGACAAAATGCTCATCCTTTTTGCTGCACCATGGACACTAGGGTGTTTCTGTGCTTGGCCCTGTGCAGCCCAAGACCTGCCTTTGATGTTACATTGAATTTCTTTCATCCCCTTTCCCATCCACCTTGATATCTCTTGCCATTTTACCTTCCTTGTATTCCATGAAAGTAATCGACTCTAAAGAGAGTCAGGGCACATGGGACCTAGATTCAGGTGGGCCAAACTGTAAGTCACATGTTTTATCTGAGATCGAAATCACGGCCTTGGATTTTCTTCTCCTTTAACAAATGAAACAAAAGCAATAAAATCAGTGTTCAGGCAGTCAATATATATCTGTTTTTGGTTTTTTTGGGGGGTTTTTGCAGGGCAATGGGGGTTAAGTGACTTGCCCAGGGTCACACAGCTAGTAAGTGTCAAGTGTCTGAGGCTGGATTTGAACTCAGGTACTCCTGAATCCAGGGCCAGCACTTTAACCACTTCGCCATCTAGCTGCCCCAGTCAATATATATTATGCTAAGTAATGGAAATACAAATAAAGACTAAAGACAAATCTTTTTCTCAAGAAGCTCAGAGTCTAAATGGGGAGACTACAGGAAAACAATTGTGTACAAATGAGATAGTAAATATCACAAATTGGTGTTAATCAAAGGCAGGAAAGCATTAGCATTAAGGGGAATAAAGAAAAGCTTCTTATGAAAGGTGAGATTTTAATTGGCACATGAAAGAAGTCAGGAAAGCTAATCAATCAATAAACATTTATTAGTTTGATAGGACTGTGCTAAGTGCTGAGGACACAACAAGAAGCAAAAGATAGCCCCTGTCCTCAAAGAGTTTACAATCTAATGGGAGAGAAAATGCAAACAAATATACATACATATAGACATAGACATAGATATATATATATATATATACACATAAGTAGGAAATAAAAGAAAGAAGACTCTAGAATTAAGGCAGGGTAGGGAAGGCTTCATCTAGAAGGTAGGATATTAGTCGGGACTTGGGAAACCAGGAGGGGGAAATGTGGCGTGCTCAATGTGTTATTGCATGAGTTTTGCTAGGTATGTGGCAAAATTTTACTCTTCTTATATCCATTTAAAACATCATAAATTACAAGCTCCCTATTGTGGTTTTGACGATAAATCCAGCTTCTTGAGCTCCCAGTTTATATTGTAAACCATCAGGGCCCAAACAAAACACCACCCTTATCAGCAAGAGGTTGAAAACGTTTATCTGTTTTGAAGTGTCATCTCATTCCCCAATACCCCATTAAGGTCATCATTCTCTTACTTTGAAGCTTCCATATATTCCTCAGCCCTGACCCTCAGTAGCAGGTTGGTTTGTGTGTTTTTTTTTTTTTTTCCTGTTCTTTCTGGTTTCTCTTCTGGGAAGGCCACAAGAGCAGCCTTCACCACAGAGGTGTAAGGATACCTCCTACACTGTGAAGGGAAATAAAGAAAAGGGTGACAGGGTGGAGGAACGGAAGGTGAGGTACGGCGATCCCAAGGCCTGGGTTATGGCTCTGGAGGCCCAGCTGCCTGGGAACACTTCTTTGTTGCCAGCTTAAACATTCAGAGCACCATATTTCCTCATGGAAAAGAATACCCTGCAGGGAGCGAGAAAAAAAAATTGCAAACCTCAAGCTAAATATAAAGTAGATAATATTAGAAGGCAAAGTTTTAAAAGATAGAAAAACTAGGCACAATAGGAAACTTTTATCCCTCTTCTCTATGTCTTAACTAATACTGATTTTATTCATAGACTGATTAGAATATGCATTTCTGATTTATATTGGACACTCTATTGAGATTTAGGATATAGTATAACTTCACTTAAAAAGTCATTTTCAGCAATCTGTTCTCAACCTCTTGGTTGCTACATGTCTAAAAGTCAAAGAATCATATAGTTAACAAAACCTAGCCCTGCCCCTACCTGGCCAAGAATCCTCACTATACTATGTTCAGTAAATAGGTCATTTAACCTTTACTTATAGCACTCAATTGATGAGGAAAAAAATACTTCTAAAGCAGTCTATTTCACTTTTGGTTAACTCTCATGGTTATGAAATTTTTCCTTATCTTATTCCATTCCATCTGCTTCTATAATTAAAAAATAATAATAGCTACATTAATATAGCACTTATTAGTGTCAAGCACTATGCTAACTGCTTCATGATTATACTCTCATTTCATTCTAATAACAACCCTGGGAGGTAGGTGCTATTATTATTCCCATTTGACAGATAAAGAAACTGAGGCCAATAGAAGTTAATTGGGGCAGCTAGGTGGCACAGTGGATAGAGCACCAGCCCTGGAGTCAGGAGTACCTGAGTTCAAATCTGGCCTCAGACACTTAACACTTACTAGCTGTGTGACCCTGAGCAAGTCACTTAACCCCAATTGCCTCATTAAAAAACAAACAACAAAAAAAAGCAGTTAATTGACTTGGCCAGGGGCATGCAACTAGTAAATGCCTGAGGCTAGATTTCAACTCATGTTTTCCTAAATCTAGGACCAGTGCTCTAGCCCTCCTTTGCAGTTAAGTGATAGAGTGGATACAGTACTGGGCCTAGAGTCAGGAGTTCAAATCTAGTCTCAGACACTTATTAGCTGTGTGGCCCTGGCCAAATCATTTCACTTTTGTGTGCCTCAGTTTCTTCATCTGTCAAATGGAGTAAAAAACCCACCTACCCCCAAGGGTTGTTGTGAGGATCAAATGAGATATTTTTTTAAATGCTTAGCACAGTGTATGGAACATAATAGGTGCTTAATAAACATTTGTTTAGAGTTCAGCTAGGTGGTACAGTGGATAAAGCACTGGCCCTCAATACAGGAGGACCTGAGTTCAAATGCAGACTCAGACACTTGACACTTCTAGCTGTGGGAGCCTGGGCAAGTCACTTAACCCTCTTTGCCCAACAAAAATAAATAAATAAATAAACAAACAAAGAAATTAATAAATAAATAAATGTTTGTTTGTTTGTTCCATTTTCCTTCTCCCCTCTTTCAACCTCCCTCCTGTTTCACTTCAATCACATCTAATTCTTACTTCTAGGACTAAAGAGAAAAAAAAAAACACAGACCAAACCAAACCAAACCAAAAGCTTATCTTTCTTTTGCATGACAGCTCTTGTAATACTCCCGGAAAGAAGTCATTTTACCCTTCCCCTCCCCCTGTAAGTATTCTTGTCTCCCCATTAAACATCCCCAGTTAGATCAGATTACTACTTAGCTCCCTTCTGGCTATTAGTCTGTGACCTTGAGAATTTTTTTTTGCTCACATCTGGCATAATTTCAAGGCCTCTTAACATTTCAGTTGTTCTTTATATAATAAATGTCTTTTCTAAAACATGACATCCTGAACTGAGCACAATATAACTGAGATATGGTCTGACCAAGACAACATCCCACTTATTCTTGACGCTATTTTCCTTTTAATTCATCCTTAATCCTACTTCATTCTTTGTTTGCCACATCACATTTGAGAATCTTATTGAGTTTACAATTCGCCCAAAAACCCAGATCATTTTTTCATATAAAGTGCTAGTCATGCTAGCCATAGCATCTACATCTTGGGTTTGTGAAGATTCCTTTTTTTTAAAGACAGGTGTAAGACTTTGTATTAGCCAAAATGTTAGCTAGTCCTTCAAGCTATATACAGTTTTCAATGTTTAAGGATGCCATTCATACCTTTCTCCATATTACTGATAAAAATGCCAACAGCACAGGGCCAAGCACAAATGGGGGGCACTCCTCTAGAGAGTCATCAAAGCATTAATAACTACTCTTTGGTTGATGTCATTTAATGATTTTTTTTTTTTTTGGTGGGGCAATGAGGGTTAAATGACTTGCCCAGGGTCACACAGCTAGTAAGTGTCAAGTGTCTGAGGCTGGATTTGAACTCAGGTCCTCCTGAATCCAGGGCTGGTGCTCTATCCACTGCATCACCTAGTTGCCCCCTCATTTAATGAATTCTAAATCCACCTAAGTATATAATTATTAAGCCCATGTCATTCCATGTCATCCATAAAGTTAACACGAGAGAGTTTGTCGAATGCTTAGCTGAAATCTAGATAACCTATATCTATGTAGTGTCTCCTCTGGGGATACTTTCCAACTTATACTCATAGATTGGATTCTCTGGGAGATGACTGCCCCAAAATCAAGATACTCTGCAGGTCTGCCCTCGGAAAACTACATCTCAGAAGCCCCCTATTTGAGAAATCACTTTCAATAGTCATCCAGTTGACACAATTAGCTCAAAATAAAGGCAACTTACTAAATTTTATTTGAATACTAGTAACAATATTATCCCCATAAATCTAGCGCACCGTAAAGTACACAGTTAGAGGGGGCAGCTAGGTGGCACTGCAGTGAATAAAGCACCAGTCCTGGATTCAGGAGGACCTGAGTTCAAATCCAGCCTCAGACACTTGACATTTACCAGCTGTCTGACACTGGGCAAATCACTTAAGCCTCATTGCCACCCCCCAAAAAAGTGCAAAGGTAGAGAAAGACACACATAGGGACAGCAGATAGCTAAAGCAAATCATAACTGGTACCACAGGACTCAAATATCTTTTTTTTTTTATTAGCATTCTCGCATCGTCCTTCCTGTATGCATTGTATCTGCCAGGGATGTTATTTGTCTTGTTTCTCTTTGTTACAAAATTCTATTGTCAGTGGTAAGGGAGAGGAGAGAAAGCCCCTCACTCCCTCTAGTTTTATATTAGAAACAATGCAAAAGAATTAATCTGTCTGAGGAGTTGGGTTTTTCTCTTATAACTAGTTCTCTGCTCAACTACCAGGATTAAATCTATCTTAACTGACTACAGTGCTGGCAAGCTTCTTGTATCAAGGTTACTGGGGATTTCTGAATTTTTAGCCATCCAGTTACTAGGTGTCTAACTGCATTGTTTGTGGAGCTTTTTATTATCTCCTAATAGGGCAGAGAAGTATAAACATACCCTTTACACTTTCCTTATGTCTTTTCCATCTATAGCAATTTTTAAACTAGCATTCTAATGAACTAATCAAAAATGAAACAACATTAGTTTGGCCTTAATCTGTTCTTGATAAAGTTACCATTGGCTCTTTGTGATGATTGATTCCTTTTCACGTATTCAGTAAATAGCCTTTTAATAATATGTTCTGGGATTTTTAAATGAATGAAATCCAATTCATTAAGCTTTGGAAGGTCAGAGGGTAATAGGATTTCAGGGCTAAGGAATCTTTAACTACAGTATTTATTTTGGTTTCACCCTTCTTTTCTTATTGGCTGTTTCCCCATTGGTTCACTGGCTTCATACAGTATTAGATCTGATGATGCTTTTCAAAACATCTATTTCAAACTTTCATCTAATGCTTTCTGTCAGATCCAGAGTCCACTTGAATATTTCTTTTAGTGTTAAGAAGCTTACTACTGTGTCAAGCCACACATTCCAGAGTGAACTCAAAGATTCTTCCCTATGTATTCTAAGCACTGATCTGAATTATGATCTCTGAAGCAACACTGAACATGTTAGGCCTTAACATTTTTGAAGATAGTTATCTGGTTTCTCCTCAGTTTTGTCTTTACTAGGCTCAACATCTTAAGTTCTTTCAATAATTCATTGTGTAATCCCAAAGTCCATTGTTATGGAACTCTCTTCTTATTGGTAGAGATCACTATAGAAGGATTAGAATGGGGTTGGTGAGATAGAGAAAGAGGAGAGTTCCAGTCCCGTCAGTCTCTTTGTGCTCTGCAGTTGCTTTTGGCACTTCTGGTTTCCAGCTTCTAGAAAAGATAGACAATACAAACCTCACTTCAGATTGCTGTCAGGAGAATAAGACTTTGGGAAGAAGCCAACATAAGGAGAACTAAGTCTCTATCATGTCCCTATTCCCAATATTCCTACACTAGAAACTTTGAGGAATTTTCCCCTAGGGTAAGATCTGGGATTTCCTTGATAGAGCTGAGTTACCTAACTCCATTGGACAAGCTTCTTCACTCTTGTCTTGTCTGGCATGTAGTTTCATGTGTATATTTTCTCTGATTTATGTTTTGCTATTGACTTAGAAAAATGGGTTTCTTTGCTTTGGGCTATATGTGTGTTCATTGTGGAACTGGTATTTGGTGAGAAGAAAGATAAGCCTTGGATATAATAAACAGAAATCAGAAGTTTATCTTGAAACCCAAAATCATATCCCTCAGACTAATATTAAGGGAGCAGATAGATATTCTAGCCTTGTATACCCTCTCTCTGAGAAGATCAGACTGGCCAAGCTTCTGGCTCTAACCTCTTACTTCCCCTCCTGGAAGGAATGAAAATTTCTCTTGGAGAAGGACAGGGAGAGAAGAGGATTGAGATGTTTATTCTTCCTCCTTTCGAGCCCAACTTTGATAACCCCCATACTACACGTGGGGGACAGCTGCTCACAACACTTTGTATAACATATTTTCCAGATTCCTCACCATACTGGTTATGTTGACAAAATGATAACCTCCCAACTTAGCAACATCCCTCTTCAAAAAAGATTGTCAGCAACTTGAGATGTGTTGCAGGAAAAAAAGGGGAATAGTCTGTTCCCCAGCATCATCAAGGAAATTTCAAGGACCAGTGATTTCTCAGTATCAGGAAATAGCCTCAGGGATGGTCAATGGAGGATGAAAGACTCAAGTAGAGACTGAGGGGCCACAGACAGAGAGCAAATGTTTGTGTTAAGTATTCTGATTTTATGCTTCAGAAAGTTTGGGAAGTGGGAGAATATTTGGTGAGGGTGATTTTAAGTGAATATGTGCAGATAAATACTTTAAATGGGGCATGACACTGATCTGAGTTCTAGTCTTCACTCACAATGAGACTAGGAAGAAAAAACGGTTAATCAAAGTATTCAGCTCATAGTACTTGAATCATTATTTCTAAAATTCCCTAAGGCATATTGATTTCACCTTCAAACATCTCTCAAATATGCTTCCTTCTTTCTTCTGACACTGTTACCACATTGGCAATGAGTCCCTTATCATCTTATGCCTGGATGATTGCAATAGTCTACTGGTTGGTCTCCCTGACACAAGGCTCTCCTCATTCCAGTCCACCCTATACTTAACTGCCAAGGTGATTTCCCAAAATCACAGGTATGATCACCTATATACCCTTTGTGCCTTTCCATCAGCCCAAAATCCAGTGGCTATCCATTACTTCAAAACATTTAAAGCATTCAAAACACTCCCTCCCTGACCTGGTACTTACTCTGTGATTTAATGATGCTCTACTACCCCTTTAACAAGAACGTCCATATTTTGACCCCAGGAGTTTTCACTTTCTGGCTCCCATGCCTGAAATGTTCTCTCTCATCACTGCCTTCAGGTTTTCCTAACTTTTTCAGGATCCAGCTAAAATCACATCTATCCCCCTTAAGTCTTAATTTGGTGCCTTTCCTTGGTTGATTATTTCCAATTTATCCTGAATATATTTGTCCGTTGTTGTTTACGTATTGTCTCCATTGTGAGACTGTCTTGGCAGAGACTGCCTTTTGCTTTTTTTTTTTTTTTTTTTGTTATCTCAACACTTAGCATAGTGACTGGCACAAAGCAGGCACTTGATAAATGTTTGTTGACTGGCTTTTCATAGTTATCTGGGAGGGGGGCAGATTAACAATCTGTCATAATAGGGATATCTACAATTCACTGCAATATTCCAAAAGTGTTCTGATTAGGTAACTATTGTCACCTCCCATTACCATAGCCTCTATTCTTTTCTTCCTTGTGGCAGGAAGAAATAGACAAAACTCTACAGCATGTGTCTATTCTAAGAGTACAAATAAGTTTGTGATTCATTTCCCCTCCAAACAAATGAAAGTAATTTTCCACTCTACTTGTAAAGAAGAGACATCCTCCTAGTAGATATTTTTTCAGCATTTTTTTTTCTAAGAGCAGCTTCCTAATTTCTCTGAAGCTTTTTTTTTTCTTTCTGTTAATGGAAACTTGAGCTCACAACTGCTGCTATTACAAAATTGCCTTCCTTTTCAGATCTTCCAGCTGCAAATGTAAGCTTATCATGGAATAAAACCTTTTAAAGAAATAGAGAAAATATTATTTGCTTTTGTGTGTATAGCATGGATATTTACTGTTTACTCTAAACTTCCCAGTGTCTGTTGAGGCTACCACACCATTCTTTCCATTTCCTAAGTTAATAGAGTTATTTGTGTCTCTTCATTCTCCCTTATTATTTGTCCTCTTTCAAATATATGTGCTACCATCTCCCACTGGCTATACTTCCACATCTCATAAACTTCTTCACTGTCTCCTCTTTCATTGCTACCAACTTATTTTAGTCCCTTTTCACCTCTTAATGGCTACTTAAATAATTTGACTCTCAGCTTCCATTCGTTCCAATCTCCAATCCATCTTGCACATAGCTGCCAAAATTATCTTCTTGAATCTCAGGGATGGCCATGTTTCTTTTTTGCTCAAGAAATTAGAGTGGTTCCCTAGTTCCTCTAGGATAAAGTACAATCTTGTTTGTTTGGTATTTAAATCCAATTAAAAGATACCTGCAAACAAACTTTCTAGACATGTCATATAACTCTTGCTCCTGTAATCTGTTTTAGCCAAATTTGCTTCCTTCTTCTCCTCCATACAAAACATTATATCTCCCAACTCTGCCCTGGGAATGTTTTCCTTTGTTTCCACTACTTTTTGCAACCCCTATGTTCCTTAAGACCTCAGTGAAGGCACCATATATTATACAATGATTTTCTTGATTTCTCCTAGTTAACCCTCTTATACTGGAAAACAAAAAGTACCTGTTATTTCCTTATCTGTTTACATGTTAGATATCATTCCTCTTGAAGGAAGGTTTTGTTTATGTATTGCCAGCATCCAAGTTTTTGCATTAGGTAATTATTGTCTTCAAATTGAATTGTATCTCTAATTCTAGATATTCTTTGAACTTAGTATTCTATTGAAGGACTAGGAGTTCCCCAGTTGCAAAGAAGGCTTTTTGTTTTTATTTTTTTCTTTGTTTGTTTTTGGTCAAATTTGTTATTCAAGCAACTTCTGCCATTTTCTTGAGGCTAGCTTCCCAGCTTTTGTTTATCATCCTTTTCAGCAATATAAAAATGTCTAATGATTCTATTTTCCATTTTTATGCTGCCTATGTCAAAGTCTTTAAAAGTTGGATGGACTTTTAACAATCTTAGAAAGTTTAGCTATAATTTGATCATTCAGGATCTTTTGCAGATTTATAATTTTACTCAGATTAGTCAGTGGTTAATTTTTTTTAAAGTGTTTAAAATATATAAGTCTCCAAAGAATTGAAAATGAGTCTCACCCAGAGGGAAATGGAGAGGTGTACAGTATGTGAATGTTGGCCACAACACATTACAAAGTGTTATAAATGATGTCATCAGAGAGATCACATGATAGAGAATTTAAAAGCAGGACTTCAGAGGTTGTCTTCTCAAGTTCTTGCACAAAAGGAATCCGCACTGTAATATATAGCATAACCAACGAGTGGTTGTTTAATTTCTTCTTGAAGACCTCCAGGTAGGGATGATTTCCTCTGTGTCAAGACAGCTTGTTCCATTTTGGGAAGTCTTCCCTGACATTAAGCCTATAATATGCCCCTTCCACATTTTGGACCATTGCTCTGGTTTCTACCCTTGGGCCACACACAGCAACTCTAATCTCTGTTCCACATGACAAATTTTAGAACAATTAAATTAATAAAACTTGGAGTTAGTTTTATAAAAAATACCAATAAAATAGATAAACAATTGGTATACATGATCAAATTTTCATATAGTTGAAGACAGCTATATGGAACAAGAAAGATGGGCTTGTCATTTAATCTGAATAAGAGATAACCAATAGCATGTGTACTTCAACGGTATTTTCATAACAAGATGACCCACATGATATTGGACGATCCCCTGTGGAAAACTTATGGGAGAACATGGATAAGAGTCCCATAGGATGGATGAGCTTAGATGGGATGTGGAAGAAATATTATACCACAGAGTTAGTTGCCATATTCACATGAGTTCTAAGAACTGTGTGATGAAATGGTTGGTACTATGGAGAATACAAAGATAAGCAAGTCACAATTCAAACTATCAAAAAGCTTAAAAGAAGAAAATTAACAGTGTCTGAAACAAAGCAAGGTCAAAGCTTGATTTCATAGATTGGTACCACAGCAAGCAAAATGTGATCAAGCTTGAACAGCTTACCTTAATTTTCTGTAGGCAGGGAACATTTAAGACAATAAATCATTACAGATTCTGAACTAGGGAGATGGAATAGAAAACGGATATATTGGAAAGACATTAAGAGGCAGAACATGGAGGAATTTTATAAAATTTCATATACATTTATAAAACTATGACGTATACATTTATTTTTATTTTTATTTATTTTTTTTTGGCAGGGCAATGAGGGTTAAGTGACTTGCCCAGGGTCACACAGCTAGTAAGCGTCAAGTGTCTGAGGCTGGATTTGAACTCAGGTCCTCCTGAATCCAGGGCCAATGCTTTATCCAGTTCACCACCTAGCAGCCCCTTGATTTATAAATTCATTAGTATTTTTACAAATGGAATAAGTTGAGGGAAAGAGAAGTAAGAAGTGATTCCAAGGTATTGCATCTATGTAAAGAGGAAAAATAGTGGCTTGTACTATTAGAAAAATCAGGTCAAGGAGCTGGTTTAAAGGGGACTACGATGAGTTCTGTTTATATTAGAGGTACAGGGCATTATTTTACTCTTGGCATGTCATCTTCACTCCCTGATTTTAACCCTCCCTGTTATCCCTAAATCCATCGGATTAAAAATAATGTTTGAATGATCCAGCATATGCCCAGCATTATATCAGGCTCCATGGAAAATACCAAAGGGGTAAAACAATGCTACAATAATCATAAAAATACATTCATTATTTTATCAGAATAGTGAGTTCTTAGTGAAGACTACATGTTCTCCAAATTACAGAGGAATGGGAGAAAATTGAGGTCTATCAATTAAGAAACTTTCCCTAGAAGAGGTTGGAACTAAGCTTGCCCTAGAAAGAACTGCAGTGGAGTAGAAGGCAGTGTGTCTTACTTGGAAATTCCAACATAAGGGAGAGATTGAGTGCTAAAAATATTCATCACATATATTTGGGACAGGGAGGGAAACTTTATCTATAATTGATGGTATGTACTGGGGACATAGGGATGTATAGAGAAGAGATAGATTAAATAGGCCCTTGGTAGCCAGGTAGAAGAGTTTGTACTTGTTTTAAAGATCTCTATGTGAATTGCACTTGCCATTCTGGGGATACCAATAGCACAATTTTGAAAGAGGGCATGAATACCAATCTGAACTTGGAAACAGCCTGAGAGCATCTCATCAATGTACCACTTCAGTGTTAAAAGAATCATTGAATGTATCTTCTGCCAGTGGAAACTCTTACTCATATTATTAAAGTCTGGGAATTATACCTCAGGGAAGATGAGCCTTCTTTCAGGACAGATGTGCACTTTTTATTTCAGGGAAGGGTCTAATGCAGTGGGGATTAATTGAATGTAGGTCTGCCATTGGAAGCTTCCTGTGAAGAAATCTATTGTCTCTTGAAGGAAAGGGTTTGGACCAAGAAAGGCAATGACCTAATCTAATATTAGATGGCTTAATTGTTTGTGGTGTCCTGTTTGGATTGGCTTCATAACTATGAAATTAGAATCATAAGAGCTGGATGGTGCTGTAGAGAGCATCGATTGCAGTCTTCTCATGAAGATGAAGAAACGGAGAATCATAATTGTGATATGATTTATCCATACCAGTAATTCACCAATTCTTTTTTTTTTTTGCAGGGAAATGGGGGTTAAGTGACTTGCCCAGGGTCACAGAGCTAGTAAGTGTCAAGTGTCTGAGGTCAGATTTGAACTCAGGTACTACTGTGCCACCTAGCTACCCCTAATTCACCAGTTCTTAACCTGGTGAACTTGTTTTTGAAAAGTAGATAACTATTCCAATATAATTGGTTTTCTTTGTAATCCTATATATTTTATCTTGTGCATTTCAAAACATTATTCTGAGAAAAGGGTCCATAGGTTTCACCAGACTGCCAAGTCCATGACAATCACTACCACCAACACCACCACAATTTATATAGTGCTTGCCATGTAGCAAGCATTATGCTGTGTGTTTAAAGTCTTATCTTATTTAATCCTCACAAAATCCCTGGGAGCAAGGTGCTATTATTATCCCTATTTTGTAGATGAAGAAACTAAGGTAAACAAAGTTTAACTGACTTGTCCAAGGTCCCACATCTTAGTAAATGTCTGAAGCCAGAGTTTGAACTTAGGTCTTTCTGACTCTGGGCCTAGCACTCTATCCACTGTGCCACCTGGCATGATATGAAAAGATTAAGAACTCCTGCAGTAGTTAATAGCAGAGAAACACAAGTAATGGAGGCAGAATTCAAATCCAAGTCCTTTGGCTCTTCACACAATACCATGATACTTCATGATAAGCTTTCCTAAAAGTGAATTCAATTTCATTGTGATTAAAAAGATATTCATTAGGGGGCAGCTAGATGGCACTGTGGATAAAGCACCAGTCCTGGATTCAGGAGGACCTGAGTTCAAATCCGGCCTCAGACATTTAACCCTCATTGCCCAGCAAAAAAACAAAAACAAAAACAAAACAAAACAAAAATATCTTCATTATTATAGTCACATCAATTCCCTTAACAACCCACTTAGACACAAGCAAGACAAATAGTACTGTATTCTATGACCAACACTCTAGAGGCTTCTTACAGAGTATCTCTTTGGCCTAAGCCCCTACTCAGGGTTTTCCCTAGGAACATCAAAAGGAAAGGAACTTTCAGAGTCAGTGTAAACAGTGAGGTTCACAATGCATTAAACACAGGATAGGCTTTATATGATAATAACTAGCATTTATATAGCATTTAAATGCTTTCCAATCACTTTTACAAATAATATCTCATTTTATCCTCACAACAACTCTGAAATGCAGGTGTTATTATTATTCCCATTTTCATATGTGGAAATTAAGGCAAACAGATGTATAGGTTACTTGCTCAGGGTCACACAGTAAGTATCTAAGGTAGATTAGAATTCAGATTTTCCTAACTTCAAGTCCAACACTCTACCTACTGTACTACTATATTTTACATAATTTTGTGTCGTATGGAATTATATAACTGACATGGGATTATTACATAATTGATTAAAAAAATTAGAGGACTCACATCAAAACCCAGAAATGATATAGACCACCTTCCCCATTGAGCCCCAACTTTCTGTGAACCTATTAAATCAATCAAGAGGAATTTATTAGGTAGTTAATTTCCAAAATCACAAGGCAAACTAATACTCTACTAGGTGCTAGAGATACAGAGAAAAACATCAGATAGTTCCTGCCCAAAAGGAACTTACATTTTTTAGGGGACACTACATGTATGACATGTTAGCTTGAGTATGGATAAAGTAAACACAAGATAAAACAGTTAGGGGGTAATCATCCTATAAGTAGCATTTTTGTAGAGTTTAAGGAACTAAAGATTCTAAGACATGCATATAAGGAGGAAGTTCATTTTAAGTATAAGGGATGTCCTGCTGTGTAATTTAAGATTCTAAATGTGGATTCTAATCTGTTCCCCCAGTTTTGGGGGAAACTGACTAAAAATCACTGATAAAACGAGTTTAGGTTTTTAAGGGTTTATTGGAAAATAGAAAGAAAAAGATTGAGAACAGAATTCTAACAGCCTGGCATTCCTATCTTTCCTAAAATTTCCTGTGAAGTCCTCTGCCGCCACCACCATCAAGTCAGGAAGCCAAAAAGCCCCAGTGCTCTCTGCGCAGGCTCCCTTTCCTCCTTCCTGTCTCCTCCCAGACCATAGGAGGCTCCTCAAGTTGATTGGCTGGTAGCCTTGATAGACAGCACCCATGACTAAACGTCATTTCCTGACGCCAAGGAAAAGCCACAATGCCTCTGAGGCATTTTCCTCATGGTGGAGCTTTCCCACAGCAAGTCTCCAGTAGGTGGCGTCATTCCAATCATTACACTGCTCAGAGGCTATTGAGATGGGTGATGGAATGGTTGTGCAGAGAATGATAAGAAGATAAGTTTTGATAGACCATAGATTGTGTGAAGAGGTTGTTGTTCAATATCTGGAACAATGGACCACTCAATATCTGAAGGTTACAAAAATCAATCTGTTTTTGTGTGTGTGCGTGTGTGTGTGTTTGATATTTATTCTTCAGCTAAGAATCCAATCACTTTCTTTCTTTTTCTTTCTTTCCTTTTTTTTTTTTTTTTGCCAGGGCAATGAGGGTTAAGTGTCTTGCCCAGGGTCACACAGTTAGTAAGTGCCAAGTGTCTGAGGTCAGATTTGAACTCAGGTCCCACTGAATCCAAGGCCGGTGCTTTATCCATTGTGCCAACTAGCTGCACCCCACTTTCCTTTTTTTAAAAAAAATAATAAACATTTTTATTTATAGTTTTGACTTCTAATTTTTATCTCTCCTTCCCTCTTTACTCCCCCTTCCCTGAGGTGGTAAGCAGATATGGGTTATACACATGCAATTATGTAAAACATTACCATATTAGTCATTTTGTGCAAGAAAATTTGAATAAAAGAAAAAATGAAAGAAAGTAAAAAAATAGTATGTTTCAGTCTGTGTTCAATCAATATCAGTTCTTTCTTTGGAGGTGGATAATATGCTTCATCATTAGTCCTTTGTGATTGTCTTGGATCATTGTATTGCTGAGAATAGTTAAGTCATTCACAGCTCTTCAGCAAACAATATTGCTGTCTCTATGTACAACATTCTCTTGTTTCTGCTCACTTCACTATACATCAGTTCATAAAAGTCTTTCCAGAGCTTTTTAAAATCAACCTGCTTATCATTTCTTACAGTACAATAATGTTCTATCTCCATCATATACCACAGCTTATTTAGCAATTCCCCAATTGATGGGCATTCCTTTGTTTTCCAATTCTTAGCCACCACAAAAAGAGTTGCTATAAATATTTTTGCACAAATAGGTATTTTGCTCTTTTTGGGCATGTCTCTGGGATATAAAACTAGGAGTAGTATTGCTGGATCAAAAGGTATGCAAAGTTCTATAGCCCTTTGGGCATAGTTCCAAATTGTTCTCCAAAATGGTTGGATCTTTTCACAACTCCACCAACATTGGATGTGTCCCAGCTTTCCCACATCCCCTTCAGCATCTAATATTTTCTGTTTTTGTTATATTTGCCACTAAAAATCAATCCCTTTAAAAGATATTCAAATTTGGTTATCCCTTACACATTGAGGAGATGAGTATGATGATTTGGAAAATCTGTGTAGAATTCTTTGGCCCTCCTTTCATACCAGAGAAGAAGTCTGAATTATTATGCTATTAAAAGACAAAAAACTGTCAATATTATACAATACTATACATATATTTTATGCATTTTTGAGTTTCTAAGCTTTTCTTGTGTTGTCTGTGGCTTCTGCAGAACTCCTCCAAAACTCCCATTTAATTTCTTATGCTCACCTACAATATATTGAAACAGTGATAAAGAAAGTCACAATGTGGAAGGGATAACTGTACTCCTAGGTAAAATAAATTCCAGGGAAGAGAAAAACCACCAGCAGGGAAGTTAAAATAGTGAGCAAGGGAGTTATTTGGGGTTCTGAGACCTTCCTCCTAGAATCTTAGAGCCTTTTTTATTCTCTTCTTTTCCAGAAGACCCACATATGGTTGCCACATCAGTCCACCTTGGGGCAAAGTTAACTGAAGCTGCTGTGGGTCTGTTCCATATCTTTACTCACAACGCTCCCCATTTGGTATTGTTAGAATCTGAAGCTTAACTTAGTTCCAACAGTATCTTGGCCCACAGCATGCTAGACTTTGACCCCTGACTGCCAAGGTCACAAATGTCATCTTCACAGCAAACACAGCTCTCACTTCCTCATGGCTGCAGCAAAGCTTAGGGGGTCCTATCAAAATAGTGCAAAGAGCCTTGTTATAACCTGTTAGATTGTTCTCCTAGCTATTTGAACTTTGCACTACTGTTGGTCTGGTTGCTTCAGGCCTACAGACTAGAAAATCACTGCAGGTGCTTCATGCAGGTGCTATTAGAAATGCTATGTGCAAGCTGGCATCATTGCCAAGGTCACTGTTTCACCTTTACTCTTGCAGCTTTGAATGCTGAGGGGATGTTAGTTTTCCATTATCTTTCTGCTGCTGAAACTACTACTTACTAGGGTAATTACCCAGCATGCCAGGGCACCACTGCTTTCCCTCTTATCTTGCTAACTGTTGACCGAATGTCATTGCCTTCTTCACTGCCTTTTAAAGATAAGAACTAGAATGGTCACAAGAAAAAGTTAAACAAGTCAGTGAAAATTTAGAGCAATGTCTAATGAGCATATGGTTGAATAGGAATGATCTGGTTTTTTCAGCTGCCAAATTCCATTGACTAGAAGAGCTCACAAATGCTTTGCTCTTTCAAAATTAGTTGAATCAACTGGTCCCATATGGGGATCACCCTATATCCTTTACAGGTAGGCAAAGAGAGGAATCCTATATAATTGGTCTTATCCAGATGATTTCTCTATAAATTCAGTTTCTAGATGGAAGACAACAAAGGATGATGTGAAATTTCAAAGAGATGAGTTTAGTAGACTGGATTTATGCTCCCTTTCATGATCCTCCATTTTTTATGACCAGCCTACTTTAGGTACAATTGGATTATCCCTTTTAAGTGGGCTCCTACTTCTCCACCAGTGCCTCAAGTTTTCAGTACTAGACTAACTTATAAGCCTTGGTAGATCAATTCAGGATGTTATATTGTACTTTCATATTGCTGCTATTTATTTGGGAGAGACCCAAAAAAGGATCCAGTTCCTGAAGGCATTGAAGTCCATGATTAAATCAATGATCTAATTCTGACCAGGATAAATGAAGCCTTAATGGCAGAAGCCTTTGGTCAAATGGGAGAAAGACAATGATGGGAGATCAATCCAAAGAAAATTCAGGGTCCAGCATGTTCAGTTAACTTTTTAGGGCCACATCAATTAACTGTTGACACTTGTTTCCCCATAGGTAAAAATGGAACTTTAAAGGCTTACAGTATTATTCAGAGTTTAGAGTGCCAATTTTCCACTTCTGAGTATTTTATGACTACTATTTATCAAAATTACTCAAGTCTGTCCATTCTGAGTGAGGACCGGGACAGTCTGTAACTTTGGATGATTTAGAGCCATCTGTCTATCAGTCTTTCTGCTTCTTTCAACATGAGTTTATAGAGCCTATGTTCTTGGAGGACTTTGCTCAAGAGGACTATGCTGAGTAAAATATTTGATCACCATCAAGGGATGGACAGAGTAGATGACCATTGGACTTCTGGACTTATAAAATCACTGAAGTAACAACTCCTTATACTATGTTTAAGAAATAGTTGCTTTCCTGTTATTGGGCTTTGACTGTCATTAATACAATGAGATAGAGCCAAGTGATTAACTTTCTTTTATTTTTTTTTTCTTTTCTGGAATTACCCATCATGATTTGGGTAATACAAGATATGTTCTTTAACAAGGTGGATAGGGTGCACAAGGCTTCCA
Source organism: Dromiciops gliroides (assembly GCF_019393635.1). NCBI lineage: Eukaryota > Metazoa > Chordata > Mammalia > Microbiotheria > Microbiotheriidae > Dromiciops > Dromiciops gliroides. The sequence continues at coordinate 573,943,057 of NC_057862.1, forward strand.
TTGTCAAATGGAAATGATAAATAAAAGATTGTGCTAACTGTGGCTCCTCAGGCATTAGTATGCTTTATGAAAAAGTTATAATATTCTTTGAGCCTGAGAATTCCAATCCCAGCACCAGTGTTTCACCATTTCTGCTACACCAATGGACTCATGCTTACAAGGATCTAGCTTCTTGTCCTTTTGTTTGGTTTACAAATGAATCTACCTGTTATGAGAAAGTTATACTTATTTATCCACTGACTAGAGATACCTGGGGGAATAGGGGTCCTGTCAAGTCTTCCTAGTGAGTTGAGCTATGAATGCATATCTGGCCTGTGAGAGAGAGCCTTGATGGACAAGGCAAACAAAATTTTTATTTATATTGATTCCGCATTGGAGGTAATGGAATTGGAACTAAGGAGAATGTAATTGGACAATTAAAAGCTATCTAATTTTGGGTTAGGATCAATGGAAGAACTTTACTTATGTTTCTTAGAGCCTATGATTTTTTGTTGGGTATTGGTCAACAAACATTTATTAAGTAACTACTATGTGTCAATGATTGTGTTAAGTGTTGGGAATGCCTGTCAAAGACATCATATGCCCTCCATTGAACTGAATAACTATGTTTTTTCTTTCACAAGAACAGCAAAGATTTTAATGGTGAAAAGTATTCCCCCCTCCCCTCCAATTTCTAAGACTTTAACAACAAGGGGTGGGATGAAGTAGGAGCATGGGTAGCCTCCTGGGCTATGTTACCTGTTGTGGCCATAGCCCATCTTTCCTCCCCAATCCTTGGATCAGCCTCTTCTGACTCTATGAAAGCCTTATGGTTTGAATTATAGAAGGAGTGTCTTGGGGTGGGGGCAGTTGTCAGAAACATTTTCCTGAGTTTAAATTGCCTACAGAGCACTTTCTTCAATTTTGGATTGTAGAAGGAGAGTTGTGCCTTATATCCTTTTTTATTCCTGAATTATGGGTCTTAAAATGTCAATTGTTAAAGTTATTTTAATTAGATTGTATGGTTCAAGAGTACTTATAAATTTTTTTTTAAAAAAGAACCTTGAACTTGATGAAGTAAGCCAATTTTAACTTAGCCCACAATAGGTAGTAATGTTTAATAAACCTCGAAAGCCAAGTTCAAGTCAGATTGTTAAAAGCTTTGAATGCTAAAAAGAGGAGTTAATATTTGATCCTAGAGCTAATAGGGAACCACTAGATTCTGTTGAGAAGAGAAGTAAAAGAATTGTGTTTTAAGATTATCACTCATAGCTGAGTGGAGGATAGATTAGAGCAGGGAGAAACAAGGCAGGGAGACTTATTAGAAGCCAGTTGCAATAGTATCAGAAAATGAGTTAAGGACCTGAATTAGGGTGGTAACCCTATGAGTAGAGAGGAGAGAAATATGAAAAAAAAAATTATAGATGTAGAAATGGCAAATATTTAAAAGTAGAATGAGCTACATTGAAAGGTTGTGACTTCTTCCTCCGTAGAAGTCTTCAAGAGGAAATGGCCACTTGCTATCAATGTTGTAAAATGAGTTTTTATTCATATCTTCCATAGTCTTCCTCTTCCTTTCCAACCAAGAAGTTCTTTGATTTTGTGAATCATTGGCATACTTGAATTGGAATGGTATAAAAAGAAAAATTTGCCTCAATATAATTTCCATCCGTTGATTCAGTTTCTATCTTCTGGAGCAATGGTGTCAAATTCAATAGAAATAAGGGCCACTGATCCATACATAAAGATCCCTGTGGGCCTCATATTCCTTTAGTTTTATAGTATAATGTTATCTATGTTTTATTCTATTTTTATTTATTTTATTAAATATTTCCCATTTGCATTTTAATTTGGTTTAGGTCATACTCAGGCCATATACCTGACACATCTGCTTTAGGTGAATTATAAAAGCAGAAGTAGCTACATTGAGATGGAGTCTCTTGTGTTAGAGGCCAGAGTCACTGGACTTAAGAGCATGTGGGGAAGAGGAAAGAATAAGAAGGCTGGAGAGACACAAGAGGGCCAGCTCTTGAAGGACTTTGAATGCCAAACAAAGGATTTTCTATTTGTTCCTGAGGTGGTAGAAAGAGACTGGAGTTTATTGAGTGTGTATATTTTGAGTGTGTGTGCACGCGTGTGTGTGTGTGTGTGTGTGTGTGAGAGACAGAGACAGAGAGAAAGAGAGAGACTGTGAGGCTGAGAGACAGAGACAGAGACAGAAGAAGAGGTGAGAGAAGATGAATTGGAGTAGGGAGTGACTTGAGGCAGTAAATCAGAAAAAAAACCAAGGATATTCCAGGAGTCCTTTCTAAGGTTTGAGGTGATGAGGACCTGGACTAGAGTGATGATTGTGTCAGAAGAATACAATGGAGCACATACAAGAGATGTTACAAAGGTAATATTGACAGGATTTGGAAGCAGCTTCGATTTGGGGGGTGGGGGGTAAAAAAGAGTGAAGAATGATACCTTGGTTGTTGGCCTGGGTGATTGTTGGTGCAATCCAAAGTAATAGGTAGAAAGGGGAGCGAGTTTTAAAGGAAAAACAATGAGTTCTGTTTTGAATATGTTGAGTTTTAAAATGTCTATGATATGTCTATGTTGAGATGTCCAGTAGGCAAATGAAGATGGGAATTTGGAGGTTAGAAAAGAGGTTAGGGCTGGATAAGTAGATATGAAAATCATCAGCATAGAGACAATAGTTGAATACATGGGAGCTGATGAGATTAAGACAAATAGCATAGGGGGAAAGAGAAGAAGGCTAGGATACTGCTTTAAAAGAAAAAATAGAACCACATTTGTCAGTTATCAGTCTAGTAGGACTTTTTCCAATCTCCTTGATTCCTTTTATTTCTTACTTAAAAAAAATCATACAACAAATCAACAAAACAATTATTTCAATATGCAAAGAACAAATGCAGATTGTTATGTAAAAAACTTCTCTTATGTATTTTTTAATATTGCCTGTTTCTTTGAACACTTATCAATTAGGAAATGACCTTTGTTCTTATGTATTGGTTTCAATTACCAAGATATTTTGGATATCAGAACTTTATCAGTGATATTTACTACAAAGACTTTTCTCTAGTGAATTGCTTCTCTTCTTATAATAAAACTGCCATATTTGTATATACTTCTGGACTTCATTTTGTTTCCTTCTATGTATTTTTCTTTTTTTATTAATTTTTTTTCTTTTTAAAAAATCTGGGGCAGCTAGGTGGTGCAGTGGATAGAGCACTGCCCCTGGATTCAGGAGGATCTGAGTTCAATTCTGGCCTCAGACACTTGACACTTACTAGCTGTGTGACCCTAGGCAAGTCACTTAACCCCAATTGCCCTGCAAAAAAAAAATCTGTTATCACTATTTACTAACTTACACTCTTACTGTCACTATCCCCAGATAGAAGCCCTGTCATGTAAACAAACAAATAAATAAAACAAAACAAACAACATTTTGCTTTGGTTAAGCAAAATAAATTAGCATATTCTTCATTTCTGAGAATGTCTCATTCTGTATCTCTAGGCAATTGCTTTTCTGCCATGAGGTGGGAGACATGCTTCACCTTCAGTGTTTTGAAGTCAAGATTGTCATTACTTTGATAATAGTTCTGATGTCTTTCACAGTTGTTTTCCATTACACCATTCTAATCATCTTGCATATTTTTCTCCTAGTTCTGCTCATTTCACTCTGCTTAAATTCATACAAGTTTTCACAAATTTTTCTGTATTTTTCATATTTGTCATTTCTCATGGCACAATAATATTCCATTGTATTTACACACCACAATTTGTTCTGCCAGTTCTCAGTTGAGGGACATCCATTTTGTTTTTATTTCTTTGCTACAAATAAAAGAATTGTTATAATTTTTTTATAAGTGGTCTTTCTTCTTTCTTTGAACTCTTTGGCATATTGCCTTAAGAGTGGTATCACTGAGTCAAACACATAGTTTTACAAAATTTAGGGGATAGTCCTGATTTGTTTTCCAGAATGGTTGGGCCAGTTCATAGCTCCACCAATAGTGCAAGTGTTTATCTTCTAATAGTCCCTACAACAACTGTCATTTTTCACTTTTGTCATCTTTGCCAAAATGATGGGTTTGAGGTCTAATTTTGGAATTATTTTGTTTTATTATTGTCTTATTTATTTGGAGCATTTTTATATTATCATTGATAGCTTTCATTTTAGAAACTTAAGTTATTCATTGTTTCAATTAATTTCAGTGAAATATTTTGTTTTCCCTAAGTAAACCAACATGAGGCAACTGTTGGTGTAGTGGATAGAGTGCTGAGCCTGGAGTTGGAAAAACACGAGTTCAAATGTGACCTCAGACACTTAATAGCTGTGTGACAAGGGGGCAGCTAGGTGGCACAGTGGATAAAGCACCAGCCTTGGATTCAGGAGGACCTGAGTTCAAATCTGGCCTCAGACACTTGACACTTACTAGCTGTGTGACCCTGGGCAAGTCACTTAACCCCCATTGCCCCCCCAAAAAAAGTTGTGTGACCCTGTGAAAGTTGATAAACTTCTGTTTGCCTCAGTTTCCTTAACTTTCAAATGGGAAAAATAATGGCATCTACCTTGCAGTTGTTGTCAGAATCAAACAGCACTTCACACAATGCCTTGCATATAGTAGGTGCTTTATAAATGCTTGTTCCCTTCCCTTTATTTCCTTATTTGTAAAGAGCAAAATTTTCTGTTTGCTCATGCTTATTGCCATGAAACTCTGCAGAACTATGTTACTTCTTCCAGTTCATTTAAGACCTTGTAGTACTCGCTAATTTACAGCACACAAACTCTTTCATGATCTTCTTTCCTATCCTGGGTTTTAGTCCCTTCAAAGTGGTGCCATTCTACCCATTCCAGGTGAGGATTTTTCTCTTGATGAAGAATACAGAAGCAAATTAAAATGACTTCTTCTGAGATTCAATTAAATGCAAGAAACATGTATTAAGTCTTGACAAAGCAGCACAGGAAGGAACTGGAGTTATAGTGACAAAGGCAAAATAGTTTGTATTATATCAGGGATAGAGTGGATAAAACATCCACATTGTTTCATTTGTGTTATTTATATTCCCGGCATCTAGCAAAGAGCTTTATACATAGACAGTGTTCATAAGGCTCAATGAATTTAATTGAACTGAATTCTCCTTAGTGTTTCTTTGAGTGTGAATTATTGCTGCTTCCTCAGAATGTTTACCTTCCTTTCCACCCTCTTCTCTTTGTGAGTCATAATATTGATAAAGAATAACTTCTTGTTGTTATTCAGTCATGTCTGACTCTTTGTGACCCCACATGGAGTTTTCTTGGCAAAGATACTGAAGTGGTTTGCCATTTCCTTTTCCAGTGGATTAAAGTAAATAGAGGTTAAGTGACTTGCCCAGAGTCACACAGCTAGTGAGTATCTGAGGCTGGTTTCGGATTCAAGACTTCCTACCTTTAAGCCCACCTCTCTATCTCCTGAGCCACCTGGCAGCATCCGAAAAAAAATACTTTACATTTATAAAGCACTTGGGGACATGTAAAACAAAGCAGTTCAGCTTGTTTCCCTATTTCATAAATTCATAATAATATGAAAAAGCCAGAGAACAAATAACATGTATATTATCCTCTAAGAATAAAAGGGTTAAATATCTCTCTGAGAATCCCAAACCAAGCTGAACCAAATCTAAGTATAGAATTCGGTTCTAGCTCCAGATGCCTCCCTTTTGGCTTTTGCAATGCTTACTAATAACTTGACCTATGGTGAGTTACTTGCAAGTGCAAAAAGACTGAATTGCAGTAACATTTCTGTTTTGTTTTGTTGTGTTTTTTTCCAGCTTAAAAAAAAAATAACCTCGGTTTTTTGTTAGATCTCCATCAGAGGAAACAGTTGAAAATAATGCAAAATGTGGAATGTGGGGGAATGGTTTCAAATAGCAAACCATCAAAGCTATAGGTTTTGCTAAATTCCTAATTTGAAAGTGGGTAACTTCTCCTGTACTAGTTTAGGGCACAGAGACTCAAAAAATGAGTTGACTGTGACAACAGGGGGCACCCTTATGCCAATTGATGACTGTGTCTGTGCTATTCAGGACTCTTAAGTATGTTTCCTTATTTTCTGACCAGTCTTTTCAAGTTCTGAATAGATTTCCTATGGAAGTGAGTAGCAGTCCTGTGATTATATGATGCTGGGTATGCTACTACCTGCCTACCCAGTGGCTATTGAGTATCTCTTTTATGATCCTTGTAGCTCACCAAGGATTCGGAGGCTTTTAATAAATTATTTCCTATTAGGGTTTGAGAATTAGGATTAGCAATGTGCGAATCACTTCAGGTTAGATAACCCCTGCCTGATCTGGGTCAGAAATGTGTTTACAAAGTAAAATTTGGTTTTGATAGTGTGGAACAGTGGTGTCAAACTCAAATAGAAACAGGGGCTGCCAACCAAACTTAGAATCCCTGAAGGTTACATATTGACTTACAAAACCATGTATTAAAATTATCTATGTTCTATTATATTTTAATTTATTTTGCTAAATATTTCCCTATACATTTTTTTTTTAGTGAGGCAATTGGGGTTAAGTGACTTGCCCAGGGTCACACAGCTAGTAAGTGTTAAGTGTCTGAGGCCAGATTTGAACTCAGGTACTCCTGACTCCAGAGCCGGTGTTCTATCCACTGTGCCACCTAGCTGCCCCCCCAATACATTTTAATCCAGTTAAGCATGCATTTAGACCCCTAAATCCTGTAGGCCTCTGGTGTGAAGTATTGGGAAAAACCAACACCAAGCCAACATTAGATTGAGATTCAAGAGAGGTAGGCCGAATTTCAATCTCTGCCACCAATTAGCTGTGTGATTCTAGGCAAGACATGTTGCCTCTCTGTGTCTTTATATCTTCATCTATAAAATGAGAGTAAAATGAAATAATTTCTAAGGTCCATAGCTAAAATGAGTTGTCAGAATCTAATAAATTCTATACAAAAAAAATAGAGCCAGCACACCAGTAAAACTTTAATCTTTGTCATTGCTTAATACCCAGTACCTTTTCTGTTCCTTTGGGATGTCTTAGAAATGAAAGCAACTGTTTGGGGAGAGTTTAACACTACAACATTGAAAGAAAAGTTGTCTTAGTTTCATTGATGAATACAAAGTATTAGAAATAGTTTGAGAAATGTCAACGACTTGACATTCTATCTGAGATACATGCACAATAATATTAGATAAGTTCCTCTTTTGGGTGTCATATTCTAAGCCAGACTAATGCTTTGTGGTTCAGTGATTAGACCAGGGGACTTGGAGTCAGGAAAAGCTGAGTTGAAATTATTAGCTCTGTGACCCTGGACAAGTTAATTAACCTCTCAGCCTCAGTTTCCTCATCTGAAAAATGATGATGATATTAGTATCTACCTCTCAGGGCTGTTGTGAGGATCAAATGAGATAACATATGTAAAGTACTTTGCAAACATTAGAGTGTTATATAAATATTAGCTATTATTAATAATAATTATAATTGTGAACTGATAGATGAAAAATTCCCATACACCAAATACAGACCCCAAATAGCTTGGGGAGCTCAACAAGTAAATTGCGCTAGAATTAGCCTATTATCAAAAAGCCAACTATTACCTACAATCTCCTGGGCATAGAATTGGTTTGTATAGACCTATAAACAACTTTTTAAAATTTAATTTAATTTTAATTTTAAAATTTAAAATTTTTTAATTTTTTTGTGGGGCAATGGGCGTTAAGTGACTTGCCTAGGGTCACACAGCTAGTAAGTATCAAGTGTCTAAGGCCACATTTGAACTCAGGTCCTCCTGAATCCAGGGCTGGAGCTTTATCCACTGTGCCATCTAGCTGCCCCCCCAGTGAACAGTTCTTAATAGATGTTGCTTATTAAAGGTTCCTAATCTCCAAGCTATATGGAAGGAAAAATTTTCAGAATACAGAAATCAAGCCTAGAAGCTCAAAACCATGTACATCCATCTTGTCCTGTCTGCTACTAGAATTATACCCAGGATGCTTTTAGTGAGAATGAGCTAACATCATAATACTTTTATTAAGCTACCAAAAATAGTGATTGTATTCACTTATGCAATAATTAACAGAATATCAAATATAAAAGGATAATGGTAGTAGGGCAATTTGTTATAGGACTATTTCTAAAATAATAAGATAATAATAACTCACATTTATCCAGCACTTTAAGGTTCACAAAATACTTTACATAGGTTATCACCTTTGACTCCAAGGACTTCAAGATAGGTGTTATTATCATCCCTATTTTACATTGGAGAAAAAAACTAAGGCACAGACTTTTTTCCTTCAAGACTTTTGAAGGGTCACTCCAGAATCAAACTATTTTTGTTTTGTTTCTAGATTAAGTGGCATGAAGGGCTTTCCCTTTTGAAGAGATAAGTAAGAAAGACACTGCTCCTATGGGGTAGGGGAAGCCAGCGACCCCTAGACCTTTCTTTGACTTAATATTTTAAGAAGTGATTATTAAAAAGGGAGGGCGAGGATTTGGAACTCATTTATTTTTTTAATGAATGTTATAAGTAAATAAGCAAATAAACAATTAGATGGGGATTGTTGAATGGTACCTATGAAAAAAGGATGAAATAACCACCTTAGGAACTGGGAGTTCTTTCATAGGCTAGACAGAGCATTTATGAAGCCCTTTCTGTGTATTAGGCGTAGCACTAAGCATTGGGAATACAAATATGTTAGAGAAGAAAAATGGTTCTTATCTTAAAAGAGCAAAAGTTCATTGGAGAAAGGGGGCACAAAAGGGAAATGAAAATTAAGGGAGAAGGGTATTGAGTGGTATCATAAGATTAATGCTGAAAAGGTTTTAGGAACCTTCTAATCTAACTTCTCTCAGTTTTAAAAATGAAGAAACTGGAGCCCAAAGAGTTAAACTGACTTAGCCAAGATCAAAAAGTAAGAAGTCAGAGCTAAGCATCTAACTTGAGTTACTTATTTCCAAATATAGTACTCTTTCAATTCTATCCTGCTGTCTCCTTTGGGACTAGGCTTTCTAGGAATTGGTGACAATAGCCTAAGTTACATTACCAGCATGTAGTCTGCCTCGCCCCATCAGCCCCTCCCTGACCCCGCCCCACCCCTTCTCTGAACACTCCATTCATTCTTCCACACTGGAAAAATACCCAAAGTTCTGGTTTGTCCTGAGGTCATTGGGCAAGTGGTTGCAAAGCCTCCTAGAATATCCTGTCTGTTAAGGGATATGGATTGTACTATGCTTCATGTGAAAAACAAAAACAAAAAACAACAAAATCACATTTCATATTTGTGAAACACATGTGATTTTTGCTGTCACATATAGGCACCCTAGTTAAACAGAATAGGCTGAAAGGCCAGATTGGCAAATCCACTGTGGTGCGTGAAAATAATTATTAATAATTGATTTCATGGGGGACCCAGGGCTCAGTCCTTTCTCTCCCCACTCCAGAAAGTTGAGTCCTCTCTGAAAGTATTACATCAAATCTCAGCTGGGACAAACCCAAGGGGACAGAGGGAATTTGGAAGGACTAATAGGATTAAACTACACCTAGATAATGGACTTTGCCCTGAGGCAGTGGGGGAAGCTTAACATTCCTTTCCCCACCAAGAGTTGATTGACCTGATATCATCTCTAGAGTTCATTATAATATAGATCACCTTCAAGTCAAGTCAGCCAATAGATTTGAATAATGTTAACCAAATTGATTTGTTTGACTTATATGACAAAATTAGATATGATTGATGTATAATGAAGGCTTCTTATGGGAAAGGGATAAAAAACATTGACATGTAGCCTTGTAGTCTCCCTTGACTCTCTCAGACCACATGGTCTCTTTCTCTGTCTCTGTCTTTGTTTTTTTGTCTGTCTCTGTTTGTCTGTCTCTCTCTATCTCTCTCTCCTCCTTCAGGCCACGTGCTGTCTCCTTGAGAGACTACATGGTCTCTGTCTCTGTCTGTCTGTCCGTCTCTCTCTCTGGGAGACCACATGGGTCACTAGGGGGCTTTTCTCCTGGTTGCACTAACTGGCATGCTAAAGCTCTCTTTCTTCCTTCTCTACTTTGGGAGGCATGTGGTCAATCCTTTACTGGTTTAATATTGATAAATTAACAATATGCTTACCCAAAAGTAGTGTCAAAAGTAATTATTTAAATGTCACAGTGGTTAGTGGGAATTGCAGAGTCAATCAGTATTAATGGAAGGAATTACCTTTGCAAATAACTAAAATAATTTCAATTAAATTCATATGTAATTTTTGGGGGGTTCCGGGGGAATTACATTTTGTTTAGCCTAGAATTTTTAAAGTAATGGTCCCTGAACTGTAGTTGTCACTTTAAATGGCATATTTCTGTCAATTCTATCCAACAATCAGATTTCACTGAATCTTTCAAAATTGTGTCCAATGTTCTCAGCTACCAAATTATTTCAGCATGGCAGAATAATTTCAGTAAAGTAGGAAGAGGGTTGGAGTCATGGATTCAAATGATCTATGTGACAACTCCTTACCTTCTCTGAGCTTCACTTTCTCCTTATGTAAAACAGGGAAAAAATACCTATTGTATAGCTACCACAAAGTTGTCCATGAGCATCAAATTGAATAATGTACATAAAGTCTTTTGCAAACTTTAAAAGATTATGCACATAGTGATGACAAATTGAACTACAAATGGTATTTAAAGGAGAGCTGAAAATCCTTCAAAACACAACCAAATGTCAAAAACAGACCAATGCTTCAAAAGTTATTATGGGGAAAAAAAGAAGCCTGGAGTTGCCAAACAGTAGAGAAGAAACTGACTGCAGTCCATTCAATTAAGCTGCTCTTGAGCAAGCAACAAGGTCTGGGGAAGTTAAAGGAGTAGAAAGAAAGCACAGCTGCAAGGCAGGATTTTTTCAGGTTGGGATTGAGCATATTCCACAAATAATCTAAGGAGAGTTGGCTACCCTTTTTACCCTGAAAATACAGATCAAAACTGATTTCAATGATAATTAAAGGAAGGGAATGTGGCAAAATTTTTCTCTCACTTAAATCAACACATTCTGTAGCCTTTGGCTAAGCAAGATAAAGAGAACTCAACAATATCCTTGTAAATCTTCTGGTCATGGATGTTGTTCAGTTGAATGGAATGGTCTTTGTTTCCAATTTGATAGGCAAACCTAGAATACTGTGTTCCCTGGTAAAATTTTAATATATATTTTTTCTAACTCCTGAATCTGAAAGCTGAGAAATATGTAATTTAAAAAAAAGAAAACACTTAAAAAATTTCTATCTCCCCTGACTTCCTGTTAACTTTGAAAGTATTGTAGATATTTTTTCCCCTTCTGGGAAAGAAGTCTGGTTTGATTTCTAAGGCAAGGATTATCAAGTATACAGAATCACAGCTTGTCAGAGTTGGATGAGAAGTCAAGAGTACAAGAAGTCCAAACTGTACCTGAACAGCTATCCCTTCCAAAACCTATCTGTTAAGTGGGGTCATCATCCAGATTTAGCTCGATAAATCCTAGTGAGAGGAAATCTCTTGCCTCCTAAAGAGACTCTGATTGCTAAGATTTTCTTTTTTCTTAATAACAAATGTCTATCTACTTGTCTTGGAACTTCCCCCCTTTTTCTTTGGAACTAAACAGAAAAAAAAATAATCCTTCTTCAATATGGTAGCCCTTGAAATATGTGAAGAGCTACAATGACCCACCCCAACAAATTTTCTTTTCCCAAAGCTAACCATTCTCAGTTCCTTTAACAGATCTGTATGTGGCACATTCTCTAGACTGCTTATCATTCCCCTGCATATTCTAGCATGTCAATGTTCTTAAAAATGTTTTCCTAGAATTGAATACTACTGCAAATGTAGTCTGACCATGACAGAGTATAGTGGGATATCATCTTCCTTCATTTGAATATTATTCATTTCTTAATGCAGCCTAAGATAGAATTAGCTTTTTGGTCTATTATTGACTCAAAAGATCCAATCATTTTTAAAAAATAATTATTTATTGCTATTTTTAAAATTATTATATTGTATTATTATTATATTACCTATGTTTCCTCCTATACCCCTCTCTCCAACCCCGTCAAGGAAACTTTTCTTTATAATAAAGGAAAAAGAAGAATGACCTTTCCCCTCCACCCCCCAAAGGCCCCCCCCCACCCACCATGCACACATATACACAACCAAACTAACCAACCTATTGAAAATGTCTGATATTATGTGTAGGCTCCCATACCTAGTAGGGGAAGATGTTTTCTCATATTTGGGGACAAAGTTTTGTGGAGATATTTTGTAAATTTCAGTTTTATTTTTTTTCTTTCTATTTACATGGTTGTTAGTGTATATATAGTTTTACTGGTTCTGCTGTTGTTTCTTTTCAAAACTTATGGAAAATTTTCTTAATTCTTATACTATATTATTCGGACTCTTAAATTAATGTATTTTCCCCCTTGAAAGACCTGAATTATTGATGAAATACTGAAATTATTCCTGAACATTACATTTTTAAGGCCAGTTATACTGGCTTATATGGAATTCATATATTCTTTAAAAGTTTGGTCTTTTGCTTTTTATTATTATTATTATTTTAGTTTTTATTCTGTTATTATTTTTTCCAGAGCTTTTACTATTTTGAAAAGATTTTTTGATCATACATTCTTTGAATATGTTTTATTTGTTTCTCCTTTAAAAGGTTTGATTCTCAACCTAATTCCCATTCTTGTATCTTTTTTTTTGTAAAATGTTGTTTTTATTTTGAACTAGTCTAGAGTTTCTTGCTTTTGTTCCATGAGTCCCAAGGAATTCATAGAATTGTCCTGTGCTGATTCAGTTTCTTTTAAAGTACAATATTTTAAATTAAGGTTCGGCCTTTAAAAAATCTTTCTTTTCCTTCTGTTTTTATGTATTTCATTGCTGGTTTATCTGCTGGAAGCTTGGCTTATAGCTTGACTTTCTTCTTTAGAATCTTTGGCTTTTTTTTTTCCCCTTTGTCTTCTTGCTCCCTTCCTCATTCTTTGGTTCTATCCCCTTCTACTATTGTGATAAGCTTTCTCCCACACAAACTACTGAGGCTAGGAATCCTCAGTCTCCTCCAGATAGGGGTATAGGTACCATTGAACCTCTATCTGGGGTTATCTCTACCAGGAAATTATTTATCACTGTTAGGTTTCTACCCCCCTTTCTCTTGGGTATTAATTTCCCCTTCTACTTTGGCTGGTTCTCTGATGCCATATCTTTTACATTATTCCTAATTGCATTGCATTTTTAATTTTTTTTTGAGTGACTGGGCATGAAGAATTCTTTCTGCCTTTTTTGGGGGTGTGAGGAGTTTAGACTGAGTCATTGTCATGTCTATGAGGTTGCTGGGTGGGTGAGAAGAACCAGGTAGTAACTATAATATCTCAGTCATGAAACTCAAGCTTGTCAGGTTGTTTATGTTGGCTATGCCTGGACTGTGAAGAGGCCTGTGGACTGTAGGGGGATGTAAGTGGGAGCTTTTATTATTTCAGGTCTCCAGTATTATTTCATAAGCCTTTTTTTTTTTAAACCATATACAGTGTTTTTTTCTTCTTATCTTTTGGACACAGCTTCAATTACTATTGATTTGGCACATTTTTTCTTTCGTTTGAAGTTGCTAGATTAGGGGAGTTATGGTGAAAACAACTATTCTCCCATCTATCTCACTGATCATATGATCCTCAAATGTACTTTTGCCAGTAGTCATTAGGTTCACTCTTTTCCTGGCCAAGAGCCTTTATTTTAGACCATCCAAATGCTATTCTGAGCCACCATCTTAACCAGTTATCCAGATCTTTATCATCATTGAATAATATACATAAGCACATGGACACGATATCTTTATGGTGCATACCCAGGGAATTTTTTTCATTTATTTTTAAAGACAGAAATGTATTTATTATCCAATAATAATGTACATTATTTTTATTTATCAAAACAACTAAGAAAACATAAAATTTAATTTAAAAAATTAACAACTAGACCTCACTTAAAAAAATACAAACTTTAAAAGGGAATCCTTTTAATCAAACCCATTTCTTCCCCCTAAAATACAGGAAAAAAAACAACCCTTTTTTTGCCTTAACCATTTGGCTTAAAAACTATAATTCCAATTTCTCTTTTAGCCATATACTTTCTTTTCATAAAAAAGTTGATAGTGGAGTTTAAGGACTGATGACCAGATACTATTTTAAAAAATATATTAGATTTTATCTTTTTGGTTTTTCCCTTTCCTTTGCCTATCAGATCCCCAAGGCCATGTAGTGTGGGCTGAGCCATGGAAAACAAAGTAGTAAATGGAGTCAAAGGGGAGAAAAACAAGTCTTACAGATTTTCCCTTGATCTGGCTGTGGTTGTTTGGAGTCCTTGAATGGGAAGGAGGGGGGATCTCTTGGGAGTGGGAAAGTGGGCAAGTAGAAGATCTCTACAGGAATTAGACTCTGGGAAGCAGAAAGAAGCACAGAATGGGTGAGACAGAGCCTTTGGAAGAGTCTGGAATGTATTATAGCTGGAGTTCTTAACCCGGGGTCCCTAGATTCCTGATAGGTCTCCCAGTAGATTACAGGGGTCCAGGAACTTGGAAGGGAAAACAATAATATCTTTATTTTCACTAACCTCTATCTAGTTGAAAGGTAGTATTTCCTTCTCTTTTGAATATAGGCATCAGATATTCTGAAAGCTCCAAAAACTTTGGGAGACTGACAGAGGGGCCCATACCATTAAAAAAAAGTTAACTACTTCATTAGAGGGTCTGGACAGAGAGGTGAACAAGTTAGGAAAAGTTCCTTCTTTTTCCTGTACCACAGTCTTAAAAATCAGTATAAGGATAGTGAGCAGGAAGCCAAAGAAAGTTGCAGAAATAAGCATTGTGGCTACAGCAAATGAATATCCCCAGCAACTGGGATAACCTCTTCTAGTACTGTGATATGAGGGATGGGGGAGAGGGAGAAAACTGGATCTGAGATCAAATCACACTCAGATGCTTAACAGCTATCTGACCCTAGGGAAGTCATTCAGTATCTTTGCATCCCAGTTTCCTCATCTATAAAAGGTGAGAGTTGGACCTGATGATTTCACAGATGCCTCTGAGCTCTAAATTTATGATATTATAATCCCAAAATGTCCCAAGATGATTATAGGGCTGCTGCCATATTAGTTATGCCTCGCCTAACTTTGAATATTCCATAAGCATGCCTATGATAGGACATTGAAAGGGTAATAATGACTGATACTGTAGGGAGGTTTCAGGGAGCCTTATAACTGACTTAAGCTTTTATCTGGATTTATTATGGAGTAGTATGAACAATACTGTCATAGGGAAGAAAGAAACCTGGGGTTTCTACTTAGTTCTAACCTAGGTGTCCCTTCCTAATTTCTACCTCTTATTAGTTATAGGGCTTTGAGCAAGTGGCCTCATCTGTAAAATATAAATAATAACTTATCTGACTGAAGGTATTAAGATAGGATGATTGCATCTTATAGGCAGAAGGATTTTATTTTTTTTTATTTTTCTTTTAAATAATAAACATTTTTATTTAAAGTTTTGAGTTCCAAATTTTATGCCTCTTTCCCTCCCTCCAGGTGGTAAGCAATCTTATATAGGTTATATATGTGCAATTATGTAAAAAATTACAATATTAGTCATTTCATATAAGAAAACTCAAATAAAAGAAAAAAAAATGAAAGTGAAATATAGCATGGCTCCAGTCTGTGTTCAATCAATATCAGTTCTTTCTTTGGAGGTGGATAGTATGCTTCATCATAAGTTTTTTGGGATTGTCTTGGATCATTGTATTGCTGAGAATAGTCAAGTCATTCACAGTTCTTCATGGAACAATTACTGTCACTATGCACAACATTCTCCTGGTTCTGCTTACTTCACTATACATACAAGTCTTTCCATGGCTTTTTGAAATCATCCTGTTTATTATTTCTTACAGCACAATAATGTTCTATCACCATCATATACCACAGTTTGTTCAGCCATTCCCCAATCTTAGTTACATTAGGTTGTTTTTTTTTTTGGGGGGTGCAAAACCTTTTTAATTTTATATAATCAAAATTATCTATTTTACATTTTGTATTGCTCTCTATATCTTCTTTGGTCCTAAATTCTTCCTCTGTCCATAAGTATGATAGATAAACTATTCCATACACTCTTTTTTTTTTTTTTTAGTGAGGCAGTTGGGGTTAAGTGACTTGCCTAGGGTCACATAGCTAGTAAGTGTCAAGTGTCTGAGGCCGGATTTGAACTCAGGACCCCCTGAATCCAGGGCGAGTGCTCTATCCACTGCGCTACCTAGCTGCCCCTCTCTCTTTTTAAAAAAAATTTTTTTCATACTCTCTTAATTTGCATATGGTGACATCCTTTATATGTAAATCATGTACACATTTTGACCTTATTTTAGTATACGGTGTGAATTGTTGGTCCATACCTAGATTTTGCCATACTGTTTCCCAGCAGTTTTTCTCAAATAGTGAGATTTTTTCCAAAAGTTGGATCTTTGGGGTTATTATGTACTAGTTTGCTATAGTCATTTACTATAGTGTAATTTGTACCTATTTTATTCCACTGATCCACCTCTCTATTTCTTAGCCAGTAGCAGATTATTTTGATAATTATCACTTTATATTTTGATATCTGCTACTGCTAGACCACCTTCTTTCAGATTTTTTCCCACTGATTCCCTTTATATCCTTGAACTTTTGTTCTTCCAGATGAATTTGGTATTATTTTTCTAAATCTATAAAATATTTTTGATTATTTGGCATAGCACTAAATAAATAAATTAACTTAGGTTGGATTGTCATTTTTATTATATTTTCTTGGCCTACCCATGAGCAATTAGTATTTTTCCAATTGTTTAGATCTGACTTTATTTGTGTGAAAAGTGTTTTATAATTCTGGTCATGTTGTTCCTGTGTTTATCTTGGCAGATAGACTTGGCAGATAGCATTTTATATTGTCTAAAGTTATTTTAAGTGGAATTTCTCTTTCTATCTGTTGCTAAACTTTTTTTGGTAATATATAGAGATGTTGATGATTTATGTGGGTTTGTTTTGTATCCTACAACTTTGCTAAAAATTTGATAAATCTCAAGTAGTTGCTTCTCTAGGGTTTTCTAAGTATGACATTATATCATCTGCAAAGAGCGATAGTTTTGTTACCTCATTACCTATTCTAATTCTTTTAATTTCTTTTTCTTCTCTTATTTCTATAGCTAACACTTCTAGTACAACATTAAATAATAGAGGTGATAATAGGCATCCTTTCGTCATGCCTGATTGTACTGGGAAAGATTTTAGCTTATCCCCATTACAGATAATGCTTCCTGATGATTTTAGCTAAGTATTACTTATCATTTTAAGGTAAGCTTCATTTATTCCTATGTTATTTAGTGTTTTTAATAGGAATTGGTGCTGTATTTTATCAAAGGCTTTTTCTGCATCTTTTGGGATAATCACATGATTTCTGTTGGCTTTGTTATTGATATGTTCAATTATGCTGATAGTTTTCCTAATATTGACCCAGCCCTGAATTCCTGTATAAATCCCACCTAGTCATAGTGTATGATCCTTGTGATATATTGCTGTAATCTTGTTGCTAGTATTTTATTTAAATTGTTTTGTATCAATATTCATTAGGAAGATCCATCTATAATTTTCTTTCTCTGTTTTGGCTCTTCCTGGTTTGGGTATCAGCACCATATTTGTCTCATAAAAGGAATTTGTTAGGACTCCTTTACTTATTTTCTCAAATATTTTAAATAGAATTAGGATTAATTGTTCTTTAAATGTTTGGTAGAATTTATTTGTGAATCCATCTGGTCCTGGGGGTTTTTTCTTAGGAAGTTCACTGATGGATTGTTCAATTTTGTTTTCTAAAATTGGCTTAAGTATTTTATTTCTTCTTCTGTTAATTTGGATAATTTATATTTTAGTAGATATTCATCTGTTTCATTTAGATTGTCAATTTTTTGGCATATAATTGGGCAAAATAGTTCCTAATAATTATTTTAATTTCCTCTTCCTTGACTCTGAGTTCACCCCTTTCATTTTTGATACTAGTAATTTGGTTGCCTTTTTTCCCTTTTTTTGATCAAATTGACCAATGGTTTATCTTTTTTGGTCATTTCAGAAAACTAGCTTTTAGTTTTATTTATTAATTCAATGTTTTGTGTTTGTTTTTTTACTTTACATTTTATTAATCTCTCCTTTGATTTTCAGGACTGGCAGAAGGATTTTAAAGATCATTTAGTCTAACCCCTTAATTTTGCAGAATGAAAGAAATAAGATCAAGAGTCCAAATTTGTCCAAAATTCCACAAGTTAGTGGCGGAGCTAAGGCTCAAGACCATATGTCCTGACTGTCAACTTAGTACTCTTCCCATTACACAAACTACTTTTTCTTTTGGGGGTAACTTCTAGTTGTCCTATTCAGTGATTCTCTTCAAGTTCTGCCTTCCTTGGGTTCTTATATCATGTCCTAGGCAAGCAAAATTTTTGGATCTGCCTTTCTTTCCATCATACTCTAAATTATGGCAATCTATAGCTCCTCGAGGATATAGGCCTTGTCCCTACCCATATCTCATGTATCCCTCCTTGGCTTCAATCCCCTCTCCCTCCCCCAATTTTCCAACTATATACCAACTATATACCCTTAGACTACTCCCTCCAAGTACAAACTTCAGTGGACAATTATGACCTACCTGAACTCACTCCTTTAGTAATTAACATATTTTTACCCTGTTCTACTCACCCCATCCCAGTTATTTTAAATGCTTGACTGATATTTAAAACCTGTTAACCATACTCCACTAACTGCTCCTTCATTCCTATCCTTCTCAACCTAACTTTCCTTGGGACAGCTAGGTGGTACAGTGGATAAAGCACCAGCCCTGGATTCAGAAGCACCTGAGTTCAAATCTGGCCTCAGACACTTGACAATTACTAGCTGTGTGACCCTGGGCAACTCACTTAACCCCCATTGCCCCACAGAAAACAAAGAAAACAACAACCTAACTTTCCCCTCTTCCCAACCAAACATCCACTTTAAAGCCACCCAACCCTTCTACTGTGTTCTCTGGAATGCCTGTTTCATAGGTAGCAAGTTACATTTCATCTTAAAACTTTTTCCTTTTTCACTCCCTCCATCTTCATGCACTTGCTGAGACCTGGCTCCCTCCTTATAACAGTTTTCTTGGATATCCTTTCCTTCCCATTGTCACTTCTTGGCTCTGCCTCTACTGGTATTACCCAGTAACCTCTACTCCTCTAGTCCTCACTGCTGCAAGGCAATCCTTCTATACATCCCTAATCAATTCACTATCACACTGACTACAGTGGTTTTTCTGAACTTTTTTATCTCACCTCAAACTGCCAAGTTTCCTTTTCCACCCCCTCAGAACATAATGTCAGCTCATATTTCACTGAAAAAAATTCACTGAAAAAACTGCATAGAATTCTGCCTTTTCTTCTCTTCCTCCTCTCACATCACTCAGATGCCTTCCATCATTGTCTCTTTCTTCGCTCTTTTTCACATGAAGAGGTAGCTTTTCTACTTGCCAAGGTCAACTCCTCTACATGAATAAGTGATGTCATTTCTTCCTATCTTCTTCCCTCCTATAATTCCAATTCTTTCACTTATCTTTAATCTCTACTTGTCTACTAGTTGATTTCTTACTGCCTACAAACCTTCCCATGATTCTTGCATCCTTAAAAAAAAATCCTCAATTAATCTGTATATCTCTGATAGTTATTCTCCTATATCTACTCCTTTTTTTTGGTGGGGCAATGAGGGTTAAGTGACTTGCCCAGGGTCACACAGCTAGTAAGTGTCAAGTGTTTGAGGCTGGATTTGTACTCAGGTCCTCCTGAATCCAGGGCCAGTACTTTATCCACTGTGCCACCTAGCTGTTCCCCTTTCTCCTTTTTGTAGCTAAACTCCTTAAGATGGTTGTCTACAATAATATTTTCCATATCATTTTCTGTCACTGTCTTCACAACTCTTTGCAGTCTGGCTTGTGATCTCATCATTCAACCTAAACTGTTCTCTCCAAAGTTACTATTGGTCTTTAAATTGCCTACCCTTTTCTTAGTTCTGATCCTTCTTGACTTCTCAGCAGCCCTTTACCTGTTTATTGCCCTCTTCTTTGTACTATTTTTGCTCTAGATACTGTGACTCTACTCTCTCCTGGTTCTTCTACCTGTTGATTGCTTGTTTACTGTTTCCTTTCCTGGATTTTTATCCGTTCATCCAGATAGTGTGAATGAAGAGGTAGTGAGAATACATCTCAGTGATGTGGGATGAAGACAGGGAGAAAGAGTTCTGAATAAATTGCTTAATTTTTTTCCCAGTGAAATATGATATATTGTTCTTTTCTGAGAAGATATAAGGAGTCGATATAAAGAGAAGTTTGAGGAAGGAGGAAAATTTTTGGAAAATCCAACATGGTAAATGAGATAATGATGTGATTAGGAAGATATACAGAGATTGCCTTGCTATAGCAATGGCCCAGTTTGAGGCTAGATAACAAACTATAGTGGACTTATTCAGCATTTCTACATTTTCTCCTGCTCCATTCAGCAGAAGGAGAATAGTAGCAAAGGCAGTGGATGGCCTGACTAATCCAAGGTTGAGGATTGTCAAAGCATGATAAAGTGTCAAAGGATTGAAGGGTATAGTGTAGAGTTAAACTACAGAAGGGAAGAGGGGAGAGAGGAACCTGAATCCATGTGCAGGCCTCTGTGGGGGTGGGGAGAACCTGAGGAGTGGAGTGATTAGAAATTACAGTTAGGAAAAAGAACAGGGTTCTGGGCAATAAGACAGAGGAAAATATTTTGCTCAAATAAAAGAGTTCAAGAACATGGTAATGAATGGAACACCTGTGGAAGATAACAAGATCAAGGGTATGAACATGTCTATTTAGTTGAATGGGCACACCTCAAAGAACCTGCATAAAACAATGAGCTATCAAAGAACTCTAGAGAGATCTTGAGGGTCCAGCAATGAATAAGTAGGAGTGGGAATATCTGGAGCTGAGTTGGAAAAAATTGGCTGCACAGGAGCAGCTGGTAAAATAACAGCAACAACAACAACAACAACAACAACAAAAGAGTAGGACTGAGTTGTGGTAGAGAGGGAAAGGTCAAGGAGAGTCATTAGCTTTGATGGTATCTCAAAGCAAGAGGTTCTAATTGCTGCCACCAGTTTTGCCTACCACCACAGGAACTGAAAAACGCTCTCAGGAAACATCTGATCTTTCTCTAACTTCCCTTCCTTGTCATAATAATAATAATAACAGCCAACTTGTTATAGTAATAGTATAATATAATAATACAGTGCCTCCTATGTACCAGACTCTTTCTGAAATACTTTACAATTATTGTATCATTTTATCTTTACAAAAATCCTGTGAAATGGATGCTTTTATCATCCCTATTTTGAAGTTGAGGAAACTGAGGCAGTTAGAATTTAAATGATTTGTCCAAGATCACAATGGTCATAAAGTATCTGAGGCTGGATTCAAACTCAGGTCTTCCTGACTCCAGGCCCAGCTCTCTATTCACTTTCTGTGCCACTCATCTGCTATTAATGGATACTGTGAAATACTCCTCACCTAAATATTTCTAGCAACCTTCATTTTCCTCAACCACAAAGAGGCCATGAGTTATCCAGACATAAATATACATGTAAATTATGGAAGAGAGCCAGGCCTTTGCCTAAACATCAAGAATTTTCCTAACTGGGGGCTCAGAGTGATTGTGATTGCACTTTTAATTTTTTGTTTAATATAAGCTCCCTAAAGCAGCAGAGGAGGAAACCATCTGGACCTGAAGGGATAATACATTGCTCTTAAGATTAAAATGAGCTAATTATTATAACCAGATGTTACATTAGTTTGAACCATTTCCATGTCTCTGGGGTTATAAGAAGTCTCACCTCTACTGTGCAGCAGTAGCATCTCACATTGAGAAGGACAAAACATCAAAAAACAGTTTAAAAAGTTGATGAAGCTAATAAGTCTTTAGTTCATGAGGAATTTTGAGACTAGTTGTTCTTTACTAAAGGCAACAATTTTGTGAGCAAAGCTAAGTTTACATGTCCTGTGAAAATTAAAAAAAAAAAACAAACTTTATATCCACTACAATACATTTTACTGGTTTTTTTTTAATGCAAAGTGTAAGTGGGCAAAAAGATCTAGTGGTTGACAGCTAAAATAATGATAAAATATATCATACTTGAGCTGTGATTCAGGTTGCCAGCTAAAAACTAGAGACAAATCTTTC
Organism: Dromiciops gliroides; assembly: GCF_019393635.1. Lineage (NCBI taxonomy): Eukaryota > Metazoa > Chordata > Mammalia > Microbiotheria > Microbiotheriidae > Dromiciops > Dromiciops gliroides. Next base: position 573,965,323 of record NC_057862.1, read on the forward strand.
AAATCTAGGCTCAGGAATAAGAATAAAAGTTTCCTAATTTCCTCTGGCAATTGTCACATTATGATCCAAAGAAAAGTGGCCTGGTTCTCTTAGTTCTACCATACACCAAGACTGACTATTCTTGTAACTGTACATATGAATAACAGACAAAATATGTTATCTGAAAGAAAAACACTCTCATTACTTTCCTTGACATGAATGGACTTTAAGTGTGATTTAAGTGTGAAAGGAAAAATCTAACCATGACTCAAAAGGGAAGTCTTATCAGTTCACACTAATTATACCTTAATCGGAGGATCATGGAATTTTAGAATAGGAAGCAATGTTAAAGATAACTAATGGTAGACTTTTATTTTGCTGACAAGGCAATTGATACTCAAGGAGTTTGCATGTCCCTTGTGTGGTAGGGTAGTAAACTTGTGGAATGTGAGTTGTATGAGCCAGGACTAATGTGTTCCCATTACCATTCACACAAAGATTTAAAGGCAACAGAGACAGAAATGGCTGTATAGTGCCTACAGAAGAAGAAATTTTTGGAAAGGCAAAAACAATCTAATCAGTTCAGCTTGGCACCGGGGGACCATGGGTAAACATATGGGGAAATAGCATGGTCTCTGCCCTCAAAAAGCTTATGGTGTTAGGGAAGAATTTGGCACATGAAACAATTAGAAAACCTTATAGATGTTTATAATAATGACAACTCAATGTGCTTTCCAGTTACAAAGTGCCTTTACATTTCATTTGATCCTCATGACAACTTTTTCAAGTTGTATGTGGTGTAAGCATTATCACTTTTATTGATGAGAAGAAGTGGAGCCTCAGAGGTAAAGGGATTTGTATAATGTTACTTCTAACAAAAATGAATCACTGCTAAATATAAGGGCCTGAGACATGATGCAATCTCTTTCTTTACTAAGGGCCCATGTACACTGGGCCCTGGCCTTCATTTTGCCTGGCTTCTGTCCTGGAGAGGTCTGATCTTTAATGAGAAGGAAACTACAGTGCGTTTTCTTTACCTTGTTAAACTTTTATCCCAGGACCCCAGGGACAAATCATTCAAGGATTAGGTTTTCTTGGCTCATGTTGAGGTCTCCCCAAAGGAAAAAGTAGAAAGATATTCCATGTATAATATGAATCATTTACATGGCAGGTATTTATTTCTATGCAAGGAAAGAGAGGCTAAAGTACAAAAGACTCCCAGCTTATAAGAAAATAACCTAAAATGAAATTCAGTAACTTGTTACAGAATATTATAATCAATAACCAATGTTATAATCCCTCCAGGGCATCTGACAGTTAAATCTCATCAGAACATAAAGCAATTTGTGGGTCTACTGAATAGACATGGTGGTCCTTTTTCATTTTAGCTCTGTACTGTTGAAACAACTCCTGGTGATCTTTCTGCTAGTGCTTATCTTCACAGATTAAGAACTTCCTTGTGTTTCCAGTCAGCTGAATTTAATGGACTTCTGGACTTCTCAAACTCACAAACTCACCTCCAAAATTAAACCTGTCTGTCTCAAGGTAGATGTTCAGTCTCCTAGTTAGGAAAGAATACACAAAGTAAAAAGGCAGTTAAAGGCCAAGGCACAAGCTCACTGGGATGAATTCCCCACTCAAACTGCCATATGAGAGTGGTTTAGAGTGGTTACATGATACTAAAGAGGGCAAGGACCAGCTCATACCTCTACTCCTCAATAATGGAAGTCTGCCTTCAGGAGCAGGAAACTTTCTCTCCTTTTATATGACACAGAATCCAGGACCCCTGATCCTGTCACAGGATGGGGGAAGACAAAGAGACAACATAGGACTTACTGTATCATAACAAAACATGTCCTTTCAGTGATGGGATACCACATGGCTGGAATGAGAGGGTAGGGTTGGGGAATTGGGGTTGGGTGGGAGGCAAAGAGGATGGGAGAAAAGAGACATTGAATATAAGACTAAAAAAATATCATCTTTCGTGCCACTGCCTGCAAAGAAGAGAAAGAACAAAGATGTTGTCTGCCACTCCACTAGGAAGGCAGCCAGAGAGGAAAGAAAGAAAATTCAGATACTCTTGGTACCTCAAGTACTCAATTCTACTTTCTTTCTAGTTAGGTTATGTTTTGAAATTATAGTAACAAAATGAAGGTCTATCCTCAGAAAATCGTATCATTCAACATGCATTTTTAAGTACCTACTATACACTAAATATTGCACCTAGTAGTGTTGGGCATGCAGAAAGAAAAATCAAAATAAAAAATAGATACAATCCCTGCCCTAAAGGTCTATTTTCCTAAGTGGACCTATTTTGACTCAAACTGAATTAGGAGGTACAAATTACAGCATAGTGTTCCTCATTTCATATACCTAAAAGAAAACCTTTCCCTAAATCCCAGATATTTCCCTTTACCTGCTTTTCAGATGCCTTCTTTGTCTTTTGCCTTTGGATCCATGATATTATCCTATTAGAATCTCCCATTGAGGCATCTAGGAAGAAGTGAGTTAAAACTTATCCTCACTTATTAGCTATGACCTTGGACAAGTCACTTAGCCCAGTGCCTGGCACATAGTAGGTGCTTAATAAATGCTTCTTCCATTCCCTTGCCTTGCCTTGCCTTCCCTTGCCTTCCCTTCCTATACCTAGAATGCATTGGTAGTGAGGCATACATAGGGAACACATGTGGTTAAGGCAATTTCACAGCTCCAGAATTTTAGGTCCCCACTGTCTTTTCTCTCCTTATAGATTCTGCATGAAACCCTATACTAGTCATAAAATTTTTCCTAGGCAGGTTGCTTAGCTAGGAGGAACAAACCATTTAGAGAAAGAGGCCAGAGAGGGAGAGTATCCAGTGTAAGAGAGTCAAAGTAAGATTCCAGGGTGAGGAGTATTCTATGGCTTGGTAGAGAAAGTCCAGAGAGTCAGATGTAGAGTTATTGCTGCAATTCTCTGGTTTGTAGACAGCTCTCTCAGAAGCTTTCCAAAACACTTCTTATAAATGCATTGATATCTCATCATCAGTCATGACAAATTTCCCCCTCATTTTCCCTCTACTGTCTACCCGATTAAACATTTACTCTCTCCAGCAAATGAGTTGGGCTGTTCTTGGCACTATCCTATTCCCTAATTCTCGAAAACTCTTGAGTGACTTGGGGAGATTAAAGCATTTTATTCTGGAGATCCTTCTCTAGCATATTGTACTAAAGATTTTCTTTTTAGCAAAGTCTATGTGATATTACTCTTAAATTCTAGTAATTAACATTTTCCCCTGAGGGCCCAAGCTGGCCAATTTGTATAGCCTAGAATATCACAATCGCTCCCAAATTTATGTTTGTACAATATATCCAACAAGCGTCATTATGTAAAATTCTCATACATTGCCATTTGACTTGGTGGTTACAATGACCTGCCCCAATTCCAAGTCAAAAGAAAAAAAAAAGGAAAGGTAGAAGAAAATCAATCCTCTTCCCTCAAAAGAGAAACTAGAACCCTACAGAGATCTCAACTAAGACAGGAGACCTGGGTTTGATTATAAGGACAAAAGTTCTTGTCCTGCAACACATAGAGCACCCCCAATTTTCCCATTGATACCTGCAATACATGGGGAAATCCAACTGGAAATGCAGACAAAAATGATTTTCTTGGGGTAACTAGAATAGCTAGGACACTTGAAATTGGTGTGATATTCTCCTATAAAACACAAGCTAAGCCAAAGGAGATATAAATTCAGGACAGGAAGAAAGCAAATCCCTCTTCCCTTACCCATGCTTCTGTATTTTCAATGTAACATATATTCGGTTCCAATTCTCTCAAGGTCAGGAAAGCTACATTTTCTTTTAGATACTCCCTAGCATACCCTGAGGAGCTTGTTGTGGCTTTTTTCTCCACTTCCATTGGCTTGAGCCCCCAACAACTTCATTCATTAGAGTTCTGTGACTGGCACACCAGCTCCATTTAACCACTGAATATCAGGCAACTTTTACAAAGGGATATTTACTTTGAAGCTATAGTAAGAACAAAGTCCAAATATTCCATCCACCCCCACCCCACCTCTACCTTTCTTCCCTCAGTATTTCAGATGTACATTTTCTCCTATACTCACTCAGTCTCTGGGGAGATTTAACTAAACTTAGGTCAGTTTCTATGTAGTCCCACCAAGTTCGAGTCCAGAGATAACATCATTGTTGGATGTGTCCTTATTTCAATTCGTGCTGGAGTAGGGGCTCAAAGGTACTGGAATGACTTGATGTCAAAGACCTATGTGAACCTTTTACACTTAAAAGGAATGGGCTAGAATCCCTTCATTGGTCATCAAGGTCCCCTAAGAACACTAAAGAAAAAAATAAAGCTGAAGCTAACAAGTCTTTGGAATGACTCCACATCCTTTTATGTGGTTAGCTGTCCAATGCCAGTTATGGAATGTCTATGCATGCTCTAATCTCTCAAAGGTGTTTCCCTTATATATCATCACGATCCCCTTGGAAGCAGTCTTCCCAGGTGTTCCACATGGTGTAATATTGTCCTAGGGACTCTGCAGGTGTGCTAGACTGCCATTATACTTCTTTCATCCCTCATTTGAAAAAAAATGTTGCCTGTGATAAATAGACAGGGGTGAATATTGAACATATTGTCCATGTCCTCCATCCAGAAAAGTTCTCCAGGATTTTTGAGGAGGCACAAATATTGTCCCTTCATTTGCATCCCTCTTGCCAAGTAAGAAATAAGTTTTAGCACAGCTAATATGATGCAATCTTATATGGGGTTACATGGACAGGCAAATATCACATTTGTCCCCAAATAAAAAGTTAAATGAATTGAAAAAATAAAAAGGCAAAAAGGAACATTTAACGAAGTCTAACAATAATTATGGTTTGCTTAGTATCCAATAAGTACTTGACTTGGTGCTCAAATGGCCTTCCTCAATTTAAAGGGAAGAAAAAAAGAAAAAAAAAAGTAAATAAAAATGAGCTTTCTGGTTGGAATGATATCTATTTCCCAACAAACTTATGGAAGTTTCTTCATATAAGGTGGGGTCTTTTTTTGGGGCTTAAGTGACTTGTCCAGGGTCACACAGCTAGTAAGTGTCCAGTGTCTGAAGCTGGATATGAACTCAGGTCCTCCTGAATCCAGGGCCAGTACTTTATCCACTGTGCCACCTAGCTGCCCTCTCTTCATAAGAGATTTAATACTTGGGAATAACTAGACATCTCAGAGAAGGAACCATCTATTTGAGGTGAAAATATTCCCTTAGCACACAAGGACATCTAACTAGAGTCTGGCCAAAATTTTTAGTGTCTCTTTCTATACGAAGCACACAAAATTTCTCTAGGGAATCCCTGTACAATAGATAATTCTCTTAGATGTCCAGGAAAAATCTCCTCTGGGTCTTTATCCCAAAGGAACCCCAAATCCTCCCTGCCCAACTATATGCCTGCCACTGTAAGGGCACTCCAAATGGAATTGCAAACTCACTTAAGAGAAGTGGTCTCGGGGGGCGGAGCCAAGATGGCGGAGAGGAAGCAGCAAGCTGCCTGAGCTGTCCTTCTGTTCCCTCAAAACGAACATTAAATCAAGCCTCTGGACGGATTCTGAAACTACAGAACCTGCAAAGAGACAGAGAGACACAGTCCTCCAACCAGAGATAATTTAGAAGACTTCAGGAAAAGGTCGGTCTGACTCGGGCAAAAGGGAGGCCCAGCGCAGGGCAGCAACCCAGCGCCGAGGGGTCGGGGCAAATCAGCAGGAGCTGCGGGTCACAGCCGAACAACTGAGGCTCCCGGAACCTGGTTCAAAAATCTGGTGGCCAAGAAGGACAGTGGAAAAACTTACCTGCACCGGCCGAGAGGGCCACGAACGGCGGGATCAGACGCCGGGGTCTGGCGCCTGGCTGGCCGAGCACAATCAGACAGGAAGTGCAGGGCAGGGGATCTCCACACACCATAAAGGCCTCAGAGTAAAAGCCCGGTCACACAGCACCTATACACCTGCACAAGAAGCCCAAAACAGGGACCCTGGTGCCCCCAGAGCAGACCTCAACTTAAAGAATAAATAAATAAGCTGCAATAATGAGTAAGAAGCAAAAAAGAGCCCTCTCCATTGAGAGCTTCTGTATCAATAGGGAAGAAGCCAACACAAACTCAGATGAGGACAATAGCCTCAAATTGTCTACATCTGAAGCCTCACAAGGGAAGGTGAATTGGTCGCAAGAACAAAAAGCCTTCCTGGAAGAGCTCAAAAAGGATTTTAAAAATCAATTGCAAGAGGTAGAAGAAAAAATGGGGAGAGAAATGAAAGCAACACAAAAAAACTATGAAAAAAGAATCAGCAGCTTAGAAAAGGAAGCTGAAGAAAACAAAGCCTTAAAAAATTCACTTGGCCAAATGGAAAAAAAGCTGCATAATCTCACTGAAGAAAACAATACCTTTAAAAAATTCACTTAGCCAAACGGAAAAAAAGGTACATAATCTCACTGAAGAAAACAATACCTTAAAAAATTCACTTAGCCAAATGGAAAAAAAGGTGCATAATCTCACTGAAGAAAACAATGCCTTAAAAATTAAAGTGGGACAGTTGGAAGAAAAGGAATCCATGAGACACCAAGAATCGGTCAAGCAGAATAAAAAAAATGAAAAAATAGAAGAAAATGTGAAATACCTCATTGGAAAGACAACTGATCTGGAAAACAGATCGAGGAGAGACAATTTGAGAATCATTGGACTGCCTGAAAGCCATGACCAGAAAAAGAATCTAGATACCATATTCCAGGAAATTATTAAGGAGAACTGCCCTGATATCATAGAATCAGAGGATAAAATCATCATTGAAAGAATCCATCGATCACCTCCTGAAAGAGACCCCAAAAGGAAAACTCCAAGGAATATTGTAGACAAATTCCAGAATTATCAGGTGAAGGAGAAAATACTCCAAGCAGCCAGAAAGAAGCAATTTAAATATCATGGAGCCACAGTCAGGATTGCTCAGGACCTGGCAGCTTCAACATTAAAGGACCGCAAGGCTTGGAATATGATATTCCGGAAGGCAAAGGAGATTGGATTGCAGCCGAGAATCTATTACCCAGCAAAAATGTGCATTTTCTTTCAGGGGAAAAGATGGACATTTAATGACATTGGGGACTTTCAATCTTTCCTGGTGAAAAGACCAGAACTGAATAGAAAATTTGATCTCAACATACAAGACTCAAGAGAAGTTTAAAAAGGTAAACAGAGGGGGAAAAAAAAAAAAGGTTACCCTATTAGGTTAAACTGTTTATATCCCTACACAGGAAGATAATACTCATAACTCTTAAGAACTGTAAATGTATTTGGGCAGAGAGAAGGACTTTATATAGAGGGTATAAATATAAATTGTCTTTGATGTGATGATACAAAAGAATTAAGGAGATAAAAAGGGAGTCTATGGGGAGGAGAGGAAAGGGGAGGTGGAATGGGATGAATTATATCATATGAAGAGGTGGAAAAAAACCTATTATAATAGAGGGAAAGAAAGGAGGGGGGAACATGGTTTCAACCCTATTCTCATTAGATTTGACTCAAAGAGGGAATAACATATACGTTCATTGGGATAAAGAAACTTAACTCACTCTTTAGGGAAACAAAAGGGGAAGGGAGAGGGGGGGACTGAGAAGGGAGGACAAAAGCAAGGGAGAAAAGGGTAAAGAAAAGAGAGGGGGGTGATAAAAAGGGAGGGCAGATTGGGGGAGGCAGGGGTAAGAAGTAAAACGTCGGTGAGGAGGAATAGGGTGAAAGAAGGGGGGAAAAGTACAAAGGGGGTAAATAGAATGGAGGGGAATAGACAGTCAGTAATAATAACTGTGAATGTGAATGGGATGAACTCTGCTATAAAACGGAAGTGAATTGCAGAGTGGATTAAAAACCAGAACCCTACAATATGCTGTTTACAAGAAACACATTTGAAGCAGAGTGATACACACAGAGTAAAGGTAAAAGGCTGGAGCAGAATATATTATGCCTCAGCTAAAGTAAAAAAGGCAGGGGTAGCAATCCTTATCTCAGACAAAGTGCAGGCAAAAATAGATCTCATTAAAAGAGATAAGGAAGGAAATTACATCTTACTTAAAGGTACTATAGATAATGAAGTAATATCAATATTGAATATGTATGCGCCAAGTGGTATAGCATCCAAGTTCTTAGAGGAGAAGTTAAATGAGTTACAAGAGGAATTAGATAGTAATACTATACTAGTGGGGGATCTGAATCTCCCCCTCTCAGAATTAGATAAATCTAGCCAAAAAATAAATAAGAAAGAAGTGAAAGAGGTGAATAGATTACTAGAAAAGTTAGACATGATAGATGTCTGGAGAAAATTGAATGGGGATAGAAAGGAATATACCTTTTTCTCAGCAGTACATGGCACATTTTCAAAAATTGACCATGTATTAGGGCACAAAAACATCATAGTCAAATGTAGAAAGGCAGAAATAGTAAATGCATCCTTCTCAGATCATGATGCAATAAAAATTACATGTAAGAAAGAGCCAGGGAAAAGTAGAATGAAAATCAATTGGAAACTAAATAATTTCATTCTAAAGAATGAATGGGCCAAACAAGAAATCATAGAAACAATCAATAACTTTATCCAAGAGAATGACAATAATGAGACAACATACCAAAATCTATGGGATGCAGCCAAAGCAGTGCTTAGGGGAAAATTTATAGCTCTAAATGCTTACATGAATAAAAAAGAGAAAGAGGAGATTAATGAATTGGGCATGCAACTTAAAAAGCTAGAAAAAGAACAAATTAGAAATCCCCAATTAGACACTAAATTAGAGATCCTGAAAATTAAAGGAGAAATCAATAAGATTGAAAGCAAAAAAACTATAGAACTAATCAATAAAACTAAGAGCTGGTTTTATGAAAAAACCAATAAAATAGATAAAATACTGGTTAATTTGATTAAAAAAAAGAAAGAAGAAAACCAAATTACCAGTATCAAAAATGAAAAGGGTGATGTTACCACCAATGAAGTGGAAATTAAAGCAATAATTAGGAAATATTTTGCCCAACTGTATGCCAATAAATTTGACAATCTAAATGAAATGGATGAATATTTACAAAAATACAAACTGCCCAGGTTAACTGAAGAGGAAATAAAATCCTTAAATAAACCGATATTAGAAAAAGAAATTGAACAAGCTATTAATGAACTCCCTAAGAAAAAATCCCCAGGGCCAGATGGGTTTACGGGTGAATTTTACCAAACATTTAAAGAACAATTAATTCCAATATTATACAAATTATTTGGAAAAATAGGTGAAGAAGGAGTTCTACCAAATTCGTTTTATGACACAAATATGGTGGTGATACCAAAACCAGGCAAAGCAAAAACAGAGAAAGAAAATTATAGACCAATCTCCCTAATGAATATTGATGCTAAAATCTTAAATAAGATATTAGCAAGGAGATTACAGCAAGTGATCACCAGGATAATACACTATGACCAGGTGGGATTTATACCAGGAATGCAGGGCTGGTTCAACATTAGGAAAACTATTAACATAATCAACCACATCAATAAGAAAACCAACCAAAATCATATGATTATCTCAATAGATGCAGAGAAAGCTTTTGACAAAGTACAGCACCCATTCCTAATAAAAACACTAGAGAGTTTAGGAATAGGGGGAGCTTTCCTTAGAATAATAAACAGTATCTACCTAAAGCCATCAGCAAGTATTATATGCAATGGAGATAAATTAGAGGCCTTCCCAATAAGATCAGGGGTGAAACAGGGATGTCCATTATCACCCCTATTATTTAATATTGTCCTAGAAATGTTAGCTTTAGCAATCAGAGAAGAGAAAGGAATTAAAGGAATTAGAATAGGCAAGGAGGAAACAAAACTATCACTCTTTGCAGATGATATGATGGTATACTTAAGGAATCCTCGAGAATCAAGTCAAAAATTACTTGAAACAATTAACAACTTTAGCAAAGTAGCAGGATATAAAATAAATCCACATAAATCATCAGCATTTCTATACATGACCAACAAAGTCCAGCAGCAAGAGATAGAAAGAGAAATTCCATTTAAAGTAACGGTAGGTAATATAAAATACTTGGGAGTCTACTTGCCAAGACAAACCCAGGAACTCTATGAACACAACTACCAAACACTCTTCACACAAATCAAATCAGATCTAAATAATTGGAAAGATATCAATTGCTCATGGATAGGCAGAGCTAATATAGTAAAAATGACAATACTGCCTAAATTAATTTACTTATTCAGTGCCATACCAATCAGGCTACCTAAAAATTATTTTATACAGCTAGAAAAAATAATAACAAAATTCATCTGGAAAAACAAAAAATCAAGAATATCCAGGGAAATAATGAAAAAAAATTCACAGGAAGGTGGGTTAGCGGTACCAAACCTGGAGCTTTACTATAAAGCGGCAGTCATCAAAACTATCTGGTACTGGCTAAAAAATAGAGTGGTAGATCAATGGAATAGGCTAGGCTCAGGAAATGCAGTAGTAAATGACACTAGTAATGTAGTGTTTGATAAACCCAAAGACTCCAGCTTCTGGGATAGGAACTCAGTATTTGACAAAAACTGCTGGGAAAACTGGAAGATAGTATGGCAGAAATTAGGCTTAGACCAACATCTTACACCTTATACTAAAATAAGGTCAAAATGGATACATGATTTAGACATAAGAGGTGATACCATAGGTAAATTAGGAGAGAAAGGAATAGTGTACCTATCAGATCTTTGGAAAGGAGAACAGTTTTTGACCAAACATGAGATAGAGTATATTATAAAATGCAAAGTGGATGATTTTGATTATATTAAATTAAAAAATTTTTGTACAAACAGAAGCAATGCATCCAAAATTAGAAGGGAGGCAGAAAGCTGGGAAACAATTTTTGAGGCCAGTGCTTCTGATAAAGGCCTCATCTCTAAAATATATAGGGAATTAAATCAAATTTATAAGAATCCAAGTCATTCCCCAATTGAGAAATGGTCAAAGGATATGAACAGGCAGTTTTCTGATGAAGAAACCAAAGCTATCTATTCCCATATGAAAAAATGCTCTAAATCTCTAATGATTAGAGAGATGCAAATTAAAACAACTCTGAGGTACCACCTGACACCTATCAGATTGGCTAAAATGACAAAAAAGGAAGATAATAAATGTTGGAGAGGCTGTGGGAAAATTGGAACACTAATGCATTGTTGGTGGAGCTGTGAGCTGATCCAACCATTCTGGAGAGCAATTTGGAATTATGCCCAAAGGGCGATAAAGCTGTGCATACCCTTTGACCCAGCAATCCCACTTTTAGGTCTTTTGCCCAAAGAAATCATGGAAGGGGGAAAGGGACCCACATGTACAAAAATATTTATAGCTGCTCTTTACGTGGTAGCAAGGAATTGGAAGTTGAGGGGGTGCCCATCAATTGGGGAATGGCTGGACAAGTTGTGGTATATGAATACAATGGAATACTATTGTGCTGTAAGAAATGATGAGCAGGAAGAGTTCAGAGAAACCTGGAGGGTCTTACGTGAGCTGATGATGAGTGAGATGAGCAGAACCAGAAGAACATTGTACACAGTATCATCAACATTGAGTGTTGACCTACTGTGATGGACTATATTCTTCTCACCAATGCAATGGTACAGAAGAGTTCCAGGGAACTCATGATAGAAGAGGATCTCCAAATCCAAGAAAAAAAAAGAAAGAAAGAACTGTGGAGTATAGATGCTGATTGAACCATATTATTTCTTTTGTTTTGGGTGCTGTTGTTTTTTTTTTTTCTATTTTGAGGTTTTGCATCACTGCTCTGATTCTTTCTCTTGTAACAGGATTAATGCAGAAATAGGATTAATGTTATTATGTGTATATATATGTGTGTGTATATATATATCTATATGTATATGTATAGATATATATATAGATATAACCTATATCAGATTACCTGCTGTCTAGGGGAGGGGGGAGGGAGGGGAGGGAGGGAGGGAGAAAAATCTGAAATTGTAAAGCATGTATAAACAAGAGTTGAGAACTATCTTTACATGTAACGGAAAAAATAAAATATCTCAAAAAAAAAAAAAAAAGAGAAGTGGTCTCAGGAAAATATTCAGATAAGCACAAAGACCACTGAGATTCTCAAGAAAAGAAATAAAGCACATTTGGTTGATTTAGGCATGATTTATAGACACACAGGAAAACTTTACCCTATAGACTTTCTCTTTTTTTTGCCTGTGTGTATGTGTGTGTGTGTGTTTGCAGGGCAATAAGGTTTAAGTGACTTGCTCAGGGTCACACAGCTAGTAAGTGTCAAATGTCTGAGGCCAGATTTGAACTCAGGTCCTCCTGAATCCAGGGCCAGTGCTTTATCCACTGTGCCACCTAGCTGCCCCCTTTTAATGTAAATAATAATAAGAACAGTAAAATTTTTCTACCAGAAACCAATTTAAGTGAAGCAAATCCCATATTTCTCATGTTAGATTCAATAACAATGAAGATTCAATAATATTGAATACCCATATTTAAACATTCAGCAAATCAACAAATGCAACAATTTGCAAAATCACCTCAAGGAAACTAATATATGAGGCAACATACCAAGAAAAACAAACTGTACAGTTAAAGTTTAAGTAAATTCTCTCTAACTAGATTCTATGAACCTTCATGGTCAGAGCCATATCTTATTCTTTTTCTTTTGCAGGATTAAGTGACTTGTCCAGGGTCACACAGCTAGTAAGTGTCAAATGTCTGAGGCCTGATTTGAACTCAAGTCCTCCTGAATCCAGGGCTGTTGCTTTTCCCACTGTGCCACATAGCTGCCCCCATATTTTATTCTTAAAATAATGATTCTTATATTACTTAACTTTCAGGTTTATTAGGAGGAAACTTTTCAGGTCTGCAAATAGTAAATGTGAGTTATTATTGTATGATCATAATATATATTTGTGTTATACTCCATGCACAACAGTAGGTACACTACTTTGGTATCATAGAAATAGACACAGAGATAAAAGGTACTTCAGGAACCATTTTTGAGATAATGAATCTATGGCCCAAGGAGCAGCTTATAGCTTGTCCAAGGTTACACAGGTAGTATGTTTCTGAGAAAGTATAAAATAGAACAATACATATTTGGTGAATGAATAATATTTTTGACAGCTGAAGGCAATGAGGAAGACTTCAACTCTAATCAACCAGCTTTGTGTGTTGTGGTTGTCAGCTCCGATGAGCCTGTACCCCTCCCCCACCTGGACCACTGCTACTCAAGCCTACCTCCTGGTTCCCAGCAGGAGTAAAAAACCTAAGTTCTGCCTCAGCACCAGCATAGACCCCTGTAGTCTCCCCCCCTGCCCAGGGCTCAGCCCACTCACCAGACTATGAGCTTAGTTCCAGATGACGGTGGTGCTTCAGCTGATTAAGAGCCTCTGGGGGTCTCCTTCTCTGGCGAGGCCTTCCTGGGACTGGATCTGTGTCAGGGTGACTGTGGGGTTGGGCTCCACTCCTGTCTCAGCACAGCAGCTCCCTCCTTCTGACCTTCCAAGCCGTTCTTGGTTAGAAGATGCTTTCAGCACATTCTTCTGTGGATTTTGCTGCTCCAGGCATTATACTATGGCATTATTTCAATGTTTTTTGGAGTGATCATGTCATGAGTTTGAGAGCTCACTGCCTTTCCTCTGCCATCTTGGCTCCACCCTGGAAGTTTCTTTGGAAGACTTCAACTCTAATGTTCCTTTTAAGTAAAATTATCCCTTAGTAGTAAACAAAGCCTACCTTCTGAGTTGTGCTCCCCACCTCCTTCTCACTTGCAATCTTATGCATTAATAAGTTCCTTAATTTTTTTATAACTTATACAAATTATTTATTATATTTTTAATTTCTGGAATAAAACAAGCATTTCCATAAAAGTATAATAACAATGATTGCATATGAACCTGCATATATGCATATAATGTACACCTTGCTATTCCTTTGAAATATATAAAAAGTTATATTTTTCTTCCCTCCCCTCCCTAGAGATGGCTACCATTGGACACAAATATGTATGCATATTCAAAATCATTGTATACATCATTCTAAAATTTTGTTCTGTTACCTTTTTCCTTGTTCCCTCTATGCCCAGGCTCAAGAATTACCCCATATATTTGTACACCTCAGGAAAAAAAAGGAAGGAAAACAATTCCATTGTTATCATATCCCTTGACTTGAGTGGAAATTAAATGGGATTTAGGAAGGGGAAACTGAACCAACATTCAAAATTGAGTTATTTTTTAGGTCTCAGGATTTCTACTTTAACCAGGGAAATGTTATATTTTAGAGAGAGTTTTGACACTGAACATTTTTCTATTGCTTCCTTTTTCATCAAAACATATATATCTGTTCTATCCCCTTTTATCTAGTAGATTGTGATGGGTAATAGAGATGAGCAACTAATTTATGTTACAGTTTTTACCAAGTTATATTGTTAACTCCTAGGAAACACAATGCCTTGAATTTGGTTTGCCCTTTTATTCCTCTGTTATGTAGACTATATTTTTACGTTAGAAAATATAGAGCAGGGCTTCTTAAACCTTTTTCACTTGCATGACTACTTTTTACCCAAGACATTTTTACATGACCCTGGGTATGTATATAGGTATATATAATCTTTTATTGTTGCCAAAATTTTTGTGACTCCCATATTCAGTTATGTGACCACATATGGAGTCAAGACCCATGGTTTAAGAACTTTGTTATAGAGCATATAAGATGTCATGGTGTCTATAATGATAAAAAAAAATCAAGCAATTCTAAAGAGTGAAATGCTTTCTTTTCTTTTCTTTTCTTTTTTTTTTTAGGGCAATGAGGGTTAAGTGACTTGCCCAGGGTCACACAGCTAATGTCAAGTGTCCAAGGCTGGATTTGGACTCAGGTCCTCCTGAATCCAAGACCAGTGCTTTATACACTGTGCCACCTAGCTGCCCCATGAAATGCTTTCTTAACATTGCTCTCTAACATCGTCTTCAATGTAAGATTCCTTGAGACAACAACAATGATTTTATTGAGTAACCCTCTGATTGTGAATATTGAGCACAGTATAAGACAGAGAGATGCCTGTCACAGGGATTTGCCACTTTCATAGACTATTTCCAGATCAGAATCTAAATGGAAGGATTCCTGGTAGATGGTGATATCCTCTTGATGCTCCTGTTTTTGGACGCCATTTTGCTAATGATGTCAAGTCTCAGAACTATGCAGTTAAAATCCATAATACATAAGACCTTGAATTAACTATTAACATACAACAAACCCAGTAGATCAAGAATAATTGTTGTTTATATTATCATATCCAGTTGAATATACAGTCCAAAAAATCATCATTATGTTTGTTAGATAGATACTAAAGATGGCCAATGGGATATTCCCAGAATTGAACAAGAAAAGAGGACCAAACTGGACTAGATTCAGAAAATTACAGTGCTTTTCATAAACCCAAGCTTCTACCTGAAGCAAACCCCCATTTAAAAAATACCAATATTGTTTTAGTCATGGTATATGGCTTCAAATAAGAGATTGAATAACTCAGTCCCTGAAAAATCAAAATTTTGTGTCATATAATAAAGGGCAACTGAGTGGCACAGTGGATTGTTTACAAAGCCTGGAGTCAGACTCATCTTCCCGAATTCAAATCTGACCTCAGAAACTTACTGACTGTGTGTCTCTGGGAAACTTACTTAATCCTGTTTTCCTCAGTTCCTCATCTTTAAAATGAGCTAGAAAAGGAAATGGCAAACCACTTTACCAAGAAAACCATAAATGGGGACACAAAGAGTTAGAAGTGACTAAACAACAACAACAACAACAACAACAACAACAAAAGAATTATAGTGGCTGGTAGCAAGATGCAGCATATTACCGATGAAAAGTTTACATACAAGAAGTGCTGGAAAATATATCATAAATGAGATGAATGATTAGAAAAGGAGGATGTCTTCTCATGTAGTAAGATTGAAGGATAAGTGAAAGAGAAGTTGTGTGTTCCATATAATGTCATTTGGCAGAAGAAAGTTCCAGAATGTTGGAAGGATCCACTGTAGAGGACTGATGTGAATAAAAACTGCAAAACTGAGTTATGAATGGATTATGCTCTTCAGCATCTATGAGATCACTAATTCATTGAAGTACATATGACATTCATTAATGTATTTAAGACTTATCATCTCTCAATAGTCACTAGTTTGATTTTATACATAACTGAGTCTATCTCTAAAACTATTTTAAGTGACTTACCAAAATCAAATGCTTGATTAGATAGAAAAATCAAGAATAAAAACTGAAAAGAAATGATCTGAAAAGAGAAGAGAGAGTGAGTAGATATTAGTGGGTACCTGTGATGTAGTGACTATAATGGCTTGGCAATAATTTTATCTTTTTATCAGCAGCAACGTGAAAAAAGAACATAAATTAGATTTCATAGATTTTCATTGAATGACATAGTTTTACACTTTGCCAACCATAAAGTGCTATGTAAATATTGTTATTATTAATAATCATTGTTTAGCTAAAGAAAACATTCATGTTTCTTTACAGAGACAAACTTTTCCCAGAAGTAAATCCAAAGAATTTTTTGCATTGCTTCAGAAAATGTTGTCAAGTATGACATGCATATTTGTGTCAAGGAATTTTCATTTTCCATTGAGGTGAAAGGGTGGGACTGAGGAAAATAGAATTCTGTTAATAAATAAAACTTTAAAAAGATGTGAAAAAAAGAGAAATCCTATCCAATGAAAGCTTCTTATGTTTACTCTTATAGTATTAATCAACAACCTAGTGATGACATGCTTTTATGTTAACAAGATACTAAGTTTTCTGATGACCTATTTTTGTTTAGGGTGTGACTTAAGTTTTTAGAAGTACAAATAGTTCCTGTTACCATACCATCTTGACTCTCTAATCAGTTAGTAAATAGAATGCTTAGCCTGGAGTCAGGAAGATGTGAATTAAAATCTAGCCTCAGGCACTTACTAGATGTATGATCCTAGGCAAGTCACTTTAACTTAACTGCCTCAGTTTCTTCAACTGTAAAATTGAGGAAAATAAAGACACTGTGTATAGGAACATATAGTATAAAAATATTTGTAAGGGCCAAAATTTAGTAAGGGGAGAGGTAATTGGGTGGCTTGCTGTAATATTGGGATAAAAAAGGAGATTAACAGCCTCTTTCAAAAAACAAAACAGGGTTTATTAATAGGAACAAATTTAAACACAAGTAAGGTTAATAGAACTAGGGACAATGAAAAAGAGAATAGGGGAAGGAAAAAAATACAACCGCAAACTCACCACCACCCAGAAACAGCAGTTTCAAAGGGAATCAGCTGCACAATGTCCCTCTCCCTCTCTTGTTCACACCAAAGTGCACTCTCCTCCCTTCTCTCTCCCAGCAGCCCCGTGCTCACAGGAAACAGGGCTGACCATAATATACATAGCCCCAAACTAATTGGCTGACAGTTCTGACTGACAGAACTAACAAGGGTTCCTACAGAGACAAGTTCTGTATTCTGAAGACCACCTGACCTGTCCTCACTGGGCTACCCATCATTATAATTTGGCCAGGCCCATGCAGGCACGTGGGTGTCTGGTGTGAGGCCAGCAGGTATGGGCATGCACACTGGGGCCTCCAATCCCAGACAAAGATGGGGTCACAGAAACCCAAAATCACAACCAATTCCTTACAATTGAGTATAGGAAATACCAAATAGGTGAATTGAACACAAAATGCACCATACAATAAGTTTGGAAAGGTTATCCCTTTTCTCACTGATAAGGAAGCTGAAGTCTAAAGAGGCCCTCAGCACGTGGTCACACAGTACATTTGTGGAAAAACTAGAGCTAAAACCCATAATTTCTAACTCAGAGTATCTTTGTTTTTCCTCTTCTTTCCATTGTTCTCATATAGAAAATCCAGGATACAAGAAATGACTGTAGTTCATACTGCTGAAAGAAAACTTACCTTCTTAACACATTTAAATTTTAAAATGTCCTTAAACAAACTAATTAAAGGAAATTATTTAATAGCTTTTTTTCTGTTGAAGAGAATGACTGTAAAGTTTGTATCAAATTCCCTTCCACATGTTCGTTTTATGTCCTTTCACTTGATGTGGAATGAATTTTTGAAACAGTTTTAGCACCCTATGTGTCTTATAGACCTCCTACTTGCTCTGACTTTTGGAAAGATGGATGCCCCTTAACTGTCATTTAACATTTACTTAATATGATATAGTATTTAAAAAAAAGACTGGATTTAGATTGAAGAGATTTGGGTTTTATCCAAGCTCACTATGTGACCTTGTATAAGTCATTCAGAATTTTTTCCCCATTCATAAAATGTCGATAAAACTTGCACTATATCAGAGGGTTGTTTTGAAGATGAGATTAAGGATGTGAAAGCTCTCTATGAATATTTAAGGTCAGAAATAAACTATTACATATATATTGCTATCTTCTTGTGCATGTGCTTATGTCTTTTCTTCCCAAGATTTCTAAATTCTTTGAAGAATTACATGGAAAGAAAGATAACTAACAATATAATACTTTCTCCATTCCTAGTGCCTAGCAAATGTGAAAAGCTCAAAGGCATATTTATTAATTGATTGACTTGTCCAATAAACTTGTTAAAATGCTTTTTTTTGACTTTCTTATAAGGCACTAGATTCAATTTTCAAACATGAAAACACTATTAGACAAAAACTTCTGGGAAAACTGAAAAAGAGAATGGCAGAAACTAGGCATAGACCTATCTTATATCATATATGAAGATAAGCTCAAAAGGGTACATTATCTCAACAGAAAAGGTAACATCATAAGCAAATTAGGTTCTTTCATTCCTTTTTTATTTGAATCTTCTTGTAAAAAATGACTAAGACCTATATCTGACCTATATCTGATCACTTACCATCTTAGGGATATAGGAGGAGAGAGGAGAGAAGGGTAGAATTTGGAACTCAAAAATTCAAAAAAAAAAGTTTAAAATTGTTGTAATATGTAATTAGGGAAAATAAAATATTATATATTTCTTTAAAATAAGCAAATTAGGAAGCAAGGATAAAAAATGACCTGTCAGATCTATGGATAATGGAAGAGTTTATGAACGATTGAGATATAGAGGATCATGAGATGCAAAATGGATGATTTTGATTACATGAAAATAAAAGTTTTTACACAAACAAAATGTTAAAGGAAAACTAGGAATTGCAATATTTTTACAGTTGTTTTTCTGACAAATAGTTCATTTCTTGAGCAGATTTATTTTTTTTTTTAAAAGAGCCATTTCCCAATTGAAGTCAAAGACTATGAATAGGCAGTTTTCAGAAGAAGAAATAAAAGTTATCAATAGTTAAATTAGAATGCTTTAAATCACTAGTAATTAGAGAAATGCAAATTAAAGCTACTTTGTATTACTACTTCACATCTATCAGATTGGCTGACATAAAAGAAAAGGAAAATGAAAAATTCTGGGGGAGATGTAGAAAAATAGGAACACTATTGCATTGTTGGTGGAGTTGTGAAGTAATCCAACCATTGTACAGAACAATTTGAAACTATGCCCAAAGGGCTATAAAACTGTGCATATCCTTTGATATGACTATAACCCTATTAAGTCTATACTCTAAAAGATATCAGGGAAAAAGAAAAAGGATGCATATATATACATACACATACTCTTTGTGACCCTATTTTGGGGATTTCTTGGCAAAGATACTAGAGTAGTTTGCTATTTCCTTCTCCAGCTCATTTTACAGATGAGAAAATTGAGGCAAACAGGTTTTTTCTCAGGGTCATACAACTAATAAGTGGCTGAGGCCAGATTTGAACTCAAAAAGATGAGTCTTCCTGCCTCCAAGGCTGGTGCTATGTCCACTGTGCCACCTAGCAACTTTTTGTGGCAATAAAGAATTGGAAACTGAGGGTTCTCTGAGAGCTATTAGAGGTGCAAAGAAAAAAAATATATACTTGCCCTCAAGAAGCTTATATTTTGTTGGACCCTTAAAATCAACAAATATTTATTTTATATCTAATTGAAGCTTGAGCTCAATGTGAATAGTATACCTACAGAATGTTAATGATGGCAGGCTTATATCTAGGATTTTGAGAGTGATTCTGTGCCTAATTTTCAATGGTACAAAGAATTGTACATTTTAATTGACCTCAGATTCATTTTGTCCAGCTTCTACTTTCTATCATCTAAACCATATGGTTTTCTATTCTGTAATTAAAAATTCCAAAGAAATGTTATACTATACAATCTTGTAGAAAATTAATATGGGATTTTTCTTTTTCACATGTCTAAGAAGAGTGACATGTTGGTCTTCCATGACAGAGGAGTGAGCAATGTATTGGAGAATCTTCTTTACAAGAGAACTAACCAAAGTCCCAGCATAAAGTGTTTGTTGACGTCAGTGGTCTGAAACATTCTGTGAATGGATTGTCTGACCAAATCTATGACAGTTGAAGTTTCAAGGCCATGTGGTTTGCGGCCAGTTGCAAAACTGAATGATATCCATAAATGTCTAGAAGCGTACAATTTTTCGCTTTTCAAATCTGCCCACAAAGCAGGTAGAGAGATGGATTTCAAAATCAACAGACACTGTTCTTTCTCCTTGCAAGGATGGCATTCATCATCTTTGTTTTCCTAGCATTATGATTTTCCATGAGTTATCACCACTTTTATGACACATTCTTGGGTGTGTACAGAAGAATAAACTGTTGGGAATACTTTTGGGGGCTCCTAAATTGTGGGTGATGTCAAGATGTTAAGATGCTTCTTTTTAAGAGTGTGATAAATATCTTAACTACATGTCTTTCATGGGGCTAGCCCATAAGGCTGAGAGATCTCCTCAATAGTGCCTATTAAAACAAACCTTCAACATGGTCCCAAAGTGTCATTTCCCTCTGTCACTTCATTTAATTTCAGGGAACTTCTTAAAATAGAAATGATTCACTTTCAATTAGTATCAAGCTGACCCACCATTTAATATAATCCCTAATATAAACCCAGAAGGAAGTAACAGTAAAATAAAACAAAGTTGAATAAATATTCTTTATTTCAATATAGAATAAATACCTTAGCACCTCTGAACATTTCAATGTTTCCCAAGGGACTACATAGCATAGAGCAGCAGGGGTAAGCACCAATATGAGCTATTTTATTTGACATGGACAAACAAATAAGCTGGCGATGAGTTTGGATATTGTGGTTAACAAATTCCAAGTTGACATCTGTCTTCCTGAGTTTCTCATGGTTACAGTACATACAGAGTTTTGACAATCTGGCTCTGGTTGGGAATTTTGGATTCCATTGTTAATGGGCATTTTACTGTGCATATGAGACTTCTGTGTGAGGTATAGTAAAGAGAGAGAAAAAAAATGAAGCCCCAACAAAGCTATAAGCTGCTCAGGATGCTATGAAATAGCCATTTGAAATTCCTCAACCAGTGGAGCTCTCTCTCACCATGTTGACATTAGTTCTCACTACCAGGCAGAAAACTTGGTTCTGAGGGTACAATGAAAATAGATTGTGGTTCACGACATGTAATGAAAATAAATAAAGCATGGCAGAGAATCCCCCCAAAATATGTTCCTTGTAAGGACCTGCAACTGCTTTATTATTGCAGGGTCTCACTTGAAAGCATTTTTGTCATTTCTTGGGGAAAAATTTAAATAGTTGCAGATACTTTTGGAATAGTAATTACCTAGGAATGGTAAAGTGCAGGAAATGGAGTTGGGCATGTTGGGGAACCACTTCCTCTGTGAAGCTGGGCAGCCAAGTCAGCAGAATATTCTCCAGAAAGAAGTTACTCTGACAAATCTGCTTCTTAAATTATTTGCGGGGTGGGGGGGTGTTTGTAATGGAGGTCATGTTCAGACTGGGTTCTTCTTAGCATTCTAGTCTTAGTGCACTGTGTAAATTGTGGCAAAATTCCCTTTACACACAATGCACTCAGAGACTGGGATGATGTTCAAGACCTGACACATAATCAGTTGTAAGACTAGGTGTCTGGCCAGCAGAGTGGAAAGACAAACACTGAAAATGCATATCATTAGCTCAAATATGAGAATTACATTAAATTGTACATCTCTAAAATACAACTTCTGTATTGAAGGTTTATATTTAGTAGACAATACCTGGATGGGGAAAACCAAACCAAAACAAAACAAAACAACTTTCCATTGTCCAAATACTTTCTTAAACTTTGTTACTAAGGTAGAATTAGAAAATATTTTCATACATAGAAATCCTTTTTAAGGTTGTTGTTCTTAACGGTCAAACCATTAAATACAATCAGAGTTGGAAGGGGCAATGAAGCGTTGTTTGATATTTGTTGACTGCCTTCACTTAATAGGGGTTGGTCTTATAAGCCCCTACAGATAAATCATTCTGAACTTTTCTAAATGGTTTCTGAGGCCTTCTAGTATCTGGTCACACCCATAACCCTCCACTGCATACCTTTTTATTCCTTCTTAATATATTTTTTTTTAAAATTCTGTTTCTTTATATCACTGTCACTTCCCTATGAAGTAACCTGCCTTTACCCCTTCCTGACTTAAAGTCACCACCTCACCAACACTTAAAGTCTTACATGTTTTTGATAAGTACATTGAAGCAAGACATATATATTGACCATGACTGAAAACCATGCCATATCCCACAACTATAGTCCACTGTCTCTGCCAAATTGTAGGAGAGACGTTCTGTCCTCTGTCTTCTGAGCTCACCATTGGTTATTATGTATTATGTAGCTTAGCGTTCTGAAGTCTTTCAAGGTTGTTTTCCCTGACATAATTGCAGTCATTGTGTAAACTGTGATGGTTATACTGACTTTTTTCTCCATGTGTTCATACAAATCTCAATTTTTTCTAAATCCTTATGGTACAATAATATTCCATTATTCACATACTACAATCTGATTAGTCATTCCCTCATCAGTGGATACCTATCTTTCCAGTTCTTTGCTACCATAGAAACTGCTGTTACAAATATTTTTGCATACATGGGGCCTTTCCTTGTCCTTCACCTCATTGGGTATTTATTGTTATCTTCATTATCACTTTGGTTCATTTTATTATCTTTTTCTTTGATCTAGAATATTCTCCCTCTTTATCCAAACCCTACTATTCCATAACTAGTTTTAGATTAGTATCATCCATGTACCTTTTCTTAATTACTCTAGATCTTAGTGGGAACCCATTTTTCTGAATTTAGCCTTTGTTATCCATACCACACAACTTAATTATTTTTTTTATAACTTAGTTCTTTATTGCATATTGTCTTTCATTGTTTCCTGTTTTCTTTATTAACCTTATTTCCTCAAGAAAACTAAATTATTAAGGGCAAGGATATGTGATACTGTTATAAGATCATAGTGTCTAGAGAAAGAATGATGATTACTATTGTATTCTGGACTGGTTGAACTAAATATTATATATTGTATTAAATACTGGTCATCAAATTTTAGGAAAGCTATAGACAAGCTAGAGATATTCCAAATAAGGACAAACAGGGGCATGGGGAGTAGAGTGTTTGGAGAATATACTATATAAAGGTTTATTAAAGGAAGAGAGAATAATTAACCCACAGAAGATAGGTCTTAGAGAGAACATGATAACTATCAAGTATTTGAAGGACTTTCATGTGAAAGTGGAATTATTTTTTTTCTGCTAGCTCTCTAAGGACCATAATTCTAAGGTGGATGAAAATCCACCATAAATAGAAATTACTTGTCTGTTATATTTGGTGTGTTATATGTATTTGATTTTCATGGTGTTATATCATTTCAGCTGGTTTAAAATTTGTCATGGATATCTTTTGTTTTTATATCACCTACATTTTTCAATATATACCTCTTTGGGGTATATGCCTAGGAAAGGGATATCTGAATCAATGAGTATAGGCATTTAGTTGTTTTCTAAGCATAATTCTAAATTACTTTCCAGAATTACTGGTACCAATTCAATTTCACCAAGAGTGTATTAGTGTGGTGGGGCAACTAGGTGGCACAGTGGATAAAGCACCAGCCTTGGATTCAGGAAGACCTGAGTTCAAATACAGCCTCAGACACTTGACACCTAGCTGTGTGACCCTGGGCAAGTCATTTAACCCTCATTGCCCTGAAAAAAATTTTAAAAAGAGTGTATTAGCGTGATACTTTCCTTTTCCTCCCTGAACAATTACTAGGTTCTGAACTTCAAAACCATGTTTCTGCCACTGTCTATATGGTGCTTCCTTCAGTGCCTGGGGCCTTCTTGCCCAGGAATATTCAGCCAACCTGCTGATCCCTTCAACCTGGAATAGCTATTTGTAAGGCACTCTCCCTTCCCCTCCCCCAGGTGAATTCCTTCTGGGAACTGTGCTTTGTGGGGGGACCCAGGCTGTCCTTCATTCTACTTCCCCTTCCCAGTCTTGTTCCTGAGATCCAGGTTTCATTACCACCAAGATTCTCAGGTTCTTTTTATGTGTTGCCTTCTCCCATTAGAATGTAATCCCACTGAGGTCAGAGATTGTTTTTTTTTTAATTTTTATTTATATCTCTAGCACTTAACACAAATTTAGGATTACTGTTCCTTTCCCCATCCCCAAATCTGTGTATTATTATACAATTAGAGGTATTTTATAGAAATATTTACCCAATTTACTTCTTCCCTTTTTTTTAATTGCATTTTTTTCATACAAAAGATTTTCTACTTCAAGTAGTCAAAATTATTTAGTTTGTTTTATGGGATCAATTCTATCCCTTTCTCTAAATCCACTTATTATGTGTTCACTATATGCCAGGAACTATGCTAAGTGATAGGTTATAATGTCCAGCAAATAGCATTTGTTCCCTTCCTTATTTCTGTCCAAAAGCTCTCCAGAATGTATTATTCCCATATTTTGTCATGTTTGCCAATTTTCTGATTGCAAGGTGAAATCTCAGAGTTATTTGAATTTGCATTTCTCTTGTTAGTAATGATTTGGATAATATTCCATATGGTTTTAATTGCTTGCAGTTCTTCTTTTGAAAACTGTTCATATCTTTTCACCATTTATCCATTGGGGAATTGCTTTTTTTTTTTTTTTTGGTCAGGCAATGAGGGTTAAGTGACTTGCCCAGGGTCACACAGCTAGTAAGTGTGAAGTGTCTGAGGTCCAATTTGAACTCAGGTCCTCCTGAATCCAGGACTAGTACTTTATTCACTGCACCACCTAACTGCCCCCCGGGGAATTGCTTTTGATCTTAAATGTTTTTGCCTTAGGTCTTTCTATATTTTAGAGAGGCAAGGTTGTATAATAGATAGCAATCTGGGAAAACTAGGAAGACCTGACTTCCAGTATCATCTTTGACACATATCACCTATATAAACCTGTATACTTAACTTCTTAGTGACCTGGGCAGTTCTTTAAAAGTACATGATAGGAGCAGCTATGTGGTGCAGTGGATGGAGCAGTGGCCCTGGATTCAGGAGTACCTGAGTTCAAATCTGGCCTCAGACACTTAACACTTACTAGCTATGTGACTCTGGGCAAGTCACTTAACCCCAATTGCCTCACCAACAAAACAAAACAAAACAAAACAAAAAACTACATGATAGAGAAGGGACGGCTGATCTGCATTGATTGAGGGAGCTTCCTCAACCAGGAGTCCCTTGAACCAATAAAATTACAGATCCAGTCCCCATATTATATACCTGCATTATTATACCTCTTTCAGAAGTATTTTATACAAATGTTTTCCTATTTACTGCTTCTTTTATTTGTCCCAATTACATTTCTTCCCATACAAAAGCTTTTCAACCTTAGATAATCAAATTTATCTAGTTTGTCTTATGGCATCACTTCTGCAACTTCTTTGAGATATACTCGTTAAGTGTTTACTATGTGCTAGGATGCAATGAAAAAGTGAAAACAGTATCGGCTCTCAATTCTCCTCCTAGCCAGAGCTATTAATGGTATCTTATCTGGTTGACAACTTCAGCTCCCTTTTAGGTCATTTAAGCTGAGACCAAAGGTTTGCCCTGTCTACACATGTAATGGAATTTGGGAATTGAGGCCATTATCTGCATACATCAATATTGTAGTTTTCCTCTCCCCCTTTATCCCCCCCCATTTCCCAAACATCTTTCCTTGGACTATCCAGATTAACTGAGGCAACAATGTTTTCTTTCCTTTCTTGCTTGAATAACCTGGATAATGGCCTCTCTGAACTTCATTCTGCGTGTGTTGACATAGCCATTGTGCTCTGAAAAATCCTACATGATCAGCTGAACCAATTAAGGGAATAACTCTCGAGCCTTCTTGCCAGAAATGTAGGAGAGGTTTAGAGTGAGTATTTGGGGCTAGGGAGGGGGGAGGAGTTTCATGTTAACAATTGAATTTATAACAATATCTGTCTAGAGGATAGCTATTGGGCTTTTCTGATAAAGCAGTGCAAGCCTTGGGGGAACTGAACACCTGGAGAACTAGCTCGCTCATATTAATTTAGCAAAGTTTTCAGTACTGTAGGGGAATTAGCAGAGTGCTAAAGGTTTTTTAAAGAATTCAGATGAAAAGCCATCTGGACCATGGGCTTTGTTCAATCTCAATTTAAGGATGGCTCCAGAGATTTCCTGTTCACTAATTAATTCCTCTAGATGAGCATGTGTGGCTGACTCAATTTATTTTTGAAGGATGGAAAAAAAACCCATCAATTAGTCCTTTGTTATGTTGAGACTGAGATGAAAATAGTGTTGTTTTTTTTTTCAAAAGGGGGAAGAAGGGAAGAACTGAGAGATGCCTGTGTATTTAGTGATCAGGTGTCCTTTGTCGTTAGGCACAGCTTTGATGTAAGTACCGTTCTTTGGGGCTTTGGGATAATTGGTGAGAAAATGCCTGGCCTTGTTGGAATCTGAGCAACATTTAGCCTGGAGCAGAAAGACAGACAGAGAAAGCAGGCCCTTTAGAAAGGATTGAATTATAGTGATATTTTAAATAATAGAACGCTCTAACTTCTAACTTTTAATTCATTACTGTGTGTAATGAATATATGTTTAATGACTTTAATCACTATTTTCAAAGAGTCATTTTCTTGGCTTTAGGGTTTTTTTTTGTTTTTGTTTTTTTGGTAGACAGCATGACTAGTGAATCCCTTTTAGTAGAAGAGGCTTGTAGTTTGGAGATTTGATTGGATGCACTGCATAGCAAAGGTAGAGTGAAATTCTGTATAGCGAAAAAAATCTTTCTCTTAGTTATCATGATGTGGTACAGTCATGCAATGATCTGAAGAATCTTCACTTGGGAAAAGAAACAGGAAAGCTTGAAATAATAATTTCCATTTTTTTTGGTATTAAGATATGTTGCTATTACTTATGCTCATTCTGAAAAGGAGAGTCAAGAAGACCTGGACTCACATCCTACCTCTGACAATTACTAGTTCTTTGACCCTGAGCAGATCACTTAACCTCTCTCTGTGACATATTTTCTTTATTTGTATAAATGAGGGAATCGGACTGGATGGCCTTCAATGTTCCTTCACATTCTAAATCCATGATCCTGTAATGAAATAAACTTTTAAGAAAAGGAAATATAATCAATATAATTGAGGATATAAAATATTAAAATATTTTGGGGGAAATGTTTGACATATTAAAAATTTTGTGATGAAAATAGTAAAATTTAGATATGCTTAGTAGTTTGTATTCTTCACTATCTTAAAGTAGATAGAAAATATGTTCATGGACTATTTTTTTGTAGATGTGCTATAATTATGTGATGAAATGGGTTGAGGTAGTATGATACATGGAAAGCACTCCAGATTTGAATTCAGAGGATCTGAATTACAACAAGTACTGTACTTTGCACTTAGTTAATATGTGACCTTGGGATAGTCACATCTCTTCTTGGTTTTTTGTTTTCTTCAACTGTAAAGGTTTAGATTGTACTAGATGATTTTCAAGATACCTTCCATCTCTAAATCTATGACTATAATATTTATAATATATAATATAATCCAATACAATTTAATATAATGCAATATATCATGCAACATATCATATAATATGATATAACATTAACAAAACAGAACATAATACAATGCTTTATAATACTAAGAGTAGTATTGGGGGGGCAGCTAGGTGGCACAGTGTATAGACCACCAGCCCTGGATTCAGGAGGACATGAGTTCAAATCTGACCTCAGACAATTGACACTTACTAGCTGTGTGACCCTGGGCAAGTCACTTAACCCTCATTGCCCCACCAAAAACAAAATAAAAAATGAAGAAGAGTAGTACAATCAACTTTTATGTGCCAGGACTCAACCAATTTGTGATAATTCTGACAAGGCAGCCCTCAAATGGCTACCAAGCTTTTTCTTCAGAAATGGTAGCACAAATAAAAATATAGCAGGTGGACTATTTAAAATATGTCAATCATAACTGCCTAAAGGAACATTATTCATCTGAATTCAGAAATGGACCCTGTGAAATGTTGGAAGAACAGTAGACTGTAAGTTTCTTGAAAGCAGGGGCCACTTTCTATTTGCTTTTATGTACCCAGTACTTTATAGAATGCTTTTAATATAATAGATGCTGATTAAATAAATGTTGAATTGTAGATCTAGGAGAAGGCTCCCTCGTACTTTGGATAAATCTTTCATGGAGGATCCATGGGAGGATGAGAATAGGTATATCAGGAAATGATAAATAGTCATAGATAAATAGCTATAGGTATCTTTGGTGTGAAGATCCTCAAAAAGAAAGAAACATGGGCATCCTTTGTTGCTTGATGTACAGAACAATAGAACCAGTGAATACCAGAACCAACAATTCTTTTTGATAATACATTTTTACTGATGCTCTTTTTGCTTCACTCTAATGTTGCCTAGCATACTTCTTCTTTCTCCCAGAGAACCATACAATATAATAAATAATAGTTTAAAGACAAAAAAGAAGGAAAAATCAGGATAACTGATTAATATACTGAAAAATTCTAAAAATACACATAATGCACAACACTCATGGATGGGCAGCTAGGTGGCACAGTGGATAGAGTACTTAGCCTGAAGTCGGAAAGAATCTTCTTCCTGAGTTTAAATCTGACATCAGACACTTACTAGCTGTGTGACTCTGGGAAAGTCACTTAACTCTGTTTGCCTCAGTTTCCTAATCTATAAAATGAGCGGGAGAAAGAAATGGCAAAAATTCCAGGATCTCTGCCAAGAAAACCTCAAATCAGATCACAAAGAATTGAATGCAACTGAAAAATAGCTGAGCAACAGCAACCACAGTCATGGGCATTCTCCTTCTAGAGTGTACAATGAGGGTATCCTCTCATATCTCTTCTTTCAAGCCATACTCCTGATACTAATAATTCCTTCCTTACTGTTTTCATTCAAGTCTAAACAACTAGACCACTTGCTTGTCCTGCCAAGTTCCTGACATCTATGTTGGCCACCTGTGGTCCTCTGAGATCTAATCTATAAGTCAAGCTGTCAGTCCCTCATGCATTTTTGAAAGACTTAAGACTATAATAATTTCTGATTCTCATGAACCTTGTCTAAGCAAAATAGTTAGTCTTTCACTATATACTTGCCTGTTTTCATCTGTGTATGTCTCACTCTTCAAGCATAATGTTACCTCAACTCACATTCATACAATTCCTTAAGGTTTATAAGATGCTTTACCTACTCTTTAATGGTAGGGATTATTGATTAATTTCATTTCAGTTCAATTCAATATTCATTTTCTTTGTTTATTTTTTTTAAATTCAGTTTTATTTTATTTTAACATCCCAGTCCCCGGGAAAGCAAGAAAAATGAAATCTATCACAAACATATATCAGGCAAAACATATTCCTGCATTAGGCATGTCTCCTCCTCCTTAAAAAAACAACAACCTCAATCTCTCTCTGAATCCATCTCCTCTCACTCCAGGGGTGGGTGGAACATTTTATCATGAAACCTCTGGGATCATGGAATATACTTTTAAAAAAAAACGTGGCTATGCTATGCCACTATGCAAAATTTTGGGGACAAAAATAAAAAACCAAAACAATTCATTATCCTTAAGGAGACCAATTTCTCCTTGGGGGGGGCAGTGCTGAAGGAGGATAGCTTGCACGCTGGCCAATAAACAGGAGGTGTATCTCAAGAAACAAAGTCACTTTGGGGTGGGAGGAGTACTAACAACTGAGCCAATCAGGAAAATTCTAACAGAGGAGGTGGTTCCTGAATTGAACCCTGAAGAGAGCTAAGAATTCCAAAAGGCAAAGAATATGAGGAACATGGTTCCACATAATGGGTTCAATCTCTGCAAAAACATAAAGATTTGAGGGATGGATGGGGAATAGCAAATAGATAAGTTTGGTTGAAACATAAAATGTATGAGGTTGAATAATTATAAGTAATTCTGGAAAGGTAAGCTGGAATCAGATTGTAGATGCCAGAGACAGGAGTATTAAGTTTATTCTAGAAGTAACATGATTTTAATATCATTTTATGCCCCCAACACATGCATTTTTCTTAAGCAGTGCCAGGCCAAAAAATAATTGATAAATACTTTTGATTAATATGATTAATATATCATTGAAAGTAAATCCCCTTAGAAATTCTACTGAAAAATATTTGGTTAATCTTGTTTCAGTTGCAGTTCATACTTGAAAGTACTTTCATAGGAATATGATGTTATTCTATAATTAAGTCTTTTCACTAATTGAGGCTGGCCCCAACTAGTTCAAATTAGGTTTTACATTCTAATGAGTTTCTAATTCTTACAGTATGATTAATACAATATGGTTCTGCATTTTTCAAAAGCCTCCAAAGCCCCTTCTTGGTTTCTCTGTCAGACTAATGGAGGCATGTTAGGAAGGAGAGATTATTACATTCCTGGCTAGCCTAGATAAACCTTTACAATCTTTCCCCCCTAGAGAATATGGTAAAGAAATAAAATATTTCTATTTTCTCCATTCCTGTTTGCTGAAATGGAGAGAGGTTGTAAATCTTCAGGAGCTAAGGGGCCAAAGACCATCTAAGACATTGCTTTTGTCATGTCACTTCCCTATTAGAAAACACTTAGTGACTTCCCAGTGATTACAGAATAAAGTCCAAGCACCTTTGTGCATGGCCCAGTGCTATTTACCAATTTTATAAATGATTTTGACTAAAACACAGAAGGCCTATTAATGAAATTTTCAGATGACACAAAGCAGGGACTGATTACCAATACACTGAAAGATAGACGGGTTCTGATGGGCTAATGATTTGGACCAACTCTAAGATGATGAAATTGATAGGGATAAATATGATCTCAAAATGGTTTTTCTTTTTTTTTTCTTTTTTTTTTTTTTGGTGAGGCAATTGGGGTTAAGTGACTTGCCTAGGGTCAGACAGCTAGTTAAGTGTTAAGTGTCTGAGGCTGTCTTTGAACTCAGGTCCTCCTGAATCCAGGGCCAGTGCTCTATCCACTGCGCCACCTAGCTGCCCCTCAAAATGGTTTTTAAGAATTAATTTTGGGGCAGCTGGATAAAGCACCAGCCTTGGATTCAGGAGGACCTGAATTCAAATCTAGGCTCAGACACTTGACACTTACTATCTGTGTGATCTTGGGCAAGTCACTTAACCCTCATTGCCCAGCCAAAAAAAAAAAATTGTTTTCATAAAACAAGGAATGTGAGACAGAAATTCAACTAAAGAAAAGATCATGAAATTTTTGTGGATTCTAAGGGCAACAGGAATTAATGGTGTGATATGGCAACCCAAAAGGAATGCAGTCTTGGGCTGCATTTAAAAAAATCAATATCCAGGGAGGTCCTGCTCTGTTCTGTTTTGGGCAGATCACATTTGGAATATTATTTTAATTTCTGGACATAATATTTTAGGAAGGATATTTATAAGCTGGTGATTATCCAAAGAAGGGTGGCTAGGATCATTAAGGTCCTTAAGATCATGCCATGTGAGAATCAGAGCTTGGGAAAGAAAATTTTGGGCATGGGGAGGAGCATGATAATTATCTTGCAGTATATGAAGGGCTGTCATGTGAGAGAGGGATTAGATTTACACTAGTTTGTTCTAGAGGGAAGAAGCAATGGGTGTAATGGGTAGAAAATTCAGAGAGGCAGATTCTGATCAAGCACAAATAGAGCCAACTGAAAATAGAATGAGGTACCTCAAAAGGCAGTGGGTTTCCATTCAGTTATGATTTTCAAGCACAGCCTAGATGACATGTTTTCATATATATGTTGTAAATAGCATTCTTGTTCTTAATGAACAAGAGTTTATTAAGTGCCTACTGTGTGCCAGGAACTGCCCTAAGTGCTGGGAATACAAAGAAAGGCAAATCAGTCCCTTCTCTCATGGGTCTCACAAACTAATCAAGGAGACATCTTGCAAACACCTATGAACAAATAAGATGTAGACAGCATGATTTGGAGTTAATCTCAGAGGGATGTCAGTAACATTTAGGAAGGTGGGGTTTTATCTGAGATCTTGTTGTTTGTCCTTCATTCTTTTTTTTTTCTTCTTTTCTTTTTGGGGGGGGGGACAATGAGGGTTAAGTGACTTGCCCAGAGTCACACAGCTAGTAAGTGTCAAGTGTCTGAGGTCAAATTTGAACTCAGGTCCTCCTGAATCCAGGGCTGGTGCTTTATCCACTGTGCCACCTAGCTGTCCCCATTTGTCCTTCATTCTTGAAGAGGACCATGACATCATGGTGATGCCATGATTTGCACTGAATTGCATTTCAGTGAGGGAGGCTGTGCAAGGTCACCAACCTCAGTCTCTCCTTCAGAGTCATCTAGTTCTGGTGGCAAGATATACATCAGGATGACTGGTAATGGCCCCAGATGTTTAAAGTAATTGGGATAACCGACTGAGGTGAGATGTGAACTCAGGTCCTCCCAACTTCAGGGCCAGTGTTCTATCCACTGTGCCCCTCTAAAATCTGTAGGAAGCCAAGAGGTGGAGGTGAAGTGGAAGGGAATTCCAGGCATAAGATGGCAGATAGTAAAAATAAAGGCAGGAGATGGATTATCTTGTTCAAGGAAAAACAAGTTGACCAAAAAATCATGACAGGGAGAAAGGTGTCAGAAGACTGGAGGGGTCCAGGTTAGGAAGGACTTTAAAAACCCAACATACTTTATATCTTATCCTGGCAGACTAGGCAGACACTAGGATTTATTTTATAGGAGTTGATATAGTCAGACTTGTTTTTTAGGTAGATCCCTTTGGTAGATGAATGGAGGATGGAAAGAAGTAGAGAGAGACTTGAGTCAGAGAGACCAAATGGAAAGCTATTGCAATATTTCAGGCATGTGGGGATGAGGACCTTCACCATGATGGAAGTTGTCTCAGAGCAGACACCCAAGACCCTCTAAGACTTTCATTCTGAGTTTAGGAATCCACCAAATTTGAAAGTCTGATCTCAGTCAGATTAGCTTTTTAGTTTCCTTGGATTCCATCCTTTCATTAGGTCTTGCCAACATTTCCCACATCATTGATAAATGAACAAATTAGGTTTCGTAAGAGGTAGAAATCCAATGAATTGGACTTTGCATATTTGCCATCTTAGTAAGCAAAGTAAACTTGGTGACCCCAAAAGAGAAGGGTTACAGTGGCCCTGCTCCTGCAATTCCTATTTAATAGATACAGAAAGAAGCAATTTCCAGGAATGGAAACCTTGGTTTTATTCCTGAACATTAAGTCATTTTTATTTTCAAAAGGCCTTCCAAAATATGTGGTGATATCATTAACTGAAGAATCCAGAAGGTCTAAACATTAAGTATCCATATAATTATCTTAAATTATTATTAGTCCTGGAAGCAAGCCTACAATTTGCTTACAGTGGCCTCATTTGCTACCATTTTCAATGCAGACCTATCTCTCTCTCTCTCTCTCTCTCTCTCTCTCTCTCTCTCTCTCTCTTTCTCTCTCCCTCTCTTCTGTTTTTTTTAATCAATGAATTGATGGAAGAGGGGAAAAACCAAAATTCTTTTCTAAGTCATTGGCTTCATTACAAGCTATAATGGACATTCCCTTTTGGTGAAGGAATTAAAATATTACAAGCTTTGTTTTGAAATGGTGACACAGAGAAGGCTTCTGGAATTTTTCTGAGGTGGTTAGAGACTTCAGCCTGCTTGGTAACCACAGTTTCTAGATGGTAATTTAGCCTTACAGTTTGGGAATTTCCAAAGTTACTGCTAACTGAGGACTTTTATGTATGCCACATGTCTGTTAGGGTTAGCTATTTGCTTCCTAACAGGTGACAACACTCACTCCTGAATCAGCAGGTGGGGTAGAGAGGCAGACTCTAGGATTAGACCTTGAGGTTCTAACACAGTGGAAACAAAGAGATCCAGAAAGAAAACATCTCTTGCTTTTAGAACTTTATATATTTATGA
The DNA here is from genome assembly GCF_019393635.1 of Dromiciops gliroides. Lineage (NCBI taxonomy): Eukaryota > Metazoa > Chordata > Mammalia > Microbiotheria > Microbiotheriidae > Dromiciops > Dromiciops gliroides. The sequence continues at coordinate 573,999,699 of NC_057862.1, forward strand.
GATTAATTCATAAATGGAAGCTAGCATGGATTTGTCAAAAAAAAACCAACAACTGAAGACAATTCTAATTCATGTAACCATCAAGAGATAGGTGGATGACACATTTCCTTCATGCCTATGAATTCTGGACTGTACCTACCCAAAGAGGAATTATCCACCACATGTAGAGCAATAATAATGAAACCCACAGGACCAGAAAACAAGAATGTTGACAAGGGAAGCATCTTATAAATTAACAGTGGAGAACACAAATCCTTAGCACTCTTATTCAACACCTCTTTCCATGCTCTCTACTGAATATGTACAAACTGTTCTAGGACCTTGTGCTTGAGACTTGCATGTAACTTTCCTGCTGCAGACTTTGTTAATCACTGACATTATGCAGAAATGCATATAATATTTGAAATTCATTCATACTCTGCTGTGAATAGATACAATTTTTGGAACACTCCTTAAGGGAATAATAGAAAAATTAAATAATAGAAAAAATAAATAGAAAAATTTAAAAAAAATGTTTAGTGCTCATGACTGTGCCATGGAAATATAATTATCATAATACCACCAAGGTTAATTTACCAATTCTTTGTTCTATCAATTGATCTATACCTATCAAAGGCATATTTTACAAAACTAGATCAAATAATAACAAAATTCATTTTGAAGAACAAAATATGATATCAAAGAAAATAATTTTTAAAAGTAATGGTTTAAACAATGGAAAATAAACCAATGAAAGAAACAAGACAAGGAAGAGTCAGAAATATATGAGCTCAATAACCCAGTGTTCCATAAACCCTAAAACAAATTACTAAAGAAAGAACTCCTTATTTGAAAAGAATTTCTGGGAAACTGGAAAGCAGTCTGGAAGGAATTAGGTCTAGACCAACATCTTACACCATATTCCATAATAAAAATGCATATGTGACTTGAATATCAAAATTTATACCATAAAAAATTGGAAGAGATGTAGATCATATACCTTCTACAATTATAAATAGGAGATGAAACTTTAACCCTATAAACACAAAGGCAATTACAATATATCATTTAGATTGGATTAAGTTGAATAGGCCTGTAATGAACAAGATCAATCCACTTAGGATAATAAGCAAAGTAGAAGAAAAAAGAAAGAAAAAAACTTTGTTTCAAATATCTTTCTAAGCAGATTCTAATTTCCAAGGCTTATAAATAGTTAATAGAAATATAGAAGACCAAAACACATTTCCCAATAGATAAATGATCAAAGGATATGAATAAGCAGTTCTCAAAAGCATATCAAACAATTAACCAGCATAGGATCAAATATTCTAAATCATTGAGAATAAAAATATAGCTAAATGTCACAGTGAGTAGACCAATGGAACTGGAGTCAGACCTGAATTCAAATCCAACTTTAGGCATTTTCACAATATGTAACCCTGGGAAAGTCACTTAAGCATTTTCTAACTTCAGTTTCTACATCTCTAAAACGGGTGTCAGAATAGCATGTAACTCCTATGGTTGTGGGGATCAAGTGAGGACAATCAATTAACCAATCAAAAACATTGATTAAGTACCTACTATGTGCCAATCACTGTGCTAAACACCAAGGATAAAAAGAGGCAAAAGACGTCCCTTCCCTTAAGGAGCTCACAATCTAATGGGGGAAAAAACAAATTAATAGACATGTATAATTTAGGCTGTAGGACATAACACAGCAAATGCACTAGAATTAAGAGGGGTTGGAAAAGTTTCCTGTAGAATATTCGGTTTTAGTTGGGACTTGAAGCCAATGAAGCCAGTGAATGGAGAAGAGAAGCCCAGGAATGGGTGACATCTAGAGAAAATGCCTGGAGCTGAGAGATAGTGTATCTTATATAAGGAATAGCAAGGAAGCCAGTATCACTGGATCAAAGAGTATGTGTTGGGGAGTGAGGTATAAGAAGACTGGAAAGATAGGAGGGGTCTAGGTCCTGAAGAACTTTGAACCCCAACCAGGATTTTGTATTTGGTCCTGGAGGTGACTGGGAACCACTGGAGTTTACTGAGAAGGAGGGCGAAATGGTCAGATCTGTCCTTTAGGAAAAACACTTTGGTGTCTGAATGGAGGATGGAGTGGAGAAGAGAAACCCAACAACAAGCAATTGCAGTAATCCAAAAAAAAAATGATTTAAAGTTTTGAGTTCCAAATTCTATCCCTCTCTCATTTCCTCCCTCCCTCCTCTCCTCCATCCCTGAGGTGTTAAGCAATCAGATATAGGTTATACATGTGCGATAATGTAACACATCACCATATTAGTAATTTTTTATAAGAAGACTCGAGTAAAAACAAAAAAAAAAAGAAAATGCAAAAGAGCATGCTTTAGTCTGTGTTCAGTCAATATCAGTTCTTTCTCTGGAGATGGATAGTATGCTTTATCATTAGTCTTTTGGGATTGTCTTGGATCATTGTATTGCTGAGAGTAGTTAAGTCATTAACAATTGTTCATAGAACAATAATGCTGTTGCTGTGTACAATGTTCTGGTTCTGCTCACTTCACTATACATCAGATCTTATAAGGCTTTCCAGGTTTTCCTGAAATCATCCTGCTTGTCATTTCTTTTTTTTTTTTTTCTTTTTGCTCTCTTTTTTTCTTTTGTGGGGCAATGAGGATTAAGTGACTTGTCCAGGGTCACACAGCTAAGTGTCAAGTATCTGAGGCCGGATTTGAACTCAGGTCCTCCTGACTCCAGGGTTGGTGCTTTAGCCACTGTGCCACCTAGCTGCCCCCATGCTTGTCATTTCTTGTAGCACAATATCCCATTACCATATACCACAGTTTGTTTAGTCATTCCCTATTTGATGGGTATTCCTTCAATTTCCAATTCTTAGCCACCACAAAGAGTTGCTATAAATATTTTTGTACAATTTTTTTCCTTTTCTTTTTCACAATTACTATTGTTAACTGTTTCCTTCCATCCTATGGAGACTTAGTCGTATGGCTTAGTTTTGCTCTTGTCTTACCTGATAATTTCCCTTCCCCCAATTGCAGTAATTGATGTAAGAAGGGCTAAGGGCCTGCACCAGAGTGGTGGTTTCTCGTTTTGCCTCCAGTCTACTTACCAGTCTCTCAGAAGAGAGGAAGGGTTGTATATGAGAGTTATTGCAAAAGTGGAACCAAAATATCTTGGCAAAAAATTAAATATGAAGAGGAAGGGAGGTAGAGTGAGAAAGTAATGAAGGGTCAAGAATGACACCTAGTTTGTGAACCTAAGGTACTGGGAGAATGGCACTACCTTTTGTTGTAATAGGAAAGGTGGTAGAGAGAGGATTTGGGGAAAAGGTAATGAGTATGAGTTTTGTTTGGACATGTTGAGTTTAACTAGATATCCAGAATGTTGATTAATTGATTGATGACCTCCCAGCTATGTTGTAAGGATCAAATGAGATTTTTATAGAGAGCTCTTCAAACCTTAAATTGCTATATAATTTCTAGTTATTGTCAGGAGTGGTGGTGGTAGTGGTAATGATGATGATGAAAAATTAAAAACCTAATATTTTGCTTCATATCCATTATTGGTAAAATTAGTAAAATATGGAAATTATAAATATTCGAGGGGTTTTCAAAAGATGGTCAAACTAATATATTGTTGGTAATAGTATGAATTGGTATTATTCTGGAAAACAATTTGGAACTATGCAAATAACATTACTAAAATGTCCATAGTCTTTAACCTGGAGATGTCACTGGGAAGTACATACTCCACATTTGTCAATGATAAAATGAAAAGATCCATTTACACCAAAATATTGATAGTACACTTTTTGTGGTGTTAAAAAACTGGAATTAGAGTAGTTGCCATTTGTTTGGGAATTGCTATTCAAAATGGGGTACATGAATGCCATGAAATACTACTGTGCTATAAAATAGAATGAACATGATAAATATAGAGAATCATGGGAAGACAATTTACACAATGATTTAAATGTCAAATAGTATTTTGTATTTGGTCTTGGATGTGACAGCTAGGTGGTGCACTGGATAAAGCACTGGCTCTGAAATCAGGAGGAAATGAGTTCAAATTTCACCTCAGACATTAGGTAAGTCAGTTAACCCCAGTTGCTTTTAACATCCCTGGCCATCTCTAGTCCTTATGATGTATATTTTGCCACTAGACCCAGAATTAAATTAAATTTAATTAGCTATAAAGTTATGGCATTTCTGTGATGCCATGGTCCTCTTTGAGAATGAAGGACCACCAATAACAACAATGATAGGGAGTAATTCCTCTGTCATATTCCCTTCTCATCTTTAAATCCTCTATATTAAGAATACTTCTTTAGTAATTCTATATTAAATCTTTCAATTAAGGAATATTTTTCTTAATATGAAATCTATCAGTTGACCATAATTTATCAAATGCTTATTGTGTGCGAGGCACAGTAGTGGGAATAAGGGATATTGGGACAAAAAAGAAACTGTCTCTGCCCACAAAAAGCTTGTGGTATATATAATATACACATATAGCTACTTTAAATTCATACAAAATAAATACAAAGATATTGGGGGTGGAGGAAAGAGTGGCATTAGAAACTCCAGGGAATCAGGAAAGGATTTAATTAAGAGTTAGTACTTTAGGTGAGCTTTAAAGAAAGCTAGAGATTATAGGAGGCAGAGGCAAGGAGAGAGTGCTTCTGGAAGGGCAACATGCAAGAATAGGGGTGATTATAACAAGCCTCACAGGTAGACTGGAGCTCAAGTAAGAAGGACTTTAAATGACAAGCAAAAGCACTTGCATTTTGTTTTAGAATCATTAGGGAACCACTAATGCATCTTGGGCAGGGGAATGACATGGTCAGGTGTGCGTTTAGGAATATCATTTTGGAAGATAGGTGGAGAACGAACTGAATAGAGGAGACTGGAAGTAGGGAGGCTAATTAGAAGGCTTTTAAAATAGTTCAGACAGGAGGTAATGAGGGTCTGAATTAGGTTGGTAGTTATGTGAAGGGACATGTATCAGAAATGTTATGAAGGAGGAATTAATAAGATGACAACTAATTAATGATAGATGGGAGTAAGGGAGAGCGTGGTGTTGAAAATTTCTTAAGGGGTGAGGTTAAATCTCTCTCTGCTGTGCTCACTAGTGACATACCCAAAAGTAGAATGTAGACATGTTAAATATTTGTGATCTCAGATTAGACAAGGTCAGACAGCTAACAGATATGAGGAAGCAAAAATAAGAGAAATCTGGTTATTTGTATGGAAATGAAATAAAGATAACTCATATAGGAGATATGGTAAATACAGAGGATGGAAGGGTGAAGGGTTTTGATTTGTTTTCCTTTATGGTACCTGACTTCGTAATGTATAAAATGAGGGCAGATTTTTAGCTAAGGTTCAAAGCACCTGAGACACTAGGTAGTAGGACTCAGTAACATAGGGAAAGGGATGAAAAACCATTTGCATTCACCCAAAAATTTTATTTCTGAAAAATCAAAACATAGATATATATCTCACTTTACCATATGGTATATAGTAAAAAGAGTACTGGTCTTGAAGCCAGGAGAGACATAGCTTCCGACTCTCTCTCTCTCTCTTTTTTTTGTTTTGTTTGTTTTTGTGGGGCAATGGAGATTAAGTGACTTGCCCAGGGTCACACAGCTAGTAAGTGTCAAGTGTCTGAGGCCGGATTTGAACTCGGGTCTTCCTGAATCCAGGGCTGGTGCTTTATCCATTGCGCCACCTAGCTGTCCCCCCCCCCAATTCTCCCTAGTTGTATGATTATGGTTAAACCATTTAATCTCTCTAAGTCTCAAATTTCTCACCTATGAAGAGAATAATAAAACTTGTAGAATTGCCCACATAGAGTTGTTGTGAATGTGAAATGACATGTAACCTTAACAGTAAATATCCATAAAGCCCTTTTACAAACCCTAAGGCACTCTATAAACCATATATTGTTATTACTCTCCAACAAATACATTCTTTTTTTTTTAATTTTTTTTTAAATTTTTTTTAGTGAGGCAACTGGGGTTAAGTGACTTGCCCAGGGTCACACAGCTAGTTAAGTGTTAACTGTCTAAGGCCGGATTTGAACTCAGGTACTCCTGACTCCAGGGCCGGTGCTCTATCCATTGCGCCATCTAGCTGCCCCCAACAAATACACTCTTGAAAGGTTGTATGGCTTAGTTTTACTCTTGTCTTACCTGATAATTTCAGATGGTCATCTTCCCTTCTGGTGGTTCTTCCATACGGAGTAGCTATCAGTTCATATGTGTTTCCTCTTTTTCTAACCTAGCAAATGTTAATGCTCTATAAGCATGTCAATGAACTAGGGGTTTCTCTTGGAAGAAATTTTTTATAAGAAACTGGGGGTATTGAGACCGGAGAAGAGAAAACAAGAGAACTATCTTCAGGTAGATGAAGGGTTGTCACATAGAAAGGCGATTCGGCTTGCTTTGTTTGACCTCACAGGGCAGAACCGGGAATGATGGGTGAAAGTTGCAGAAACATCTTTAAGTTTGATGTCAGGGAAAAAGAAAACCCATATCCTGACCATTTAAGCTATCCCAAAGTGAAATAGGGTGCCTTGAAAGGTAATAAGTTACCCTTTATTCAAGGTCTCAAAGTAAAAACCTGGATAACCACCTGTAAACTTTGTCGTAGAAGGAACGAATGGGGCAGTTGAATTGGGGTGGCGAGTTACCTTCTGATTCTTAGATTTTGAGACTTTATGATTCTCATTCTATATGATGAATCATCACTGTCTCTGTCTTCCTCTTCTCCCATTTTCCCTGGTGATGATCTGTAACAACATTTCACGTTTTCAACTCCTTCTCAATGCAAAAATTAGTGAAGTCATTTCCTTGCTGAGATGACTTCTCTGTTTCTGTGGGATTGTTCATCAGAAGACAAACACACACACACACACACACACACACACACACACACACACACACACACACACACCAGGCTTTTCAGCAAACCTTCTGTTTTTCTGTAAAGAGCCGGAGGTAATTGATGCCCTCATACACACTGGAACCAAAACGGAACAACAGTGTTAACAGAGAACAGAAGGTTTGGTATTTTTTTAATTGTATTCCTCCACATGGTTGGAGTATTTTAATGCTTCCTAAACCTGTATTATTATTATAATTATTACTTTTAATCTTCTGCATGAGAAGGTATCATGCTTATTTACTTTCAGGTCACTTCGGTCCTTTATGCAGCAGACATTTCTCCCTTTTCCATTACTCCAACTTCTAGTCAAACAACAGAAGAGTTGAATCATAAAAGAATAGTCCAGAAACTTTTATTTGTTTGAACGAAATTCTTTCCATGTGTTCCAGCTTCCTCCTTTGCTCATTTTGGTCATGTGCTTTGCTTTAGTCATCTATCCCACACATTGGAAGGCCAACATCCTCCCCTTACCACTGATAGGTTTGGAGGTCTACAAGCAGTAACTGAAGCCTGCTGGACTTACCACATCCTTCAAAAAAATGTAATAGCTGCTTTAAGCTAAGAGGTTCCATTGGAATTTGAGGGGAAGAACAAAAAATAAGCAAGGGGGAAAAATAAAGCCAGCTTGGGATGGTAGTGTGCAATTTGATTGAAGAATAAAGAGATTTGGAAGAGAGAGCAAAAGAAAAATCAGGAGGCAGCTAGAGCCCACTAGGTTTGAATGATGGAGGATGGTATACCCAAAGGTCTGGCCAGACACCAAATGACTAAATATATATGGAGGGAAGATGATCTGGTAGTGTATGGCACTGTCCCTGATGAGAATAAATAAACATCTCCTCCTGAAGGGTTGAAATACAACTGGTCATGTGCCAGGTAACTTGTGGGCAACTTGAACTTTTAGAGGAGAACAGAAGGAGCACTTGTGGCCTAGAAAACCTACCTAGTACCTTGGCATTGGGAGACTTTATTCAATGCATTGTGGACCTTTCCTTTGGGGAATCCTTCCTGCTCTATACTCCTATAGTAATTAGTGCCTGTCTTATTTCAGGACCTTTGATTACATTTCACATTATAACTTCCCACCTCAAAATGAAGATGGTAGTGCCTGGAATATTAGGTAGCCAGCTGGCCTTGGAGTAAGGAAGATCTAGCTTTAAGCCCTACATCTGACATAATTGGTTTTGTGAACCATGGCAAGTTACTAAGCCCTTCATTGCCTCCAGGAAGCTCTTTAAAATTATGTTTCAGGGGAAGCTAGATGGTGCAGTGGATAAAGCACCAGTCCTGGATTCAGGAAGACCTGAGTTCAAATCCGACCTCAGACACTTGACACTTAACTAGCTATGTGACCCTGGGCAAGTCACTTAACCCTTATTGCTCCACAAAACAAACAAACAAAAAATTGTGTTTCAGAGCAAATGACATTCTTCATTGGTAGAGGTATTGTGTTTTTTTTTTCACCCAGAGTTCTTTTTACTAATGAAATCACAGGTCCATTCCAAATTCTTTCATCACCTTTAACATCTTTGAACATGCAAAGTCAAACAAGGTAGTATATTGTTTCGAATATAGAACACAAATTGATTTCGATATCCCTCTACATTTCTACCAACAGGGATAAAGATAGCAACTCTAGTAATATATGGTCTAAAAGATTTGCCTTGGTTACTGAGAGATAAAGAGCCTTGCCCATGATCACATAGTCTATGTCTGAGGCAGGATTCAAATCCAACTCTCCTAACTTTACAGCTAGCTCTCTATCCACAGTGCTATGCTGATTTTCATCTCTATCTCTAGTTATATATCTTTATTTCTAAATTTCACACCCTAACTTTAACTGTATATTTGGATATTTCAATATTACGACATGTAACTACATAGATATTTTATTATGTTGATAAAACTGTATCAGTCAAGACTTAATAAGCACTTATTATATACTAGGTACTCTGAAGATACTGGCAAAACAAAAGTCAGCCTTTAATAAACTTATATTATCAGGTGAGATAGAATATATCTATCTATAGATATATAGATAGATATATCTATATAGATCGGATATATAGAGTTACATATGTATGTATAAACTTCTGTGTGTGTGTGTGTAGGCTAGGGACATGCCCTATTATTTCATTGATATAGGGAATTCTCAGGTAAGAACATTTCCTTGAGTGATTGAGTTTGATATTGTAGCAACTTACTGCCTCAGTGAGTTGTCAAGAGTCCTGAGAAGTCATGTGACTTACTCAGGATCACAAAGCCAGTATGGTTCAGACATAGCACTTGAATCTTGTTCTTTCTGATTTCAAAGATGGCTCTCTATCTAATTTATCTCGCTATATAAATAAATATATGCATCTAGATGTCATTGAGGAAGAGTGGATAAAGGGCAGTATTGAGAGTCAGGAATATTTGAATCCATATCATGCCTAAGCTGCTTAGTCATTGTGTGATCCTGTGCAGGTCATCTAGACACTCTCAGCCTCAGTTTCTTAATCTATAAAATGCAGATAATAATAGTGCCCATCTCATTGCATTCTTGTGAGGATCAAATGAGATAACATATGTAAAGTACTTAAAGCACTATATATACATACCATATGAACAAACATGAAAAAAGAGCAACAATGGCGTTGCATTTTAAAGCTATAACCAACTATATTAGGGCCTCTCATTCAAATGTCATTTACACGACATCTCTTTACTAGGATGAAAACTCCTTGAGAGTAAAGACAACACAGTTGCATAGTACCTGGCCCAGTGTTTTAAACCTAGTGAGTGGTCAACAACTACAGGATGATCCATTGATATTAATATATAACTATAATGGTGCCCAGTGCAGGCAGTCAGAACAGGGAGGAAAAAAGTTTTACATTGCAAATGTTGACCTTTTGAAGTCCTTCTGAAAACTCAACTTCTCAGAATTCTTAGCTGGAGTTGAGATTGGGCATGATTTCATTGGGAACTCCAGTGCACTTAGCTGGTTCAATTGCACATTATGGGCACGTACATAGTAGGGGCAGGCTTCCAAACCATTAATGCTTCTTTCCTTCCTTTGGGAGAGGATCATTTGGGTCATTGGTCTCTAAAGGACTTTCCAACTCAGCTTTTGATTTGCTGAAGGCAAGTGAATGGGAATTCTATTAGAAGCAAATGCACAGCTGAGGCATCCATGACGGCCCATTAACTGCTTGAGCCTTCACTCCTGTGTGTTTTATTCACCTCGTAAAAGGAAAAAAAAAAGCTTAGAGCCTAGTAAAAAGAAAAATATATATGTATATATCACAGGAGAGATGTGAGACTTAAGGCAGATATACCACACACAGTGGGCTGGCTTCTTTATAACCGTGGGCTTATTATCTAATATGTGAAGACAGCCTAGTTAGCCTGTCTGTGAGTTGCATCAGACTTTTTCCCTCCCAAATACCAAGGAGTAAATGTTGCTTTTCCTATCCCTCTGTATTTAGCTTGCTGGAGTGGAAAAGATATAGAACTGGAAATCAGAAAAGCTGGGGTCTAGTCCAGGTTTTGTCATTAACAACCTAGCTGACCTTTAATGACACATGTACTTCCGATTCTCAGTTTACCCCATTTGTAAAATTTGGAGGAGTGGTATTTTTAAAATTTATTTTATTTTTTTAAGCAATAAACATTTTTATTTATAGTTTTGAGTTCCAATTTTTATCCCTCCTTACCTCCCTCCCCTCACCCTTCCCTGAGGTGGTAAGCAATCAGATATGGATTATACATGTACGATTATGTAAAACATTACCATATTAGTAATTTTGTATAAGAAAATGTAATTAAAATTTAAAAATTAAAGAAAGTGAAAAATAGCATGCTTTAGTGAGGAGTGGTCTTTAAGGCTATTGAATCTTTTTTCCTGTTATTATTTTTTATTATTGATACCTTTTGTTTTGTAAAGAATTAATTGTTAATTGAGGTTTTATGCCTCTGTGCACTGGCCTGGGGCTCTGCAAACCGCATGGCGCTGGCACCTCACATCACCACCACTCGCAGATGCCTACATGGGCCTGGCAAAATTATAATGATTGGAAGCCTAGTGAGGGCAGTCATGTGACTGTCAGAGCGGCCATCCCATTGGCTGGGGTGGTATGGGGTTTTCTGGGATTGGGGGAGGAGAATTGGGCTTTCTAGGTGGAAGCTGGAAGGCTACAGGTGTTCAGTTGCATAGTCTCAGCTGATTCCTGGGCAGTGGTATTTTCTCAGGCTGTATAATTTCCCTTTCCCCATTTTATTTCCTTTCCCTTGATCCTACTGATCCTGTTTTGTGTTTTTGTTTTTTTTTAAGTTCGTTCTTGTTAAAATAAATCCTGTTCTGTTTTGAGGGAGGCTGCCAGTATCCTTCCTTGCCCCAGTACTGCTGCGAGCTGCTTAGCTAACACTCCCCAATTAAAAATTGGTCCCCACAGTTTTAACATCACATTCACTTTGGGATATATCTTTTTCCACTCTCATCAAGCTATAATGTCTGGAACTTTGACCTTCCTGAGACCTCATCCTGGGAGACTTAATCCATTTAACTTTAGACTTTCAGTTTGGGGATTGAACTGCCCTGCTTCGTAAATAAGCATAAAGTAACAGGGTTGCAGATCATGCTTCATATCCCATGCAGTCATCTACCCTGCTCATCTTCCTTTTTGCTTTACCACAGCATGTGTACTCCTTGCCCCTCTCTCCGTCCCAACTTCTTCTTATGGGAGCTGTAATCAAGCCCTGTTTGAGGGAAGTATGTGTCAATTGACTCCACTCACCATCCTTGAGATTTCTAAATATCCTTTCCTAGCCATTTTTCTTTCTATACATATATGTTTCCCTGCCCCCTTTCTATTAGTATATAAATTTCTTGAGAGATTGTGTTGTGCTTCTATTTGTAACCCTAGGTGTCCCAACAATGCTTACTGCCCAGGGGTTAATAAATCCTTTGCATTCTTTTAATCATACCCCTTCCCCATCCCATTAGCCATGTAAGATTTTAAAGGAATGAGAAAAATAAAGTAATTCATATTCAATAAATATTTGTTAAATGCCTATTAGGTTCCAGGTACTGTGTTAAGTTCTAGGGACATAAAGAAAGATAAAAGATATTCCTGGCCCTAGTTATGTTCCCAATCTAATAGGGGAGATGATGTGAAGACAATTGTTTACAGACAAGGTATTTATGGGATAAACTGTAAGTAATCAACAGAGTAAAACACAAGAGTCATCAAGAAAGGCTTCCTATAGAAAGTAGGATTTTGACTGGGACTTGAAGCTAGGGAATCCAGGAGACAGAGCTAAGGAGGGAGAGTCATCCAGGCATGGGAGACAGCCAATGAAAATGATTCTAGTTGGGAGATGGAGTGTCTTAACTGAGGAATATCAAGGTGGCTGGAGCATGTTATGGTAGGATGTTGGATGTAAGAAGACTGAAGAGATGGAATTGGGACCAGATTATAAAGGACTTTGAATGCCAAACAGAGGAATTTATAGTTGATTCTGGAGGTGATATGGAACCACTGAAGCTTACTGAGTAGGGAGCTTGCCTTTTGAAACATTACTCTGACAGCTTAGTGCAGGATGGATTGGAATGGGGAGAGATATGATAAGGCAGCCAACTGTCAGGCTATTGCAATAGTCCAGGTTTGAGGTGCTGAGGATGCTGGGTTGTAGCTATGTCAGAAGAGAAAAGGAGGTATATAAGAGATATTATGAAGGTAAAGTTCACAGGCTTTGGCAACAGATTGGTTCTAGAGGGTATGAGAAAGCAAGGTATCAAAGATGATTCCTGGAATATTCCTGGATAACTGGAATGATAGTGTTGTCTCCCCAAATAATAAGGAAATTGGGAAGGGAGGAGAGTTGGAGGGGTGGGTAAAATAATGAATTCGGTCTGGAATGTGTAATTTAATATGTCTGTAGGACACCCAATTTAAGATACCTAATAAGAAGCCCAAGATTTGAGACAGGAGGTTGGCAGAGAGGTTGGGGCTGGATGCATAGACTGGAGATGGGGATAGAAATAGTGATGACAAATCAAAATAGTATATACATGATTGGTTCTGCTTTTCTGAAGACCTGGTATCTAGATTGTGAAGAATAAAGAGCTATTTTCTTTCTTTCCCTCTCTCTCTCCTAGTCTGTCTGTCCTTCCTTCCTTCCTTCTTTCCTTCCTTCCTTCCTTCCTTCCCTAGCTTTCCTTTTTGTCTTCCCTTCCTTCCTCTCTTCCTCCATTATCATGAATTCAATTGTTAAGGAAATCCTAGTCCTCAGTTGAGGAACTTCCATAGATGACTAATTACACCTGTATTCTGAAAGTGTTCACAGCTAAGCTTTATATCAAAGACCAAAAGCACTAAGCACATTACCATTTAGGCTTTGGACTTTGGCTTCTTAGAAAAGAGCACAGGAGTGTCATTTGCCCCCCAGAAATAAACTTAGAAAACCTGGGAAATCTTAAAGGAAATATATCTTAGCTTTGGGACCTTTCAACATGAGTGATGGTCATAGAATACAGAAACATGGTATTAATGACTGAAAGTCACTGGATGATTAGCTCCTTATGGTTGTCCTAAAAATAAATGAATAGGGGGGCAGCTAGGTGGCATAGTGGATAAAACGCCAGTCTTGGATTCAGGAAGACCTGAGTTCAAATCTGGTCTCAAATACTTGACTCTGGCTATGTGACCCTGGGCAAGTCACTTAACTCTCATTGCCCCCAAAAACAAACAAAAACCCAAAATGGAGAATTACTATTCACTCTAGCTTTGTTTTCTGTTGGTTTTCCTCTTGTTCTATTCAGTAAAGCTAAGATATTGAATGCCTGAAATTCTTATAGAAACCTATTTTGATGTTAATTCTGATAAGCTAGATTCCATTCTTAGTTTTAAGTTCACCTGAGCAAAACTTCTCAACCTTTTTTGATTTCTTTTAAGACTGTCCAAATGATCTTCAAAGCATGTACTGGGAGTTGATCAGGAGGAAAAAATATCAAATGAGGTCAATTGGCATCATTATTTGGCCACCCCATCCAGCAGAAAGAAATCAGTGAAATCATTTTACTGGCAACCTAAAGGAGGTTTCATTCAGATCTCTCATAGGTTTAAGGCAGAAATTCACTGTTTTGCTGCTTTAAAAAGAGTCTCTTTTCCCTGTCTACTTATAAGTTACTTCTTCAAGCTTGAATGTTTCACCTTCTGTGGATTTCTTTCTGCCTTGAGACCTTTTTTTTTTGTGTGTGTGTGCCTTCTATAATGAAGTTATTTGTAAGAGGAAGAAAACCAAACCTGTCTGAGAGTCGTTGCAAACCTAATACGGCTTCTTTCTTCGCTTTCTCTCAACACTTAAACACAATCCATTTGCAATCTTACTTATGTAGGTTATAAGTAATCATTTTTCTCTGATGATATATAAATACTGCAATATTAGTCAGATGTGAGTGGCAAACATCAGATCCATTTCAGGGGGTTTCTCAAAAGACATTTTTCAGGCCTTGGTGAAAAGCACTGGGTGATAAATATATCATCAACAAGAGCAACAGTCTCAGCTGAATTCAGAGCTTTTCAGTCAAGCAGTGTTTCAGCTTATAAATTTTTGAAGAGTTTGTTATGCCAAGTTTCCATATTGGGAATATAATTTGCAGAAGGTTTCCTGAGAATTTAGAAAGCTTGGAGAATTTTTATAGCTTGATAGTATGATAGAGATCATATAATCTGAAATACTTATTTTATAGATAAATAAACTGAGACTCAAAGAAATTAAGTGACTTGACTAAAGTCATACATCTAGTTTGTTATAGAGGCAATAAGGTAGCCCAATTCACTTTATCTCCATGGTCTTTCACTTGACAATGCTGTCTTGGCAGTTTATAGGAGTTATCATCAAGGGCTTCAAATATTTGTGTTCTATGAATTTCTATTCCAAAATATTGTTATTTCTGTCATTCACTGTCTCCAGGCAAATAGGAAGTCCAGTGTGCAGAAGCACTTTGCTTGCAGTCAGGAGATCTCAGTTCAAATTCAGCTTCAGACATTTATTAGGTTTTGAGGTTCCACTGAGATAATATTCCTAAAGCACTTTGCATAATGCCTAATACATAATAGATATTTAATAAATAATTCTTCCTTTCTTCCTTCCTTCCTTCCCTTCCTCCCTTGTATCCTTCTAAACTTCCTACTTTCTGAAAAAATAATTGTCCAGTGGAAGCCAGGTGGCAAAGTGCTGGTCCTAGAGTCAGGAAGACCTGAGTTCAAATTTGACTTGGGACATTTACTAGCTGTGTCACCCTGAGTAAGCAACTTTGCCTCTGCCTGTCTCAGATTCCTTATCCACAAAAATAGTGATAATAGCCCCTACCCTACCTTACTGGGCTCTTGTGAGGATCAAATCTGATGGTATTTGCAAAATCCTCTGCAAACCTTTAAGTTCTAAATAAATTTTGTTTTTCTTTTCTTTTTTTGTGGGGCAATGGGGGTTAAGTGACTTGCCCAGGGTCACATAGCTGGTAAGTGTCAAGTATCTGAGGCCAGATTAGAACTCAGATAATCCTGAATCCAGGGCCAGTGCTTTATCCACTGCACCACCTAGCTGCCCCTGTTCTTTTCTTTTAAAAATTGTTGTTGTTGCAGGAGTCTAGTGAATGTGTTTCAGACTGTTCCTTCCCTCAAATACATGCATTGACTAGAGACAGCCTTGGGGTGGGGGGGTGGAGCACAGATTGGGGAAGCATCCCAGTACTCTCTAGACTACAATTCAAATCAATGCCTGAATAAAGTTGCATTCTATTACACAAAAGAGAAATGTTTATCCAGCTTTTGCTTAAAGATTTCCATTTAAAGGGAAGGTATCACCTCTCAAGTCAACCAATTCTGTTTTTTCATGGTTCTGATTGTTAGGATTTTTTTTTCCTTCCTTATGTCAAAGCTAAGTTTGCTTCTTAGCAATATCCACTGTACTTTCTGAGGCCAAGAAGATCACGTTTACCATTTCTTCCACATGACAAATCTTCAAAAGCTTAAAAATTGCTATCATACCCTCCCCTCCTCATCTTTTTATGAAATTGTCATGGGGTGCAGAGCACCCCAGAATTTCTCTGGGGCACACCGAGGAATCTTCTCCTTGAGAAACTAAACCAGAGGACAGATAATGCCTAGAGGAACCAAATCGGACTGAGCTAGCTTGGGATTCCTACCCTTCATTCTGGTCTCCCTTATCCTGGGGAGATAAGTTTGGGTGTGGCTGCGTCCTTTGTGTTCTGAAGAGGGATCCATAGCCACCCCTCACCCAATTCCTTTTGTCACTACCAGTGGGGGATGGTCCTCCACTCCTCACTCAATTCCCCCAGCTACCACCAGTGGGGGATGGTCCACCTTCACTAAAGGAACTTTCCACTGGCAGATGGTCCACCCCCATCAGGCCTCTATAAAAGTACCTTCCAGTCTCCTGTTCGAGGGATTTGGTACCTCTGAGCCATGTGCTTTATGCCAAATCTCCCCATGAAAAGTCTAAGGATTTCTTTCATGGTTTCCCTCCCCCCACCCTTCCCTTCCCTTGCTCCTAAATAAACTATCACCTTGTTCTAACTACATTTTGTGTGCAAGAGGGTGTAATTCTTTAAAGAGGAATTCCCAAGAACCCCAACCCCAACCCGTACCCCATTTTCCCCATATCAAAATTAATAATAATAATATTAATAATAATACTTAGCACTTATATGGCACATACTAGGTGCCAGGTACTATGCTAAGCATTTAACAAATATTATCTAGCCTCCAAACATCCCTGAGAGGTAGGTACTGTCATGGGGCACAGAGCACCCCAGAAGTTCTCTGGGGCACACCAAGGAATCTTCTCCTTGAGAAACTAAACCAGAGGACAGATAACGCCTAGAGAGATAAGCTGAACCAAACTGGACTGAGCTAGCTTCGGATTCCTACCCTTCATTCTGGTCTCCCTTATTCTGGGGAGATAAATTTGGGTGTGGCTTCTGCCTTTGTGTTCTGAAGAGGGATCCATAGCCACCCCTCACCCAATTCCCCCAGCTACCACCAGTGGGGGATGGTCCTCTCTCACTAAAGGAACTTTTCACAGGCAGATGGTCCACCCCCATCAGTC
Organism: Dromiciops gliroides; assembly: GCF_019393635.1. NCBI lineage: Eukaryota > Metazoa > Chordata > Mammalia > Microbiotheria > Microbiotheriidae > Dromiciops > Dromiciops gliroides. The sequence continues at coordinate 574,016,735 of NC_057862.1, forward strand.
CTCTATAAAAGTACCTTCCAGTCTCCTGTTCGAGGAGATTTGGTACCTCTAAGCCATGTGCTTTATGCCAAATATCCCCATGAAAAGTCCAAGGATTTCTTTCATGGTTTCCCTCCCCCCACCCTTCCCTTCCCTTGCTCCTAAATAAATTATCACCTTATTCTAACTATGTTTTGTGTGCAAGAGGGTGTAATTCTTTAAAGAGGAATTCCTAAGAACCCCAACTCCTACCCCAACCCGTACCCCATTTCCCACCATATCAGTACTACCTTATTCCCTAAGAATGTGAGTTCCTTGAAAGTGGCTTCATGTCTTCAAAATTTATTTTTCTATCTATCCTCCCTAATCCATAATGTTATATATAGTCATCTGTGAATGAAAAAGCATCTATTAAGTCCTTCTTGATAGAATGGATTACCAACTCAACATGTTTTGCGGCAGTTTTATTTACTTAGCATCATTATCCATGTTTTGAGTAATGTTTCAACAAAACTGCTGATATTCATGTTATTTAAAAAGCTGGGAGGCTTCCATGGAAATAGGAAACAAAAGGGCTATTCCAACTTCTTCAAAGTCCCTGTGGTTAAGAAATGACAGAGATGCTTATATATGACTGGGAATTAAGCAATGAAAATGATGATGATTATCAATGCCTTCTTGAATGGTAGAAAAGAGTAATTTTGAATAATCAGATACTACCTTCCATTGTCAGCCTTAGAAAAGATGGCATCAAGTTACAATATGCGATGTTTAAAATCTAATATGTGGTTGCCTTACGTGCCCCCAGTGTTGGGGGTTGAACCAACTAAGTTTACTGATAAATTTGGAAACAGCCCAGGCTTTTAAACATTTATTAAAGTATATTAGGGGTTAGCAAAGAAAGAGAGAGAGAGAGAGAGAGAGAGAGAGAGAAAGAAACCTGCCTTCACCTAGCTATCCATGCTACCAAAGAGTGAATTTCCAGAACTTAGAAAACCTGGCTGCTTCCCTTCTTCTTCTGCCACCACCAGCTCCTTTCCAAACCAAGAAGAGCGTTTCCCATTTGCTGGAGTGGAAGCTTCCTGCAGTACTGGAAGAGGGGCAGTCCACACACACAGCTCCAAGCTCATTGGCTGGTAGCATTGATTGACATGACTTAGAGGTGGTTCAACTTCCAAATGTCAGGCAACTTCCAGACACAAGTCACATGCCTTTCATCAGGGGGTGACACCCTGGTTCTCATGATGCCTTTCTCAGCAGGGGGTGGCACCCTGGTTTTCACAAATACACCCATCCATACTCATCAGTAAATAATAGGACTAGGAGGAACCTCAATATATTTTCCTATCTATTGTCAGACTGTAGGCTAGATTGTACAGTAGCCATGTACCTCTAAGGTCTTGTCCTCATCTAAATCTATAACCCTATGATTCATCCTGACTAGATAATTGTTAGATCTTTTCTTAAATGTTTCCAGAAAAAGTGAATTCCACAACATTCTACACCCTTCTTACCCTCTGGAAATTCATATTCACTTTCTTGATTTAGGGAAATGAAGAGGTAAAGCTATTGTGCTGTTTCTTTGTCAAACGAAATGCAATGCTAATTCACTACTTATTTTGAACAAAATGTGACTAAAAAAACAGTCATATTTAGAGAACAAAATTACACAGATAACACAGAAAAAAACAGAGTTGTTGCAGATCTGTATGAAAATATCTGTGACTTATGTCAAAGGCTATCCCAGAGAGATCACTGGCCCATCAAATGTGACATTTTTTATTTTGCTCTGTTTTTTTTTTAATTTCATGATCATATCTCATTTCTCTAAATTTGTCTTCTGAAGGATTCTTGATTAATTCTTCTTCTTCTTTCTTTTTTTCTTTTTTTTTTTTAGTGAGGTAATTGGGGTTAAGTGACTTGCCCAGGGTCACACAGTTAGTAAGTGTCAAGTGTCTGAGGCCAGATTTGAACTCAGGTCCTCCTGAATCCAGGGCCGATGCTCTACCCACTGCACCACCTAGTTGCCCCTGATTAATTCTTGATAAAGCAGATCATGAGAGTGAGAATAGAAACCTAAGAAAAGAAGTCAAGTTATTACTTTAGGATTTTGGACAATAGGAACACTCAAAGTTTAATTTTAAAGTTTAGCATTTCATCATTTGGGCTATTGTTACATGATAACTAATCTTTTTCGTTGTTGTGCAGGTGTGTCCAATTCTTCATGACCACATTTGGGGTTTTCTTGGCAAACATAGTGGATTAGTGTGCCATTTTTGTCTCTAGCTCATTTTACAGATGATAAGGAAACTGACGCAAATAGGGTTAAGTGACTTTCTCAGGGTCACACAGCTATAATAAGTGCCTAAGGCCAGATTTGAACTCAGGAAGATGATTCCAGACCCAGTGCTTTATCAATTGTGCCACCTAGCTACCCTTATGTCTGCTGCCCAACTTAGGTTTGCTGGAATCTAGAACAACACTCAGCAGAGATACTTATAAGAGTCATGGGACAGTCATAAGAATAAGCCACCTACCTACATATAAGAGTCTGGAGCATGGGGGCAGCTGGGTGGTAAGGTGGATAAAGCACCGGCCCTGGACTCAGGAGGGCCTGAGTTCAAATCCAGCCTCAGACACTTGACACATACTAGCTGTGTGGCCCTAGGCAAGACACAACTCTCATTGCCCTGCCAAAAAACCCCAAAATAACCCCCAAATCAAACAACAACAACAACAACAAACAGTAAGAGACTGGAGCAAATGTCTTGAGGTCATTTCTAGCTCTGCAATCTATGATATGATTTTTCTTTTTATTTTATAAGGATCACAATGATCAGAGATTATGAGTCAGAAAGGACATTGGATATGATCCCTCCAATTATTTTTGCAGATCAGGATTGAATGGTTGTTGTTCTTTGTTCCCAAAGCGGACCAAAATGAAACTAAGGAGTTAAATGACATGCCTAAAGTCATACGGTACTAAATAAACTTGAGATCCCAATCCTTGGCTTCTGACTCAAGATCCAGCTCTTTCCACTGTTCTTTGAACACAGAGGTCTTTGAAGATGGAATATACTCATTCTTATTTTAGGGAGAAAGGGTCACTGGACATTTCTTGTGGGTGATGAAATTCTTTTGACTTGAAAACTTTTCAATAATCATACTAGTAAACCTCTGTTTCAGTGTCCTGAGATGAAAGAGTTAGGCATTATTAGTGTCTAATTTTTGTCCCCACAGTGATTTATTGCTCATGGCTGTTGACAAACACACATACCAATCATGTATTTTTCAAATGAAAGTCAAATTCAAGTGCTTTCTCTCTTCCATCAAAAATCATGGAATGGGTTCTTTCCTAAAAATAGTAAGGAAAACATCTATTTTCTTTCTTCAGTCCATATATATATATACATACATCCCTCTTCTGAGATCGTATGTTAACTTTAATTTAGTTTTCTTTCAGGTAAACTGTGCATGGTCCCATAATATCTTATTTTAATAACAAAATCTAAAGATTTTAAAATGATTAATTCCAACAGTAGTCAACTGCCAATGGCAATGGGTAAAATGGGCATCAGTAATAATAGGGACATTTCTGGAACTCAATAAATAATATGCTTTCAGAGGAGATCTGGAATATTATATGTCTGGAGGAAAATCAAAAACACTGACTGTGGTAAAGTACATTCGCATGGAAGCGTTTTATTTATTTCAGACCACTGGTTAGACACAACTTGATGTAACTAACCTCAAGAGTATGTGCTTTCCTAAACATTTCAGCTTCAAAAAGGAACGGCCTCAGGAAAAGCTTAAGAGGAAGTGATTTCCAAATACTCTCTCAAAGTTTTGCTATTGCTGAAATATTCTCTACAAAATGTTCCCCCATTTTTGTGATAGAACCACCAATGGAAATATCTAGAAACAACTAATTGACTTATAATCCCCACTGGGTCATCCTTACTTCTCCACCCCCACCCCTTCTATTTTCTCTTCATCTTGTTTTGAGCATTTGGTTTCATGTTTTCCTATTGCCAGTACCATTACATAAACAGAACTATAAAAATATCTATTGTCTAGAAAGCTCCTTTCATCAATGGAAGAGTGAATAGCTTACATAAAAGTATGCCGGCAGATAAAAAATCTTTACATGAAAATATCACATAACAGTGTGATATTCTGAGTGTGTGGGCGAGAAGATGACTCTTTTATGTTTGTAAACCACTACAGGAAATGCTACCAGCCCATAGTTATGTAATTAGAGCCAAGACCAGCCAAGTCTTTAGGTTCAATTTACAATAGCTGTCTTCATGGCCAAGATAGGAAAGAAATCCCTGAAGTTTCGGGTCTTTTTTTGATGAAAAACCTCATGTTTTCCTTCTATATAAAATTAAGAAGTGATTTCACTATCCCACCTGTCAGAATAAAGCTTGATTGTCATTGATAGTTTCTTCCACCCTGAACTACTACTTTAAATAAGTAACTTCCATGGGAAGGGGAGGAGGAGTAGATTAGAGGGTTGAGCATAGACTCTGTGATATGAAAAATGACTGTTATTAGGAAATAAAAAGCTGATAGATCAGGGACCTGTCTTACATATCATTTACCTAGATTTTATTAGAGTATTTGTCAAAATCTCTCATGTTATCCTTGCATCACAGAAAACAGACATTAACTAGACGGCACTACAATTGAATGGGTTTGGAACTGATTGAATAGCTAGGTAGACTTCAACATCAACTTGGGGGAAGTATCCTATAAAATGTCCCAGGAATCTTTTTTTGATTCTGTGTAATTTAATATTTTTGAGGGTAGTTGGGTGGTGCAGTAGATAGAGCAGCAGCCCTGGAATCAGGAAGACTCATCTTCCTGAGTTCAAATCTGGCCTCAGACACTTACTAGCTCTTTGATCCTGGGCAAGTCTGTTTGCCTTAGTTTCCTCATCTTTAAAATGAGCTGGAGAAGGAAATGGCAAATCACTCCAGTATCTTTGTCAAGAAAACCTCAAATGGGGTCATGAAAATATAGACACAACTGAAAAACAACTCAAAAATGTTTTAACATAAAAAATCCACTCGTATAAAGATATATTTGGCATGTTTATCACATTTGCAGGTGACACATGGCTGGAAGGAGGAGTAAACACAATCACAAGAAAATATAGCTATCAAGATGACTCTTCCTCAGACATTAGATACTACCCTAGGTCAATATGTGAGATGAGGGGACAAGTATGACACTTTTCTCATATGTCTATTTCTACAAACATGGAACAAGATAAAAGGGCCTTAAGTTGCAGTGCAATTGATTTTGATTAAATGGAGAAAAAAAAGAATTTCTTGACAATGGGAGTTACCATGTAAAGTGGGAAATGAAATTGCTTTATTCAGGGATTTAGCTAAACAAGTCTATCTGTAATCCTGCCTGAAGACCAGATGACTGTGGGATCTCCCTTAGAGCCTCAGAACCTTGGGAATTGAGGAATCTTCCCTGCATTCTGGATGAATTAAGGCACCATCTAATATAAGAGTTTAGATTGGAAGAGCCTTCAGGGGCTATGACGTCCAATCCCATTATTTTACAGATGAGGAAACTGAGGTCCAGAGAGGTTAAATGACTCGCCCAAGATCACACCGGAAATAAGTGACAGGCAGGATTTGAGCTCAGGTCTTTTGATATTAGAAGCAATTGCTCTTTTCTACTGTCCTATGCCTGACTCATGTAACGATTGGAATGACGCCACCTGCTGGAGACTTAACTGTAGAAGAGTTCTGCCCATGAAGCGAAGGTCTTTGAGGGCAAGACCAGGAGTCAGGAAGTGACGCGGGCTAGTGGGAGGAGGAAGGAAGAGACTGGCGCTCGCTCTCGCTCTCTTTCATCTGGACTCTGGTGGAGAGCGGAGCTAGAAATGTGCTCTCCCTTTAATAGATAGGAATCTAGGCCTTTCTCTCTCTTTACCAAATTCTTATTCTCCTTAATAAATGCTTAAAAGTCTAACTCTTGCTAAAGCTTATAATTTATTGGCGACCACTCATTAGATATTTTAGACAGTTTAGCTAGAATTTTAACCCTTAACAGATGGCTGACCACGAAGAGGAAAGCTAACCCTCAGAGTCTTCTGATCTGCTGGTTGGGTAAGAAATTTCCCCTCCCTCTCCCTTTAACTGCTAAGTACTGGCGCACTGGCTGTGTTTTCCTTTAAATTTTTTCGAATGGACCTTTTAAACTCCCTAATTACCCTATTTTTGATTTTAGTCTGTTTAACCAGACAAATGGGAGATAAGATCATGTTAATGCTTTGTTTTTGTGGATTTTCTATTTTTCTTTTTATTTTTGTTAAAAGAGCCAGCAACTTACTCACACAAGGAAATATCTCTCCCTCTCCCAACCATGCTTTTTCAGAGAAACCTGAAGAGATTCCCGCAGCTTTTCCCAGTTCTAACAGTAATTGTTGCTTTAATTTTGCATGCCTGGAGGCAATGACCCACCCTCTAGAAGCTTTTAATCCCGTAGTGCCTGGAGGCAAAGTGGGGGAAGAGGAATCCAGGCCTGAGTTCAAAATCAAGTCTGATTCAAATTGTGCTGGTCCCTCCCCTCCTCTCCAGACCCCACCCTCTACTCCTCCTATGGCCAAGCCCATAGCTTCCCCTGCCTGGGAAGTCCAGAGATCTGATGCGCATGCTCAACTTTTTCTACCTGCATTTGCAGCTTCAGGCTCAGCCCTTCCCCATCCTGGCTGTGCTTTTGAGACAATCTTAGAAAACTCTTTAAATTCCAGATATGCTCGTTTTGTTCATAATTTTGCTAACCTGCTTTTGTCTTTAATTAGTAATCTTATAAAGCATTTGTATGGTGAAAAGCCCGACAGACAATGTAGAGGGGTTAAAGAAGAAAAACTTAAGCTGAATAAGAATGACAACCATCAACATAGTTCAAGACTCTGCTTCTTTTGCCATGGAAGGGTATATATTTTAGAGAAATGTAGAAGTAAGCAGCAAGGTATTGATATGAGTGTTGGGGATTTTAGATATCGGAATCAAAAGTGTTCTGAATTCACTCAGAGTATTAATGTCAGTTCAGAGGTTACATAGGATTTCTATGCTATTACATCTACATTTTGAAATTAATGGTATGGGTTTATTTTCATAGAGATTTTCATGCTTTTGAGATTGTGTTTTATACTTAGTTTTTAAAACAAGGAGAATATTTGTAAAAGCTTTTTATAGTCATGTGATCAAGTTTATATTTTATAATACTCTTATTGATATTAAGTTCATATTCATTTAGACTTCCTTAGTTTGAATTTCATTGTCTTTTATTGTTCCATGTGTATTTTCTTCTATTCATTTGTCTATCTAATTTTGAAACATTGCAAGATGGTTTTGATTTTATTATACAATGTTAATTCTAGGAGTATTGTGCTCCCATATTCTGAGTTGTTTGTTTTTGTTATTTTTTTCTCAACTGATTATTTGATCAAACTCTTTAAAGCATTTCCGTGGCAAATTGGTTGCCATGGCAAGTGTAAATTGATTCTAGAAGTATTATTTTTGATAAGCATATTCCCAAAAAAAAAAAAAAAGAGGGGAACATTTGTAAAAGTTTTCTATTTTCAAAAAAAAAAAAGTTCTTTGAGATTCTGTTGTGCTTTAACTTATATTTAAATATGTTCAGATTTTTCACAAAAGTAATTGTATACTAAGTAAAAAAGGGTATTATTTGAAATTGTTGCATAATTATATATTGTGTTCTGAGTCAAGATGTATTCACATTTTTTGCAATCATTTATTATCCTCAATTTTTAAATCCATATGAGACTTGGATTATGGGAACTTATCATTTAAGACACTAATTACCTTTATTCTGAGTTATCAGATGCCAGTTGGCCAAGGTGCCATCCAATCACAAGAGGAATACATGCAAGAGCAGACACTGAACTGTCACATGAGGGGAGACATGCATGAAGTCAAGGTATGGCCGAGGGAACGGCTTTTGACAAATGTTGAGGTTGGATTCTCTTGGTTTAATATTTTATTTTATTTTTCCCCACAATATTGTACAGATGGCTGGAAGTATTCATCCCACCCATCTCACTTCTACACCTGGCTTCCATGCTCCCTCCTATATGCCTGATGCCATGGACATCTCAGTCCCATGCATCTGATTAAGTCTGACTCAGTTTCTTCCAATATGTTCGGTGGCATGGACATATATTCCATCCACCTATTTTAAGCCTGGCATACTGTATGGGCAGTACATATTGCTCAAGTGTGGGAATGCTCATATCCCATCATTTCTCTGTTCTTTTATGGTAACCCCCATAATTATCTCAGGTGTCATGATAAATACAGTGTTGAATTTGGCCTTGACACCTGTTACCAATTATATTAGATTTTTTAATTTCTCATAATGGCATGAGGATAATTAGGCAGATGATGCAAAAAGTGATGAAACAAAGATAAAAATTATTTTTAAAAATTAATATCGCAGCAATTGTCTTCTCAAATACCCTCCATAAGGGGGGACTATAGTAATATTATAATTTTAAAGAATGTTTCAATTTTTGTTTTATTATATGTTTCATGTGTAACAACTAAGATTCTGTATTCCCTTAGACATGTTTTTGAGAACTTTCATTGTTTGATTTGATTATTGACAAAGCTATTTTAAAGTTGTGTTAAGCTCAATTTTGTAGGAAGTTTTCCTGGCTGATTACCAGCATCCACACATCAACCCCTGAAAAGACTTCCATTCCACGACTACACCTAGAGGACATCTGAGAAAAGACTTTCAGAGACTTTAAATGAACAGTTTTGATTTGTTGTTTTTTTTTTCTCTTTCTGTTATAATATACACCATCTGTAACATGTATTCTCTGCAGAGGCCCTCCCTTTGCAAGACTAATGTCAAAGCGTCAGTTCATGAGGACAAAAAAAAATCGCCCCTCTGGACAAAACTTTCCTCTCTTCCTTTTCTATATTGTTGTTCACATATTATTAGTTAGCAATAGTTATTATATTGTTTTTACTGTTCCGTCAAGGAAACATTTTGTTTCTTGAGGAACAACAGGGGGGACTGTAACGATTGGAATGACGCCACCTGCTGGAGACTTAACTGTAGAAGAGTTCTGCCCATGAAGCGAAGGTCTTTGAGGGCAAGACCAGGAGTCAGGAAGTGACGCGGGCTAGTGGGAGGAGGAAGGAAGAGACTGGCGCTCGCTCTCGCTCTCTTTCATCTGGACTCTGGTGGAGAGCGGAGCTAGAAATGTGCTCTCCCTTTAATAGATAGGAATCTAGGCCTTTCTCTCTCTTTACCAAATTCTTATTCTCCTTAATAAATGCTTAAAAGTCTAACTCTTGCTAAAGCTTATAATTTATTGGCGACCACTCATTAGATATTTTAGACAGTTTAGCTAGAATTTTAACCCTTAACACTCAGTTCACTTTCTCTGATATTTTACATGTAGAGGATAGTAGGATCTGTCATTTAAACCACCCATGAGCATCACACTTTTTTATAAGTATAGCCTTCAATGTCTGTATTCTGAAGGAATTCATTATATATTAATACACACAAATATATGAATATGTACATATGTACTAACACACATATATACATACCCATAAATACATATACATGCATATATATATATATAGAGAGAGACAGACAGACAGAGAGAGACAGAGACAGAGACAGAGAGAGACAGAGACAGAGACAGAGAAAGAGACAGAGAGATGGACACAGGGACCAAGATAGAGATGGGGACATTTCCCCTCTCTCCTCTTTCCTCACTTGTGGCAATCCTTAAGGAAGATTGTGGCCCTTCTTGCCAGGTCCTATCACTCCATTTGCCCTTGGTTCTGTATCTTCCCATCATGTCTGGGATCTTACCTTTTTGATAATTTTTTAGCTCTTCTTTTTTTCCTCTGGCTCACCTTCCATCTTTCCCTCTTCATTTCTTCTCCTATCTCTTCTCCTCCATTATCTCATTATTATCATCTCCAGTTTCTTGATATTCCTTGACATCTTCACTGCCTACAAATATATTCCTCCTTTGTTAAGATAATTTTTCTTGACCCTGCCCTCTTCTTAAGCTATCACCCTACCTGCTATGTGTGAGCGTACCTTGTGATTGTTTTTTGCCATCTTCTTTCCCTCTCTCTTTCTGTCTCCATTTGTCTGTCTCTTTCTCTCTCATATCAACTCCCATGACTTTTACTACCATCTCAATGTAGATGACTCCAAAATCTACAGAACCAGACCATCTATAACTGCTTCCTAAACATTTATACTTTGATGTTTCACAGATATTTCAATCTCAGCTTGTCCAAAGCAGCATCTGTTATATCCCTTCTACTTTTCCCACCTCATAATCCTTCTTATTATATAGGTTTAGGACCTAGGAATTATTCTTAACTCTGTACTTCACTCACATCTTACACTCAAGCCACTGCTCAGTCTTATACAACACCTCTCACATATGTTCATTTCTCTCCATCCACATCACAGCGATCCTGATTCAAGCCTCATGAGGACCCTCAAATGAACCAGTACAATAAACTACAAAGTAGTGTCTATACATCTCTCCTTCTCTCTATCCAATGCACCTTCCACAATTGCCTAATTGATATTTCTAAAGCAGTTGTCTTATCATGAATTTATTCTGTTTTTGAAGTTCCATTGGCTCTCAAATGTCTCTAAGGTGAAAATGTACTCTTCATTTTGGCATTTATAGCCCTCCACGATCATTCTCAAACCTATCATTCCAGGTTGAAGATATACTGTTACTCCTCAAAAACTCTGAGTTTCAATCAAACTCAATTATTTTCCCTTCCCTGTAGATAATTTTTAGTTTCCCATATTGGTGTCCCTTCAGTCTATCTCCCATGCCTAGAGTTCTCTCCCTCCTCACACCTGCCTCTGGGAACTGTGAGCCCCCTTCAAGCTTGATCTCAAGTGCCAACTCCTATAAGAAACCTTTCCAGATTCCCCTAGTTGTTAGTTTCTTTCCCCATCAACAAAAGAAACAAAATTATTTATGTTTTGTATGCATAAGTACATAAAAGTGCTGCCTCAAAGGTTGGCAGGCTGATCTTGTCTTCATTCTCCTAGCTCCACTGTGGACTTTCTCATCCTCTCTACTGCTGGCTCATCCTGGAACTTCCCTGGGTGCCTAGGCCCTCTTTGCCCTACAATACCTCCTAGCCCTGTTGATGGCTCCACAAAGCATACTCTACTTTATTCTGCTAGTGACTGTTCATAATCCCATTTTGGGTTTTCTTGGCAAAGATACTGGAGTGGTTTGCCATTTCTGTCTCCAGCTCATTTTACAGATGACACAAACACGGTTAAGTGACTTGCTCAGGGTCACACAGCTAGTAAGTGTCTAGGCTGGATTTGAATTCAGGAAGATGAGTCTTCTTGACTCCAGGCCTGGCACTCTATCCACTGTCCCACCTAGTTGCCGCTAAGTTAAGTGATTTAATTTAACTCAGGGTCACAGAGTGTATGGGTCAGAGGTGTGACCTGGATCACCCTAACACCAAGGCTGGCTTTCTGTCTACTGTCACATCAATTTTAAGTCTTCTATCTAACCTTAATCTCTTTCTTGAAATTTCTTCCCATAAAGACAACTTGTTTTAGACATCCCATCAGCATCTCAAACTCAACATGTCACAGGAAAACTAATCTTTCACCCTAAAACTGTATCTCCTTCCAACTTCTATTCCTTTTGAGGACATTACCACCTTTCTGCACTTTGCTTGGTCCTCTTTTTTCCCTTTCTTTCATTCTTCATATTAGTACAATGTAAGTTCCTTGAAGTCAGGGACTGTCTTATTTTTATCTTTGAATCCCTACAGCCTGGCATTGTACCTGGCAAACAGGATGTGCTTAATAAAGGTCTGTTGATTGAATCAGACATTATTATACCTTCCACAATCTTCATTTCCAACCCTTTATATTCACTTACATGGCCACTGCTCAAGATAGTACTTATTTCTTTTCACCTATTCTATGGAATTCATCTAAAAAATAGCCTTCTTATTTCCAGCGTCTCCCTATTTCCAATCCATCTGCCAAAAAATGTTTCCTCAAAAAACAGGTTTGGCTATTTCATTCCTCTGTTCAAGGGTCTTCTATAGATCCCTATCATGTCTGGGATAAATTAGAAACTCCTCAGCTTGTTAGTCAATCAATCAGTCAATAAGCATGTATTAGCATTTACTCTATGCCAAGAACTTGAACTAAATGCTTGGTTTGCAAAGAAAAGCAAAAACACAGCATCTCTAAGGAGATCAACCTTCTAATGGGAAAGACATCATGAAAATAAATATGCACTTATACTTTCGTCCAGCAATACCACTGCTAGGTTTATATCCCAAAGACATCCAGAAAAAGAGAAAAGGACCTATTTTTATAAAAATATTTATAGTAGCTCTTAGTCGTGGCTAAGAATTAGAAATCAAAGGGATGCTCATCAGCTGAGGAATGACTAAATAAGCAATTGCAATTGTAATATAATTGCTATTTGAGTGTTAAGAAATGACAACCAGGATGATTTAAGAAAGGCCTGGAAAGAGCTACATGAACTGATGTATAGTGAAGTGAACAGAACCAGGAGAACTTTGTTCATAGTGACAGCATTATTGTTCAATGAATGACTATGAATGACTTAGCTATTCTCAGCAAAACAATGATCCAGAACAATCCCAAAGGACTAGTGATGATGCATACTGTCCACTTCCAGAGAAAGAACTGATATTGATTGAACACAGACTGAAGCATGCTGCTTTTTGCTTTCTTTGTTTCATTATTTTTCTTTTATTTGAGTCTTCTTATAAAAAATGCCTAATATGGAAATGTTTTATGTAATTTCACAGGTATAACCTCTATCTGGTTGCTTACTGCCTTGGGGGTGGGACAAGGGTAGGAGGGATAGAATTTGAAACTCAAAATTTTAAATAAAAAATATTTGTAAAAAATTCAATGGGGGCAGCTAGGTGGCACAGTGGATAGAGCACCGGCCCTGGAGTCAGGAGGACGTGAGTTCAAATCGGGCCTCAGACACTTAACACTTACTAGCTGTGTGACCCTAGGCAAGTCACAACCCCAACTGCCTCACCAAAAAACCCCAAACAAACAAACAAAAACCCCTATGTACTTATCAGATATATACAATGTAAATGGCTTTTCTTTTAAAGTTCTCTAGACTCTTCTCTGACCTACCTTTCAAGTCTTATTTCACGTAATTCCTTTGCTTGCAGTCTACATACTAGCTAAATTGGATTGCTACTGGATATTTTCAATTTTGAGTTTTTCATCTTCTGATTTTTTATATTCATCCAAGAAATCCCTTATGCCCAGAATGTGGCTGTCCCTCCTCTTTCCTTCTTAGAATTCTCAGGTCTTGTCTAGTTTCAGTTCATATGCCTCTTCCAACATGAAGTGCTTGCATATTCTCCCAGTTGTCAATACTCTTTCCCTTTTTCAGTCACCTTGAATCTATATGCTTATGTGTGCACATTATAAGATCTTTTTGGGTAGGCATTATGTGTGTATGTGACCTATTCTCTGTCTCTGTTCCTCTCTCCATCCCTTCTTCCCTCCTTCTGTCTCTTTTTATCCTTCTATCTCTCTGTCTCTGTGTCTCTCTTTGTCTATGCCTCTGTCTCTTTCTTTGTCTCTGTATGTCTTTCTGCCTCTGTCTTTCCATCAGAAGCATGAGGCACCCTTTGATCTCTTCTCTCCTGACTCCCTGGTCACCTCTTTGTCTCTTCCACCTAAGTGCCTCTCATAAATGCTTTCATAGAGTAGGTGCTTAATCAATGTTTAATGTTATTTTCTGGCTTTTTAATAGTCTATTTGTATTGCTTGTGTAATTGGTTTAGTTCTGTCACATCTGTGTAAAGTAAGCAGGCTGGGGGAATTGGCAGCTTTTCCCATACCAGAATCCAATTTTCCATAGACATAGCCTATGTATTCACAAGATGATCAGAATGAAGAGAAGATCTAAAGGAATTATCTTAGTGATTATGGGTTTTGTTTTTTTTTTGGGTGTGTCTAGTTTTTTTTTTTTTAATTTGGAATTGCCTTTTGCTTTGTTAGAGTTGAAAAAGATCTATCATCTGGAAGTGGACAGTGAATGAAGCATTGTGTTATGTTTCATTAGTTAGCTGGGATTATTCAAACCCCAAATTTCCATTTCCCCCATTTTGTGAAATGAAAAATTTATGTAAATTGTTTTCCTCCAACGATATTTTGGATAACTGAGCTCAAAGGTATGCAGAAATTGCAATATATATGGCTTTTTGTAGTCTTGCTCATTTAGATCAAGCTAGCAGAGATTAGACTATTGCCTCTTATTCAGTTACTATTATTAACTTAACTGCAGGAGCTGTTTGATGGAAAGCTTTCCTCCAGAGGACTGAAATTATTCGGGCAAATTTTCCATAGTAACCAAATTAAAAATGTCCCTGAACTTTCCCCTTCCATTTAGTACCCTAAAGGTTTTACAAGACTCTCCATTGCAACAACAATAAAAGCTACTATTTATACAGCACTTTAAAGTACAAAATACTTTGTATACCTTATCTCTCTTGAACATCATAACAACCTTCTAGGAACATCCTAAAGTTAGTATTATCAACCCTCTTTTACAGATGAAAAAATCTAGGTTTAGAGAGGATAAATGTCTTGCTTATAGTCATAGAGTGAGCATTAGCCCTGGAATATAAATTCCAACCTTTCTGACTCCTGTCCAGTACCATAACCATTAGACCATACTGCCTCTCCAAGTAATGAGGTATTTAAGTACTGCTCCCAAGTGACTTTTGCAACTCAGCAAATCCTATTTACAAATTTTCTGCCTAATACTTGCAGGGTGAAAAATGGAAATGTGTCATCACCAATCCCTCATTTCAACACAGAGTGTAGTTGGATTTTTTTTTTTTAGAGCCACGGATGTAGTTCACGTCTTCTCAAAAGAGAGGGGAAAATAAATCTTTTGACAATGTGATGTACATGTGGGACCATCTTAACAAAAATATGACTATGAAGAATATTTGTGGTTTCCTCCAAAGCAGGTTAATATATCCTTGGGGAAGTACTACTACATGATGACATTCCTACCTGACTACCCCAGTTAAAGAATCTTCCTTTAGGTCCTTATTGATTCTCTGTGAGTGTCACATCTTTGTTTTCTCCAAATGGAGCTCTTGGTTGGTTGGAAATTTGGGCCCAAATTTTCTTCATTACCAGTGAAATTGTCTTTTCCAACTTCTTGGCAACTGCCTCCAGTCTTGATGATATGTCATGTGGCTGCCCCCTTGCACTGGCTGAGCTCAGATCATATGTCAATCATAGGAAGTGTACAAAATGTGGTCTAACCACAAGAGAGATTTCCAAGACAGAGAATCATAAATAGAGATGCTATAGCTTGGAATGCCAAAATATCCACGCCATCTGTGAATACACTGTTTGCCAAAGAAAAATAAATGTGAAACCCCAGTTTTCTTTTTGAACTTCCATTTTGAAATTAGCTTTATTTTGAAACTATTTGGTGACAAAATACTTTTTTAGAAAGGAAAAATCATGATAATTATTGTTATGATAGCTCTCCATATGATAACTTCCTCAGTGATTACAGCTCAACTTTGGCTTTGAGTCACTTTGACCTATAATATGGGGATACTCTTGATACTCCCTCTATATAGAATAATATGAATAGGAGAGAGGTGAACAGAGCAGATGAGATAAAATAATTATTATTGTTCCCCTGGATTTCTGTAAACTGTGGTCCCAAATATCATAAAGACAATTAAACATTTTTTAGGTGGCAGATTATTTGAGAAGATAGGAATAATAAACACTAGATATTAAATTCCTCTATATAAAGGCTGAAATGTGGGGGCAATTAGTAACACTTTCTACTCTACTGGCTCAGCTTTATCCATTCCCAGGTAATTCTGATTTAGTCTCTTTTTTCCTTAATTGGTAGAGAAAAGGGAAGAAAGGGAAGATAGGAGTGAGTAGTTGCATGGAAAGAGCTCTGATCTCCCAGTCCAAAGGTTCAGATTAAAATTCAGCATCTGTCATTTGTCGTACATGTGACTTTGGGTAAGTCACAATTTAGTTTGAGGTTCTTCCACTATAAAATGAGGGGGTTGGATTAGTCTCTAATCACCCTTAGAGCTCTAAATCAATACTTCTATGACCATGGAAATGATTTGGGGTATCAGACTTTATTGCCCTCTCATAGATAATGTAAAAACTGAAGGGACATTCCGATGTTGTTGGCATCCACTCAAAAATGGAGCAGTTAAAATCCAGCCACTAAAAATAAAAGAAGGATTGGGTGCAAAATCTCTTTGCCTTGTTTATCTTCCAAAAATATCTTGAACTGCCAAGAAAAACAGCTAAGTGAACTTGCTAGACTCTAAGGTTGGTCCAATTTTGTAGAAAGTTATTGAGATATAATCAAACAATATGGAGAATTCATTATTTCACACCCACTTCTGTCCTGGACTTCATGATCCTCAGAAACGTATGGTCTTAAAAGATAACATCAACTCTGAAATTCATGTTTCCTCAATACCACTTGGTCCTGGTGCCCCTCCCTCCCTCCAGTTGGAGACAGTTTAGGGTGGACATCAGAGAGCTCCTCCTCCCACATCCTTCATTTAAGGAGGGTGCCCGAGGCAGTCACTCATCATTTCCTTTTGAGGCTGCCAGACTTCATCTTGCCCACTCCGAATTTCAGCAACTTTCCAAATCAAAAGATCTTTCCCTGCTCACTAGTCCTGTTCTTGTATTTCCTCCCTTCCTCCCCTCCCCCCTTTAAAATCCTTAAGGGCAGGAACTGCCTTTGCTTTTGCATTGACATTATTATCCTGAGCACTCAACATAGTGTTGGGCAATCAGTCCATAGTCATTTATTAAGTACCTAGTATATTCCTGTGGATTGCTCAGTGACACAGTATATCCACTGAGCACTGGACTTGGAATCAGGAAGAGTGATTTTCATGATTTCAAATATGGTCTCACACTAGTTGTGTGACCCTTAGTAAGTCACTTAATCCTGTTTGCCTCAGTTTCCTCACATGTAAAATGAACTAGAGAAGAAAATGGCAAACCACTCCCATGTCTTTGGCAAGAAAACCTTAAAATGGGGTCACAGAGTCAGACATGACTGAAATGACTGAACAATAACAAAAGGCAAAGACAGCTCCTGCCCTTGAGAAACTCACCATCTAATAGAGGAGACAACATTCAGCTACATATGGGATAAAATGGAAATAATCTATAAAGAGAAGACTTTAGAATTAAGAGAGATTGGGCACAGAATAAATATTTAATGTTTTTCATTCATTCATTCACCCCAAACTGAACACTGTATTCCTGAGTGAGTTTGAACAAGGCAGAGCTCTAACCAGTATTATTGTAAGCCATCACTCAAACTGAAACACAAGGCAAACAACAAAAAGCCTGCTCCTTAATTCAAGTTTTCCTTGCACAAGATACATCATCTTTCAAGTCCACCTGTTTTCACTGATTATAACTTAAAGTGGAACTCTCTCACTTCCCACTTCTCACTTCCTGACTTCTCTGTCTTCCTCTGTCTTCCTAAAGTCTCAGATAGAATCTCACCTTCCATAAGAAACCTTTCCTAGTGGAAGTTAATGTTAATGTTTCCCCTATGAGATTATCTCTAATTTATACAAGCTTGTTTCTTGTTTGTACATAGTTGTTTAGATATTGCCTACCCTCAGTAAAACATGCATGCCTTGAGGCTAGATACTCTTTTTTGCTTTCTTTATATACCCAGTGATTATCACTTTGTTTGAGATGTAGTAGGCACTTAATGCTTGTTGTCTTTATTTGACTTTCGTAGAGAGAGAAAGGAACTGAGTGAATATTATCTTTTGCCATTTCCCTTATTTTAAGTAGGTACCTAGACTAGTAGGTGGTTTCTTCTTCCCATAAAGGAATGCTTATAGGCTGGTAATTACCAGAGTATATCTCTAGATCTGGAACAGTTACAGAGATGTAACCACTCCTAATACCTACAGGAACCTAAGGAGAGGTCTGGTTCTTTGCCAACTCTGTTTAAGGTGAGCTTAACCCACCACTTGGAGAAGAGGGAGAGAAAGACATAGGAGGGTAAATGGCATGCTGGCATATATGGACTCTTAAGGATGAACATGGAGAGGTAGGTGGGTGAATGGGATTCTGGATATGGAGTCAGAAGACCCTAGTTCAAAATCTCAGCTTTGTCAGCTCTTGCCTATGTGACCTTACAAAGAGATCCAGAGGACATACCTATATCAGACCTGTGTCTATGGAATGTGAAGACAACTTTATGAAAAATTCAGTCAATCTATTCATTGGGTCTATACCATAGATATAATGACTTTACCGATTTGGGGGTATATTTTTTCCTTTGGTTAAAAGGCTATGAAATAGGATTTCTTATCTTTGTTACATTAAGAATCTGCTAAGTTCATGAAATTTCTTTTGACTAAACAGATGGGGAAAAGGGAGGAGCTGGGTATGTAGGAAGATGGTGAAAAAGCCCATAACCTCAATGCTTCTAATCTTTCTCAACAGTTTGCCAGACCTTTGTTTTTATGTATTTTCTATTTTTTAAAATTTGAATTGTTCTCAAAACTAAAGAAAAATGCATATTTTCCTGTCTAAACATGGAACTTTCCTCTAAGTTACCAGCCCACAAATGTACTTACCTTTGGTCAAATTACAATGAAATTCCTTAATCCTATTTCTGTATAAATTTGTTCTTAGTGCTTTTCTTTTTAAAACTTATCTTTATCAGTGTTGTCCTTTTTATCCAATGTTGGGTCTCTAAAGAACCAAGAATAAACCTATTCAAAATAGGTATCCAATAATTGTTTTTAGGATTGGTTTTAAGTTTCCTCTCCATTTAGAAGTATATTGTGTTGTTTTAAATCTAGCATTGTTTGCATTTCACATTTATTAAGCTCTCAGTTGGACATGGTGATTAAGTGCTGATCAAAGAAAACCTTATAGGTGTGCTGCCTAATTGTTAGGAGATTGCAATCTAAAAGTGAGAGCTGGGGAAATGTCAGCTTACTTGTTTTCATTTCAAAGAGATCTTTCTCCTTATAGTCCTGAAGGAATAATGTATTCTGAAAAAGTAGTTTATCTAATTAAAAGATAGCACTGGCATTTTCATCTAAGACAAGATTTTATAGGACTTTAGAAATGATCTGGGGAAGATAGTGAATTGGCTGTGCATTGGATCACATTGGGATACTTGGATTCAAATATTAGTTTGATCAATTACTTGAATGTAAGCTCATTTCTCTGAGCTTCATTTTTTTTCATGTATAAAATGAGGATAATAATCCTTACCGCACAGGATTGTGTCTTGTGATGCATAAAGAGCAAAGAACTTTACAAAGAATTTTGTAACCCTTCACACATGCTATAAAAGTGACTTGTGATTAATTGATTTTGAAAATCTCATTCCTTTGAACAGGGACTACAGTACTTCCCACACACCTTGGAGCTTTTATTAGCAATTATACTAGCAATTAGTAATTCAAGGTTTTCTAGCCTTATTTTTTCAATCATCTGATTAAGAAGTATTTGTTAAACACTTATTATGGGCTCAGCACTGTACTAGACATTTGAGGATATACCCTCAAATTGCTTACAATCTAGTTGGAAGAACCCCGCCAACCACCACTAAAACATCAATGAACATTAAAAATATGTCATATATATTTATGTATATATACATACACACATATTTACATACATACACACATTTGTATGCATGCATATATGCATGTATGCATGTCTCCTTTCCACATCCCAACTTTCCTCATTATAGTTTGGTTATATCACAGGTCATCATATGAAATTAAATGGGAGTTTTTTGGGAGTTTTGTGGAAGCCACAGATGATATGCAAAGGTCAGCAGATGGCACAGAAAAAGTTTAGAATCTCAGAAATGCATAAAATATATGTATAGTAGTATATAATATTAACATATTTTATCTTTCAATATCATAATAATTCAGACTTCTTCTCTGGTACAAAGGGAGGGCCAAAAAATATTACATGGATTTTCTAGATTGTTGTGGTGCCACACCCCTCACTCCCACAATGTAGAAGGGATAACTGTGTGTGTATGTCCGTATGTATATAAATATGTGTATGTATCCATACACACACACACACACACATATAATTCAGTACCAAGATGTAGAAGACTTTAGCAAATTAGGAATTAAGAGAAAAGGGAAAATCAATGTGTAGTGATCAGGAAAGAACAGAGTAGAGGAGAGGCTTGAGCCAAGCTTTAATAAATGGGTGGGATTATTATTTAAGAGCAGGTAGGTGACACAGTGAGGTAGAATGTCTAGTCTGGAATCTAACGTCAGACACTTACTAGCTGTGTGACCCTGGAAAAGTCATTTAATCCTGTTTGCTTAATTTCCTCATCTATAAAATGAACTGGAGAAGGAAATGGCAAACCACTCCAGCATCTTTGTCAAGAAGTCCCATAGGGGGTCATGAAGAGTTAGACATGACTGAAAAACAACTGAACAACAACTGTATTTATTTATTTAGCCAGGATTTGAGAGGAGGAGATTCTTTAAGTGATTTTATTTCCAGGTTATTAAAAACAGTACAAAAATATAATAGTAATATTAGCTTACTTTTACATAGTCATGTTTAAAAGTATTTTATACTCATAATTTGAAGTCCCTTTCACCAAAATCCTGTGGGTATGTTGCCCAACTATTAAGAGGTTGTATGGCCTAATGCACATAAAGTTGACCTTGGAATAAGGAAATTTGGTTTCAAGTTCAGCTTCTTAAAAAGATAAACTATATGATTCTCAGAAAGTGAATTAACCTATTAGTGCCCCAGTTAAATTTCTAAAATCCCTAATCTGTATAGATAGTTGGGGTTTTTCACCCAGAGTTCTCTGCATCAATAAAATCAGAATTCTGGATCAATGTTATGTTATCCTTATATTTTAAAGCTACCAGAGCTGAACCTAAATCCAGGATTTTTCTTTCCATCCATAGTGTTTCCTCTAAATGGAACTTTCTTAACCATTCTGTCTCATCAACTCCTTTGGTTGTCTAGTCAAGTTTGTGAACTTCTTAGAATGTTTTTAAATGTATCAAAATAAAATGCATAGAGATATAAAGGAAACAAAATATTTTGGAAAAAATTGTCAAAATATTTTTTCTTAAAAATAAAAATTCATGGATTTTAGGTTCAGGATCCCTGATCTTGGCCAACCAAAATTTTATTTTTACTCTACAATCTGGTGATAACCTCCTCCCACCATTTTTCCAGTCTTCTTATACCTTACTACTTTGTTATATACTCTTCCATTCAGTGACACTGGCTTCCTGGATGTCCCACAAGATACTCCAACATCTCCTCTCCAGTCATTCTCTCTGGCTGAAGGACATTTGCTCTGATCACCCTGGATTCCTTTAAATCCCAACTAAAACCCCATCTTCTGTAGTAAACCTTCTGAAACCTCTTAATTCCTGTGTCTTCCCTCTATTAAATGTTTCATATTAATCTTGTTTATAGTTTGTTTTGTATATCTTTGTATGTAGTACAGTGCTGGTCCAGGACTCAAAAAAAGACCTGAGTTCAAATCTGGCCTCAGATGTTTACTACCTGTTTGACTCTGAGAAAATCACTTAGCCTCTGGCCACTTCAGTTTGCTCATTTGTAAAAATGATAATAATAGCACCTACCTTTCATCATTGTTGTGAAGATCAAATGATAAATAATTGTAAAGTGCTCAGCTGAGTGCCTGGCATAAAGTAAATTCTATATAAATTTCAGCTATCATCATCATTTTTTTTTGGTCTCCACTACTAGATTGAAAGCTTCTTGAGGGCAGAGACTATCTTTTGCTTCTTTTTGTGCCTACAGCACTTAGCAGAGTGCCTGGTACATAGTTGTTTGGTTGGTTGCTGTCCTAAGTCCTCTAGAAGCACCAAAATGGCATCACCATATTGGTGTCAAATGATAGTGTATCTGATGGTGGCTGATCACATGAGCTCAAAAGGTCTACCACAGACACAAATGGTCCCTAGGAACATTTGGAGTAGAGATGACTCTAAATGTTCAATTCACACATTACTTTTGAATTACTGCAATTCTGCTTTGCTCATAGAGCACAGCACTTTCTTTGATGCAGGTAGGCCATGCTGGCTGGTCTTGTGCCAGTGTCTCAAATGTTTCATGATCATTTCTAAAGTTTTTTAGAGACCATGAGAGCATCCTTGCATTGCTTCTTTTGACCTCCATGTCAGTGCTTGTGGGAGTTCTCAGTAAAATGTGGTTGCTTATCCTTTGCTTTTGAAGAGGACCCTGACATCAAGGTGATGTCATAACTTGCAGTGAGAATTGAATTTAACTGAGGGAAGGTTGAGCAAGGTCATCAACCTCCCTTTCCCCTCCATAGCCATCTGAGTCCAGTGGCAAGATATATATCAGAAGAACTGGAGATGGCACCAGATGTTTAAGGCAATTGGGGTTAAGTGAATTGCCCAGGGTCACACAACTAGTAAGTGTCTGAGGTGAAATCTGAACTTAGGCCCTTCCAACTTCAGGTCCAGGGCTCTATGCACTGTGCCACCTAACTGCCCCTCTCTGTAAAGTAGTCTTATAGGCATATGGATATTTGGTATTAGAAGAACCTGGCCAGCCCATCAGAGTTGTACCCTCTGCAGTATAGTTTGAATGCTTGGCAGTTCAGCTTATGAAAAGACCTCAGTGTCTGGCACCTTATCTTGCCAGGTGATCTTTAGAATCTTCATAAGACAATTCAAATGGAAGCAAATCAGTTTCTTGGCATGGGACTAGTATATTATCTAGGTTTCACAGGCATACAGCAAAGAGGTCAGCAAAGTGGCTTTGTAGACCTTCAGTTTGGTAGTCAGTCTAATATTACTTTTCTCCCACAATTTCCTTTGGCGCCTTCCTAACACTGAGCTAGCTCTGGCAATGTGCATGCCAAACTCATCATCATTGTGTATGTCTCTGGAAAGTATACTGTAAGGTAAGTAAATATCCATAGCCCTAAATAGTTCTCTATTTTGGTTTGGTGCTGACTGGTGGAGAACCTGTTTTTTTGGTGTTGTCAGACCAAAATTAGTACAAGTAGCAGAGAATCAATCTATCCATACATTTTGCATCTAACCTTAGAGGCTGCATTGACTGAACAATAATCTGTGAACAAAAAGTCACACACCAGCTCTCCCTCCACTTTACCTTTGGTTTGTAGCCTTTTCAAGTTAAATAATTTACTGTCAGTATGGTAGCCAACCTTGATGCTGTTTACATCCTGAAAGGCATTGAAGGAGTCTGAAAACATTGCTGAAAACATGATGCTAAAAAATCAAAGGAGAAAGCACACAGGCCCACTTCACTCAGTTGGTGACTGGGAAAGCATGAAAACACCATCCATTATGAAGAACCTGTGCAAGCATACCATCATGACGGTGCCACACAATACTGATGAACTTCTTCAGGAAACCAAATTTTGCCATGATCTTCCACAAGTCCCCACAACTGACAGTATCAAAAGCCTTCATACTATCAATGAATATTGTATATAGACCTCTATTTTACTTATGGTATTTCTCCTGGAATAGTTGGGCAACAAACACCTTGTCAACCATCCCTCAGCCTTTCTGAATACACACTGGCTCTCATGTAGATGTCTATCTTCTAGGCAGCCTGTTAAGAAGGACTCTGGCAAGAATATTGCCAACAATGGCTAAGAGAAGTCCCACCCCCCCATGACTGTCACAAGACAATGCATTTTATAAAGATGGAAAATTAAGGCAACCTTAAAATCCTGGGAGATTGCTTCCTCTTGTCATTTAACCTAGATGATTTCAGTCAGCTTTTGTATGAGCAGTGGACCCCCTGCCTTATAAATCTCAGCTGGAATAGAATCAGTATCATGCACTTTGCCACTTGAGAGTGGCCTAATGGTATCTAAAACCTCTTCTTCAATTGGAAGTTCAGCTAGAGAGGGATTGGCTTCAACCTGAGGTATATAGTCAATGACTTCAGCAATGGATTATTATGGTTTGCTGAAAACACTATGGAAATATTTAGCTCATCTCTCCAGGATCATGTTTTTATCACTAATCAATGTGACTACAATTCAGCAATGAGTAGTTGAGATATAACCTAGATCTTTGGCCCATAAATAGAGTTCTGGGCATCCTAAAAGCACTCTAGATTGTTACAATTAATGTAAAACTGAATTTCATCTGCCTTCTTATTGAGCAAAGAATCCTGCATCTCTCTAAGCTTCACTTACACTTTACCATTTATGGAGTTAAACTGCCTACTTAAATATAAACTATCCTGCTGGTACAGCCTGTGGAGTTCTCCTGGATTTCCCCATCATTTTTGTCAAACCAATCTTGATGTTTGTGAGTATTCTGGCTCAGATGAGTAAATGCAGCACTGTATACCAAATCTATGAAAGCTGTCCACTCCTTTTCTGCTGTTTCCACTGTGTGTTGTTTCATCTTTCCCTCCAAGTTAGCAATAAACTGTTTATGCTCAGAGAAGCACTCTAATCTGTTGACATTAAGTCTTCTGGTAGTCATCTTGCCTTGAGGCTTCTGCTTTTCTTGGATGTGAATGTTTAGCTTGGAGAAGATAAGTCTATCCAGCTCTGACTTTGGTAAGCTGACCTTTATTTGCCAATATTGTTTCCCTCAGAGCTGCTATTTGGATGTGACATCTGCTGAGTACTCTCACAAGAGCTGTTGTCTTTCATTTCTACTGGATTTCTTATAGTCCATAAGTCTGCAAACATTTTATGTACCAATGGTTAGTGGAATCATCTTCACAAAATTCTAAGTGCTCCACAGCACCCGCTTCTGTTGCCTTCATGGCCTGTTGCAACAAATTGTTCATATCTGTCTATTCCTCTGGGGTGTGATAAAATAATGGCATTTAGCAAATACTCAAAGGCTTACCTGGAGATTAATCTAAACTGATTGAATTAAGTGAGAGTGATTGACTGCTGATTAGCCTACTTCAGGTTAACTAGATTGTAAACACGACTGGCTAGCCCTTAAGAGGGTATTGTTCTCAGAAGCTAAAGACTTTGAACTTAACTAGAGACCACCTTCAACTCCAGTGAACCAATGGATTTGGATGATGCTAACCAAACAGCTTGAAGCAGTGTATAAGGACCTCCTATGCTCTGGACCTATAAAAAGCTTCCACACTCAGTTTGAGGGGAGTTCGTGATTGAAGCAGGCTCATGGTGGAGGACTTGAGGAAGAACCTGACCAGGCTGGAAATCTAGGCTATATAGGCCTTTTCTTAACTTTCTTAATTCCACATGAATAACTAGTATGCTTTAATAAATGCTTAATGCCCAAAGACTGGTGCTAAAACTTCTAATTTAAGGCAACCACACAATTTAGATTTTAAACATCACAAGGGGAAGTATTCACTTGCTTGGGGTAGACACTCCCTGAATTCAGTGATGGTTTTGAGGCCTGACAGGTACCCTCAACCTGGTTTAGCCCATCTGGCTAAGTGTGGTATATGGCTGCTGCACATGTTACAGCTTCTTGGAGCCATAGGTGAGAGTTAGGTGGCAGGTGGATACCAAAGGTAGAAAGCACACCTAAAAAGGGCTCAGCAACCCTCACACCAGAAATATTAGTTTTCTCTGATACCTGTATACCTCTGGCACATAGTAGACTATAAATGTTGATTGATTGATTGAATTGATCAATTTCTAGCTCTGTGGCTGTCACAACCTTTTAAGGCAAGGTTCTTCAGCAACAAAATAAGAATGATAATAAATCATGACAAGGAAAGTATTTTGCAAACCTTAGAGACTTATATGAATATAAACTGTAATCTGCAAATGACTAGTTTCCAATTTAACTATTTGAGAAACATATTTATGACAACTTTTGGCACTATTTTACAGTTCATTGATCTGGGTATATTTTATTCATTGAACCCATCCATGCCTTATCATTTTGTTAGTTTCCTCCAAAGATCTCCCAAACCATGGTCCTTCTTCTAGATTATTTTTTCATTCCAACAATACCAATGGGGCATCTGGTTTATCCATTTGTTAGTACTTGTACAGACTATATGACTGGACCATTTCCTTTTTGCATTATATATTTATTTCCCCAGTTATCTCCCTTATACTACACCTTGAGAATAGATCTTATCACCATTACTTTTTCCATTGAAACTTTACTTCCTAGAGGATCATGATATTCTGAAGTTTGTAATCATGTAGCATTTCAAGAACATTTCTATAGAAAAGTTAGACTTTTGCCACAAAAGTATCTTGAGGTTGTTAAATACAATGCAAAATCTCTTCAATGTAAGAATTCACTTTGTCCTTTTCCTTCTATTCGATTATAAGTTTAACTTATTGTCCATCTACAGGACTTTCCTTGGTGAAATAGACATCCAACTGCATACCATAATGCTTGCATATTCTCTAATGAGCCAAATTGGAACTCAGTCAATTGTTGACAGATGGTCAGCCAGAAGCAACCTAATGGAAATAAGGGAAAGGAAGGTATGTTCAATAAAGATACCTGGGGTTTATGACCAAGGGATGGTCAACCTTCGAAAGATAGATTTTTAGAGGCAGTTACTGCTCTTGCTGGCTAATGGCATGCCCTTAAAATTCCCTACCCCTGAATCCTCAAATGTTGTTAAATAGAAAGGCTGTTTCCTCTTATGTGTGTCAGAATAATCTGTAAATTAGTAGCTTGCTGAGCCAGAGAAGAGTGTGTTAAGTACACAAACTTTGGTCTGTTTTACTCCTAGAAGAATTTATGGCATGAAAACATAAAAGCTTAAGTAATCATAAAAGTATTGCTAGTTTTTGAAGCTAATCAGAATATTCAACCTATCACATAGTTCATCAAATGCCCTCCCTTAAATTTCAGTGGAAATATGCTCTTTATCACCTAGAGGCATGGGACACTCAGTGTTATTTTTCAGGAGAAGAAATTTGGATTAAGATGGGCAAGGAGGTTAAAAAAACAATAGAAGCATAAATGCCATTTAAAGGTATTACATCTGTGAACCATTCACTCCTGAAATGTTGGAAAATTGACAATCCAAATAGTACTTAATCTTATGTGTTTTCTTTTTTGTCTAGCTCTCCTGTTGTTGAGAGTCTCCTGAGATGAAATGCATACGCCCAACAGCAACATCCCCCCCAAACCACAGCTCTAGGAGATTACACTTGTTAGTGGTCCACCTTGCTCCAGTTCAGCCCTCTGGGTTTTAAAATACAGGTGCCAGCACTCATCTAGGTAAGTTTACCCAAAGTTTACCCAGCCACATACACAGGTGGTTAGATTAGAGGGTTTTTTTTTAACTTCTGAAAGAAGAAACAATGTTTTTTGAAAGAGTAGTGGAGACAACCTTGAAGCAAATGTGATGCCAGTATAAACAGACTCAGGCTAAACAGGAAGCAAGTGGCCCCTATCTAGCTCAACATTTTTACTTATTTAATGTAGTGTTTCTTAACTTCAACCTTCATCAGATCTTATGGTATGTTTGACTCTCCAGTAGTTTTATCCTAGGTGACTTTGTGGGTGGAAAGGCTATATTATGAGGGTGAGGAATAAATCCAAATTCAAATCCAAATGCTCTACAAACAGGGATTCTGTTTCCTTTCCTATCACTCAAAAGACTTTGAATCTCTCCACAGGCCAAACTGGGTCAGATTTGTTTCAGATTGCCACCTTCTCTTTTTAGCGATGATCAGTGTTGGTTTGAAGTTGGTAGTACAGAGTGCTTTGTAGGTTTAAATAGCCATATTTCTTATCACTCCTGCCCTCTAAAAGTGCCAGGAAAGCAATTCAGCTAAAGTCTAAATTCAGAGGGGCATAGAGATTTGCTGATGAACAGAATAATGCACCCTAAAGAAATGATTAATCAGGTGATCAGAGATAGTGTCTCTCAGAAGCTCCTCTGTCATTCAATAATCCCATTCAAATAAATTCTGTTCTACCACACTGTGTTAGAAACTGGAGATGCAAAGGCAAAGCTCAAATAGCTTCTGCCCCAAGGAGCTTATATTCTACTTGTGGGATATACCAGGTACACAGGTGAATATGTCATTTCAAGAGGGAGAGGGACTAAGAACTGGGGAGATCATGCAAGATTTTACATAAGAGCCTTTACTGAGCCTTGAAGGAAACTGGGGATTCGAAGTGTGGCAGGAGTGATAAGGGAGTGCATTTCAGGCATAAGGGATCGAACTGTGTAAAGACAGGGTTGTGGAAGAGGTTTCATTTAGGATACTGTTAGCAGGTTAATTTAGCTGAAACATGGAGTGTGTTAAGGAATGAAATATGTGAAATAAATCTGGGTGGGAGGAGGAAAAGGGAAAGGAATAAGGATTTATATAGTGCCTACTAGATATCAGGCACCATACTAATTAATTTTTATGAATATCAATTCATTTGATCATCAGATAGTTGGAGATGAGCCAGATTTTGAAGGACTTTAAATGACTGATTGGAAAGTTTGCCTTTTTTCCTAAAAACTATAGAAAGCTACTCAAGATTTTTGAGTTAATGGAGTTTGATATAATTAAAATAGAAAGTCATAGTCTGAAGTGTCAAAGCATATTAATAGAAAGATAACTATATTTATTTTCAAAGTGTATTAAAGGAACAATACAGGGCAAAATGTTGTATATAGGGCATGAGTCACTGAAGTGAGTTAGGGAACCTGATTTCAAGTGCTGATCAGTCACTAACTAGCTGTGTGACTTGGGAAAAATTGCCTAATCTCTATGGGCCTCAGTTTATCCAACTGTAAAATAAGACTAGTAGAGTAAATGGAATTTCTAAGACCCTTTTGAGAACTAAATTTTATGATTGTTAATTATATTTGTAATTTGTAATTTGGCGCAGATTTTAGCAATAGTCTGGGAAGAGCTTTTAATCTTTAAATTTGATTCACTAAATAAAATATGAAGGCAAAATCTTCCATGAAATCACAGACTTTCAGAGTTAAAAGAAACCTCAGAGGCCATCTAGTCCAATCCAAAACTAAATCTTGAATACTGTCTACAGCATTCCAAACTAGTGGTCATATAGTCTCTGCTTAAACACCTCCAGTTAGAGAACTCACTAACCCCCTGAGGCAGCTCATTCATTCCACTATTGGACAGCTCTAATTGTTAGTAAGTTTTTCCTTATGTTGAGCCTCCTTATAACTTCCACTCTTTTGCCCTGGTTTAGCCTTGCAGTGCTAAACAGAAAAAAAAAAACAAAAAAACTTTAATCTTATTCTCATTTGACAGCCCTTCAAATTTTTGAAGGCTGCTATCATGTCCTTCTTAGGTCTTTTCTTCTCCAGCTTAAACATCCCTAATTCCTCCAGCAAATTCTCATATGGCATGGTTTTGAATCCTTTACCCATAGGAGATTCCCATAGGCAATTAATTTATCCCACCCTGACCCAGGGCTTCAACTTCTCTCCCTTCCACTTGAAGGAGTCTTGGCATCTCTGATTTGCTCATGGGAATGTTTCCTGACATTCAGCAAGAGGTCACCCACAGCATGCTTGCCGGTGGAAAAAAATAGTCGGCTTGCACTGTGGAAGGAAAATTTAGCTTAAAAGACAAGGTACTTTCCTCTTTCTGCATTCACTCCCTTCCTCCCCCATTCCTATTTTAAAATAACTTTATGATCAGATAGTTTGGTCTCATACCTCTAATCTTTTTATTAACTGCATTGTCTAAGTTCAGTTGTCAGAGAAAAATGCAGAACAGATTAGAAGGCTAAGGACATAGACCTTAACTGATCTATTTTGAAGTGTTGAATATCACCTACTAGATACAAAGTCCTAAGCTAAATACTTTGGAGATAATATATCTATGTTTTAAAGGAATTTACAGTCAAATTAGAGAAATAGAATGAACACACCTGAAAAAGATAAGGGCCAATCAGTTGTGGCAGAGAGGGCTACCAGACGTTTACAATGGGCAATAGGCACTTCTGTAAGAGGTGGAAACTGAGCAGGAATAACCTGGAGAAAAAAAAAAGGGGAAAGGCATTCTAGGTGGGAGAAACATATGCATGAATTCTCTTATACAATAATAGATCTTTAAATATACCATACATACATACATACATACATACATACATACATAAATACACATATGCATGCATATATGTGTGTATAAGGGGTATGTGTATGGTATATTTAAGTCTCTATTATTACATATGTGTATACACACATATAGTCAGTGATTTGCATTGTTCTCACTCACACTCATGGGTACCATGTCATATGGAAGCTACCTTTTCAAATTCATTAAATGTTACTCTCCTTTTTCATACTCCATAGTCTAGCTAAACTTGCCTTTTTAGCTGTTTTTATACCCAAAGTCCTATCTCCTGCCACTTTGTCTTCTTACTGGACCTTTTATCATGCCTGACATACTTTCCCACCTCATTCCCATCTCACAGAATCTCTTACTTCCTTTAAAATTTTGTTCAAGTGAAACCATCTGCCTAAAATTATTTTCATGTTATTTCCCTTATTTTGATCTTTATGTAAGGGACAGTTTTTCCCCTTTTCTTTGTATGCAGAGTGTTTAATACTGTGCTGTTGAAACAGTAAGTGCTTAATTAATGCTTGTTGACTGTTGATTAACTGAATTCCTTTCTCATTTTCCAGCTACTAGTATCCTCCTCCTTGAAAAAGTACCTTTTATTAACTTTGTATATGGTTCATATCCTTATTATTTACATGTCTCCTGTGTAAATTCCTTGAGGACAGAGATGATGTTGCTTTTGTCTTTGTAACCCAGGTGCCCAGAACAGTGTAAGTAGTAACAGACAGGTCAGTAGTGAGGACATATTAGGTACTTTATATATGTTTGTTTATTGATTGTGAATATCTTCCAGGATACCTTTTGTCACCTGTCATTGGGTGGGTGGGTGGGGGAGATGGGGTTATCCTCAGGGATGTGCAAGATCTCTTGTAAATCTACTGAGAGAAGGGAAGTCAGTTTCATTGGGACTAAGTTTGATCATTACAATTAATTAGAATTTGACTGCCATTTGGAGCTGTATTTCTGCCTACATTTTATAGTCATTGAGAGTCTGGATGGAGTCAGAGGAAATGAGTTTGAAAGCAGGATCTACTGTGTATTATCTATATGACCTTGTGTCATAAACAAAAAACCTATTCTGATGACTCATAGGGTGAGAGTAACTCTCTTCTAGGAAGTTAAACATATATAGTGAAGAGGCATTCTGTCTCTTAGCTTTCTCTCTTGCTTTTGGCTCAGAAGTATGAAAATGTCTCTCTGGAATGTCCAGAGGATAAAATGGGGGATTCCCCAAGCATATGTCGAGTAGGCACGCTGCTACCTGAGATATTGTTGCCTCCCTTTTGTATCTTGTTTCCATTGGTATAGGGTCTTATAAGAACTTATAAGTCTGGTAGGCATAGAGTTGCAGTGGCAACATTTCTTATAGGCAAGGTAATGGTAATGGTGTCCACTGGAGAGGCAGAGACAGATGACAGAGGAAAATACCCACATCAAGCAGTTTGACATGACCAGAAGATAAGCCTAAGCAGGAACAGAAATGGTCTGGAGTCAAGAGAAGAGTCAGAAAAAGAAAACTGAAATTGACATTTCTTTGAACTTGGTTCAGTAGAAGAGAAATTTAAAATGTTTCGTAAAAAAACCCAAACTATTTTTTATTCTGAATCTCTAATATATTTCCCAAATTATTGTGCTAGTGTTGTTTCAGCATTCTGTTCTAATCATTCTGTTAATACATGCTATAAATCTTTTATGTTTAACATCCTCTTTTCTGTGTGAGAATATAAGATCTAATTTATAACTTTTATATTTGTTCATTGTGCATTTTGGGGGGATGATCCCAGACTGCAACCAAAGTAGGTCTCCCCCAGAATACCTGGGGTAGAGATGAATTGAGAACTGGGCTTCCCCAGAAAGGAACCTGGAACATAGTCTTATGGCTGGAAACTGAATGAGTAGGAGGGGTTGCTACCTTGAACCTCTGAGGAGTGGTTACCTTTAGCCTTTATGCTGGTATCTATAAAATGGAGTAATGTTATTTATGAGATTACAAAGTGAATGAAATATTGAAAAGATCTTGACTGAGTCACTTAACCATTTATGTCTTAGTTTTCTCATATGTAAAACAATTAAAATGAAGTTAGAGTAATTGATATCTACAGTCCCTTCTAATGCTACATTTTATATAAGACCCCTGGTGCCAGGAAGCTCTTCCTTCTTTCTTCATATATTAATTAGATGTTTGGGAACCATATTTCATTTTAGCACCATTTGGGGATGTCACCTTCTTATGCTTTGCTCACTTCTAGTCAAGTCCTATAGAAGAGAAGGGTTTGGCTCCCAATTCAGAGAACTCTGAATCATCATCCCTTTGTAGAGAGTTTTGGCTATTACAGAGTTTATAAATATTTTAAAACTGCTTTACTTTTTTAAGGTGAAGTCTCAGGTAACTTCATGTCTTTTCCTTCTTTGTTTTTCCTTTCTCTCCTTCTTCTTTTACTTCCTCTCATTCTTCACTTCATTTCTCTTCTCCTACTCCTACTCCTCCTGTACCTTTTCTCTTCCTCCTCCTCCTCCTACTTCTTTTTTCCTTTTCTTCCTTCCATAAGCTTGAAATTTTTAGCGGGACAAAAACTTAATTTTTATGAATCAGCATCATGACATCATAACCAAGACACAGAATGTGACCTTTTGCTGTTGTTGTTCAGTCATTTTCAGTCATGTCCAACTTTTTGTAACCCCTTTTGGGGGTTTTCTTGGCAAAGATATTGGAATGATTTGCCATTTCCTTCTCCAGCTCATTGTACAGATTCAGAAACTGAGGCAAAGAAACAGAGTTAAGTGAACTACCCAGGGTCACACAGGTAGCATGTGAATGAGTCTGGATTTGAACTCAGGTCTTCCTGATTCCAGACCTGGCTCTCTATCCACTGAACCCCACATTAACAAAAACATAGGTTTCAATATAAATGATGCATAGAAGTTGAACATGACTGAACAATAACAGTAAACCACATTTTTGAAAGAATCTTCTAAATTGAAGCATGTCCATGAGAGGATTACCAGAATGGTAAGGATATAGAAGACTGTGTCATAT
This sequence comes from Dromiciops gliroides, assembly GCF_019393635.1. Lineage (NCBI taxonomy): Eukaryota > Metazoa > Chordata > Mammalia > Microbiotheria > Microbiotheriidae > Dromiciops > Dromiciops gliroides. Next base: position 574,049,938 of record NC_057862.1, read on the forward strand.
GAGGCTCAGTTAAAACAATGGGTGTAGATGTTTAGTTTAGAGAATAAAAGACCATTCACAAGCATGGCAATTGACTTCAGTCATTTAAAGGACTATCATATATAGGAGAAATTAGATTTTTAAAAAATTTGTCTCCAGACCAAAACTCTTTCTAGCCAAAATGTTTATCCATTATATTGTATAAACAAAGTTATTTATCCATTATTTCTAATGGGTGGAAGCTGTTAGAAATAAGGGAGAGGGAAAACTTCCCAGGGAAGTAGTGAGCTTCTCAACCTTGGAAGTCTTCAAGGAGGGTAAGGATGATAACTTATTTAGTTTTTTTTTTTAAGATGATAACTTATGAGGGATGCTGCATATGTGATTTCTTCTCAAGTGTGGATCAGATTAGATGACCTTGGAGATTATGTATTTCTAAAATATCAATTACTCAGATGTTTTCACATCCATTTCATTAAATTTGGTTATTTATGGTTCTAGAATCCTGATGCCTTCTCTGAGTCAACACTGGTGCTGTCCCTTCCATTAATCCTTACACCCTATTCATAGACACAATTTACAATAATATCTACAGGAGAATTGTAATCAATACTTTGGAAAGGTTGTTGGGCTTTTTCTTTTGTATCAGGCATTCATTGTATTAGTGTTAGGGGAAGACAGAGGCAGCTAGGTGACACAGTGGAGAGAGCACTGGCCCTGAAGTTGGGAGGATCTGAGGTCAAATATGACCTCAGAGATTACTAGTTTTGTGACCCTGGGCAAATCACTTAGCCCCAATTGCGTTAAATATATGGGGCCATTTCCAGTCATCCTGATATATATCTTGCCACTGGACCTGGATGACTCTGGATGAGAGATTGAGGCTGGTGACTCTGCATAGCCCTGCCTCACTTATGACATCACCCTGATGTCATGGTCCTCCTCAAGAACATAGGACAAGCAGCAACAACAAGAGGAAGACAACCAAATATAGATTAACACAAGGACAAAATTCCTTCTGATCTATAATTTATTCACTTTGTTTTTTTCATTTCCTGGATCAATCTTTGCTTCATGATGGCCAATGGGATGCCATTCACCTTTCAACTGGGAACATTTTATTTTCATAACTTGAACCTGGAAGTAAACATTAGAGAAAGGATTCCTGGCAGAGACCTTGCTATTTACAACTAATAGTTATGGCAGATGCTTTGTGTTTCAGGGGCACAATTAAAGGAGGTTTCATGTATGACCTTTGTTCCAAGTTTTCCGCTTCTGTAGGAGGAAAGCCCTGTGCAAGGCTTTCCCTTTCTTATTTAATGCTGCTGATCTTAGTGATTATTCTTTGACAATTAGTTGGGTGGAAACTGCATGGTGACCTTTGAGAGCTTTCCATTATTAATGTATTCACTAGATAAATATGATTTCTTCAGAATACTTGAGGAAAAGTTAAAAAAAATAGGTGTTTTTTAGCCATTTGGAGATAACATTACAACTGTCTGTCTGTCTGTCTGTCTGTCTGTCTGTCTGTCTGTCTCTCTCTCTCTCTCTCACACACACACACACACACACACACACACACACACACACACTTTGATAAACTTATTCATTTTTTAGAGGCTCTTATAATGTTTCTTCCTGGCCAGAAGACTTTTTTTCCTAGCCATCTTACAATTACAAGTTGTAACAAGTTTATAACTTTAAGTTATAGTGATAGCCTCTAAAATAGTATTGCTATTTTAAGTTAGATTTATGAAAGTTGAGTCCAGTTTTCATGTGTTTGCTTAAAGGCAGAGACAACTATTTCTCTTTATTTTGTGTGTTACAATCATTCCATGGACACAATCTGTGTCCAAATGCTTGGTGATTGATTATCACCCTTCAAATTATTACCCTTCCATGTCCCTAGTTGTTCACTCATCATAACATCTAATAAAAATTGAATTCTTCATAATGAAGAAGCCCTTTCTGGAAGCCTCTAACAGTTTCCTAATTTGTTGTAATTCTGATCTGCAAACTTTTTTGAGAATGGTTTAATGAAAAAAAAATATTTGACTCATAAGTTTCTTGTACAAGGCCTTTTTCTTAAAAGATATATAGCCTTAATTATTTAACCACTCCAAACTCCAGTTACCTCATATAGGAAATGAAGATAAGAGTATCTGTCATACCAAACTCCAAAAAGTTTGTCTTGTGGATTAAAGGACGAATTATGCCTGAGAGTATGGTACAAGCATCATAAATACTATGGAAATATAAGGCATTATTATTTTTATTGGTGAGAGCGACATAGGATTGGCAATGGACATGGGATTTCATTAGTATAGGGAGCTCCTGGACAAGGTAACTCCTTCTGTCAATGAAAGTTAACAACTTTTATCCAACTAGATGACTGGGTAGTGCACTGAGAGTTTGAATGACTTGTCCATGATCATGCCCCTAAGGTATGTTAGCAGGCCATGAACTTGTCTTCCTAACTCCAGAGCTAGCTTTTTGTCCACTATACCATCCCACCTCCTATTTTTATTGTGCTCCTCCTCCTCCTCCTCCTCCTCATTTCCATCATTGTCCTTTTATTTGGGCATTTTTGAAAAGGCCTAGTCATGGTTTCATTTTCTTATGCTATATGAGAAATCCAAGAAGGACCACAATGTAGAAGTGAAATTCATTTCCACCTAATGTATTTATTCAGTTGAAAATTGCCTGATGAAGTCTACCTCAGACCACAATAAGAAATGAAAGAGAATGATTTATGATGAGGTTCAATACTAGATCCTTTTGTGAAACCTAATGGGGTTATTGTTGGAACAACAGCTGCATGGAGAAGAAAAAACTTCTTATCAGAATAGTCAGCAATGTTTTGATTTAAGAACAAGGCAGACATTATAAATCTGGGCATTACAAGTTCAGAAATAAGCTTACATCACTTACAGAAATGCCTTACATTGCTCTCTAAATATGCTAAATGTAATCTATAGACTTTCATTAGTCCAGATGTGCTCAGCAACTGACTGATGTTTGACCTAAAGTTTTTGCCCTTTGAAGAATGAAGGCAGACACATTGGTACATGTTGTTGCATAAGTCATGAGGAGAAATGGACCTATAAATCGTAAGTAATAAAATGGCTTTCTAAAGAGCTATATCATGGGAGAAATATTGGTTCTAAATATAATGTTTTTCACAACATATAATATTCTCTGTCTTCTTGATTAATGTTTAAGTATCATAAGCGAAGCTGCATTTGTGTTGAAATGCAGCTTTTAA